>NC_051079.1:82213723-82835922 GCF_004664715.2 Peromyscus leucopus | reverse complement strand
TCATTTTCACTTTTGTATTTAGCTATTCTGAAGTTTTAAAACATTTTAATCATAAGCTCAACAGCTGTCATGCTCACTACAGGAGAACTTGAAGCTTATCATAGTAAACTTACACCTTAACTATTGATACTAGAACCTGACCCATGAGGACCATAGAAGCTCTTTACTCCGACTGTGTAGGTTGCTCCCTTGACCTGAAATGCAAATTCAGTTATTTCTAATAAGTCTGAGGTGGTATACGGTGTTCACTCTGATGCTCTGGTGACTTGGTGATTTGCAGTTATACTGTCATTGGTCACAGGCAGGTTTGCGATTGCCAGAATTCTGTCAAAGCTGGCATTTTACTCCTCTGTGTTTCAGGTGACACAGTGGCCCAGCAGATTTCTCAAATACAACACTAGGAGCCCAGACTGGGGGTCTCTATATTACTGCCTCTAGTGAACCAGAACAAATAAATACTTCCGTTTTTAACTGCCTGGTAATGGAACATAGCTTCATGGTCTGTGTGAGTGGAGGGCGCTGTGTGTAAAATTCAGTCAGTTCCATTTTCATAGTTTCCTAGACAGAACTTATCACATGTATCTTAATGCATGGCTATTGAGTAGGGTCTTAAGATGCTAAAAGCTTGTTTGTTTGTTCTCTGCGTCAGTCCCAAGTTCCAGTTCGTCACTTTGTTTTCCAGTCAGCCTGGTTTCATTGTCCCGGCTGCCACCATGGGTATAGATTGATACATAGAACCTTTGTGACCTGCGTTGCCAATGGAGTTCGTTATCGCGCCTCAGGCATAACAGTGAGCAGTGGCACGCAGATTGATCACTGTCTGCGCCTGTTCGACACTGGGTTCACTAGGCGTGGTGAGCATTGTGCTGTGGGTCGTATCAGAGCCCTCATCTCCGCCATTGTGGACTGGTGACTAGGTACAGGCCAGATGGGACACATTTCCCAACCACTGACCTCATAAAGATAGAATGTCCATGGGTTGACATAGTTGGCAAAGAGGCCAGCTTCTTCAGTCTGTATGGCTAACCCTGGCCAGGAGTCAAAAATGAGCGTGATGGCGGTTTCCTCTTGTTGCCTTGTGGAACTGCTTCGTATAGAAACAGAACATAGTTTTAAGAAAATCATAATCAGATATTTGTCTAACATTTAAATATCTGCTACGCATGCCTTATTGTTTGAAAATGGTGAATTTCTTAACTTCCATCTCGTCTCATTTAGGTACCCTGAAGAACTTGCCTGGCATACAAATTTAAGTCGAAAAATCTTGAGAAAGTCTCCACTGTTGGCAAAGTTTCATCAGTTCCTGGTTAGCGAGACTGAGTGTGTAAGTTGGTTCTGTGGGTGTGCTGGGGGCCTGAAAACACAAGTGCTGTGTCATGGAACTTCCACTGTAGAGGAGCGTAGGCAGGACCACGAGTTTAGTGTCTGGATGTTGATTCAGTCGTGGAATCATGAGGATAGTGAGTTCACCTGTCACAGTGGCCAGTTTGTCTTACTGTCTCCTCTGGATTGACGTGGCTGTAGAATCTGGATGAGTGCAGGACTAGGCAGTCATGGAGTTCTGTTTAGTGTGTACTCCTTTTTCTTGGATGTGCATTCTATTTTCTGTCATACGTCCAAAAAGAAGTAACATTTTAAGGCCGCTTAGTGGACTGGAGGTTGTCTAGTTTACTTTTAATGTTATTTCCGCACTTGATCCTGTTGAATCTTGCCATGTATTTTTCCTATACTTGACCTTGACCTATGCTTGTAGCTAAGTGTAGCTGTGGTTCTCATGGTGTTGTCCTTCAGGGTTGGTTGCTTTGGGCAGCTTCAGGCACAGGTCTGTAGCCAGAGGTGTCCTCAGAACAGACACCGTCTTTTCACGTAGTGGGCAAGTGCGCCCTGGCGCTTTCCTCTTCCTTCTTTTGGAACTCAGGGGTTCCCCCTCCTCCTCTTGTCCACCTCTTTCTGGTCAGGTGACCCTTCTGTGCCACTAGAAGCAGTGGGCTTCTTGTTCATCGAGCTTCAGAAGGACTGTGGTTCCCGTACTTCTTCTTTCCTGGCGCCATTACCAATCTGAATGTCATTCACCTTGCTCAGTTCCAATTTCTAGCTGTTTCCTGCCACCATGGCTTTATGTCAGTCAAAATAGGTAAAGGGCATAAATTTGCCTTGGCTTTCCCTCCCTGGATAGTGAGAATTGAGATCTGCCACATCCCTGTCTGTACTGTGCTCTGCCCAGCTCCTTATTTGTGGTAGCTCAGTAAAAGATTCATTGGGGAGCATCAGGTTTGTGCGTTGGGTAGAGCAGAGGCTGTGGGGACCAGTGTGGTAGGCAGCAGTTTGTGGTATAGGAGGTGGCTGTTTGGAAGGAAGGTTCTGGGTTAATCAGGAGCTAGGTCGTGAGAGCTGTGCAGCTGAGCGGGGTTGGCTTTGTAACTTCTGCAGAGTTTTGAAACAGGAGTCACATGGGTAGACTGGCAGCTTCGAGTCAGTGTGCCTAGGTGAGTGAATCAAAGTGCCAGGGAATCACTGCTGACCGAGACCTGAAGAGCAGTAACTGTGAAGTCTAGATGTCCGTTCTGATGTCATCAGCCTGACTTGTCCTGTGCCAGTGCTTGGCCAGTGTCTTGGGTGCTGAAAAGCTGGTGACTTGTGCATGCCCGCGACGCTTGCAGGCTGTAGGTGGAGTTTGACTGAGGCAGTGCTGGTCTGTTGCTCTGTCCGCCAGCTCACGTGCTCGGGAAAACAACTCCCCGAGGTGGCGATAGTTGTTGAAAGCTACAGGTAGGATCAGTAGCTGATGGTCCTGTCTCTGCAGGAGTTGCTTAGATCTAGAAAGTGGACATTGCCGCTTTCTTTCCTCCTGGCTACCTGCTGCTCTGTAGATAGGAGACTGCCCTTGAGGACACTTATCCAACCCCTGTGCTTGAGAGGACCTAGACTGTGTACTAGCCTGGTACTAGCCTCCTGTGCTTGAGAGGACCTAGACTGTGGTGCTAGCCTCCTGTGCTTGAGAGGACCTAGACTGTGGTACTAGCCTCCAGTGTCATACCCGACAGTCTAGCCTTGGTGCTAGTGGGTTGTTCTTAATGATCTTTAGGTAGCAAGCCACTGTCCATTCATTCAGAAGTCTCCTCACTGAGCATTTTGTGATAGTGGAGTTTTCTGTTCTCGGGAGATTACGGGGCCTTTTCCTATTGCACTCGACACGTGCCTCATTTGAAGTGCTGTTTTTCTCACTGTCCCTGGTTTTCTCCCCAAGGGAAACATCAGCCGGCAGGAGGCTGTCAGCATGATCCCCCCACTGCTGCTCAACGTGGAGCCACATCATAAGGTAGTGTACCGGAGAGAAGATGGGAGGTAGGTGTGGCCGTGATGGCCCGCTCTGCTGAACCTCTCAGTGGCCGCCTCTGCCTCCCCCTTTCCTTTGATAATGGTGAGGTGTGCTGCAAGATTTTTGTCTTCTTCCTTAAGCACACACAGCTCTGCATACATTTTTATCTCAGAGGGTTTGGTTGTTAACTTAGCAAACTAACTGTACAGGTAGAGCCGTCTGTGGTCTTTCCGCTGAGTCACATTGGCTCCTGGAGCTCGTTTGGCTGAGTGCCGCTGCATCATTTCTAAGTGAACTGATGGCTTGACTTTGTCCCACAACCGTCGGGAGCAGTGAGAGAAAGGAGGACGTGAAGGGAGGGGTCCCTGCTGTGGGGCTGCCGTTCCGGGTCATGAGGGTGACTCCGTTCTTCGTTCAGTTCCACAGCTCCCAGCCTCGTTCTGTCCCGCCCCTGTGCAGGCCGGGCCCGTCACCGCGTGATTTCTTGGTTTTACGAGCAGAGAACATTCTCTCCATCGTGTAGAAGTGGAGTTTAGGTCTTGGAATGCAAGTCAGCATACTAGAGTGACTCACAAGATGGTTTAAGATCAAATGTAGAGTATTACAGCTTTTAAAGAGTGATGCCTTCTTGTTTGTTTGGTTTCGTAGATCTTAGACATGTGTGCGGCCCCTGGATCAAAGACCACACAGTTAATTGAAATGTTGCATGCAGACATGAGTGTCCCCTTTCCAGGTAATCACTGAGGGGCAGGGAAGCTACTTTGGTGGGTTGTGGGCAAGGAAAAGTCCTCCCCTTTGCTGCTTCCTGGGCAGTGAAGTCACCTGTGACTCCCGAGGGTAGCTCACTGTTGATGAGTTCTCAAACCAGCACGCTCAGACTGAGACCCTTCTGTATGTGCTCTCTGTAATAGGAAGTGGGCAGGTGTGTGTCAGGCCTGGCCTCGTGTGCAGACCTACTTTCGAACTTGGCTAGTGCACCTCTGCTTGGGTCAGTTCCTGCCTTAGGTGAGACGCAGTGGCACGCTGTTCTTAGTTGTTGCTGTTAGCCGCCTCCATTCACATCCCCGCACCTTTCCGCTGTGGGTTGTGGCAGCCGTAGGTGCCGTATTGGAAGTGGGATGTGATGTGCAGTGGTGTGGGGAGGCAGCAGAGTGCTCGTGAGGTGGCCGCCGTTTCTGCAGTCGCCAGTGTCTCTCATGCTGGCTGTCTCAGAGCAGCCGGCTGCCCGGCCCCATTTCTGTTCTAGTTGCCTGACTTACTAGCAGTGTGGACGGCTCTCTCCCTCCTTGTTTTGTTGTCATTTTTTTTAAAGCCCTCGTTTTATTGGTAGATAATAATTCCCCCCAAAGCATCTGTATTACCTGTTTTTAATATTTCCATGTTGTCAGTAAAGGGCCTTCTTAGCTGGCAGGAGCAGTTTTCTTTGTGTGTTCCTGATGTCCTATGTTCCTTGGTGTTGGGAAGAATGATCCTGGCTGTAAATGTTGTTAAGCTTCTTTTGTCTTGTTTGTTGGAGTGGGAGGAACCAGGAATGAGCAGGGTCACCGCTTGGGATACTTCCTGGGGATAGTTCTGAGCTTGTTACACCAAGCACCATGTCCCAGGGCCCGTTGATGGGCTCGGGTGACAGACCCTGCCCCAAGCTGGTTTTCACTCGAGAGCAGAGCTCTGGCACATGGACAAGGTTTTGTGTGCCTTTCTGTCTCCCTTATAATCAATAATCCTAGAGAAGTCGTTAGCACAGCAGTTACAGCTCATCAGGTGCAAGGTGAACAGCTGCTCACCAATGAAACTTGAGGTTTTGATATTTTTGGGTGCCTATAAAACCCACATGTTGACAGCTCCTTTTAGCTTTCCTAGGAAATCTTGATGTCAGGTCTTAACATTTCACAGAGATTTCCTTCTCACCTGCCGACCAGAGGTTATGGTTATGTGTTTCAGGGAATGATTCTACTTCTGCTGCATCTCACCTGACTACAATTTTATGTTCCTAGAGGGATTTGTTATCGCAAATGACGTGGACAACAAGCGCTGCTATCTGCTCGTTCATCAGGCCAAAAGGTTGAGCAGTCCCTGCATCATGGTGGTAAACCATGATGCGTCCAGCATCCCTAGACTCACAGTAGATGTGGACGGAAGGAAAGAGATTCTCTTCTATGATCGAATTTTATGTGATGTTCCTTGCAGGTATTTATATTAAGAGGCCAGAAAGCCCAAAATCTATCAGGACATCCAATCGCATGTAGATTAGATTAAATGAAGGGGCACATGAACACGTGGTGCGTATGGTTACTATGGCGAGGAGTATGGAGAAGGGTGTTAGGTTGCTGGGATAGAACAGAGTGATAAACGGCTCCAGAAGAGGGAGCTTACCACGCACCCATGCACACATGCACGCACACCCCAGGATGCATTTCGGAAATCACTGTCAGGGTTTTCTATTCAAGTTTGTTGCTTAGTTCAGTGAAAGGAATTTAAGAATTGAAACTTTGGTAATGCTCATTTTATCTGTATCTTGATACTTCAAATTTAATGGCATAAATGTTAGAATTAGACTTTATGTGTAGAAACATTGTCTTACAAGGAAAGACCCTGCCCTGTTACAGACATCAGTTCAGATTCAGAAGTAGGTAAGAACCCAAGTAGTTAACAGCATGGATTTGTGGGGACCAGAGCTCAGACTGCCTGAGAGAACCTCTCAAAGTGCTTAGGAAACCTCTTGGGAAGGATGACATTTTGTTAAACATTTACTGCTTGTAGTAGAACTTAGTTTGAAAATTGTAGCTGGTAATGCTAAGTGTGGCTGAGTTAAAAAGCATGGAAACTGAAACTTTAGAATTTATGAAATTTAAGAGCATGGACTCCCTTAAATAACTTGCAGCATGGTAAGTAAAACTTTTAATGTTCTGTGTGAAGCGTCATAAATTAAATACATGAGTCATGAATTCTCTTGTTTCCTTGGTTACAATATTCTTTAACCTTAAGGGTCCTGTTTTCTACCCATATGGTCTTATAATCAAAAGAAAAAAATTTATATTCTGAAAATAAGTTAGTCTTGCAAACACTTGGTTATAGGCTAAAGAAATTCCTGAAATTATGGTAGGTTTCTGCCATAGGAGCACTCACATCCAGCCAGGGTCGGGATTATGTATCAGGTCTTGCAGTCTCCTGGACCTGCTCCTGAAGCACAAAGAAGTGAGGCTGTGAAGAGTCAACAGCTAGGGCAGAAACAAACCCTGGCCGATGAAGCAGGACAATAGGAACCTGTCCTGTAGGTGCACCTGTCCTGTAGGTGCACCTGTCCTGTAGGTGCACCTGTCCTGTAAGGTGCACCTGTCCTGTAGGTGCACCTGTCCTGTAGGGTACATCTGTCCTGTAGGTGCACCTGTCCTGTAGGGTGCACCTGTCCTGTAGGAGCACCTGTCCTGTAGGGTACACCTGTCCTGTAGGGTGCACCTGTCCTGTAGGTGCACCTGTCCTGTAGGGTGCACCTGTCCTGTAGGTGCACCTGTCCTGTAGGGTGTCTGTAGGGCCTGTTGGGGTGACCTTTCCTGTAGGGTGCACCTGTCCTGTAGGTGCACCTGCATTCATTTCTGTCACATCAGTGGAGGAAGTAGTATAAAATCGGCTGGATTGATTTGCTGTGGCAGACCTTTGCAAGTGTGATTCTGGTTTTAAAATGTCATTTTTTATTAATCAGGTTTCTAAATAGCGTTTATGCAAGGGCCTGTGTTCTAGGTATACAGATTGGTGTTGCTGGTACAAGCTGAACATCCTAATTTGAAAACTTAAAGTGCTTCAAAAGCCAAAGCATTTGAGTCCTTGTCATATCTCCAAGTGAACTACACCTGAACTCAAGTGACAAGTCCCAATCAAAACACACATACTCAAAATGGCATGTAATTATCTTCATGCTGTACGTTTAAGGTATATACAGAACAAATGGATTTGTGTTTAGAATTGATTCAGAGACACCCAGAACTTGTTTTCCCTGAAGCGTTGTAAATATGGAAGACTTGTCCCATGGAAAGAGTCTCTTCAGAGTTAATTGAGGTTTTTCTAGTCCTGTACTTCCTTTTGGAATTGAATGTTGAAGTGTCGTGCTCTGAAAGCTGAAGTAGAAAGACACTGTCTTCTATGAGGAGAGAGGTGCTTTAGTCAGTATTTATAAAACCTGCTTTGCAGTTCTGCTTGGGTATAACATGCCTGTCACATCTACCCAGGCTGGGGTTCAGCTTGTTAAATATCTTCTTTTCAGTGGTGATGGCACGATGAGGAAAAACATTGATGTTTGGAAGAAATGGACCACCTTGAACAGCTTGCAGCTCCATGGGTAAGTGCACTGGTTAGATTTGGAGACAGGCAGACTGCCAATATGCGTTGTTTCCTGACTGACCATCTACAGGTGGACACATACATGGAGCCACAGTTAATAGCTGCCTCATGAGTTTATTTGTACACTGCAAGTTGCTTTAAAGCAGTGGTTCTCAACCCTTTGGGGGTCAGTTGTCAGATATCCTGCGTATCCAATATTTACATTATGATTTATAACAGAACAATTGCAGTTATGAAGTAGCAATGAAGTAATCTTATGGTTGGGGTCAGGACATGAGAAACTATTAAAGGGTTGCAGCGTTAGGAAGTTTGAGAACCTCTGCTTTAAAGCATGTAAGAGTAGTAACTGCTCAAGCCTGGGCTACAGAGTGAGTTCCAGGAAAGGCACAAAGCTGCACAGAGAAACCCTGTCTCGAAAAAAAAAAAAAGTGGTAACTGCTATTTTTATTCTGTCAAGATGCATGTTTATTTAAATTGCCTTTTATGACCATCTCACATAACATTTGAAGCATGCATTTCCTCTCCTGTAACTAACCTTGGATTTATCAGGGTAGCATCTCTTTGTGCTTAGTATTGCCTTGTTTGTGTGACATTTTTCATACTTTTTAATTTTATGTGTATGAATTTTTCACCTGAATGTATATATGTGCACATCATGCGTGCCTGGTGCCTGTGGAGTTCAGAAGAAGGCATTAGATCCTGGGACTGGACTTATGGATGGTCACGAGCCACCTTGTGGATGCTGGAAACCAAACCCGGTCCTCAACAGGTGCTCTTAACTGTGAGCCATCTCTTTAGCCCACACAGCCTTTTCACTGGCTCTCTATAGAGTTTGGTGTCCTTTGTCTTTTAACATGAAAAGCACATGTCCTTCAGTGTGGAATGGGATGGTCTAGTAAAAACTGACTGCAAATTAATCATTTAATTTTGATTATTTAAGTGGTACTGGTTTTGTAAAATGGAGGAAAGGGTTTATATTTTTCATAGAAAACCACATGTATGAATAAATTTGGAGATTTTTGATAGAGAAATTCTCCAGATATGTTCTACTTTTCTTGTCAAACTGTTAAGAAATGTGACAGAACAGAAAAAATGTCAAGTAGATTTCTTTTTAAGAATGGACACAGTGACTTATGTAAGAGTACATTAACTTCATTTGCAACCTTGAAGTGTTTCGTTTGCTTCTTATACAGTCTGTGTGTGACGAAGTAGTAGGTGCTCTGTAGCCTCGGCTCTGTTGTGGTGACCTGCCATCCTCCTTAGCCTACAGCTCCGGATTGCGACTCGAGGTGCTGAGCAGCTGGCAGAAGGGGGCAGGATGGTGTACTCGACGTGTTCCTTGAACCCCGTGGAGGATGAAGCGGTGATAGCGGCTCTGCTGGAGAAAGAGTGAAGGTGGCGTGTGTGCTGGTCCTGGAGGGACAGTGAGCGTGCTGTGACTCCCGGGGTCGGGTCTTGGTTGTTTGCATGTACGGTTAACCTATTGCCTGTACCTCTTTTTTTTTTTTTAATTTTATTTATTTTATTTTACAATACCATTCAGTTCTACATATCAGCCACGGGTTCCCCTATTCTCCCCCTCCCACCTCCTCCCTTACCCCAGCCCACCCCCCATTCCCACCTTCTCCAGGGCAAATCCTCCCCCGAGGACTGCGATCAACCTGGTAGACACAGTCCAGGCAGGCCCAGTCCCCTCCTCCCAGACTGAGCCAAGTGTCCCTGCATAAGCTCCAGGTTTCAAACAGCCAACTCATGCAATGAGCACAGGACTTGGTCACACTGCCTAGTTGCCTCCCAAACTGATCAAGCCAATCAACTGTCTCACCTATTCAGAGGGCCTGATCCATTGCCTGTACCTCTTAAGTGAAGTGTCAGTTAAAAGTAGGTTTCTGTGATGCAGTTGTCATATTTTGGTAATTGTTGGACTCTGAAGGCTTGAGGACACAGCTTTGCTCGTTTTCCTCGGATGACAAAATGATTCATTCTGTTAGGTCCTGACTACGCTGGTTTATGTACACGTGTTTAACAGGGTAGACTGATCCCATGAACTGGCAGCACAGTGTGAGGGACTGACATTACTGTGCAGCGCTCACCATCGTCCGTCTGTCTCACTTCCTCAGCCTGCAAAGCTGAGTTAAGTCACTGCACCCTTGCAGCCACCCCTGCTGCCAGCACTGGGGTTTTCCTCTGGACTTGGGGTTTAGGGCCCTTACGAAGGTGGGTCATGTTGTAGCTGTCTTCTCGTCACGGCCTCGTTTGCCTCAGTACCAGGTTTCTGTCAGGGGTTCATTCCATGTGTGAACTGAACAGTACCCCGTTGTCCGTGACTCCACCCGTGACACTTGGATTTCTGCTCGGAACTTCTGTGGACCTGAGGCTGTGGACATGGTGTGTTAAGAGTCTCCTAGACAGCCTGCTCTCCCTGCTTTGGGATGTGCCTCTAGAGGGGCATCGCTGAATCCTCTGGTAACTGTTCTTGTGCTGAGGACTTAGAGGGCTGCTCTGTTTACTGACAGCATCATTGTACAGCCTGTACACAAGGTTCCAGTTGCGTCATGTCCTTTTCAGACCTGTGGTTGTTTTTGTTAGTCTCCATCCCACTGATTGTAAGGTCTTAGCACACAGAATTACACCAAGACATCAGACAGGCAGCATTTTCAAACGGGATTCCAAAACAGCAGTTTTCATGACGCTTTTTAAAGTGCTTCAGTTTTAGAATTTTGTTGAAGTGTTAGCTTTTCTCTATTAACTTCACCTATTGGGGTTTTCTAAAAGCGAACAGTAGGCTTTCTCCCTGTTTCAGTATCAGAATCCAGCAGTGTCCATCCTCACAAACATGGAGGAAGTTAAGCATGATTAGAGAAGTGCACTCACACATCCCGAGGCCCGGCACCCACCCCCTGCCGTCCTTGGCCTTAGGTGTGTTCCAGCACTGGCAGGTCTGGGTTGTGTAGTCAGCCCTCAGCCGAGTCCTTTAGAGTGAAATTTAATACATGTATTTGTATTCTTACACATCGGCCTCAGTAAAGATAGGATTTTGGAACAATTGTTTTGGTAGTATTTAACTTCTCAAAGTGCATGTGGAGAAGGAAATGATGTCATATCATCAGGCATTCTGGGTCGAGTGATAATAACTGAACTTGTGAAGGGCGGTGGTGGTGCATGCCTGAAATCCCAGCACTGGGGAAGGCAGAGGCAGGCGGATCTCTGTGAGTTGGAGGTCAGCCTAATCTGTAAAGCAAGTTCCAGGACAGTCAGAGCTGTTACACACACAGAAAAACTGTCTCTAGCTGTCTCCTCCCCCCCCCCCCCCACCCCCCAATTGAACTTGCTCAGATTTATGTCTGTGTTAGCTGTACTTTTAGGAAAAATGGGATTCTGGTAACTAGAATGATAGACTTCATGTCTTCACGGGGCTACAGCCTAGCCCCTGAACTCTGAGAGCAGTCAATATGCTGATCATTTGTAGCTAGTTTCTGTCACTGCTCAGTCTCAGGGCTAAGCCAGGAATAGGGTCTGTGCTCTCAACAGCAGGAAGAGGAAGGCAGAGGAACTGAATTCAAGGCCAGTCTCAGCTGCACAGGAGTTCCTTTTTCAAAAAGCCCAGGGTTGGGAATGTAGCTTGGTGACCGTCCTTGGCTGGCATGACCAGCCCCTGGGTTTGATCCCCAGCAGTGCAGAAACCTCTGAGGGTAGATGTAGGATTTGAGAGGTTCACACTCTTTGGGGTGCCTTTTTATTGATATAAAAAAGACTTTGGTTTCTTGATGATTGGTGATTAGTTTTCTTGACTAGTGTACATACTAAATGCAGCTATTCTCACCTCAAGCACAGGCTTGATGGTGACAGGGCCCTTCCTTCTGTCGTCAGGCCTGGCATGTGGGCCTAGTCCTAAGCTTTCAACAGAAAATGGAGCAACAGAAAGTGCTTAGGTTCTGGGAAATCAGGGAATGCAAAACACTGAGAGTTGACACGTGCTTGGTTAAGCACTGGAGGAGTGTGGTCGGCGCTGTAGCTGGAGGGAAGGTGGCTCACAGCATGGAGACTGCAGCGGGGTGGAGCTCACCCAGGGCCAGCTCTGCTCCTGAGTGCAGCTGTTGGCCCTGCTGGGTGGAGAACCAGTGTCGGGTGTTGTGTTTGCTTTGAGCGAGGAGGTTCTTAGAGCAGGCTGCTTCTGTGAAGCAAGTGTCCCAGCAAGGGTCTCCATGGGGTCCTTTGGTTTGTTTATGCAGTTATTCGGGGTTTTCTTTGCTTCTCCAAGGAGCTTTGTTATTCTTTTCCACAAGTGTGTATTGGTAGCTACTTAAATGGTGACTGATGCCCCGCTGTACAGTCTCCTACAGTGTCCTGTTAGAGACCGCAGGACTGGAGTGTGATCACACTGTACAGCCTCCTACAGTGTCCCTGTTAGAGACCGCAGGACTGGAGTGTGATCACACTGTACAGCCTCCTACAGTGTCCCTGTTAGAGACCGCAGGACTGGAGTGTGTCCCCACTGTACAGCCTCCTACAGTGTCACTGTTAGAGACCGCAGGACCGGAGTGTATCCCCACTGTCCTGCCTAGTGGGCAACTTTAGAAAGCCTCCTGGGATGTAAAACTTCGATTGAACTCAATTCTGGAGTATTAGACAAGGCAGGAAGATGCAGATCACCTGACCAGTGTGTGTATTGAGTTTTCATTTGCACTTTAAGAATACAGTTAAATGACTTTTAGTAAAAGTTTCAGAGCTGAGTCTGTCACCACAGTCCAATTTGAGGCCATTTTTGTACCCAAAGAGGGTTCTTTGTGGCCATTAGCGTTCACCCCTGGACATTGTCAGAATGGAACCGTGCTGTACGGACTTGGCTGTGTTTCTTGAATGGCCAATACGGTAGCCTTTGGGGTTTTCCTTGTGTGTGTTCCTAGGTGCACTTGAGCTTGCTGATGTATCTGCTGAGCTGCCAGGACTGAAGTGGATGCCTGGAGTCTCCCAGTGGAAGGTAATCCTGCAGTGAGGGCTTTAGTTCAAAGGACCAGGGACACCTGAAGGATTTAAGACCCACAGACGTTGGAAAACATTTGTGTTTGGGTATTGTCAATCAGTCATCACCTGGTTGTACAATATAGAATCCATGCAGATTCTATTTAAAGACAAATGCTATATTGCATGTATTTTTTTCTCTGTTTTTGTTCCTCATATAGAACCTAGCTTTGCTCTCATCCAAAAATTAAAACCTTGCTACCTTTTTGAGTTTGTGTGTGTGTGTGTAGGGGTAGAGGGGAGTTGCAATTCAACCTTGCTTTTATAAACAAACAATTCCCCTTTGATCTTCCTGCCCAAACAGTCTGAGATGTGGTTGTTTGGTTGTTTGTTTGTTTTTTTAAATAAGTAAATAACCTGGTCAGAGAGCTTGATGATATTTATTCTGGACTTTGGGATGAAGGTATTTCAGGATTTTTAAAAGATGCTATATAAGTTATTGCCATGCATATTTTAGCTTTATCTTTGCAAATAGTCTGATTTCTCTGAAGAGACAAATTTACCCTTTGTGCTGTGTTCCTGTGTATGGGTATGCTCTTCATGGAAGCAGTGCTGCTGGTCTCTCTGCAGGTCATGACTAGAGACGGGCAGTGGTTTGCAGGTTGGGATGAGGTTCCCCAGGGCAGGCATACACAGGTTCGACCTACTATGTTCCCACCAGAAGACCTGGAAAAACTGCAAGCGATGCATCTAGAGCGATGGTGAGTCTGTGGGTACTGTGGGCTTTGGAGTGGGAGGGGGTCTGTTGAGTTGGTGAACCTGGTACCCAGTGCTTGCTGCTACAGTGTCGACAGATACTGAAACTGGCTAGAATCTCAGAGTTAATGCTTTGGAAACTGCATGAGCTTTTTCACCCTTTACTCGTTAGTGTACAGGAATTGTTCAGAACAGTGGCTTCATTACGATAGCTCCATAAATGCTGCATTGTACCTTGATCATGGCAGTATTCCTCCATCTGTGTGTGATTGCTCTTGTCTTCCCCCATTCCCTCCATGACCTTTTCAGACGATATGAGTGGGAGCTCTTTGTAAGGGGGGCTGAGTTTGCAAGAAGGGAAGATCAGATCACTTGTATGACGTTTTATATGTGTATATATACTGTTTTAGCCTTCGAATACTACCACATCATCAGAATACTGGAGGGTTCTTTGTGGCAGTGTTGGTCAAAAAAGCACCAATGCCATGGAATAAACGTCAGCCAAAGGTAAGGGCTTTTAAATCAAAACCGTCTAACAGAACATGTGACCTTACTGCTGTTCATACAAGACAAACCCTGTAAGAGTTAGTTCACTTGAAATGCAGAGCAAAGTGGAGGTTTTGAGGGGTGAGGATGTTTAGAGAGGCTGAGCCTGAAGGAAGGGGGATTCATCTGAATTTCAGATTTTCAAAAAAGCAGGCAACTTCTCACAAAGAGATGGTGAGAAAGGCCATGTGTGGGTAGCACATTCTGTCTCTGTGTTGAAGTTCAGCTACTTAACAGCAGTTGAAATGATGTGAGATTGACGGTGGGCAGAACTAGGGGCTCTGACATTCATTGTCCTCCGCCGTAGGGGTCATTCTGCCCCTGTGTGTACTGGCCATGAGTGAGGCTCTCTCTTCTCATCTGTGAGCAGTCATGGGAAGGGGTGTCTCGTGGCCTTCCCAATCTCCATGTCTTTCCCCTCTTCTTTGTTAGCCTAGCCGTTGTTATGGCTCATAAGTCAGACTTCTGTGGTTATGGACTGTGCCTGGAATTGTTGTGCAAACCTCTGTTTCTTAAGATCATCTTGGATTAGGACTAAGACTGTTCAGCTTTGGAAAAACAAAGAGGAACTGTTTTCTCAAAGGATTGCAACCTACTCTGGCCACAGTTACAGGTGGCCAAGGGTAACTGTTCGGCTTCTAGCTGATAAAGGCAGAGACCCTGTGCTTGGGTGTTCACCATGAACTTGGTAGGCTAGGAAGGTCCTCACTTTGAGACTGTGGGCCTAACCCCTTTGGAGTAAAGCTTAGAGCTGTACTCTTTCCTGATAGAGGTAGGATGCCAGCCATAGGCGTCTTTTTCCAGTAGTGTGCTTTAAAAAAAAAGAAGTAAAATTAACTAGACTAATGCATTTTACTAGTAATTTACTAATGCCAGTGTATTTAAAAGGCTGTTTCCAAGCAGTCAGTTGAGGTTTCCTTGTGTTTTCTTACAATGTGTTTTAACAGTGGCTTTTTTAGTTAGTTATTTGGAGCTGGTGTTGAAACTCGAGTCCTTTCCTATGCTAAGCACATGCTCTACCAGTCAGTTCTACCTCTAGCTCCAGTAGTGCCTGCCCTGGAAATGATGCATCTAGTTTGTACTGGTGGTGTTTCTGTGCTCTGTATCCACAGCTGTTGGGAACAGTCCAGAGGCTTTGTGAGTGTGCTGTAGGTTGACCCACACTGAAGTGCTTCCGGCTTCATGCTACTTCTGCAGTGTAAAAGGGTGTTTTCCTCTGATGAGTTGTCTTGCTTTTTAGAGTATGTTGTGTCATTTGCAGGGTTCTATGTTTCTCTTTCTCTCTCTCTCTCTCTCTCTCTCTCTCTCTCTCTCTCTCTCTCTCTTCTCTCTCTCTCTCTCTCCTGCTTTTCTGTCTCTTACTTAGGTGGGGTGTCTGACCTGCCCTGTGTGTGAGTGAGCAGGGGCACACTCCTCATGAGGTAGTGTGTTAACAAGTCAGTCATGGGGAGCAGAGAACACTCAGAATCAAAGCCAGAGACTTGGACCCTGTGCTGTGTCTTTTCAGAGGAGCTGTGGACAGCGGGCTGTTTGAGATGTCCCTTGAGACTGTTGCTGTGACTTGGATTTGGCTCTTATAGCTTGCTGACCTAAGGAAAATTCGGGACTTGCCTGCACCGAAGCTCCCTGAATTGTAATCTGACAATGGAACTGAAAGACCTGCTCTTACTCATCTTCTGACGTGTGCACAGGACACACAGCTTGGTGGATTGTCTAGTGTTGCTAGTAGTTGAGGCCTGGCTGTGTGCGTGTTGGGCGAGTGTGCTAGCATCCCGAGCTACGTCCCCAGGCTTAGAGGAGCTTCAACGTGTGACCGCTACCTTGACTTCTACTCCGAGCCAGTTCTTTACCCCAGTTCCTGAAACCCTGGGAGTGTGTTCTCCTAATTACTCACGCCTTGGAGCTGTTCCAACAGCCCTCCCTCTTTTGGTTAAATTTCCTCAGTTACGTGCCTGTGCCTAACATGGCAGGACCCCTGGTTAGCACATTCTCACATTCTGAGCTTCATGTGCCTTAACCAGCGCAGACACAGGGTTACTGAGTAAGAACAGGCTGGCTCTGTAGGCCTCTACGAAGGCCAGCCTGTGGTGTTCTTTGTGGGGCCACTGGAGAGTTGGCTCTGAATGAACAGTGCCTGCAAATTCCAGTTAAAGAGCAAATTCTAAAAGTGATAGGTTTTAAGAAGAAAATTTTGTCATGCAATGCCATAGAAAAATACAACTGGTTGATATGAACATGGTAGTTTTATTTTTCTTGCTGTGGTGAAGTGTGTTGCTTTATTGTGAAAATGAACATGTTCCCCTCGACAGGTACAGAGTAAATCTTCAGAGCCCAGGGAGAACATAGCATCCAGCCCTGTGGGTACCACAGAGAAGAATCCTGGTGACCTCCCTGAGCTGGACGGTCAGATGATCACTGGAGCCGGTGACTCAGAAGTAACACACCCCACTGAGAACCCAGAGAGTAAAGAAAAGAAAGATGGCGTTTGTGGGTGAGGAACACTGCGTCTGGGCATGTCAACCAAGTGGGTGGGATCCCAGAGCCTTAGCCTTGGGGATTCCCGGGAAGTGGGGGCAGCGCGTTGTGTGTTACTGTGCTCTGTAGGGCAGAGAGCACCCACAGCTGCTTCCAGGACTGGGTGTTGTGTGGGACCACGGGGTGCTGTGGAAGTGAATGCTCCCGCATACTTGCTGACTGCCTTACCACCTCCACATTCCCTCCTCAGCCCTCCTCCATCAAAGAAAATGAAGTTGTTTGGATTTAAAGAAGATCCGTTTGTGTTCATTCCTGAAGACGATCCTTTGTTCCCGCCTATTGAGTAAGGATCCTGCCATGTGAATCCCGCTGTAGAAAATTCACTGTAGCACAGCCAGTCCGTACACTCACACACAGTTACCAGTCACACACAGTTACCAGGCACACACAGTTACCAGTCACACACAGACCAGTCACACACAGTTACCAGGCACACACAGTTACCAGTCACACACAGTTACCAGTCACACACAGACCAGTCACACACAGTTACCAGGCACACACAGTTACCAGTCACACACAGTTACCAGTCAGTCACAGTTACCAGTCAGTTACCAGTCACACACAGTTACCAGTCACACACAGTTACCAGTCACACACAGTTACCAGTCACACACAGTTACCAGTCACATACAGTTACCAGGCACACACAGTTACCAGTCACACACAGTTACCAGGCACACACAGTTACCAGTCACACACAGTTACCAGTCACACACAGTTACCAGTCACACACAGTTAACAGTCACATACAGTTACCAGGCACACACAGTTACCAGGCACACACAGTTACCAGGCACACACAGTTACCAGTCACATACAGTTACCAGTCACACACAGTTACCAGTCACACACAGTTACCAGTCACATACAGTTACCAGGCACACACAGTTACCAGTCACACACAGTTACCAGTTNGCACACACAGTTACCAGGCACACACAGCTGGTGTTTTGTAGTTAGAGCCTTCCTCCTGATGGTGTCTTAGAGCTGGCTGGTCCTGGAGAGGGGCGCTAGCCTCGCCACTGAAGGTGAAGATAACCGAAGAGCTGCCAACTCGAACCCAGTGTAGGTTCCTCTCACTCAGTTGAGTACAGCGGGCAGTGGCCGAGGTCCCCGTCTGCTCTTACGTAGAAAATTGAGGAGACAGTGCGTCTGGGTAGTAGTGGAGTTACCCTGCACGGGAACACAGGAAAGCATGCATTGTAAAAACTTCAGTGTTGGGCCTAGTGTGGGAGGCTGGGTTCCTCATCACCGGAGTAGTGGTTGGTAGGAGAGCTGCTCTTGGAACAGCCCTTGACCTGGCTGTCCTTCAGGCACATCCTGCTTGTGCGCTGAGGCAGGGTGGCCTGTGTCTGGAAGTTAGGTCCTGTTGGGGGCTGTGAGGTCGTAGATGGTCTGCCCTGGGTTGTCTGTGTAAGCAGCGCCACTTTGTTGACAGGAAGTTCTATGCCTTGGATCCTTCGTTCCCGAGGATGAACTTGTTAACTCGAACTACAGAAGGGAAGAAGCGTCAGCTTTACATGGTCTCCAAGGAGCTTAGGAATGTACTGCTGAACAACAGCGAGAAGATGAAGGTGGGCGCTGTGAACCGTGAGCAGGACCCACGGCCCGGGTTTGCTTTCTCCCCAGACAGTTTCCCTTAGGTGTGCCAGCCGACTGGCTGGCTTCCTAACGGTGCCATCGCGAGCCGCCTTGTTCCGTCCTCCAGGGTCTGTGGGCTCTCAGGCACGGCAGTGACAGGAAGTGCCTCTGTCTGGACGCACACTGAGATGTGTGCGACTTACTCTTGGGTTCAGTTGTTCATGAGCTGTGGGCGTAGAAGTGGGGGACTGTGAGTTGACTCTTGGAAAACTGTTCCAGAAAGGGTGATTTCTCTTCCCATCCTTTCCAAAGCTGCGTACAGGCAGCCGTGTTACCCTGCATCGAAAGGGGCTGCAGTGAACAATTGTCCTTAATTCCTGTTTCCTCTCATTTTTAACTTACAGGTCATCAACACCGGGATAAAAGTCTGGTGTCGAAATAACAGTGGCGAAGAGTTTGACTGCGCCTTCCGTTTGGCACAGGAGGTAATTTGGAAATGGAAAGTCTTAGCCATGGTGGTGTGAGACAGCCAAGAGAGGTCCTTATCATGCCACTAGATTTCAGTACTTCAAGACTTGAGTTCCTCCAGGGCCTTGACCCAGGGGAGGGACTTCAGTCAAGTCATGAACCCCACAGGAAAGCTCTTCAGTAAAAGTATCCAAGGGATCACTGTGCACTCTTACAGGGCATATATTCATTGTGTCAGTTTCTTAATTGAAGTACCCATGGGATCATGGTGCTTTCTGGACTCTTACAGGGGATATATACATTGTATCCATTTATTAATTCAAGAATTATCACTGTGTCAATGGAAGATGTGAAGACACTGTTAACCCAAGAGAACCCATTCTTTAGAAAACTCAGCAGTGAGGCCTACAGTCAAGTCAAGGACTTGGGTGAGTAAAGGGATCCAGAGGCTGGCTTGTTTTACCTTCATGAGGCCTGCAACAGGTAACACCTGTAACAGGTGTTTCTACTTTTAGGACACGTTTCTCAGTCACATGTAGCAATTGAGGCAGGCCCTCTGTACGGGTTCCACATTCTCAGATTCAGCCAGTCATGGATTGAAAATATTTGAGAGAAAAAAGTCATGCCTGGCTAGGGATGTGCTCAGTTGACACAGGTCTTCCCTTCGCATGCTTGGAGCCCTGGCTTTGATCCCCGTAAACTACGGAAACTACAGGATACTGAGCCTGTCTGTAACCCCAGCACTTAGGACACGAGTCAGGAAGACCAGATAGTCATCATCCTTGGCTGCACAGCAAGTAATCTGAGTAGCAGCTGTGGGTAGGACGTTCACTCTGGAGGGATTTTAAGTCACCTACAGGTAACATTACAGAAGCTCTAAGTGGGCTCTGCAAATTCTTGTCATTTCATATGGAAGACTGGATCCCTTTTTGAGGGTTCTTTCCCTTGTCTCTGTGGAATCCCTTCTGCTGCTAGGCAGTACCCCCTGAGTTTATAAAGCCCTTGGGCCTGACTCTTTAAGCCCCTGTTTGGCTGCACCTTGCTGAGCTGGACATGATTTGGGTCCTGGTCATGTGGCCCTCCTCTTGACTCTTCTCCCTGTCTCTGTAGGACTCTGGAGTTCAGTTCCCTATGTTAGGTCCATGAGACCACAGTCTTGGTTGCACTGTCCTCTTAGAGCTCCTGAACTTGTGCGTTAGGTCACTAGATCACGGTGGTGACCTCTTCACAAGCCCTCTTTGTTTGCATTCCTCCTAACAAGTGTCTGTTGGTGCCACAGACAGCTCACTCGGCATGGTCCTGGGCTTGTATGACTTGTCTCACCCTGCTGGAACTCTCTTGTCCCCCACTCCATCATCTCCCCCACAGAACCACAGTTCAAAGGAGAGATTATTTAAAAAGAGAAACTTTATATTTCTTTTCTTTTTTTTTTTTTTTATCTTACATGAAGGTTTATGTCTTTTTTTTTTTTTTTTTTTTTTTTTTTTTTTTTTTTTGGTTTTTCGAGACAGGGTTTCTCTGTGTAGCTTTGTGCCTTTTCCTGGAACTCACTCTGTAACCCAGGTTGGCCTTGAACTCACAGAGATCCACTGCCTCTGCCTCCCAAATGCTGGGATTAAAGGCATGCGCCATCACTGCCCGGCTGTTATGTCTTTCATTGATGATTGGGTATGTGTGGGCCATAGTGTGCATGTAGAGGTCGGAAGACAACATGTAGGAATTGGTTCCTTCTTCACACTGGGTTCTAGGATGGAACTCCAGACTCCAGTCTTCAGGTTTGGACAGCAAGCACTTTTCCAGCTGAGCCGTCTGGCTGGCCCTCGTCCTTCTTTGAGGTGATGGATATAGGACATGGTAATTCTCATGTTATTCTGGGCTGGGTCTGGGCGCTGGAGCTTTTATTTACTTAACTTGAGTGTTGAGAATTGACCAGGAGTTAACTCACAGCCTCCTGCTCCTTCCTTTGAGAGCTGTCCTCTTGAAAACCACATACCCATCTTAGTTGTGGCCACTAAGTGAAAACCTTGGTTCATGTGTCTGTTTCTCTTTTCTTCCAGCAAAGGGAAGTGTTGTGCTGAAGTATGAACCGGATTCTGCGTAAGTGCATATCCCTCCTAATTGTTGGATAAGTAGCTGGGCATGGTGGCTCATGGTGGAACCCCAGCACGTGAAGGCCAAAGCCAGAGGGTCCCAGGCTACAGGATTTTCAGGGCTTACCGTTTGGGGAGTTCCAGGTGGTAAGGTGGCAGCTACCGAGTGTCAGGAGCACAGAAAACTGGCGGCACACGTGGCCGGAATTGGGGCGGTGGGTAGGGCACTTTTTGGAGAGGTTACATGTGAGTGTCATTAGCGGTAGCTAACAGGATGTTTAATGCTTACCAACTTCTTTGTTGGCAGGAATCCCGATGCCCTCCAGTGCCCCATTGTGCTGTGTGGGTGGCGGGGAAAGGCTTCTATTCGAACTTTTGTACCCAAGAATGAGAGGCTTCATTATCTCCGGATGATGGGCCTTGAGGTGTTAGGAGAAAAGAAGAAAGATGGAGTCATTCTTACCAATGAGAGTGTAGCCAGTCCAGAGCAGCCTGAAAATGATGAGGACGCCGAGCAGACAGCACAAGAGGCCACCATCACCAGCTGTGACCCAGCTGCAACTGAGCCATCCCGGTGAAGAGATCTCCGCACACTGAACTGGTATCATCCCTTGGTGGTTGAGATAAGATCCAGAATGTCCTTAGCTGCGAAGTGTATTGGTAGGGCCTCTACATGGGTGGGTGGCAGCAGTCTGGGGAGTTGTATTTTCCAGCATTTAGGAGTCGCTTTGGCAGATTGGATCTGTGTTTCTGCTTCTAAAGGCTGATGCAAAACAGCCTTTGCAGAAGTTCAGGTCCCTTGTTGGGCCAGTACTGGCCTAGTCTTTTAAAAATTATTTATAGTAAAAACTACAACTCTTTGGGAAACGGCTCTATGCTTTAATAATGTTTGGACTGACATTGGTGCACCATGCGGTGATGCTGACACCTGAGGCCTCAGGTGACTTCCGTGCCTTTGTGATAGAGTGAAGTAAGCGATCCCAGAATAAAGACTGATGAATCATGACAGCAGTTTGGGGGACAGTTTTGTGCTTATCCAGCAGGTGCTTTAAGTGGGGTTGCAGTTATTTGGGTCATGAAATAAAGCGCTATTATGATAATGTGTCTGAGCATGTGACTGATTTGCCCTTCGTTGGCTAATGGGAGAGAAAACCGAGCCCTCTTGTCTCTGTACAGACACTGAAGCAGGGCTAGTGTGCGGCGTTGTCGGCCAGTGTGTCTTGAGCACCTTCCTGCTTCCGGGAGCTGCTCCAGCCTGGACTGGGGTGTGCGGCATCCTTGACCTGGTTTTAGCACAGAACCAGCCTCGTGCCGGTTGAGTCACTAAGGGTTTCGGCATTGAAGAATGGAGAGGTAGAACAGGGTGGAACTGTACTGTCCCCTGCCTGGCTTCCAGGAGGGCTAGCCTAGTCATGTTTATCCTCCCCAGCAGTGACGTTTCCAGAGTGGAGGGCTCTAGCGCAGCTTTCCCTGTCGGCCTTGGTATTGAACGGCCTCGTGCTCAGAAGTGACTGTTGACTTCCTTAGCAGTGCACATAAATGCAGGGCAGACATGGCGCCTGCTCATGGCTCCGTCTCCTTGGCCTCTTGAACCCTTGTAGTAGGTCTCTTTCCCCTGTGTGGGGTGTCCTTGGTGTGACCGTTGAGCATCAGGTACAGGTGTGTTTTGTTGGGCCTTCTGTGTGTGTCTGGAACAGTACGATCTCTGAGCCAAACAACAGCCCTGCAGTTCAGCTGCACCTGCTCACGAAAGGTCATCCCAGCTGGGCTGGTTGGCTCTTGACAGCCCCCGGGGAGGGTCACGGGACTCTCACCTGAATGTCCAGCTACCATAGCATATGTTGTAACTGCCTCGGGGAGGGTCACAGGACTCTCACCTGAATGTCCAGCTACCATAGCATATGTTGTAACTGCCTCGGGGAAGGTCACAGGACTCTCACCTGAATGTCCAGCTACCTACCATAGCATATGTTGTAACTGCCTTGGGGGGCGGCTGGAGAATACAGGCTGGAGAAGACGGGGTGGGGCTCCACCTCAGTGGCTGTGGGGAAGCCGCCTACTGGTTAAAGACGTGGAGCTGCCATGTGAGGAGAGGGCAGCCGTGCCTCTCTCAGTAGCCCCCGCCTGCTCTATGAGTAAGCCCAGGAAACTCACTGGTCCCAGATGGACCTTGGTAGAACTGTGCAGTTTTTGGTGAAGCTTGTGGTTGGACTCTTAGGAGGGTCAGGCTGCTTGTATTCCTCGCCCTGTGGGAGGGATTTTAGCAACAGTGGGTCTCTCCTAAAATACAGGTCTTATTTGTAAGTATAGCCTTGAATGAGAAGACCACTAAGCCGTAACCACTGGAAGTACCTCACTGCCAAATGGCACGGTGACATTCTCACCCGGTGCTGCCCGGACCCTGACAGGGTGTGGGGCAGTGGTTCTGTAGAAGGTTCTCGGGCTTCCGTGTCCCCCCAGAGCACACAGGCAGCGCCTCACGTGTAGCAGTTTGCTCACCGCGGTCCCCTGCCTGCCATGGTGCCCCACTCGGTGTTGGTGTTTTACAGGGAGGTCTTTCAAGACTCTTCTTTTTGAGTCTTTTCCTATCCCGCCAGCCAGCTCCCAAATAATGACATGTGGACTTCTTACGAATTATGAATGCTCAGTCTTAGCTGAGGCTTGTCCCACTAGCTCTTATAACTTAAATTAACCTGTTTATTTTAATCTATGTTCTGTCACGTGGCTCTGTTACTGCTGATCTATACCGTATGTCCGATTTCTTTAGAATCCCACTGACTGGTGTCTCCCATGCACCTAGATTCATCTCCTACTTCCTTTCTCTCTGCCTGGGAGTCCCGCCTTTACCTTCTGCCTAGCTATTGGCTGTTCAGCGTTTTATTACAACAGTCGCAGCAATGCATGTTCACAGTGAACAACTGTTCCACAACATGGCTTTGTTAGTAAGTAGTTCAGGCACCTGACTGAGAGCCTCCTGCTTCAGCTCCCCAAGTGCCGGGCTTATGCACACCAATGAAAGCCATCATCCAGACGGATGTGAGCAGACGGAACTGCTCACACCCCTCTACTGGGAGTGCAGGCCAGGTGGCAATCCTGGGTGCCACACAGGCGTAGAGCCACTCAGGCTCATGCATTTCCCTTGGTTTCCAGAATGTTTAAAGTGGTTCCAGTGAATGCTTACAGTGAAGGATGTTTTCCTTTTAATTTCAGTAAGGTCAAGGTTGTCTGATTCCCAGCAAGTGCATTATGGGAGCAAAGGCATTGTAGGGTTTCTTGGCCTTGCACAGAGCAGTTGTGGGTGCTTGTATTTCCTAAGCGGTCACTGAAGCAGCCTCAGGAAGCATGTGCAGAGTAGCAGCTGCCTCTGGGTAGACTGAAAGAAGACAGACTGAACTCAACACTTACTTCTGGGGCAGGGGGAGGGCTCAGGAGCTGAGAGCACTCGCTGCTCTTGCAGAGGATCCGAGTCAGGTCCCAGCACCCATGTGGGGTGGCTCACAGCTGTCCTAACTCCAGCTCCAGGGATTACAACCGCCCTCCTCTGGTTTCTGCATGTCCTTGCACGTACATACACATGCACATAAATAGAAACAAAATCTAGGAAAAAACCCAAAGCTTTTGTTTCCTTTGAATGTTGGAATATATGGAAATGATGAGTATAAATGATGCTTACCTCTGACCACGTCCAGACCAGCAGGGGTGTTAAACATGTGCTTGCAAAGTCATTCCACACACTGTATGTAACAACAGAAGGTCCTGTGTCAGCACGTGACCGGGGCAGGAAAGTGGAAAGCTGCTGTTCGTCCAGAAGTGACCATATGTTGTGCACCTGCATGTGTCTGGAGTTCACAGAACGGAAGAATACAGAAGCTGGCAGTGCAGGTTTGGCTCTGAGGAGGGATTGACACCGACTGAACCACGAGACTCAAGGCTACTCTGAATCGAAGATAAGTGAAGACCGGAGACGGCCATACATGCGAGAGTCCAGGGCAGAATTCTTATGCCATCCATAACCTTCGGGATATCTGCATTGACTGCACGTTGGTGCAGCAGCACCCCCCAGCACTTGGAGTAAACGGAGCATTGCCTGTCTGTCAGCCCTCTTAGTGGAAGGCTTAGCTGCACGGGGTCAGTAGCTTGTGCTGCCTCTGGCCATCACCATGCCTTGACAGTGACTTCCAACTTGAGAATCCATACCCCGTGCATTCTTGTGTCTTTGGGGAGACACCACACAGAGTGACTTGTCTGCAGTGTGTGGAATGAGGGCAATTAAGTTGGTGAAGACTGGTTGCCGTCTTACTGACTTGACTCTCACTCTGCCAGGCCCCCAAGGACTCCCGGGATTCAGCACGGTCATTCTCCCAGATTTTCTTTGTTCCAGTGGAAAAACTTAGAAATGCAGCAGTGAGACCTAGTTAGAGTTACTGTTGCTGTGATCAGACACCATGACCAAAGCAATTGGGAAGGAAAGGGTTGATTTCAGTTTACAGTCCATCAGTGAGGGAAGTCAGGACAGGAACCTGGAGGCAGGAGTTGAGGTCATGGAGGATGATGCCTACTGGCTTTCCCCTCATGGCTTGCTCAGCCTGCTTAGAGAACCCAGGACCAGCAGCCCAGGGATGGCACCACCCACAATGGACTGGGCCCTTCCCTATCAATCACTAAGAAAATGCCCTACAGGTTTGCCTACAGCCCCATCTTATAGAGGCATTTTCTTAATTGAGGATCCCTTCTTTCAGATAACTAACATGTCAAGTTGACATAAAACTAGCCAGAACAGGGCCCATCCATAGAAACATCTAGAAGAAACCTGCTTCAAGCATCTCCCAGAGGAGTCAGCACAGGGCTGGTCTCATCCAGTTAAGCAGCATGGTCTTCCAGGGAGACTCAGCAAACATCAAACCCAGGTTTTTCTTGGGGTCACATGGGTGCCTTCTGTCTGGCACATCTCAAACTCTAGGCTCCCATAGGGAAGGAGAAGAGCACTATGAAATCTAAGTGGCCAGAAGCCAGCGAAGGGCCAGCCTGTGCCTGGCCTTTCTTCCCTAAGGAGGGAGACTTGGGCCCACCACACTGGGAGCCAAATCCTTCCAGCAAACCTGTGAGCAGAAGGTCCATGGGGGCTTTCTGGATCCACTGAGGTAGAAGTGATATTTCAGACCACTGAATTCTGTGGTCATGTAGTAAGAGCCACAGCTAGCTGACTAGTCGTGTCGTCGTCGTCGTCCCCGGCCCCCCCCCCCCCCCCCCCCCCCGCAGGTCTCTGGGACTGTTCCGGCATCACTAAATGGTCATGATGTCACCATGCTAGCGGACAGCACAACAGCATGTGGCTGTTGTGAGCTGGATGCTGACCTAAGGAACCAAACCTGATGAAGGCGAACCAAAGAGGAGGTGGGTAAAAGCATGCATGACTTAAATCATCTTTGCTAATGTAATGACTGTTATGTGGAGCCTCTACAACTTAGCCACTAACACAGCCGAGTACTGGGCCAAGTACGCCGTAGTCTCAGCGTGTGGTTCTCCTTGTTCCTGCTGTCATTTCTTGATGGGTCAGAGAAGGAATATCTGAGGACTCGTCCGAGCTCACAGAAATTCTGTGATAGCCATTTGTTAATGCCACACACTTCGTTTCTGCCCCTTCATCTCTCTCCTCTCAGAACTAAAGTTTGGGCAACCATTGGCCCTGTAGTAGAAGTGGTCGGGTACCCAAGAATTGGCACAGATTTGTGTTCTCATTGGGTGATTTATAAACCTTGTGTCAGAATGATTGCTTTTTACACTACAAAGAATGGGTCAGTGTTTATCCAAGTGGATTTTGGTAATACAGCTATTTCCCAGTTCTCAACTACAGCAACCATGTGAAAGGTTCAGAGTGAGCTGATGCACCTGCCTGACACACCGTGAGCGCTCTTCAGCTCTGTCTGTATGTGTGGCCTACCCTTTCTATCTTTTTACACTTGTCTGTGGGGGGGGGCTCTTAATTTTTTTTTATACCTGTTTATATCTTTGTGTGGGCGCACATATGCTATGCCTTGTGTGTAGAAGTCCCAGGAGTCAGTTCTCTCTACGTTGTGGGTTCCAAGGATCAAAGTCAGGTTGTCAGTCCGTCAGGTCCTCAGTCCTGTTGGCAAGTTCTGTGATACCTTTGTTGCCCGTACAAATGTCATTTGGTAAATCATTTGATGAATTTGGTGAAGCCAGGGCCTCCAAGGATCCGTGCTGAGATTTGCAGGCAGGGAGGGAGGCTGGATGAGAAGCAGGTGCAGTGCAGGGAGCTCAGATGGGCTGTCACGGCACAACAGAGACTGTGGGGCCTGGGGCGACCTCTGCAGACAGACTCACCACCTCTGCAGACAGAAGGCCTAGTGGAGCTGGGATATGGGCCGTAAGCACCACGGCCCAGCTTCAGTCATAAGATGCAGACAGCCCTGTATCGGGCCATTTAACTAACTCAGCGGAACTACAGCTAGGCAAGAACACGAGGCCCCATACAACACAGCTGCCGTCTTCCCACCCTTCGTCCAGTGTTTACTGTGGGGCAGTGGTTGGAGAACCAGATGGGAAGCACCAATGCCAAACTGCTTTAAAAAAAAAAAAAAAAAAAGGAAAGGAAAGAAGAGTAGTAATAGTGCTCACCTCCTAAGGAAAGGAGGGAAATGTAGCCGCCCATGCCCATGGCACAGATGGCAGCATGCTTCTGGAAGTGGTTTTGGTTGTCAGGAAGTACATACATTTTAAATAGAAGTTGGTGTGAGGCATGCCCGTCATCAGCCTAGAACCAATGGCAAGGCGTAGTTAATGGCAACAAAGGAAAGCTGATGTTTCATGACCATAAGAGGAATAAAACTCAAGAAAGTGTAGCCTTCAACCTTGCAACAAAATGTTGAAGAAGGCAAAACATGCAATTCATATAAGGCAGTGGAAAGAGAACTTAGCAGCTAGGGAAGGACAAGGCAGGAACGTGTAAAGATCTGCATATCAACGAGCTTAGTAAACAGTCATTAACTAGAACACATGCTGGGTAGGGGTGATCAATAATTCAAATAAAAAGGCTGATAAAGTAGATAAAGACTTTGGGCACTATACTGTAAGATATAAGCCTGCAAGAGCATACCCATGCGGCTTATGTTCACACCAGTGTAGAGGGGGAGAAAAAAGCAGCTAAGAGTGACTCACCAGCATTGATCCCGGAAGACAACCCAGGGGAGTAACCACGGCCAGATGCGGCAGTGTTCTTTGGGATCCCTTCACTGAGATTCCTCTGCCCATCTATTAAAGGCTTAGTATCTCATTTTGGCATGGGAATATGTGCCACTGAGGTGGGGACTCACTCTCGGTCCATTCTGATTTAGGACAAAGAACTTTAATGGGGTATAGCTAGCAGACACTGCTTTTTCACTGCTCTGGAGAATAGCATTGTGTGATCAAGGCTGTGAGCATCATCTGAGTTCACAGGTGTTTGTCTAATCCCCTTCACGAGACTTACATCCTTCTGACCTAACCGCCTCCCGCGGCCCCGTCCCTCAGCAGACTAATCCAAGGCTAGGTTTTAGTACATGCACAGCACCACCATGACCTGGCACATCAGCACAGGAGCTTGGCAAGGGTTGAGGCTGCCCTCCTCAGAGGGATCACACTTGCGGGGAGGCCACACTGGGTGAATCACTTCTCGGGTGCAGTGTGACTGCACAGAGGAATTCCGGAAGAAGCCCAGTGAGAAGTCCCCAACACTTCCCAGCCCGGAAACAGACGGAAGATGGGCACATTGGGGCAGCACAGGGGAAGATGAAGAGCTCCCCAGTCTCGGGTCTGGGATGGTTAGTTTTAATTGTCAGTTTGGCACAGTCTGGACTCAACTGAGAGAGGTGTCTGGCTCAACTGGGAGAGGTGTCTGGGGGATTGTGCTGACTGCCAGTCGGTGTAGGAAGACCCAGTCTTCCCGTGTGTTCTGGACCTGGGCTGTATGAAAAGAGAAAACCAGTGAGTGCATGCATGTGCTTGTTCTCTCTTTTTTCTGTGGATGCGATCAGCTGTCTCGAGCTCCTGCCTCAACCTCTCCATAACGATGGACTGTAACCTGGAATTGTGAGCTGAAATAAAATCCCAAGTTTGCCTCCATCAGGGCATTTTATCATAGCAACAGACTAAACCAGGACAGAAGTTGGACCTGAGAGTGGGGTTGTTGCTGTTTTAACCAGATCCTGTGGCTGTTAAGCCTTTGAAACCGCTTTGTGGAAGAAATGTGGAAGCATTTGGCTCATTGGCTAGAAAAGCTATTGAATGCTGGAAGCGGAACCTAACAGGTTATTATAGTAGGACCTTGGAAGTCAGCCATGCTGAGAAAAGTGTGAGCAACGGAGCCCCGGCTCAGGAGGATTCAGAGGGCAACAAGGACTCTATCAGTAACTGGACCAGGGGCCATTTTGGCCATCTAGCTGCATTTTGCCTGTGTCTTGAGAGCCTGAGTAGTTTAAGTACGAACATAATGAAGTGATTTGTGTAGACTTCGAGGCAGGGCGGTGTCTGGGCTGGTGCCTAAGAAGCGGCTAGCTAAATCGGTACTAGTGTGGTGAGACCTGTGCTGGGCAACAGGAAGGCTGTCCCGACGGCAAGACCCACCTATCAGAAGCCCTGTCTCCTCGGGTTCCGAATTCATTTAGAGGAAGAAAGCCTAAGTTGAAAGGTTCCCAGGTCTTTAAAGCCACTGCCTGGGGAAAATGTTTCCCTAGGGTCAACACACAGAAGCTCATGCCAGCTGTGGGCCAAGGGGGGCTACATCTGGAGCTGGAAGCAGAACTTTGCAGTGTTAGAATCACCATCCACGTGGTGCTGTTTTGAAGGCAAAGATGCAAGACTGAAGGGGTCATGGAGAGCAGCTGAGGCTAGACATTGTGTGGTGGGGTTGGAGTCCCTGCGAAGAGTTCCTGAGATGCTGCTGCAGGAAACTGTAAAGATGAAGCTACAGTGCAATGGAGAACTAGAGCCCAGGACATCGGAGATGCCAGGCCATGAGGTGTCCAAGGAAAATTGCAGGAGTGGAATAGAGCTCACCTATGGCTAAAGAGAAGCTGTGTGTGCTGCATTTGACAGAGCTGGGGTGGGCGTGGGGCCATCTGTTTGAACAAAAATCTCAACCTTGGGATTTTACCAATAAAGACTTGGGAGCCAGATGCTGGGATCAAAGCCTGCTAGCTTAGAGAGGCAGAGAAAGCACCCAGCTGTCCTTGCTCCTCAGCTGACATTCCAGAAACCTCTCTTCCCCTCTGACTCTCAAACAAACCTCCTCAAACTGAATGTCCCTCCGTTTTCCTTCCTGTGTGTCTCTCTATCCATCCTCCTGACTCCCTCTTACTCTCTATGGTTTTGGCTTCATAATCCTGTTGAACATAGGATTCCTATCAACTGGTTGCTCGCTCCGCCTCTTGACCTATGGTTGACTTTATTTAATCTTGTTTACAATATTCAAGCAGAAAACTCTTGGATTAAAGGAGTGTGCTAAGCCACACCACAACTAGAAACAGTAAATAACACAATCTCCAGGTTCACAGAGTGATCAAATATCCCGCAGCAGCAGTCTACACCCTCTGGAGCCCGGCCGGTCACAGGTTGCAGACAGGGGCTGCACAGTTCGTTCTTTTCCCTTCTGGATTTTTGTTTTGTTTTGATCTCACTGATCCTATGTCCTTGCTCTTCCCTTGTGGAAAATTAAGTTTGCTCTGTGCCTTCACATGTTGGGAGTTTGTAACTTGATTTTTATTTTAAAGGCACTCCTAGTTAAAAGTGATAGACTTTTCAAGAGTTGGAATTTAAGTCTATGGAGACTTAGTAAGTTTGTATTTACATTGTAAGAGACACATGAGACTTTGGGACAAGAGTGGAAACTTTCATGGTTTAAAAGTGATGTTCTAAGACCACACTACACACACACACACACACACACACACACACACACACACACACACACACACACCCACGGTGGCCGGATTTTTACCCCTTCCTCTGGAATTTTAGTTGTCCAGTTTCTGCGTCAGTTTAAAACCACTCTGCGAATTCATCTGTAAACAGAGTCTGAGGTTTACAATGAGGTTGTGCACAGGCATGAGACACAAAGGAGAACCTGTGAGCCAAACAACTGGTCCAGGAGTTTGTTCTCAGGATGTCCAGGGGCTCAGTCAGGAATGAGACCTACTGCTCTTCACATTCTTCAGGCTTAGGAGGTCGCAGATTCTGTAGCTAGGTGCTGTCTTAGTTACTTCTGTTGCCCTGGTGAAACACCCTGACAAAGGCAACTTAAGGGACAAAGGGTTGTTTTGGCTCACAGTTCCAGGGTACACAGTCCAACATGGCAGAGAGGTCATGGTAGCAGCGTAAGGCATCAGCCATATGGCAGTTTGAATGTAATTGGTCCCCATAATCCCATAATCTCATCAAGAGTGGCACTATTAGGAGGTGTGGCTTTGTTGGAGTGGGTATGGCCTTGTTGGCAGAAGTGTGTCACTGTGGGGGCAGGCTTTGAGGTCTCATATATGCTCAAGCCACGCCCAGTGTCTGACACCACTTCCTGTTGCCTGCAAGATGTAGGACACTCAGCTATTTCTCCAGCACCATGCCTGCCTGCATGCCACCATGCTCCCCGCCATGGTGGCCTGAACCTCTGAACTGTGAGCAACCCACCCCCACCCCCACCCCTGCTAAATGAGCTGCCATGGTCATGGTGTCTCTTCACAGGCACCAACAGGAAGCAGAGGGAAATGAATACTGTGCTCAGTTCACTTGTCCATTAATATACAATCCAGGATATCACCCAGGGAATGGTGCCACCCACAGTGGGTGCATCCTCCCATCTCAGTTAACCTAACTAAGCTAATCCCCCACAGACACGGCAGAGGAGCATGTCCCAGGTGGTCCTGGATCTCATGAAACTGAGCACTGAGATTAGCTGTCGGGTGCACAGCAGGCCAGCTGCAGCAGTTGTGTGTCATACAACGTGTCTCAGCAGGGGTGTGAATTGGTCCACTGGTTTTTACGGTATTGGAGTGAGGACGATCTTTTAAAATATGACCCCAGCCCCAGAAACATGAAAGGAAAGATATACACAAGTTCAATTACATTAAAGAAAAAAAATCCCACATGCAAAACAGCGTAAGATAACAGCAAATTGAAAAGCATGCTGAATCAAAGGGCTGATGTTTTAATAAACAGAATGCCTTCAAATCAAACAGGAAAAGGCCACCAAAGAGAGAAATTGGCAAAATAGATAAATACTAACGGCCAATAAACATGAAAATATGCCCGACCTCATTAGGAAATGCAAATCCAAGCAATCAGTTTTTGTTCCTGTCATATTGTGGGCCAAGTGCTTGTTAATTAAACCTGCATGTATGGCAGTTTTATCAATGCCGCCAAGTAAAAAGTGCTCAGACCCTTTGATTTAGGAAATGTACTTGCAGGAAGTTCGACTGTGTGCTTTGGTGAGTGGGAGAGGACAGACTTGTCTGATGAGTCACTGCAGCATTGAAAGTGAAGGCTCCAAAAGCAATGGTCAGTTGGGACAGTCGGGTCGATTATGGGATGTCCACAGTGGAACAAAGCCGCGGAGGTGCAAGAGTCGGGTGGCCTGCGTTCGCGAAGTCTAGTACGAATCCGCATGCGCACAGAGTCCACCAGCATCACCACTTGCCTGATGTCCATGAAGACGCACACTGGCTCCAGGGAGAAGACTGCATGTGTGGGTGCAGGGGTCGGAGAAGAGAACACCATACACGTTCTCCTTCTGTCCTGTGTCGGTGTCCAGTTAAAACTATGCAAACTCGTGGGAAGTATAAGGTGATGAGATGACTCAACAGGTAAAGTATTAGGACCTGAGTTCAACGCCGGGGCCCCCAGTGGAAAGAGGACTGCCCTCTGACCTCCACACAGGCATTGTAACAGGCCTGGCAGAGGAAGTTGTTTTTACTGAAGAGAATCCCGCGTCCCTAACCTGACTATCGGACTGTTTAAGTTGCTGGCTTTCTCCCAGGAATCTCGTGAAAAAGGCCCTGCTCCGCCTTTCTTGGTCAGGTACCAAGACCAGCTCCCATCTCTCCTCTGCTCCATCTCAAGTGCACCATGCTCCACCAGCATCCCAGAGCCTCGGAGCTCTCAGGGGAGTCCATGGGGAGTGAGAAGGAGATGGTCCCCCTGCTTGACCCCTCCTGAGGCCCACACTGAGGAGAGAAGATCAGTGTGGTCTGGCTCCATCTCCTTTCCTGGTCTACAATAAACTCAGTCACTCATGTTCTCTAATTCACGAGGTGATGGACGAGCGTCCTGTTGGCTGATACCTGCTGTTACGAGGGAGGAGTCCTAACAGATTGTCTTAGATTTTCCTTTGCTGTGGAGAGACACCATGACCACGGCAACTCTTACCAACAAAACAAAACAAAAACATTTAATTGGTGTGGGGGGTCGCTTACAGTTTCAGAGTTTCGGTCCATTATCATCATGACGGAGCATGAGGGCATGCAGGGAGATGCGGTGCTGAGCTGAGAGTGCTACATCTTGCAGGCAACAGGAGGTCGCCTCACACACTGGGCAGTATCCTGAACACAGGAAAGCTCAAAGCCCGCCTCGATGGTGACACACCTCTTCCGATAAGGCCATGGCCACGCCAACAAAGCCGCACCTCCTAATAGTGCCACCCCCTATGAGATTGTGGGGGCCAATTACATTCAGACGACCACGCAAGTCCATAGAGGAGTGAAGAACATAGTCAACACCTAGTCAGCCACTAATTCAATGTGTTCATGAGAGAATCTCTATGTGCCAGGGTGCGGGTCACTAAAGTGAGTGAACAGAAGCAGGCAGCCCTCACTATTCCGGATCTTGAGGCCAGCAGGGGCACACCCACATTTGTGACGAGCATGGAGGGTAAGTCCTGGGGTGCTGAGGTCATCTTCCAGGAGGGACCCGGTATGAGCAGTGGGAGACTAAAAGGAGCGATCTGTTAGACCAGAACACAGGCATTACAAGGGCTGGCCCATCGGGAAACCCTTGTGGATGCAGAGGTGAGGGGTACAGGTGGGTAAGGCTGAGCGGAGACTGAGTGCAGCAGGCTGCATCTGCCCGTGAGCTACTTGCAAAAGGAGGAGGAAGGCCTCCCTGGGGCAAGCCGTGTGCAGGGCGAAGAGTCAGGTTGGAGGAAACCTTTGGGAGCAGAAGTTATATGCAGTAAGACAGGACTGTGGTGATCTCACTAAAGCAACCTGTAACTGCAGAGCAAGATGGAGCCCTTGTGGACCTAGGGAGCAGGTGATGGGGAGGGGTAAGAGTACTTAGGGCTCTTACTCAGGACTCCAAAGCATTATACCAGCTTTTCAGCTGATGACTATGTGCTGAAGCTGGGGCTTTTCATACCAGAGTTAAACACACACACTTGGCTAAGTCCAAAGAGGCTGGGGTGAATGACAGCCGTGGGCAGATCCAGCTACTGCTCCATGCCAACAGGTGAGGCTTATGCTCCGCTCTGTGTCTCCTCTATTGCTTAAAAAAGGATGCTCCTCACCACCCGCATTGCCAGACCACATGGGAAAGGGGCCCCTGGGAAATGTAGTTCAGTTTCTCCAGGCTAAGCAGCACTGTACCACCATCCCAGTCCCATCCCACGGCCATGCTCAGACTGTCCCAGTGATAGATGTGGGCTCTGGTGCCCCCTTGTGGAGAGGCCTGAGACTCGCCTTGGTAAGTCAGGAAGCTTGACTGCACAACCCATCCATAAAGCCTGGAAATGCCACTTGGGACTTTAGCGTCAATATGCCTGCCTCCCCTGTCGCTTCTACCTGGGGCTGAGTTCTCCAAGACTGCTCTGAGCCTCCTGTCTTCAGCACTGCAGTTCCTCACTCCAAATCCCAAGCGTTTCCAGTCCTCTTCTGAAGGTCCGGAGAGAATACACTGCACCTTTCTGCCATCTCAGCAGCACTTGGAAGGAGAGAAAGAGATAGCTTGTTCTGGAGCCATACGTGAGTGACCATGGCCCAGGAACATAGATTCAGATTAACTTCATGTTCCAACATGGTATGTCTCGTGAAGTTTTACTATTTTTTTTTTAACTTTATGAGTGTTCACGTGTGTCTGAGTGTGGGTGTGTGCACGGGGTGGCGGTGCCTGCAAGGGCAGGAATGTCAGATCCCCTGGTTGTGCAGATGGGCAGTTGTGAGCCTCCTGACGTAGGTACTGGGAAGTGTAGAGTGAGGTTCCAGGGACCTTTTCACGCCTCCTCTACTGACTTTCCCCCTCCCTTCTTTCCTCCCCCTCTCCCTCTGACACATACTCCGGTGTGCCCAGCATCACGGTGTCTGCTCAGGAAGACTGGAAAGCAAGCTCCTCCCCACACGTGGAGACCCGCCGCTCTGGACCTCCCGGAGTCTGGTACGGCACACCCTTGCTGCCACGGTAGAAACCCATGTCTCGTTCTTTGAGTATCTGCAGAGAAGAAACCGACCACTGCATCTGCAACCACCACTGCCTGAGCTCCCTGCCGCCTGCCCCTTCCGAAGGTGGCTAAGGGTGATCTCTTCACATCTTCAATATGCTCTTATCCTCTCTACATCTAGAAATGCTTCCGCAAGAGTCTGGACTTAGTGGGAGAGAAGAGCACTCCTGCTGGTCCCTTTGTGTCCTGTCAACGTGCACTGATTCCCACCCACTCTGTGACAGGTTCTCCCGAGGACGGCACTTGGTCTTGGCTTAGCCCTGGTGGCTCTGCTTTCCACGAGCACTCCATCTGCAGGGAGGCAGGGCTTCAGCGGGACCTGGGCCTCACAACAGTCTGTGCTCTTGTCTGAACACATTCACAGATGCATCGACTGGCTGATGCTAATGATGCGACATGAAGGCCTCAGCGTCTGGCAGCTGCCTTCCATTCCACTCAGAACCCTTGGCCTTTTCTTTTTAATTTGGCTTTAAGGACTTAAATGAGGCCTGGACAGATGTCTCAGTGGGTAGCTGTTACTAAGTCCAAAGGCCTGAGTTCTATCTCTGGGACCCACATAGTAGAAGGAAAGACTGATTCCCACGAGCTTTCCCCTGACCTCCAAATTTGTACCATGACACACGTGCACCATGCAATAAATAAGAGCACGATAAAAGTTTAACATTACAATCACCAAGCGATCCCTTTGTCTCCTGATTTATCATCTTAAATTGAAGTTTGTTAGTTCTTTTTCATTATGGAAAATTCCAAGCATACAGAAGGGGGAATGGTCCCATGATGCTTCTCCTGCAGCTGCTGCCCAGCTCCAGGGAGCTTACACACACACACACACACACCACACACACACACACACACCACACACACACACCACACACACACACACACACACACACACTACACACACACATACTACACACACATACCATACCACACATCTCACATACACACTATAGGCACCCATACACACTCACACACACACACACAAACACACACACACACACACTATAGGTGTATATACACACCACACACACACACACACACACACATACACACACACACACACACACACATACCATACCACACATCTCACATACACACTATAGGCACCCATACACACACTACACACACACACACACACACACACACACTATAGGTGTATACACACACACCACACACACACATACACACACACACACTATAGGTGTATACACACACACCACACACACACATACACACACACCATGCCACACACATATAGACACACTATACACACATACCATACCACACATCAGACACAGACACACACACACAGAGACACACACACTATAGGTGTATACACACACACCACACCACACATCACACACACACATACACACACAGCATTCTATCATTCCATAATTTTCTAGGAGCAAAAGAAGCCAACATACACTCTGTCTTAACACAACCATGATGTGATTTTCTTACCTAAAAGAGTACAAAATGGTGGAGTTACGCTCCATGTAAAAATTCCAGGCCCTGAGCACTTTAAGGATCCATCAGCCCATGTAGTACATTTCCAGGAGACTGCAGCCTTCTGGAAGCAGGGTCCCTGTCCATCTTGTGTGTAACTGGCTGTGCCTCTAGCATCTGGTACTTGAGAGTACACCCTGTGAGTGCTCGTCAGATGAGCCCGGATGTCCTGAAATGAGCTGCCCCCCCCAGCTGTGCCCAGCTGTGCCCAGCTAGCTTCTTTCCACGACTCACTGGTCCTCCCTGGACAGCTGTACTTCTTGCTCTAATAAGCTGATGCTCCTTCAGTGAAATCAACTTCTAAGATTTTCATCTGAGAGAAGTTGTTCCCCAAATGATTTTCTGGTTCTCCACCTTGACTGTTCCTTAGGATCACCTGAGTGGCTTTGGGAAGACCTGGCCCACTCTGGAGAGTCTGCTGTGACAGAGCTGGGCACATGGGTCTCAGGTTCCTCCCAGGGAGCCGTGGTGGGGAACCGTTACTTGGCCTGTCCTCAAAGCACTGGCGGATTCTAGAAGATAAACTGATTAGCAGGAGTTACTGCTCTGGAGGCCTGAAATCATTCGCTTGACCCAGCTTCATGGCTTTCAAGTCTAGGCAACAGCTGGAGCCTGACTATTAAGCGGGGAAGCGTTGCCTAATTGAGAGCCACAAGGGGTTCCTTTACCAGAGACATGGAAGGATTCACGCTGGCCTTTCCATCGCCTGTGTCTTATCAAGGAGGCTCCCTAGGTCTTTAAAGCAGGCTGGGCCTCCAGAACAGACACGGTTTTATTCCTTCTACATCTCACTGTAGAATCTTCTTTCTCACAGGCTCCTATCAGCCAACCAAAGGGCGTCAGCTTGCCCATCATCGTCTGCTGATTTCAGGGTTAACCAGATTCACTGAGGCCACTCCTGCAGAGACAAAGGCTGGACAGATAGGTAAAACTCTGACGTGGTTCCCTTGATTCCCTACCAGGCACACCCTACACCTACCCTTCCTGGGATATCGGGCAGAATCAGGGATACTTTACAAACTGCTGACCTTGAGCTAATCCAGGTCAAACCTCATAGGTGAGTGCCTTCAAGGTCACCCAAGTCCTCCTGGGGGGGGGGGGCTATAGACCTGCCAGGCTTCTGGAAGCTTAGAGTAGTCCTCGACGAAAGCTAACAAGACAGCTAGGGTTTCCGTCCTAGAGAATTCCACCGGAACAATCTGGAGGATAAGAATTGGATCTTGCTCGTGTGAAACGTCCTGAAGGAGACAGATTTCTGACATCGTAACATCAGCCTGCTGAGAACGTGTCCCAGAACCCGTGAACCTGTGAGATGACGGATTGCGGGGTTTGGGTTTTTTTTTGCAGTAAAGTGTGCATGCTATGAATGTTATTGATCACATTAATATGAAACTGGCCTCAATTTCCAGCACCCTGGCCTGAAACTATATGCCGATGAAGCAGCAATGTCCTATTCTTCCCTCCCCTGGCTCTCCACATTCTCCTTGTTTTCAACCACATTGCCCCTTCCCAGGCCCTCCCCATTGCTCTGGCCAAGGTCCTCCTCACTGCTGCTTCCCAAGCTCTCCTCGTTCCTGTTCTTCACCTGCCTTCATCAACGCCTTTTTCCTGGACACTCCCTCCTACCCTCTAGCTGGTAGCCAGCTCTGTGTCCCTGTGACTTTGTCTCACGTATGTGGAATCACGAGGCTGCGTTTCTTTTCTGAGTGTTATGTTCTCAGGCTTCACTCAGGTTGACTTGTGTTGGAATCCTTACCGGCTGCCATTCATCCATCCCTTCACTGATGTGAATAACGCTGTGCACACTGATGACTATGCACCTATTTGCTGGTACTGTTTTTCTAATTTGTCATGTAGCCGCAGACAAACAATCCAGGAGGAAACTGGGCTCTCAAAGGAACCGGTCATTAACTGTGTTTGCAGATCCCAGCTAATACTGCTGGCTCATTCACGTCTGGCTTCACATCGACGGTAGCTGTGGGTGAGCAAGGGATGAAATGGACTTCAAAACGAGACCCGGTACTGAATGGCTCCTCCGCACAACTCCTCTTCCTCCAGATGTCTTCTTCCGCCATGCCCTCTTGCCTGGGGTCCTGGGCTGGGGATAGCCTGGCTCAGGGTTTTCTCATGTCCTGATCAGAACCTGCTATAAAAGAAGGGGCTCTTCAGGTGTTCCCTCGGAGGGAGTACTGGCGGCCTGTGGGGTGGCTGGTGGTCTCTCTGAGTGGAGAGTCCCTCTCAGAAACACGAACAAAAAACCAGACACCATGATTTCCTAGAGTGATGAGCTTAATTGTTCTGGAATCATTTCTTTTGAGCACTTGGAAGCATCCCAGAAGTAAACAGCATGTTTTAAATTAAAGAAGAGCTCACTCTGGAGATCCTCTCTGCAACGCTGGTCATGCTCAAGAAGGGGATCCGAGAGCGGTGGGATGAATGGGGGGTGGGGTGGGAACCTGTGTGCGTTACCAGTCTGCAGTGAGATCCGGGATATGGAAACATTTCTACTGTGAGAGTTTTGTTTATGGAGTTGCTGCCCGGCTCCAGCAGAGGCCAATGAGTGTTGTTTTTTACCCATAGGAAGTCATTCTGAAGTTCCATTGATGGGGCGATGGGGACCTGGCCTGGCTCACACTAGACACCCGGGAATAATGGCCTTCAGAAAGCCCATGTATTTAGTGAGTGCGTCAGAGTGGCCTGGATGGGAAGCAGGGATGTGAAAGGAGACAAAGGAGACATGTGGGGACAAGGTCACTTTTCCGTGGCTGTGGTGAAGTACCCTGACAAAAGCCGCTGACGGGAGGGAGGGTTGACTTTGGTTTGTAGTTTTCTGGTGGGGAAGTCAGGGCGGCAGGAATGTGAGGGGACTGGTCGCTTGTCCTCAGAAGCAGGGAAGGGTGGAGGCTGGTGCTCAGCCGGCTTCCTCTAGCCCAGGAGGAGCTAGCCACACAGGGAGGGTGGCTTAGAGCCACGGAACGGAGGCTTTGCATGATGCTCTACTGGAAAAAAAGTAATGAGCATATTATAGGAAATGGCCTCCGTGGGAACCCGTTAACCAAGGACCGGTTAACCAGTGCCACGGGAGGCCTCCGGCCCCTGGATAAAGCCTGGCTAGTCTCTGCCTGCATCTCAGGCCTGTTCCAGGCGGCGTGCCAACGACACAAGGCAGGGCTAAGCAAGCCTCTTGTTATCTCCCAGGCCCTTGGGGGATTCGGTCTCTCTGCATCCTGCATCCCACTTAGCCTTTCCCATCAGGAGCCCAGGTGTACCTTGGGTTCTAATTGGCCTTAATAATAAAAACCCGGATCCAGATACTGGGGTAAATGATGAAAGATCAGGGAGCCAACAGAGCCAACCACAGTCACCCCTTCCTTACCTCAACAACTCCTCAGCCTCTAAGAAGATTTTTCCATCACTTGGCAACAAGCCAAGGAAATTCATTATAAGGAAATGTCCTACTTGCAGCCCAGGTAAGCCTTGAACTTGAATCCTCATTTCTCATCTCCAGAGCAGCTAGGATTGCAGTCCACACCACTAGGCTTAGGTTTGGTTCTTAAGTTCTATACAAAATCCTTGCTTCCTATTCTGTAGTTAAAATGCACAAAATTTTTTCTGGCAAAAAAAAAAGTCTTTTAAATAAAATAAGACTGTCATTATATTATTATGTGTTTATTTTTTCCTTATCGTATGAGAAAGGCCAGCACATTGCAAAGAGGCTAAGATAAAACCTTACAAGCAAGTCAAAATAGATCTTATTTTACTTTTAATTGACACATTAAATTGCATAGATTCGTAGAGTGCCATGTGTATTAGGACACCTCTATACACCGTGGAATGCTGTAATGATGATAATTAACCCATCTGTAACCCCAGTGTTTACTGTTCCTTCCTTTAAAACCTGCGGTGGTTTTGAAACACACAGCGGCTTGCCATTAACCATTGCTGTCACGTCTCACAACAAATCACCGCCATCTACTCCTCCCGTCTGACCTTTGCTACCCTCTAACAAGTCTTTTCAGCACAAAGCAATTAGCATAGTAATCTGTTGCCTGTCCCTTCAGCTTTTCCTCCTGTGTAAAAATGTTACAAAATGCCATTATCAGCACCCAAGGTTCTGGAATCTGCAAGGACATTAGGTCATTAACATCTTGGTGTTACTTTCCTTTCCTATGAGGGTGTGAGGTAGATTTCATTAGCAGAACAAGCCCTAATTCATCCTAGTATGTTGCCGCCTGCATGTGCAGGACTCAGCATCATGGTTACCACATAGGTCTCAACCGATTGTTCTCTAACTGGAACTGAGGGGTGGCGAGCCGAGAACCAGACCCCACCAATTCCATCAGGCCTGTTGTGTTCCCATAACAAGGCAAGCAGTGAGCAAATACTGTCTAATAAACTGGACTGGTTTATTGTAAGATGACAGTATATAAGATTTCTGTGTGGATATAATTGGATTATTGGAAAGAAAAATTGGCTTCTTATGAGGCAGTGATGTTAATCCAGGCTGCAGAATATACTCACTCAGGACACTTTTAATAATAGCGGTTAGGCCTCCCTGACATTCAAACTCAACTGGCCTGGGTTATTCTTTTGTCGGCATGTTATTTTTTTGTTCTTTGTTTTTTTTCCCCATGATTCTGAGGATCAAATCCAGGGGTCTCCTTAACTCTAGGTAAGATTTTTCTGAGCTATATCCCCAGCCCTATAAGCATTTTTAAAGAGTGCACCCCAAGAAATTAGAACTAAGGTCATGTAAACAGATGCTTATTTATATATTTATAATGTATAAAAACACATCTTGGCCCTACTTTGGATTTATTCCCATCTGGCTCAGTGGGAAAAGCAAGCTAATTTGAAGAAACCAACAGGCTGAGGTAATATTCTATGCATGATGTTACCCTGCTCATATTATGAGCTGGTATGATCAGGAACCTTAAAGTCAGCACAGTAAAGCCAATTTTACACATATCTTCCTTACGAAAATGGCTGTGATGATCTTAACAAGATACGAGTAGAGTGTATGGGAAAATGATAATAACTGATATGTAGGAACCCAAGGTTTTTGTATAAGAAAGCCTAAAAATTGACAATTTTTAGAAAAAAGATATCTCAGAAGGGTTTAATAAAATTGACTGCTCACAAGGACAGCAGGGACCTTCTAACCGAGAAGTGCCAGAGGATATGTTTCTAATGTCTTATGATGGATGTTGACTGTCTCCCAAGGGCCCTGGTGTTGAAAGCTTGACCCCATGCCTAAAGAACTACCGGGGGATGGTGGAACTGCCACCAACAAGCTGAGTTTCTTTTGTTTTCCTCGGATTGAAATAAAATTAGGAGAAGTGCATCCCCTTAGCACTAGCTGCTCTGAATTGGGGGTGTTGGGAACCCATCACTCAGGGTTTTCTTAGCTCTGAGTTTCAAGTGCCAGTGGCCCAGCGTCTAGCTGCTAGTACTCCAGCCAGGGCTGGAGACAATGAAAACTTAGCTATGGGTGATACAGCTCCCCCACAAGCTGAAGCCAGCAACTCTTCATGGCTTTCCAGCACTCTTCTAGCAGCCAGGGCTAGGCGCTCTTCCATGGCCTCAGCTCTTCATAGTCTCTGATGTTTACTTGCATTCTTGACTCTCCGTGACCCCTCACGTTCTACATTCTGTTCTCCACGGTGTCATGTTCTACATTCTGTTCTCCACGGTCTCTCATCTTCTCAGTATTTAGACTGTCCTTCATGGCTCATCTCTCTACCGTTTCTGCACCAGGATGCTCTTCGGAACTCATCTTCTACCTCTTCCTGGGCTGGCCACACCGGGAAGTTGATTGTTCACTTGGTAATCAGCACAGCACCCATGGCAAAAGCTCCCAAGTCAGTACGGAAACCCACTCGGAGCAAGTGTTGATGGAGCCTGAGCGGCGTCGTGAGGAACTACAGCTTGGGAGGTGAGAGCACACTCCTGCCTGCTCTTACTGATAGTCACACAGGTACATCAGCTGTTGTGTGCGGGAGAAATCCTCCTCCTCAGCCAGGTTCGAGACCACTGCACTGCAGGCTGCAGTGTGTGCAAGTGAGGTTACCAGCAGTGGAACTAGGCAGAATCATCTCAGGGTCCTCTGAACTGGTTATGGCCAAAGCAGAGCCGCCCGAGGCAGAGCATAGTTACGGAGGTGAAAAAAGTCTCTTCAGGGAGAAGCTGGTTTTAAGTTTTCCTTGGGCAACCTAGAGGGTTTTTGAAACAGTTCTCAGCCATGACTGTCTTGATGACAGCTCTCGGGAACAGCTGAAGGAGTGGCTGCGTGATTGACAGCTCCCGAGGCCTCTAAGAGAGGGTGCTCTGGAAGCTGAGATTGCCTCCTGCGCTGTCTCTGGGGAGCGGCAGCATGTTGTTCACAGTCTTGGTGGACTCGGGAACCACGAAGACAATAACAGCCACTCCCCTCAGCCTTTGCCTCCGCCTGTCCTGCTGTGGTCACTAAGTTTCATCCCTGGAAAACTGCTGCTGTGGCCAACCAAGCAGGAAGCTGTCACTCAAGCAGCCCGAATGACCCCGACAGACAGTTTTTAGAGGAACAGCGTTAAGAGATGTTTACAATAAAGATTTAAGATGCAGTGAACTTTTTCTAAGAAGACTTAACCTCGAGCCAAATAGCCTTATGGAGAGGATCCAGTCCCTGTGTTCAGCACGTTGAGGAGATGGAGCCCAGTGGAAGGAATTGAGATCACTTTTCTCTTTTCCCTGTTGCCTGCCGTGAAGCACTGCTTCCTCATGAACTCAAAAGCAGAGGTGTGACGAGAGCACAGGTGGAAGTGTGTGGAAAAGTTTGAAAAGCTGGCTACCTTCCTTTTGCCATCTTCGCACACCACCACCACGGTGCACATCTTTACACACCACCACCACGGTGCACATCTTCCCACACCACCACCACGGTGCACATCTTTGTACACTGCTGCCATAATGCACATCTTTGCACACCGCCAACATGGTACACATCTTTACACACCACCATGGTACACATATTTACACACCACCATGGTGCACATCATTGCACACTGCTGCCATAGTGCACATCTTTGCACACCGCCCATGTACACATCTTTACACACCACCATGGTACACATCTTTACACACCACCACCATGATGCACATCATTGCACACTGCTGCCATGGTGCACATCTTTGCACACCGCCACCATGGCACACATCTTTACACACTACCATTGTGCACATCATTGCACACCGCCACCATGGCACACATCTTTACACACCACCATGTGCACATGAATGTCTTGAAAGATGCTCTTGAGAACATCAACGATTCTGAGAAGAGAGGCAAATGCCAGGTCCTCATCAGGCCATGCCCCACAGTCATCATTCGGCTCCTAACTGTGAAGATGAAGCATGATCACATCGGCAGATTTGGAATCATTGATGACCACAGGGCTGGGAAGATTGTTGTGAACCTCACAGGAAGGCTGAACAAGTGTGGAGGGATCAGCCCTAGATTGATGTGTAGCTCGAAGATCTAAGATGGTGGAAGAGCCTGCTACCATCCGCCAGTTTGGCTTCTTTATACTGACAACCTCAGATGGCATCATGGACCAGGAAGAAGCAACACACAGCACACAGGAGGGGAAATCCTGGGGCTCTCTCTAAAGATAAAAAACACATACACACAAAGCCTCCATAGACTGGGGCAAAAAATGTAGTTATCTTGGGTGTTTTGTTAGAGTGATATAAAAGCTGGCTAAGTGTCTGCCAGCATACTAAGAAGACATTTCTAGTCACGAAATGTTTGAAGCATCTGCCTAAAATTAGCAACAAGATAAGATGACCCATTTTATTATTGCCACTTTCCCGAACCACTATAATCTCTGACTGTGTTCCAAATGTTTATCCGTGTATCCACAGACAAGCACAGCTCTCACTTTTCATTAAAGAAACAGAGACCATCACAGGAAACCACAACTGGTCGGAATGCAGCGAACAACTGGCTGTGGGTGCGCATCTCCAATTGATAAATCTGCAGGGCAACCCATCGGAGAAGAGGGGGCAGAAAGGCGGTAAGAGCCGGAGGTCCAGGGTGTGGGCCACCTGTGAGATCCTTTCTCCTGTACACGACAGGGCAGCTGCACCCATAAAATCTCACCGATACAGCTGCCTAAACAAGACAATGTAAGTTGGCATGTCCGTGTGGATGGGGGCAATCTCATAAGACCCTAGCCCTAGATGGAGACCTACAGGTAGGTAATGACTGCTGAGCAGGAGAACCAGTCTGCTTCAGCAATGAGCTCCCTGAGAAGTTATTTGATTTCAAATGGTCAGCCCTAGAGACACACACAAAGGAACAACCCTAAATGAATTCAGTAGGATGTGGGGTGTGTGTGTATGTGTGTGTGACTAAGACAATAACATTAAATTGTATAAATTATTGGAAAGAAACATGTTTAGTAAGATGGCTATATATAAATTTAAATATAAAATTCAATGACAAAATGATAACATAATAAAATCCCATGTAAATTACATTAGAATAAATATAAAAGATACTTTTGAAACCCATACATACAAAACCTATACACATAAAGGGATTTTTATTTTATTTGAATTTAATTTTTTTATTTTTGAGACAGGAGTTCCTGTGGGTAGTTTGATGCCTATCCATGATTTGCATAACAAAGCTGGCCTTGAACTCACAGAGATCCACCTGGCTCTGCCTCCTGTGTGCTGGGATTAAAGTTGTGTGCCACCACCACCTGGCCCATAAAGAGATTTTAAAGAAAGCACAAACAGATGGATTGGTGGGTACAGCATCACAAAGACAGATATTCTCTCCAAATATATTTCTAGAGTTAATGCAGCTCCAGACAGAAGAACTTCTAAGTGATTTGCACCATGAAAGTTAATGGAATTGTTTTGATGGTCCTAACAGTTTGTGTATGTGTGCATTAAAAAAAATTTAAACATAAAAAACCATACCATCTGTAAAAAAAAAAATTATGTTTTTTCTTTATGACTTGGATGCCCTTGTTTCTCTGTCTTGCTAAGTGTTCTGGCTAGGATATAAATTGTTTAAAACACACAGCCACTTCACTTAGACTTACATGTCATAAGATTTTTAAAAGAACATACGAATGTATTGTAATTTTGTCTTTACTATATAAGATACAAATACGATATAAATTGCGCAGAAGTATTTATGTAAAATACATATTTCCTTTCTATTTGTGTAAAGTTCAATCAATAATAGTAAAAGCAAGCAATATGTGATGCACATGGAAATATCCTTAGTTTGTTACTGGCCTAAGTTACATAACACCAGAAATAAAATATGAATTCCATGGGTAAGGAAAGCCAAGGGACTAGCCATAGTCTCGCTGGCTACTGAAGGCTGTGACGTCAGCTAGATCAGCTTATTTCATAAACAGGCAGGCACTGGACACCCACTTACATTATTTTTTTCCTTCACTTTTTAACCACATTTGCTGAGGATTTCCCTGTCAGGTGTGTCCCAGAGTCATAACCACAATCTCACCTTAGTTCTGTTCTTGCTTGCACACACTTGTTGGTGAAGATGGCCATGGATGGAAAATTCCTGTATTTCTACAAAAAAAAAAAAATGTTCTGTACCAGGAGATTGAGGCAACAACTATGATTAAGGAAATGTCCCACATTTCTTTCTTTTGAAGCATCCAACAGAAACATGTTTCCTTTGCTGAGCATTGTTGGAGAATCTGGTGTCGCCTGGCAACTCTTCATCAACAAGCTCCTGCTGGAAGTGTTGCCTCTTGGGACATTTCAGTGGGAATGTCAAGCACCTTTTTGGTATTCTCCTGGTCCGGTGTGACCACTTGGTGACATCTCTGCTGAAGTATCTTCACTACTTTTAGTTGTATCTATCATATCTTATTCAACCAGCTGTTTGTTTTCAGAATCTCCGCCTTGGTTTGAACTTGGGTCTGCGTGATCTCTCCTGGATTTAGAGTTTAGGTGTCCTTGAGATGGTTCAAATCCCTCTTTGTCTCCTTGCATGACAGACTCTGAGGAAATAAATCCCATGTTCTTCTCCTTGTAATGGGAAAACAGTTGTCTTGGAAGTAGAACTTCTAATAACCGAGTGATGCTGAGTTCTTGAACTATTTCAATAGTTCACTTCCATGATTGGCTCCTTTAGATTATTGTTAAACTTAGGCGGACATTTCTCTGTTTTGGGACTTCGAGGATGTTTCTCACAACCAGAACATCCAAGTTCTATTTTCCTCAGTTTTGAAAATGGTTTTTCATCATGTTTTGTTCTTTTCCATTCTCACCAATATTATTATGTTTCTGGGTGGGGGGGTGGTCATAGTTCTGCTTAGTAATCTTCCTGAGTAAGTGCACACCTTGTCCCCCATCAATGTTATTCCAGCAGCTTCTCCCCGGACCTTCTCACTGTCAAGCACCTGCAGCCTCACCCAAGGAGCATGTTGGACAACTGGTTGAAGCTTCTGTTGGTTATACTTGCACAGCAGGTTGCATTCACAGGTGCCAGTAAGAACCAGTCTCTGCAGTCTTTCATATCAAGCGTATACTCCATTTATTGACAAGGGCAATGCTCTGGAGTTCCTTGCTTTCCGTTGAAGACATGCACTTTTTTCTTTATTGTCTATGGAGCCCTAAGAACGGTTATATGAATCAGAAAGCATGCTGGGCAAGTTTAGATAATATGCTTGGGGCCCTATGATCTTTCTGTACTTACACTGTGAACGTCTCCTACTATCAATTTCTTTACAGAAAGACATTGGCCCTGATTCCACTCCATCACCAACATCCACACCAGAAACAACTTAGTTTTGCTTTGGGTAATTCCGAGTCACCTGAAAGTAAGTATCAAAGAAAAGTTGCCAGTGAAGAAACAGCTACATTGTCTCGAGGTGGTATAACTACTTTCTCCATGTTTGCAGCTCCCTCTACGTGGAGAGCGGAGGAATGCCAGCTTGTCTTGGGATGCCGTCTTTGGAAGGGACATCTGATTGGTAGCTACAGAGGGTTCTCTCTTTAAGGTAAGTGGCATTTGTGTTAGACAGGCACTGGAGCAGACATGGCTGAGGTGGGATCATCGAAAGGGACAAGCCCCTTAAGTCTGCACCTTTGTTTTTCAGAGGGAGTGCATCTCTTCCCTGCAGACCCTTAGCTGCTGATGAACTGTTACACTTGCCTTGGTCACTAGAACCATGGCTTGGATGTGCTCTCTGTCTGTGGCAGACCCATCTTTGTTCTTCTGCTTCAGTGACTGTAGCACACTCTGCTATTTTTCAGACATGACGTCTTCTTTACTATTATCTTGTAGCTCCATCCAGAACGTCTTTGCCTCATTCACCACCTTTCCCCCCATCTTTTGGTGGTGTTTATACAAATTTCTTCAAAATTAAGTTCATCAGAAAATGTATCGGGAACCACTTTGATTGGAGACTATTGCCTGAGTATGGGAGGAGGCTCTATGAAATCTGGAGCCCTCGGACAGAATGTGTCAGTATGCATTCCTGTCTTAGGGTTTTATTGCTGTGAAGAGACAACGTGACCATGCCAACTCTTATAAAGAAGAACATATAACTGAGGCTAGCTTACAGTTTCAAAGCTTTAGTCCATCACTGAAGGAAGCTTGGTGGGAAGCAAGGCGGCATGCAGGCAGATGTGGTGCTGGAGAAGGAGCCAAGAGTTCTACGTCTGGATCTGTAGGCAGCAGGAAGAGAGAGTGAGCCACTGGGCCTGGCTTGAGCTTCCGAAACCTCAAAGTGACACACTTCCTCCAATAAGGCCACACCTACTTCAACAAGTCTACAAATCCTAATCTTTTTGGATAATGCCACTCCCTATGAGCCTATGGGGGTCATTTTCCTTCAAAGTACCACCATTATATAGTATTCTTTGACATTTGAGTTTTCATGTAGAAACTGTTGTTGAAAAGACTTTCAGGCCAGGCGGTGGTGGCGCACGCCTTTAATCCCAGCACTCGGGAGGCAGAGCCAGGTGGATCTCTGTGAGTTCGAGGCCAGCCTGGGCTACCAATGAGTCCCAGGAAAGGCACAAAGCTACACAGAGAAACCCTGTCTTGAAAAACAAAAAAAAAAAAAAAAAAAAAAAAAAAAAAAAAAAAAAAAAAAGAAAAGACTTTCAGGATGATTACTAGTCCAAGTTAACAGACACATGCATCTTCATTAACACCTATACTGATAGCTGTATGGTCAGAACTACTTAAAGAAAATAAATGTTAATTCGGTGTTTTGGTCCACAGATGCATGAAGCATTCTGTGAGATGGGCCAGTGGTTAAGGCTTCCAGGTCCTGTGTCAGCATTGCATGCTGTCCTGCATGGCTGTGAAGTCGCTCAGGTGCTGGGGAATCATCTTCCGTGTCCATGACCGTGTCTCTCAGCATCCCTTATAACTAGCCCTTCTTGTTCTCTGTCTTAGTGGCTTACCATGCCCATGTGTGCATATATCCATATATACATGTATTACTGGCTAGATCCGCATATGAGAAGGAACAAGTGGGGTTTCTGGGATTGTGCGCTCTTTCAGACAGTCTTGATTACTCCTCTCCACAGTGGGGTACCTCTGCTCTCTGTCACTACCAAATTCAGTCTGTGCTGAGCCTTAATGTAGCTGTGAAAACTCCCATGTAAAGGGCTGTGGCTGTTCACTGTCCTCCCGAGAGCAGGAAGGATGCTAGCCTTCCCAAGGTCCAGAGTCTACACTCTACCAGAACTCTGTTGGAGGAAGACATTGTTGTCCAGCACAGAGCTTTCCTCCCACACAGTCAAACTACTTCTTGCTTACCCTCAGGTCTTGGCTATAACATTCTGACCAGTTTATGGATGCAGAAGCTGGTGCAGCCGAGGCTGGTCTTGGACTCTAGATCTTCTTGTCTCCTCACTCACACACCTGCTTCCATAGTCTGAGAACTGGTGTTTCTGATGCATGCCACCAAGCTCTGCTCCCATTCTGACTCTCTTCCGCAAATTTTGAGGTGTCTAAAATTCTTGTCACACAAACATTAGCCTGTTTGACATCAGGGTTTACCATGGTGATGCTATTGACCCAGTCATATTTATTCCTATGATCATCTTGGGTTTCACTTTGGCTTATAGTCTACATTGAAGCTATTTAATGATCAATTATTAAACAACCTTGGTCATGCTCAAATATTGGGTCTTTGGGCAAACAGTTTTACATCCACACAGAGTGAGCCTGGGAGAAAATGCTACATTAATGAACAAGCTGCAGGGCTCAGGCTGCTGTGTGAGTGGCCTTGGGGACTGTCTTAGTTCTTTTTCTGTTGCTGTGATGACACTCTCTGATGATCAGCTCAGGAAGGAAGGTTTATTTCCTCCCAGCTTTCCATCATACAGTGGAAATGACAGCCGCAGGAGCTCAAGGAAATTGGTCACATTGTATTCACAGTCAAGAGGCAAAGAGAGATGAATGTTAGTGCTTGACTCATTTTTTTCCTATATTTTGTATCCAGGATCCCAGTCTGGGAGCGGTGCTACCCACAGTGGGCAGGTCTTCTGAACTTAGCCTAATGAAGATAATCCCCCACAGGCAGGTCTGTCTTCCAGGGGCTTCTAGATCTCATCAAGATGACAGTTGAAATGAATCACCACAGGGTCATGTTTTGCAAGTGGACATTTTAAAGGGCCTCTAAATGATACCACCTCTTCTTCCTCTGGCATATGATGCTGATGATGCCTAGTGACATCTGTCTCTCAAAGGACTCAGACTGATGTAAGGCCGTGATGTGGCTCTCCTTAGCAGAGGCTCACTTGTACTTTAGTCAGTAGAATGGAGAGGGAGGGTTTTTGGAAGACTGACAGTCACCCAGCTGCTATCTCTGTTTCAACAACACTTATTACTCCTTTGCCCGTTCCTTTACTTTTGTTGAGTATCTATTCTCCCCAAAACTTAGCAACTTAAGGCAAAAATGATTTTTTTTAAAAAAGCACTCCCATTATTTCTCATTCTCCATCTTCTACTCCTGTAGGTGTTTGTTGGGCTCAGCTGGATGGCTGGGCTTGGGTCTCTTGTAGCCTTTGCAGCCCAGTGGTGATGGTGGTGTCCCCACTCACACACCTTCTTGGTGATGCTAGTGTTGGCCAGAAGCTTGTCTGGGATTTGAGCAGGACCCTACCCTGTGGTTTATGGGTCTCTGAAACATGACAGCTGAGTGAGAGCAAGCCTCAAGAGAATGGAAGCCAAAGCGTCCTTCTCCTCAAGGCCTGCTCCAGGGATACAACGTAAGCTCAGAGGGGAAGGAGCAGGCACACTCGAGGAAAGGAGACATTTCCCGGGTCTGGACATGGGAAGGAAGATGGAGATAATTCTGCTTCTACTAGCTGAGCAATTTCTGGTCTGGTATATTGCCTGGACTGAGGAAGACCAACAGTACAGCAGTTGGTGATGCCTTCTCTCTTCGCAGACCTGAAGGCTTCATCCATCCACTCATTCATTCCTTTATCCATTTAGTGAGTTTGCCATGGATACATGTTGGACTGGATAATTTTTATGTCAACTTAACATAAGCTTGGGTTATCTGGGAAGAAGGAACCTTAATTGAGAAAATGCCTCCATGGAACTGGTTTGTAGAAAAGTTGGTTGGGGGCATTTTCTTGATTGATGATGGATGTTGGAGCACCTAGCTCACAGTGACAGTGCCACCCTGATGGTGATCTGAGGAGCTATAAGAAAGCAGGCTGAGCAAGCAAATCAGTGAGCAGACTCCCCATGGCTTCTGCTTCAGCTCCTGGCCCCATGTCCCTGCCCTGCTTGAGTTCTTGCCCCGACTTCCTTCAGTGGTGGACTGTGATGTAGAAGATAAGCTGGAAGAACTCTTTCTTCCCCAAGTGGCCTTTGGTCATGGTATTTTATCCCAGCGACAGAAACCACAACGAAAACCCAGGTGCTGTCCTCATGGGTGCGTGATTTAATATGAAGCCGATTCGTGTGACTCTCAGCTGCTCGCATGTTGTGTGAGAAGAAGGACATGCTGGCCGCCAGCAGGCATGGAAAACCGCCACACAGCTGAGGCAGCAGCACCTGTCTTCAGAGCCTTCGGCAGGCTGGCCTGGAGGGCTTGGTTGGAAGGCTCGGTTGTGGTTCTGCCTGGAGGAGATTTGCTGCAATATGCCGGCCTCCTTGGAAGCTGGTAGCTAGTGAATTCTTTCCATCGGTCTCTCCCTCTCCCCCAAAGAAGGTCAGCAGGCCTCCAGGCTGTAGTTGCAGATGAGGATACCATAGCAATCAAGGTGGAGGTGATTTCCGGGCATGTGTCAGACTGGAAATACTGTCTGTCCTTCATCCACTCACTTGCTCTTGCAGGCACTGGCCCCTTTCTTCTCACTGAGCAGCACCAGGTAAGATGCACATGGGCCATTACCATCTCACAGCTCAGGAGAACCACAGGCTGCTGTCTCCCAGAGAGGAGGAGAGGGTGAGTCCAGTCAGTGTGGAGGAAGGACCTCAGCAACGTCCACCGTGAAGACGGCAGGTGCCAGAGCTGGAAAATCAAGTGTGTAGATGACCTCGTGCTGGGATGAGGCCTGGGAATCAGACATAGATGAGCACATCTGGCTAGCCCCTTTTGCTGCAGTTCCCTCCAGAGGTTGCAGTGTGCCAGACAGACCCCGAGTCCACTGTGCAAGTGGGAGGACCTCTCACCCGGCATACTGCTTATGCTTGGGCCTGAGAGATCACATGTAAGGCTTTGGGTCAAAACTAGACCTCTCAGGACTAAAGCATGCCCCCAAACTATGGCTGGAGACAGAACTGTAGTGGGATCCAGATTCAGGGCAGGCACCGCACACATACCCCAAGCCCAGGCAAGAATCGGAAGTTGATGGGAAACACTTCTTGGCATTCCCAGTTGCTCCTCCTCAGGAGGTCCATCCTCTTTCCTCTCCCTTGGGTGTAGCCTATACAGCAGGTCCTGGGGGCGTGCTCACCATCTTCTCCCCCCACCTTCTGCACACCTGCTGCCCCTCAGTTTCGACGTTGACTCTTGACTCTCCCTCGACTTCCCTGGGCCAACTGAAGCCACAATGCCCTACTGGTTTATTTGTTCATTTGCTCCTTAGCTCACGGCATCCTGACCGCTGTGCCCCTCCACTGTGTGGTTCTTACCAGTCCTCACCTCATGTGGGCCTGCACAGCATTTGGAAAGACCTTGCTACTTGTCTGTCCAGTGTTAACTTTCTGGTCCTAACCAATAGACAACACCATGTCCTATGAGAGACAGATGTCTCCAGCTCCCCTAAAGGCCAAGGTTCTAGAGATGCTGACTGTTCCAGCCATGTCCTGGGGAGAAGGAGGCGGCGCTGGGTTCCTGATAAGTACCACTACATGCCAGTTGAGTCCTAGCTGACCAAGAGCTTCAGCCCAAAGGGCCCGATGCTGCAACCCACGGTCCCTGGGATGGCATTCCCCCATCCATGTGGCGCCATCACAGAGGGTGATAGAAACCTATTAAGGCTTGTGTTGTGGGGTAATCTTTTTGTACACTATAAAGATGTGTCTCTACCTAAGATGCCTTCTGATTGGTTTAATAAAAAGCTGAATAGCCAACAGTTAGACCGGAGAGGATGGGCAGGACTTCCGCAGAGACACATCTTCTCAGTGTACAAAAAGATTATCCCACAACAGTCTTGTCTCCTCCATTTGTGACCACCAAGGACTGTGTGAGCTAAGGTACAGTTCCAAAGCAGGCTAGGTTCTGGGTGCTTAGAATGTGAAATCCAAATTTCGGTTTTCTGCCAGGGTTCAGAAAAGGCTGTTCTTTCCCAGTCCACTGAGAAAGCCACAGTCTCACATGAAACAAAAAGTTTCCAAAACACTTGTCTTGGCCAGAGCTCCAGTATCCAGACAGCTACCTCACAAAGATCCAGAGCCCACATTAAGTGAAAGGAGGCTGCATGCTTTGGGCGGCTGGCTCATGGAGCTGGCCTAGGTGCTGACTCTTTCCTGACTCCCTCTGAGGGTGCTCCATCCCAGTGTACTGCCGTCTTCTAGCCCTCCGCCCTAGAGACCAACTCGGAGTTGAGGAGTCAGAGTCCTGAGTGGCTCCCCGTGTGTTCAGCCAGAGCAGGGGCAACCTAGAAGTCCTGGGAGACTATTCTTCACCACCGTTGCTAAATATTGGCTTCTCAAGGAGACAAGGAGGCAGAAGTCTGGACCGTCCCAGGTACCACCTGATCCCCGGCTCGGCACACAGTGCTCACATACTCCACTGCAGGATCCGATATGGCTCCACAGTGCTTCGGCAGTGGTCTTTGACCCCTCAGCTCTTTCAGATCGTCCTCGTTCCTACCTCTCAGGACCAATCCACAAAAACTCCTGTTGGGATACTGGCTGCAGCTGGATTGAAATACCAGTTTTGTGGCGGTGGTCTGAAGCCTTCCCCCCAAGACCCAAAGCCTTTCTATTCTTCCTTTATGTCTTTTAGTAAGATTTTATAATTCCCGTCACTATTTATAGTTCTTGTTGTTTTTATTTCTAGAAGCACACTGTGGATGCAGAGAGAGGCTGTGGATAATTGCATTTTACTTTGTGTGCATGGGCTCACATGAATTCAAAGCCTCTTTGGCTTTCTAATACTTAATGTCTTCAGCAAAGAAAATTATATCACTTTTTCTCGGGGTTTGCACTGATTACTTTTTACTGTGCTTTTAGAATCACCCAGATTATGTTAAACAAAATTACAAAAAGCAGTCAGTTTTATATAATTCCTAGCTTTAGTTAAAATAATGCTGATATTTTGCTATTTAAAAATGATAGTGATTTTCACTAAGAATCTTGTGATTAAGCATGTTTTTTTTCCCTTCTATCTATACTTGGCTGGAAGATCTCATTAGGAATGGCAAGTCAGCATGCCAGATGTGCTGAGTGTCTTTTGATTATTGTTAAAAAAAAATTCCTCCATGCTAGGCAGTGGTGGTGCATGCCTTTGATCCCAACATTCAGGAGGCAGAGCCCGAATATCTGAGTTCGAGGCCAGCCTGGTCTACAGAGTGAGTTCTAGGGCAGCCAGGGATACACAGAGAAACCCTGTCTTGAAAAAACAACAGCAAAAACTTCCCCCATAATGTATTAATACAAAATTACATATTTTGACAGACACCTAGGTTCTCAACACTCCTACTTAAAATTAGATAGATGATATAAAGATCATAAGTAGATAGATGATAGATAAGATGGCCAGGTGACACATAAGTAGGAGATAGATATAATGATAGACACTAAATAGATGATATATAGATGTTAGCTACATAGATACATAAATAGATGATATATAGATGTTAGCTACATAGATACATAAATAATATTATAGATGTCCTGATACCATTACATTAGAATATGAGTATTCAGGTTATAAAATAAGGACAGGCAGTGGTGACACACGTCTTTAATCTCAGCACTCAGGAGGCAGAGGCAGGTGCAACTCTGAGTTTGAGGACAGCCTGGTCCAGGACGGCCAAGACTATACAGAGAAAGCCTGACTTGAAAAACAAAACAAAATTATAAAAAGAGAAAATATGCATCTTTTCTATATAGCCCAGACAAAATAAGGAAACCTTGTAGCCTTCAAAGACTTTACAAATTCAGATTTAAATCCAGGCGGTCCTGGGCCTTTGCACTAGCAGTCCAATCTTGTCCACACATCTTTGGAGATTCAAGTTTCCTCTTGTTTATCTAGTCATCCCAGTTCTCATAGCAGCTTCTCCTCCACCCACACCCGCCTGCCTCACACCCGCCCGCCCCTTCTCCAGGCACACATGTCTGACTCAGCTTTGGGAATTATTCTTGTCCTCAATCTCGTTAGTTTCATCGCTGTATTGATTTCTTTCCTCGGTTCCTTAAGGTTTAATTATCTTCTTCTCCCTTTTCACTCATCTTGCTGTCTTGACCTGGCTGTCTGTTGTTCTGATCTTGCTGTCTTGACCTGGCTGTCTGTTGTTCTGATCTTGCTGTCTTGACCTGGCTGTCTGTTGTTCTGTGACTGGCAGCATTCTCTGCCCTCCCTAACTGTCGCCATAGTTTCTGTGGTCTTGGCACAGCACAGTCTACTTTGGGTCCACGGTGCAGCAGCTCTTTCCACAGTGGGATTTCCCCAATTCTGCCCCCGTCCTCTTGAGTATAATTTTTAAATTAATTTTTCCTTATCCCTCAATGAGATTTGGAACATGTGTGTTTCCTCCCTTCTCCTCTCCTATTCATAATTCTTGCCATGATGTTGTGGGATTTAAAGAAGTTCCCCTGTAGTTATTTTTCATGAGTTCTCCATAAGCAATCATATGACACTTTATCACACAGTCTTTGCATAGATAAACACCCTGAGCTCAGCCCAGGCACTGTGATGTGAGTCTCCTTTTGCAGTGATTTTCATGAAGGGCATCCAGCAGACAGTCCCTCAGAGCTCCTGTCTGCTACTGCCTCTTTCGACCTCAGTGGGACATTGGTCCAAATAGGACTGTGGACTTCTGGTCCTTGCTCGAAGTTGTAACTCCAACTTCCAGCTCTTCAAAAAAGACAGACCACTGCAGTGTTGCCATTTAGGACTAAGGTCAGCACGAGGACTTCTCTCTCGATCACAGAAATCTTGTTCTTTTTGCCTATAAATTTGTTCTCTCTCTCTCTCTCTCTCTCTCTCTCTCTCTCTCTCTCTCTCTCTCTCTCTCCTCTCCCTCTCCTCTCCCTCTCCTCTCCTCTCCCTCTCCCTCTCCATTTGTAGTAGAAAGAATGTTGGTTCCACAGAAGACATTTTCTTCTAGATCTTCCAGGCCCTGTAATGTGACTTTGTTGGAAAGTGGATCTTTGTAGATGGCAGGGCATTTAGAATCTCAAGATGATTGTGGACATAGTATGGGCCTAGATCTAATGTCAAGAGTATTTAGGAGAAAGGGGGAAAAGAATTGAGACACACAGAGTGTCTTATTTTAATCTCTATTACTGTGATAAATTACCCTGGTAAAAAGCTCCTTAGAGAAGAAGGGTTCATCGTGGCTCATGATTCCAGGTTGTGGTCCATCACAGCGGGGAGGTCAGTCATGAGCAGAGAGAGTGAATGCACACACGCCCTGCTCACCTTCTCTGTTTTTAGACAGTCCAGAATGCAAACTCAGGGAATGATGCCGCCCAGATGGGTGGGCACTCCCACTTCAATTAATGCAATCAAGACAATCTCCCACAGGCCAAACAGATACAGACAATCCTGCATCCACACTCTCCTCCAAGCTGATTCTAGACAGTGTCAAGTTACCAAATAAAATTACCCATTGCAGCAGAGAAGCCTGTGAAGAGGGAGACAGAGGCAAAGATTGGACTATGGATGCCAGGATGCATGAGATGGTGGGGTTAGGATGGACAGAAAACAAGGCTGAGTGCCTTACTCATAAGACAATAGCAAGTTCTAGGTGGAATAAAGACATACTAACAAGTACACTCCTATAAAGAAATCTAACACAGTCGCTTAAATTTAATACATTAGTCATAGCAATTAGAATGTCTACATACAACAGAAGGAGCCAGCAAGAGTATTCAGATGACAGCTCTCTTGCAAAATATATGTAAGGCAGATGACAGAATGTTAATTTCTACAATCTACAAATTAAAAAAAAAAACCTTACCTGTTTTAGGGTTTCTATTGCTACAAACTAAACACCATGACCAAAGAGCAAGTTGGGGAGGAAAAAGTTTATTAGGGTTACACTTCAGCATTGCTGTTCATCACTGAAGGAAGTCAGGACAAGAACTCAAACAGGACAGGATCCCAGAAGCAGGAGCTGATGCAGAGACCACAGAGGGGAGCTGCTTACTGGCTTGTTTCCCATGGCTTGCTCAGCCCATTTTTTTTTTTTTTTAATAGAACCCAGGACCAGCAGCCCAGGAATGGCACCACCCACCATGGGCTAGGCCCTTCCCCATTGATCACTAAATGAGGAAATGCCTTACAGATGGATCCCAAGGAGGCATTTCCTCAGCTGAGGCTCCTTCCTCTGATGACTCTGGCTTCTGTTAAGTTGACACCCAAAAATACAGCCAGTACAAATGGTGTGTAGTGTTTGAAGTCTCAAAGCCTGTTCCCCAGTGACATATTTCCTCCAGCAAGGCCACTTCCCAACACCCCTCACCCAAACAGCACCATTAACTGGGGACAAAGTATTCACACACCAGAGACTATGGCGGACATTTCTCGTTCAAAACATTTCAGAATTTATATAGATTGGGTTGCTGAAGTGAGAAGACTCATCTTAAATATGGACAGTTCTATCCTACTATGGGCTGTGATCCTGGGCTAAAAAAAATGAGGAGAAAGTGAGCTGAGTACCAGCATTCATCTCTTCCATTCCTGAGTGCAGACACTGATGAGGTTGGCTGCCTCAAGCTCCTGCCTCTGCGCCTTCTGCCCCATGACGGACCTTCACACTGCAAGGGCCATGTAGATCCTTCCTTAGTTCCTTTTGTCAAGACTTTGGTCTCAGTATTGAGATAAGTAGCTAACAAGGGAATGCCTATGAGTCAACAGTGTGGGACTAGACCATGGGATAGACACAGGCAGAAGATTACGTGCTGGGGGCCTTGGTCTAAGTGAAAAAGCTGGAATCCACACGTGGTGGTACATGCTTGTAATCCCAGCGCTTGGGAGGCAAAGGGAGAAAAACAGAGTTCAAGACTAACCTGGAGTATATAGTGAGATCATGTAAACAAACAACAATAAAAGAGAAAAGATGGATACAGACAGGTTTAGAGGTAAATGACAACTATTATACATATACATACATACATACATACATATATATATATACACACACCTGAATATATACAATAGATTCATGTATTCTAATACACACAAATACATATAGTAGTACCCATGTGTGCATGCATGTATGTAAGCTATGAGGTTTATATGATGGAAGAAAGAAAGGGTCACGTGGGAGTGAGATCAGATTGTTGTGGGCAGTAATTGGTAGAAGGAGAAATGAAGGTTAAATGCTGATAACTGTGAATACCAGCACACCCATGGAATATTTACCTCTGTTTGTCTGTGGATGTGTGAATGGTACCTGTGAGCCCATTCATGAGAATTTCCACCCATGGGGCTGGAGAGAAGGCTCAGTGGTTAAGAACAGTTCTTGCAAAAGACCCAGGTTTAGTTTCCAGGACTCACACAATGGCTCACAAATACTCAGGCATGTGCATGGTGTTTTGTAGACAAATCACTCATGTAAATAAAATAAAACAAATCTTAAGAAAATAAAAAGATTCTCCATCCATGCCTCTCTGTGGATGTTCCTATGTGGTACCTATGGTACCTATGGCTCTGCAGTCCATTCGTGAGAATCCCCACTGGTGCCTGTCTGGGGTTGTGTCACTCCAGCAAAGGCTACTCAATGTGCTAATGGTGGCTGTCCATGGAAAGTGGGGCTCCAGAATCAGGGCTAATGCTCTTTAATGTTCCGAGTCTTTACAATGACTGAACTGGGGGAAACAGAGTCTTTTTCACTGTGGGTGGAGAAAGGTGCTGTTTGGTGATCGTGTTCAGTCAGGGGCGGAGTCCGCAGCAGAGCTGAGAGGGCTCTGTGACCCTGACCTCCTTTCTGTCCTGTCTCTCACAGTCCTGGACTGCTTACAGTTGACAGATGGGCAGGCACTGTTCCTTCAGGACCCAGTGCCTCTACAACGGCTGGTCATTGAGAGAAATGGAAAACCTTGCCTTTCTCTCAGTGTGGCATGTGGGCATGTACATATAACTGTGTGAGGAACACACTTACATGTGTGTGCAAATGTGCACACTCACATTACCCTTCCGGTCACACACACACCATGCACGTCTGCACCTTCACGGAGTGCACATATGGTTGTACACACAGGTAGAACTCCGTTGTTTCCATTCTCTACATTTCTCCCCAAATGTCACCTCTACAAATGCCCCAGCTTCTCTGGAAGGATAAGGTCTACTTTCTGGTGGCCTATAGTTCCCAGGTCACACCACCGTCGCAGTATTGGCCCATAGTCATATGCAATATGGGAGGGCCTTTGCAGAAAGCCATGATATTTCTATACCTGGCAGCCAGCAAAGCAGTGTCCATAGTGTGAGGTTAATGGTTAAAGCAATGATAGAAAAACATAAGTGAAAGATTGACTGCCTGAAGTCCCTCAGAGAAGCTGGACACTGTGAACAGGACCCACATCTTTGATTCCCTGGCTCTTGCTGGCCATCTCACCATGGTTTACTTCCTGTCATAAGATAGGAAGAGAAGCCATGGAGACCCAGTTCTGAGACACTTCCAGATACAGCCCCTCTCCAAAGACCAACAGTCCAGAATCTTTGAGTTCCGAGGCTTAAGCCTCATGTCCAGCAAACTCATCTGCAAAATCAAGTTATAATAGAATCCACTAAATACTAACATCCTCCATGGATGTCAGCTATCATCATCATCATCATCATCATCATCATCATCATCATCATCCTAACCCACATTATCACATCTCCATCATCAGCATCTTCACTATATGATCATCAGCACATCAATAGCACCTTATATTCATCTTCATCTCTTGTATAATATTAAAAGGACCACCCTTAATAATGTGCTTCCTAGGGGCCTAGAAGAGAAACTACGAATGGTGGCAATTATTTTTGGGAAATGAATCTAAGTACACCAAGCTCTTTGTCCGTCTACTTTATTCCTCTAGGATAAGATCCTATCTGCACAGCTTCTATTCTGTTCTCATGCCTAGCTCCTTTCTTGGCTGATTTCTCTCTACATTTATCTACTGTTCCTTCTAAGTTCTATCTTAATTCTCTCATCTTAGTTCAGCCCCATCTAGGTTTTCATCCATCTAGTCCTTTCCCATCTTAGCTCCTCTCCCATCTCCTTCTGTCTCATATTGTTCTTCCCCATCTGGCTCTTCCTCATCTTCCACCTTGTTCCCCTAGAACTCTCTTCTAGACCTTCAATCTAGTTCTTCCCCATCTCAGTTCCTTCCTCTCCAGTTCTTACCCATCTAGTTCTTCCATTCTCTTTTCTCTTCTCCATCTCATCGTTTTCTGAAAATAAAACTGCATTTTTATCTCTTCGACCCTTATCTCTCCAAACTATCCCTGCTCCTGTCATTTCTGGCAAATGTGCTCAGTCGCTAGGCAACTTGACTAGGCAATTTCCATCACAGCTGGATGTATCTGTAAGCTGGAACCCTTTAGTTCTGAGTAAATTGTTAAGGGTGGATTTAAAACTAGAGATAAGACTTTGGAAAGGAGAAAGTTAAGCTTAATTAGCACATCTGCCAGGCCTTCTCAAACAGGTAGTCTGGACACTTAAGTCTGTTCTTAGAGCGTACAGAGGTCTCTCTGAAAAGGTACTTTTCCTCTATTTGGGGATGGACCTTGCCAGATGCTGCCAATGATGATAATTACAGGGAGGCTTGAACTGGGGTTCTGGCTGTGCATAGTCCTCAGCACAGAATGTTATTTAAATATTCCATTAGTAGAGGGGAAATTGTGCCTAATAAATGAGGGAAAAGCTATAATAGCACATGAGAAATTTATAGTAGGAAATGGCTAATAATCAAAAGCCAATATCACCAAGACACCTTGAGCTTCAACTTGATGTCTGGAAGGCCCTTGGCTTCTTCCAGGTATTAGCTAGTCATAATGAGCTGAAATCCTACTTCATATATTTTTGTGGCTTGCAGCATTCATCATCATCGTTAACAGCAGCAGCTGTATCATCATTATCATATGACATCAGCATCATTAGTTGCAGGATTTTCATCACTATCATCTTCATTATGTAATCATCATCATCATCATCATCAGGAGCAACATCAGTACCTTCATCATCCTAATATCTTCATCAACATATCATCTTCATTATTATCATATTGCATCATCATCATCATCATCATCATCATCACTACCACCACCATCATCATCATGGGAAACAACAACTGTAGCATTCTTACTGAGTAAGGAATCCTTGGTGCCTGTGTGTACCAGCATTGGGAGGCAGAGTGAGGTTCATCTTATAACAGAACTGGTCAGTACCCTGTGTTCTCCATTGTGCTGTTTATTCACTTCCAAGCCACCACCCCACTGCTGAGCCGTGAATCTGTCCCTCTCTGGGCCTGTCTTGTCACTGTGGGACATTCCTGCTGCCATGCCCATTCTGCCTCCTTTCCTGAAGTCCCCCCGCCCTCTATGCTGTTCATGAATCAGGACTGTCCCCAGCTCAGAGTCTTGCTGGTAGAGATGTGGTTTCTGGGTAAGTGATGACGAGTCCTGGCTTCCCTCATCAGGGCTGGCAGGGAAGTTAGAGGGGCTCACAAGGAAGGCCAGGCATTGTGCCCGGCACGAGGGCTCTGGATTGGCTCAAGCTGCATCTTCTCACCCAGTGCCCAGCACAGGGCTCTGCAAAAAGCACCTGGTTCAGGAATATTTGTGCAATAAATTAGTGTCTTGGTCATTCCCCTTGCCTGGTCAGATTGTGTTTATTTTTCTGGGTGGAGAACGCAGAGAAGCATGTAAGTGTGGAGTTGGAAGGGCACCAGAGCCCAGGTGCTGGCGACAGGCTGTGTGGCAGGGCTGATCGAGTTTCTGAACAGGAGCTGCCAGCACAGAGGGCACTGGGTAAGGTCCAAGGCTGTGATGGCCTGGGACAACAGGGACAGAGTGCCAGAGCAAGGTCACCATGTCAGGTAAAGGAGGAGGCTGTCAGGCTGGCTGTCATCAGACCAAACTGCAGCTCCAGAGCTGGAGAAGAGTCCAGAATTCTCAGTGTGTGACTGCATGATGTTGCCAGGAACCAACCCCAAAGCCAGGATGGGGTCATGAGTATTTGAAAAAAAAAAAAACTTTTTTATGTCTTCACTGTTTTCACAAGGGAGAGGCAGATGTCTGGCAAGTGGAGAGAAGGGGTCACATTGTGGAGGGATTAAAAGAATAAACAAAGGGCCAAATAAGAGCTTGGGGGAGGAGGGCCTGCCAGGCCCATGGGTGGCAACCAGCTGGGATTCAGGGGACCCTCTGAAGAGATGGCCCTGATGGTAAGGAGGATGGTCCCTCTGCAAGGCCAGGCAGAGCACACTCAAGTGCACCCAGGCCGAGCACACACATGGAAAGGAATGATGCATTCATACATGCCCCAGCAAAGGTGAACCAGAACAGTGACGCTCCCTAGAAAATCCACTCACAAAGGGTGTGTAGTGGGTAGCCATTCCAGCTTTGACCTGGAAGTTCCAACCCCCATTGAGGTTTCGGTAACTGTCACGCCTACAAGGCAGGGCTGAGAGAGGACACTGAAGACCCGAGATTCGGATGTGCGGGCTCTCTTGGTTCCTGGACCCTGGATGCTGGAGCTAGACAGAGCAGAATTCTCTAGAGAACACCACTGGACTGCGCCATACCTTTCCCAGACCCTGTAAACTATCCCTTCACTGTGAGTTACCCCACAAAATAAACCTCCCTTTTAACTACGTGGAGTGGCCTTAATAATTTCACAATAGGGGTGGGTGCTGTGATTCATTTACAGAGAATGAATCTCCAAAGAGAGAAATGAAAGTCGATTCTAGAATACTTGGGGTGGGGGGTGTTGTTTATGGACTGAGGGACTTGAGGGGGTTGGCTGAAGGCATGGAGTTTCCTTTTGGAAGCAGTGAAATCTTCTAAAACTGTCTGTGGCAGCATATTATCTGAACATATTTAAAAAAAATAACTACAGAATCGTACACTTCCGAAGGGCAGAGTGTGTGCTTGAGCGTTAACCGCTCAGAGCTGTTTGACAAAGGCTATTTCAAAAGCACAAGCCTGGGTGTGGGAGACGGAAAAGGGAGGAGCAAGCTGCTGGATTGTGGCTACTGCGGGTTATGGGTGCAGGAGCTCATGGTTCAGCTCCAGAAGGGGCTCAGCAGGAGGACCGGCCTGAGGACACAGCCCAGGAAAGCAGATGGGAGGGGCATCTGTGCTTCATTTGAAAGGGGATTGATTGGAGCAGATTTCCTTCTCACCCAGTGCCTTCTCCTGAGTTCTGGGGGAAGTGGTCCAGCTCTGGGCATCTGGGCAGGTTCATACTTTGAAAGCAGCAGCACACTGAAGAGCCAAAAGGGTACAGCTCAGCCCAGTGTGCCCACCTTGGGACAGCCACTCCATCCTTTGCTCGGTGTTCTCACAGCACATCAGAGGTCACCGGCAGTGTAGATTTCCCGTAGACACGTTTGTGCTAAGGAAGCAGGAACAACACATTTTACTGTAAATCTGGCACACCTGTCAAGCCTTTCAAAAATGCTGATTGCTGATGAAATGGCCAGGCCAAGGTCACAGAGGCTCCTCCCTGTTGAGACACTTACAGCAGAAGAAAGTGTTAACAGAAAAACAAACCCATAAAGAGGACACTTGAGGGAGCAGGCAGGGACTCCCCCCCGCCCGGGGTTTCCTAGTTCACAAGTGCTCCTGTGATAGTGAGGGGCTGTCAGTCCTATGAAGATGTTCCTTCTGGCACAGCTGAGCCTGTTTCAGATCTGAGCTGCCTTATCTCCCACCCTTTTATGTTGAGGTAGTGATCAATCGCACGGTGCCCAGAGAGCCGGGAAAACGGCAAAGCCAACTCCTTTGAGGTTGGGCCGGTGATGTGTGCCCCAGCCTTGCTGTGGGCCATCTCCCAATGTGATAAGTGTCAATAAAGACAGCAGTGAGATGTAAGAATTCTCTTCTGTAAACTGGGCAAGGCAGGGAGGTTTATGACCATTTAGGATTGCTAACCAACAGTCTGGATTAGCCTATTGGCGAAGCACACCACAGATATGAAGCGGTGTAAGAGAACACGCTGCTGACCACTCTACGTCTGTATCACACCCTCTTGCTGCCTCTGCTGGGCTCTTCGGCCTCCCCAGGACGTCTCTCCTGTCTTCTTAGGATGTCTGTAAATGGTCAGCATAACCCGGGATGGAGACCCAAGACAGGAACAAGAACATCAGATACACAAAGGGTGGATCTGGGCAAAGGGAAAAACAAGGCTTCTCCTCATGGAGCTGGCGTTGGCAGGCTGGGGTAGGGAGCCTGGGAACGAGGATGCAGAGTGAAGAAGGTGTCAGGACACAGCCAGGTTGGCGCAGCGGCCAGCATGGAAAGGATCACTCTCCGAAGACTGGAGCATCCAGGTTGGGTGCAGGCAGGCTTGCTCTTGTATAATATTAGAGGAACCAGCCTCAATATTATACATCCCAGGGGCTCAGGAGAGAGAATTATGAATGGCGAGGACTATTTTTGGGAAATAGAATCTTAGCACACCGAGCTCTATAGTCCACTTGCTTTAATTCCTCTGGCATAACATCCTTCATACACAGCTTCAGTTCTGTCTCATGTGTAGTGGGTAGCCATTCCAGCTTTGATCTGGAAGTTCCAACCCCCATTGAGACTCTGGCAACTGTCACGCCTACGAGGCGGGGCCAGGGGAGGCGCCTGGAGACCCTAGACCTGGATGGGCGAGCGCTCTCTCTGTTCCGGGACCCTAGACAGTGGAGGTTGACTGAGCAGAGCTCCAGAGAACACCGCTGGACTTCGATACACCTTCCCCAGACCCCACAACCTACCTTTCCCTTTTTTGTAAGTTACCCACTAAATAAATCTTCCTTTTAACTACGTGGAGTGGCCATAATAATTTCACCAATACTCTTGTCTAGCTCCTTTCTTGCCTGATTTCTCTCTATACTTGTCTAAGTTCTATCTTAATTCTCTTGTCTTAACTCTGCCTCATCTAGTTCCTTTTCATCTTGTTCTTACCCAGCTAGTTCTTCCCCATCTGGCTCTTCCTCATCTTCCATCTTGTTCCTCTGGTACTCTCTTCTAGCCCTACAACCCAGTTCTTCCCCATCTCAGTTCGTTTCTCTCAAGTTCTTCCATTCTCTTTTCTCTTCTCTCCCCCTGTGCCCTGGAAGTCCCGGTATATAAAGGGAGGGTCTGAGCTAAATTGTGTAAAGCTATTACTTAATGTCTACCTGACCTAGGCGGTGTCCCCTTGTGGAATTTACCTTAAGTCAGGAGACTTGCATGTGGGCTGTTATTGTTAGTCCTTGGAAATTGGGCGACCACCCGGGTGGTGTCTCCTTTAGTCCTTGAAAGTGGCTAGGGGAGTTATCTGATTCCAGAGAAAGCCTTTCCTGAGGCTGTTCTCCCAATGCCTGGAATGTGTTTGTCTAGAGAGTGATCAGTCCACATTGTTAGCCCTTCTTAGGGAAAAATCAATTGGGAAAACTATGAAGGCACACATGATTTTCATAACAGAATACTGCTGATATATAACAAGCCAAGCAACACCAAAAACTCCTTGGGATTTGGCTTCCTCTGGAGGAATTCCCTGATCCCTCCAGATAGTGACTTTGCCATAACCAGCTGAGTTCTTATGATATATTCCTGCGGCCCAAAGCAGCTTGCATGCTTGAGAAATGGGTCTAAGTTTTCTGAAGCAGGAGGAAGCCCTGGATCTCTTCTTGGGTCTCAGCCATGGAGGTCAGAGAGAAGAAATTGAGCTTTGACTTCCCCGGGAGAATGAGGGAAGCTATCAGACACCTAGTGATGTCCTAATAAAATGGGCCAGAGAAAACTGGTGTCCTTGGGGCCCAAATCCATGAGAGGCTGGAAGGGTGGTGTGCCCCTTGGCCTGGCAGGGGGGAGGGAGGAGCCAGGGCCTGGTGCAGCTGCCATCTCCTGCAGGGAGTGGAAGGAGGGGAAAGAACAGGCCCAAGGCTTGCTGGTGGCGGCACTCAGTGCCAGGAATGAGGCTGAGGGCTCTGGCCCCCGAGTCCCCTAGGTTCTTTTGCTCCTTACCTCACTCTGGGGGCTGCCAAGTGGTCCAGCAGACAGAGCCTTTCCATCAGCAGACGGCCCACCCTCGATGTGGGCAGCACGCTCTAATCTCCCAGTGTTCTGGACAGAACAAAAAGAGAAAAAATGTGGAGGTCCTGTCTCTCTCTTAGAGCCTGGACACCCCTCTCATGCCCCGAGACACCAGGATGCCAGGATCGATGGCTTCTGAGACTTCTTCCCAGGCTTGTTGGTTCTTCTTCTTCTTCCTGGTTCTACTGCTTTGGGTCTTGAACCAAACCACACTCCCAGCACCCCAAGGAATCCACCTTGCAGATGGCCTCTCCTAACTCTTTAGCCTCCGTATAACACAAACCAATTCAATTAGTCAATCCTCTCTCAACCAGCTATCTGGATATCTATGTGTGTGTCTGTGTGTCTAGTATCTATGTATGTAACTATGAATCCATATCTGTGTATCTGTATATTAATATAGCTATTTATAATATGTATCTTCCTATATATCCACTCCATTGGTTCTCTCTCTGACCAATACAGACCCTGTTTCCAAATATCACACTAGGTTTTATAGCTTCAATATATGACTCACAGGGACATAAATATCCAGTTCAAAACAGGGGCCACTTGAGGGAAATCTGGGCCTTACAGCTCTAACCCTCTCTGTCCTTTCTTATAAATGATGCACTGCCTTTGGGAAGACTTAAGCACTGAACAAGCAAAGAACACCATGGACAGAAGAGAGCAGGTGCCCTGGGCCAGGAGTCTGCCAAGAACATTAGAATTTCTGGGCCTGAGATGGGACAACTCACTCTTGTCAGGCTTTGGTTACAGTGACGAGAAAAGTGACAGATAAAACAGAAACGAACAAGATAAAAACTCCAGAAGAAATATGAGCAAAGGCCCAAAGAGGCAATTTACAGAAGAGAGAGACTTCAAGAGCTTGGAAGCCTCGGGAAGTTAAAAAATTACAGATTTTAAAGTAATTGCTTTACGCTTACCTGTGGTAATCTGAATGTCATTGGCCCCCATAAGCTCATTGGAAGTGGCACTGTTAGGAGGTGTGGCTTTGTTGGAGTAGGTGTGGCCTTCTTGGAGGAAGTGTGTCACTGTGGGGGCGGGCTTTGAGGTCTCACATGATCTAGATATGCCAAGTATGTCAGACCACTTCCTGTTGCCTCTGGTTCAAGATTTAGGACTCTCAGCTACTTCTCCAGCACCATGTCTGCTTGCATGCTGCCATGTCCCATCATAATGATAATGGACTGAACCTCTGAACTGTAGGGTACCCAATTAAATGTTTTCCTTTTTAAGAGTTGCCATGGTCATGGTGTTTCTTCATAGCAATAGAAACCTTAACTAAGACAACATCTAAACTCTTACATGACACCCATGGGACTTGCAAATACTTGAAGAGGGTGATGCCACTTGCTGAGGAACAGAAGCTCTCAGTCCCCAAGGTGAGGAATGTTAACTGCCTTCTTTCTTCCTAGCAAGTCATCCACATTGATGGAAATTCACCTCCTCTCACCAAGGCAGGCAAGCCCTCAGAATTCAGCTACCTGAGGACCTTACTCAGCTTGAGCTACACACTCCTTTTCCAGCAGACTGCTTAGCAACCTGAGACCTCCACCTGCATAGGAAGAGAAGGAGTTACCTTTTCTATGGAGCCCAGATGAAACCATTATGAGTCATTGTTGTGGGATCATCTTCTTGTATGTTGTTAATATGTGTTGTTCTCATTGGTTGATAAATAAAGCTGCTTTGGCCTATGGCAAGGCAGGATAGAGCCATGTGGGAAATCGAAGCAAAGATACAGGAGAAGAAGGGTGGAGCCTGGGAGAGGCCAGCCAGTCACCCAAGGAGCAAGATGCCAGCATCCTGGTAACATCATGGCCATGTGGCAATACATACATGAATAGAAATGGGTTAATTTAAGTTATAAGAGCTAGTTAGTAATAAGCCTGAGTTACTGGCCAAATGGTTTATAGTTAATATTAAGCCTTTGTTTTTTTTTTTTTTTTTTTTTTGGGGTTTTTGTGTTTGGTTTTAATGTTTGGAAAGTGCTGATACAGATCGTACTTGATGCTGATTAAGCGTGCGCTTGAGTGATTATTTTTAAAAGCACTGTGGGACTGGATGAGACAGAGAAACCCCCATTTACAAGTTATAGATTCTGAACACGGAGCTTCAGGATTTGGTGTTTCCCCTGATGAGTTTTGGTCTTGCTTTGGTCTCATCTTTTCTTGTTATGCCATCCATTCTGTGTTTGGAATGAGGATGTTTAATCTGTGTCACTTAAAAGTACTTAACTTGTTTTTTGATTGTACAGGTGCTCACGGTTAAGAAATTGCCTTTAGTCTCAGAAGAGACTTTAGACTTTGAAATGGTGCTGAAACATTAAAGTCGATGGGGACGTTTGAAGTTAGATTAAATGCCTTTTGCCTAATGAGATGTCCATGAACCTGTGTGGGGGGGGGGACAAGGGGTAAAAGGTATGGCTTAAAATGACATGTTTAGGTATTACGTTGACAAGGGGTGGAGATACATGATTAATACTGTCAGCCTGAAAGGATCTAGCGTCACTTAGAAGACAAAGCTCTGGGAACCCCCAAGAGGGCGTTTCACTTAGGTTAACAGAAGGTGGCACCATCCTCTGGGCTGGTGTCTCAGACTGAACAAAAAGAAGGAAGCGAGCTGAGCACAAACATTCATCAGTGTTTGCTCCATCTTCGGATGCGGGTGATAGGCTTGCTCGAGTCCTGCTACCACAGCTTCCCTTCTGTGATGAAACGTGCTCTGAAACCACCCTTCTCTTACTTGATTTTGTCAGAGCAGTGGGATAAGTGATTAATACACGAACTCTTTGTCTCCCTTCCCATTGTATGCCCTTCTGGTACCCCTACCTCCTGCTGACTGCTGAGTGGGTACCCTGGTTCTTGCCAGTCAAGGGCTGGAATTTGTTACTCCCCTGAACTCCTGTATCTGTGCTTGCTCGGGATGCTAGAGATGCCCCAGCTGCTCAGCATGGCTGTCATGGTTTGCTGTCATCTAAGGCTGATGCAATCTCTCTGCTCCTGTCTATGGTCGCTTGCAGATCCAAATACTACTCCAAGAATGCCTGTGACATCTACATCCATCTGAGCACATTTCTCCTCATTTTTCCGCAACTGAGGCTGGGTCCTTTGAGTGTCCCCACTGTAAGTAAGGTGTGGGACTGTGAGATGAGTCTATGAGTTAGGGCACTTGCTTCTAAGCCTGATTTGAGTTCCATCCTCAGGACTTCATGGCGGAAGAAGATGACTGACTCATGCAAGTTCTACTCTGGCCTCCACACATGCACTACAGAATACCATGCGCGCACTCACGCGCGCGCGCGCGCGCACACACACACACACACACACACACACACACACACACACACTGAATGTAATAATTTTTTTTTACAAGAGTATATCTTCTGTCCCTGCAGGTTTTCTACACATGAGCAACTCTAGGGTCCAGGACTCCCCTAAGGGCTTAGCTAGCCTCTGTCCTCATGGCCTTCTCTGGAGTCAGGGTCTATCCTTCCTTCTTTCTGTGAGGATTGCTTTACTTGCTTGTGAGTCATTGATGGTGTATTTGCACACCTAGACAGTAGATGCCCTCTTCCACCTCTGTTGGTGTTTTGAAGTAGAAGGGTTTTCAGAACTCTGCAGTTGCTGTCAGTCAAGGAACTAGTCCTTGAAGCAGATGCCAGCAGGCTGCAGCACTGATCGCATGGACATGATCTCAGTGGATACTTGCCTGGCTTGGTGGGCATGCCACTGCTGACTGCCAGAGCTGCAGCTTCCATGAGTGACAGGAAGGGCCATGCAGCCAGCGTTTGTCCCAGCACCTTCAGGAGCTCGTGTACATGAGGTTCGGCTCAGCTGGCTTGTTGTGGCCTCCTGAATTTGGACCCTGAGCCTTCCTTCTTTCGCATGCCATATTGTCACTCTCTCTAAACACCGACTGTCTGAAATCCTCACAAGGAGCCCATCTAGATATCACCCTGGCCACCAGCCAAGGCACGGCCTCATGCAATGTTTACCATATTCTAAGCACATAAGTTCCATCTACCCACCTCCACACCCAGGCTCATCCTGTCTCAAGAAAACAGAGAGCACTGTGCATGGAATAGGACTCTGAGTCCCATGGACACTTGAGGCTGAGCTCAGATGAGTGATTGATCTTTGGGATTTGGCCACAATGCTTTTGAACTCACACTGGGTAGTGCTGTGGCCTAGTCTGTCTCTCACAGTCCTCCCACACGGACACCACGGGAGGTGGTGGTGAGTGGTATCCCAGGAACCAGGGTGCACTGTACCAGCCTCTGACCTACCATGGGATGCACCTGCCAATCACAGGAGAGGTTATTTCACCTTGACCTGTTGTTAGACAGCCACAGAGCTGACTTTGGCCCCCCTATTGTACATGGTCAGAGTCAGGCTTCTTAGCTTGTTCTGGAGTTATGAGGCCGCCATTTCTGGGACTTATCTATTTTTGGAGATTGAGTCAATCTCTCCCCGCTTCTCATTTTCTGCTACAGCTTCTCAGTTGCTCTGAATTTTGGGAAATTCTCAAGGGTGACTCTGAGCCATTTTGGGTGCTCTTTAGGAGTCCTCATCTCTGGGCATCTCTGCCATTAGTACACTCTTCTGGGAAGGTAAGAGGCATCATAAAGCTTAGGGAAGAGTTCTGGGGATTAGGGGCATATACAGGCCTGGGGAGACTTTAGGGTTCACATTTGCTTGAGTAGGAAGCTCCGTTTCCAGTTCCCTATTCACCTCTGCTCGGCTGCAGATGTAGCAGGTGGCTCTGTGTGTTGACAGATCATAGCTCACCTCTCCTTGTGCTTCCCTGAGGTTATCTTTCCATACTTTTGGGCTGATGCCCGCCACTGCCTACCCCTGACTGGCCATGCTTCTGTCCCTCTGGCAGATGTCTCCTTCTGAGTGCTTCTCAGCCCTGAGGTGCCCTTCCATACCTCCACACCTGCTAAGCCAACTCTGAAGCTGGGGAACGCTGATGATCGAAGCCGAGTCTCCCCTCCTGCTTTGCTCTCTACCCTCATCTGCCAGCTCTCTCCCTCATCGTGAAGTCTCTGCTCCCATCAGGCCAACCCAGCGCTGGGCATATAGGGGTTTTGTTTATTGTGTCTGCAGAGATCAGAAGGAGTTTGCACATTCACATAAGGTTCATTGCCTTCTCCACTACCCGCAGGTTTGGGGGCACATCATTCTTTAGCCTCCTGATTCAGAGTGTTCTTGGGAACCATTGACCCTGAACTGCTGTTGTCAAAATCTTACCAAATCTTTTTTTTTTTTTTTTTTAACTGTCACCTATTTCCTGACTGCCCTGCTGGACAGCAACACGTGATGATCCCAGGCACAGCCCGGACCAGAGAGCAGCTGGATATTTGTGACTGTCTAGGCCTTTCAACAGGTGGTCCTAGGAACCCGAACATGGGTTTTACCCACTCACGCAGGGGCAGATATGTCGGTTTTCTGTAGCAACACATAGAACATGAGCATGGTAGTATAGAGAAGCCCACGTTTTTCATCACATAGGGCTGGAGATCAGAATCCTGAGGTCTGGGGTGAACAGAGCCTTCCGCAGGCTCCAGGAACCCGTCTGTTCCGGCCCACATGCTGCCTGCATGATTGTTTCTGGCTTTTCTCTGTCTTCACATCTTCCTTGGTTCTACTCTCCATCTTCTTATGACCCTGAGATGATAATAGAACGGTCCAGCATAAGGCACTCTCTCAAAGTCCCAGATTTCACCAAACCCACAAACTTCCTTCACCAGCAAGGTGGGATGGCATCTAGTAGGACACCCTCCGGAACACCAGACAGGTATGTAAGTCTTCAGGCCTTCGTGTTGACCGCCACACGTTGACCGCCACACCTGACAGTCACGGTGTACAGGTTTGGCCCACTCATTGCCACTGGTCTCAAGTGGAGTTGGTAAGATATCTTTTCGGATTGGTTCCCACCACTGAGTAATCTGGTCCCTGGTCCTCTGGAAGTGATACCTCTTCCTAAAATCCCTCATGGGTAAAGAGAGCCCCTGGCTGGCAGTCCCCAGTTGGGTCCTGAGTCACTGGTGTGAGATCTCCAGCAGATTCCTCCATACCTCACATCTCACACTTGCGGGCCCCTCAGCCCATCCTGGAGGTGCATGCTTCATCCTTTAGTGAAGACCAGCCCTGGGGAAAGCAGGTCATTCCATCCCCCCAGTTCTTTATTCTCTGGAAGCACCAGCTCCTCGGGTATTTTAAGCCTCCCTGCCCCCGGGGCACTCGACCACCTCTCTCCTCTTCATTTCTGTTTCTCTTTGTCCCTTCACCCTTCTCTTTTTATGAAAAAAAATTACAGAGAATATGCTGCTCTCCCCCCTACTGAAGCAGGAAAAAAGAACCCACACAAATAAGAGGTTAGGGAGCTCTCAAGTGGGCAATTTGGGCCCATTTAGTATGAAGTCACTCGTTTCTGGGTCCACACAGCCCACTCCCTGCCAGGGCTTCTTTATTTCCGAGGTCCCTGCTGGGCCCCACGTGAAATGCAGATACAGACCGAGTGACCCCAAAGCAGGATCAAACATCTTTTATTGACGCATCCCCTATTTCAGCCCACTGCTCACAAGGACTAGAAAGGAAAGGAGCTTGGGAAAGACATAAAGAAACAAGAAAGGAAATAAATCGTGATGTGGGTCCTAGATGGATATTTTTACCCGGGTCTTGCTTGTGTGGTTAATGTGAGTTTTGTTTGCGGTTGAGAATCCTGGGTCTTCCGTTTGGGCCCAGGGCTGGAAGGCACCAGCGGGTTTGTCTGGCCGTGAAGCCTTGGCACCCAATGACAAATCAAATGTCACCTCACCTGGATCCCCAAGCAGGGGTTCTCCAGCGGAAGTGCTGGGGATCATCTATCACAGCAGAGAATTGGCAATGCAGTGTTTGATTGTTTCACAGTTGACCCTGGTGTCTCTTTTGCCTTGGCCTGTAGGAAACCGACTAATTACCGTGGTCCATCAACAGCCCCAAGAATGCTTAGGCAGCCAGAGGCTGGTGACCACAAGGGGGCGGTGTCTGGCTTCTCAGATCTGCCTCCTGGGTGACGGTTGGCAGCTTCCTCCAGGTAAATTGTCCCCATGCCTTTCTGCCTAAACGCTTCAACAAGCCTTACTGAACCAGTCAATCACTCAAAAGATGCAGCAGAGCTGTGTGCCTGCTTGATTCAGGCAGGTAGGTGGGAAAACAATGAACCCAGAGCTGCTCAGCCTCTGGCAAACCCTGTATGTGTCTTGGGCAGTGGTGATTTGTGCGGGGAGTCTTTTTCCTCCCAGACTTTCAGAGGGTCAGTGTGTAAGTTCCAGAGCCAGGGTGCAGCAACTGGGAGGCGTGGCCCTCCAAACACAGCACCACCCCTCAGGGTTTGGGTACATGTTCCTGTGATCATTTCCCTTATGAAGAACATTGATCTTTTTAAGCCCCAACTAGTTTTATTTTTTGTTCCTTTTCTTCCGATGTTGTAATTATAACAAGATGATGCTCCCAGCCAGGAGGGAACTGGACACACAATAGGCGGATGCGTCAGGGCTCAGGAGAGTCTTCAGCACTGAGTGGCAGGCTTGAGGTCATCAGCCGGTGACTTGGCAAACATTTAATTACTTAGAGCAAACGAGATGGAGGAAAAACCAATCGACAGAGAAAAATGCTCTTTCGCAGCTGGGAACCAATTCCCCAAAGAGTCACCTAGTTTCCTAGAGAAATGCCGGATATGTGTGGAGTGCCCCCAGACCAACAGATGTCCTAGTGGTCCTGCTTGCTCTTCTTCCTCCCATCCACAAGGCATCCTGTTGCTGGGCTTCACTCTTGGGAAACTGACCGGCTAACAGCTCCCAGCACTGCCATGTCTGGGGACTGGCCATGGATGCTGTCAAAGGGGTTGCCTCTTGTAACATGAATCTGAAAAGGTCTTATAAAAACCCCAGAGCCAGATGTTGGGGTGAACGCTGAAAGATCAGAGAAACAGAACAAGCCACAGGCAGCCTCACCTCGACAACTCCTCAGCCAATCCTGTTTCCATGAATCCTCAGACTGAAAGCCTCTGAGTCCTCACCCCTGCTGCTTAGTTCCTGTCTCCTCACGCCTTATATACCGTTCTCCATCCAGGCATGTCACTTCCTGGGGTTAAAGATGTGTATGCTTTCCAAGCAAAGGCATGAGATCTCAAGTGCTGGGATTAAAGGAATGAGCCACCACATCTGGCTCTGTTCCCAGTGTGGCCTTGAACTCACAGATGAATCTCTGCCTCCCAAATGCTAGGATTAAAGGTGTGTGCTACCACTACCTGACCTCTATGTTTAATGCAGTGTCTGGCTTTGTCCTCGAATACCCAGATAAGTTATTAAGGTACAGAATATTTTGGGGTACACAATATATCACCACAGCCTCCAGCACCCTACCTCTCCGAGCACAGGCCTGTTTGGAGGATGGCGCCTGATGGGCTCTTGGAGTGCAGGTGAGAGGCTGGCTGGTGGAGCACTAAGAGTGGACAGTACTCTGGTGAGATGGTGATCTGCCCATCTCAGAGCGGGGAGGAGCTTTGCTCTGCAGGTGGAGACAGGATATGGGCACAGGAGCAGATTTCCATGCTGACAGCAATGCCTGGCATGGGTTGATGGACCCAGGAAGGTGGGAGGGGAGGCCGTGTGAAGACGCGGCAGGTGTGGAAGTGATGCAGCCACAAGTGTGTTCCACTTTCACTTCTGTTGTTGTGACAGACATCAACACAGGGAGGAAAACGTTTGCCTTTAATTCCAAGTCACAGTCTACTGTTGCAGGAATCAAGCGAGGTCCTCAAGCAGCTGGTCACGTCACACCCTCCGCTGAGAGCAAAGAGGGAGCAAATGCGTCCTCACCCGTTCTCAGCCTGCTTTCTCTCCTCTTACACTGTTCGGGACTCTGCTTAGGGAATGGTGCTGCCCACAGTGGGCCGAGTCCTCTACATCAGTCAGCAATCAAGACAGTCCCCCCACAGACTAACCTGATGGAGAGGATTCCTCTCAACACTGGCTGTCTGCTTCTACCAATCCCCATCTCATTTTCTGAGACAGGGTCTCTACTTAAACCTGGAGCTCACCCCTCTGATTGGACTGGCTGGCCAGCCAGCCCTCAGCATCCTCCTCGTCCCTCCTCCATTCCAGCGGTGGAGTTTCAGGTGCATTGGCACAGCTGGCCTTTTACGTGGTGCTGGGGATCCGAACGGGTGTCTTTATCCCATGGCAGCAAACATGTTACCTATCACGCCACCTCCCCAGCCCTTATGTGTCTGGGTTTTTGTTGTTGTTGTTGTTTGTTTTTGTTAAGAGGGGTAAGGGGCACGTGAAGGATTCAGTTCAGGTCTCGTTTGTGCTAGGCAGAGTTTGCCCTACTGATCCATGCTCCAAGCCAGTGTCTGTCGTTGGCGTTCACTCAGTGACGTTCGTTCGTTAGGGCATCCTCAGCAAACGAGCGCGACACCCAGGCCACAGTGGTAGCTATGGCCAAGGTATGGGACAAGGACCCATATTTCCCCATTGCTGTCATTGCTTCTTGGTGAAGTGGGTCCCTTGGTGCCCTCTGAGGTTAGCACCTAGGCCTGCTATGGGAGCTGACATTATCCGACAAGATCCTGGTAGCAGTGCAGTAAGATTCTGATGAAATTCCTCCAGGACAGAAGAAATTCTCTTCCTTTTCCTTCTCCTCTTCTCCCTCCCCTTCCTTCCCTCTTCTCTCCCTTCTCACTGAGGCACTTTTCACCATGTAAGGACTACAGTCACACACTAATACGGTCTTCCTGGTTTAAAGTAATCAACATTTGTTCCCTGTATTCTTAATGCTAAAGTTGAGGGACCATCAGAGCCAGTCCCTCCTGGATGCACCAAGGGAGCGGTGGTCATCGACACCTCTTTACCAGCCTCCAGTGGCTCAGTCATCTTTGCAGTCCCGGGCTTGTGGACTCAACCTTTCAATGTCTGCTGACTTGCTCTTGGAAAGACACTAGCCACTAGACTGTGGATCCAGCATACACTGAGCATGATCTCATCTCAAATTACTTAATGTGTCTGTAACAGTGAATCAGATATTAATTTACATGTTGTGAGAGTTAGGACTTGAATATGTCTCGCCAGGGACCACTATTTAGCCTATATAGATTTTCCACATATACACATGTACAACCTACATATCACACATGTAATTATGCATGCTATGTTATACATACGAATTTCCTTCATGTTCTAAGATTGCACCTACCTTTTATCTGCATCCCATGTATGTATTAGCATGGACATTTTCATATTCTAAGATGTTATGACCAGAACCAGCAGACTCTATTTCTGCTCCCAGCTTTACAGTGAGGACCATTGTAGTGTGAATTCTAATCAGTCTTCACAGTAAAAACCTGGAGTCAGATATCAGGGTGAAAGCTGAAAGATCAGAGAAGCAGAGCAGCCAGCCACTAGAGTTCTTATGTCTACCAAATCCTCAGACCCAAATGGAGCTGAGCTCCTGTCTCCTCCTGCCTTATATTCCTCTCTCTGCCCAGCTATGTCACTTCCTGTCTCCATCTCCCTAGTGCTGGGATTAAAGGCATTAGCCACCACTGTCTGGCTCTGTTTCTGTTTTAGACTGAATCAGTCTCGTGTAGTCCAGGGTGGTCTTGAACTCCTGATCTTCCTGCTTCCTCCTCCCAAGTGCTGGGATTAAAGATGTCTGTCACCACTGCCTGGCCTCTATGGTTAACTAGTGGCTGGCTCTGTCCTCTGATCTCCAGGCAAGCTTTAATTGTCAGAACACAAACAAAAGATCCCCACAGACCGGAGTCTGAATGTAACTTCCTATGTTGTAAATACTTCCGAACCCTGGGCTCCTGGGATTTCCTCCCCTTGTCCCCTTTCCCAGAAGTCATCAGATTCGGCTTCTCTGAAAGCCTGTATGGGTCTGACCGGGGTCCTCTGCTTATATGTTGTGGTTGAGTAGCTTGGTGTTCTTGTGGTACCCCAAACAATGGGAGTAGGGGGTGTCTCTGACTCTTTTGCCTGCTTTTGGGACCATTTTCCTCCTACTGGGGGGATATGACTGCTCTTCTTTTTTCTTTTCTTTATTTTTTTTGTTTTGTTGAAACAGGGTTTCTCTGTGTAGCTTTGTAGCCTTTCCTGGAACTCACTCTGTAGCCCAGGCTGGCCTCAAACTTAGAGATCCGCCTGCCTCTGCCTCCTGAGTGCTGGGATTAAAGGCGTGCGCCACCACCTCCCGGCCTGACTACTCTTATTGTAACGTGTTACACCGTGTTTGGTTGATATCTCTGAGAGACCTGCTCTTTTCTGAAGGTAAATGGCAAGAGTGGATCTGGGAGAGAGGGGGGTAGAGGTGGGACTAAGAATAGAGGAGGGAAGGGAAATTGTTGTGGTCAGGATGTAATATATGAGAGAAAAATAAATAAAAAAATAATGCGAAAAACAAACAAAAAAACAAAAAAGAAATTGAAAGCCTCTCTGATGCAGAATTGAAATGAATGTAAGTTAGCTGGGAGTGGAGACCTTAGCCGAGAGCAGATGAAATAATCAATAATAATGACCAGGTCCATTCCCAGCAACCTTTGAGGCTCTTCCAAGTGCTTTTATTTAATATCAACGCTTTCTTTGTTTCCTGTGACAGAGTAAACTTTGACAAACCCAGTCTCTATTCCTGACTTCTGGATGTGGGGATGTCTGGTTTGTGGATGCCAAAATGTCCAGGGCTGCGGAGACAAGGGCAGAGGACACAAGACCCCCAGCAGGTGAGTTCCAAGGTCCCCAGAAGACTCTCTGTCACAGAAGAGGGGGAAGAGGGACAGGAAGTCTGTGCTGTGTTGGAAAGGTCCATGCTTTCTGGAAAAGCTGAAGTGCAGGAGCTAAAGTCGAAAGGAAGGTTCTGGAATGGGAACGAGCCAGAGGAACAACATACAGGGACACACATTATGAAAATACCACAATGAACCCGCTGCTCTGTCTGCCAACTGGAAATACTATCGAAAAACACAGGAGCCACGTGTGCCCCTGTGTATGGCATCAGATTTGGCCAAAGCAAGAACTGCTAGTGGCGAATTGCTCATGCCATTTGAAAGGGAGGATAGCTTTGGAAAGTTCTAGCTTGACCTGTCCCCTCAAGTTAGATTCAAACCTGGCTTTGTATTGACACAATGTAACATTTTAGTGACAAGGGAAAGTAATTGACCACGTTTAAGTAAAATCAGATTAGGAAAATCAATTACACTTAGCGTCCTTTCCTGTAAGGCTGTGTGCTCCCGTGGCCACATCTCCCCCCGCTGCGCTGTGCGCAGAACTGAGAAACGGTGGGTTGTAGTAAACACAGGGAAAGAAAACAAAAATAAACGCTTATCATGGGAATGCCCACACACGGTGCTTAGAATACTTGAGTTAGACACTCAAAATTACAGGAAGCAATAATCTGAAAAGCCATTTATAAGTGACCAGAAACAGGTTTTCAAAGTTATTCTTTATGGGAGGCAGCAAGGTGGAGGGCCAGCCTGGGCTGCAGTCAGGCCTTGGGAGATGCGCACTGAGGCTTGTCTCAAGACCAGACAATGTTTCAGAGCTGTCCAGGTCGCCTCCCTGTGACCTCCGCCCAGGCTGTTGCTGCATGTTACATGTATAACCTGTTCCCCAAACAAAGAGCCAGATACTTTAACTGCGCTTGGTGAACAGTTTCTGTGTAGAATCTGCCTCAATCCTTCTATTTTTCCTGCTATTCATAAGACATGGTCGTGTACTCTGACGGGGAAGCAGACTTCTTTTACACAGTACATCGGGACACTCAAGGAAGCATCTAGAACATTTATCTGATACCATTTTGCTACACCAAAATGACAGGACTCACTTGACATTGCTGTGGGGATCCAGAGTCCATCCTTTTGCCTTAAGAAAACAGTGTCCCTGGACACACACAGCATTGCCGGCTACCACCTGCCCCTTCTCAGACACAATGCGGCTGGCTTGACTCTGGCATGTATGGTAGTGCATGCTCAGCTTCTGCCCACCCCTCCACTCACTAGGGATCACTGTCAGTGCCTGCAGATCTTTGTCTCTGATGCTTCAGATAAGGACTGAAACTCGGAGGGAAGCGCAGCCTGGTTCCGACAGCCCCCACAGGCACCCCTTGGCTGCACCAAGTCCATTTCACTGTAGAGTCATCGGAGTCATGTACCAGGCAACGAGCTCCTGCTTCGCACCGAGGGCAGTCGTCAAGAATAGAAGCTCACACCAAGTTTTCAGTTTGGAAAGCGAGAACCAGAGTGTCAGGGGCTCCGTCCCCCAGCACCTGTGCAGAGCGGTAACAAGGAACTGCAAACCGTGTGACTCCTCAGTGCATGCCCAGCAGGTCCTAAAACCACGCTTCCAGAGCTTAAAAGAAAAGAAAAAAAGCTCATTACTAGGAAACAAAACAAAACAAATCAAAACCCAGCCTACTAAGAATTTTGTCAAGGATTGAGAAACCCTTCCGTTAAGGAGTTTAAAATAAAACCTGACTTGACTTTATATACTAACGTAAAAATGAGCTGAAGTGCCTTTTAAATAAGTCATGCTTAAGGTATTTTAGAACTGCCCTATCCAGAGTTGCTGCTCCCTAGCTCTTCGAGGCAGGGTTTCTGTAACTCAGGGCTGTTACAGGTTATGTCTTGTGCCGAGCACACTATTTTAGTTATGTTGAGAAACCATACAAAGCTCTTTAGAAAACATGTCTGCACATCTTTACAATGAGAGTGCAGTTGGAAGAAAAAACCACAACAACAACAACAACAACAAGCCAAAAACCTCCCACCTCACACGGATGTGCGATTAGATTCGGTTCAGTTATATTTCATCGATTTGTAGGGAGCAGACCCAGGCATGCTTCAGAGTTTCCATTTAGCAAATCACAAGGAAGTCAAAGCCTGGAAAACCCGAGGGCATGACACAGCAGAAAGTCGCCCTGAAGCCTCTCAGAGGCTGACACAGCAGAAAGGCGCCCCTCACATCTCAGAGGCTGACACACAGGGAAACCCAAAGAAATCCCAACTACTGCCAGGCACAGAACACCAGAGGCGCAGCAGATGTTCCAGGCAGAGACATTTCATTTATTGACTTCAAAGGCTTGCTTTCCAAAAATCGTTATTTTCCCCAGGAGGGTGGGGTAGTTATATACACTCATACACCTGCCATTTCCGGGGGACAAACGCGTCCTTCGTCTGCATTTTAGGGTTGTGTGCATTTTGTCTTCTGAGGACGGCAGAATATGTTTGAAAAGAGTAATCACTAAAATGTCAGGGTGAATTATGGGGCTGGCTTAAAAGTTCACAGGGACCCATGACATTTAGACAGCATCCCATTCTGCCATTGTCATGATGGCAACTCCAGCCACATAGTGTCAAACCAAGCAGCAAGATTAGGGCAGCTCTGATCTCAGCCAATCTCATGTCGCCACCAGCCATTGCCCAAGATCTAGTGACACAGAGTGGCTGCAGGTCTACCAAGCAGGGCCATCCCACCTCTGCAGGGGGAGTGCCAAAGGGCTCTCCCTCTCACTGGGCATGCCTCAGAGACCCAGAGACATTATGCTTGACCCCTGTCCTAGGTAGGGTGACGATGGGTGTGATGAAACGCCATGACCAAAAAGCAAGCTGGGGAGCAAAGGGTTGATTCAGCTTTATGCTTCTGTATCACTGTTCATCACTGAAGGACGTCCATACAGGAACTCAAACAGGGCAGGAACCTGGAGGCCAGATGATGCTGAGGCCGTGAAAGAGTGCTGCTTACAGGCTTGGTCCCCATGGCTTTGTTATGGAACCCAAGACCACCAGCCCAGGGATGGCATCACCTACAATGGACATGGCCCTCCTCCATCATTTGCTAATTAAGAAAATGCCCTACAGGCTTACCTGCAGCCAGATTTTTTATTAACTTTTTTATTTTACATACCAATCAGTTTACCCTCCCTCCTCCCCTCTGGTTCCTTCCCCCACCTCTTTTCTTAACCCCTCCACCCACTCCTCAGAAAGGGGCAGGCCTCCCATGGGAGTTAACAAAGCACAGGATATCAAGTTGAGGCAGGACCAAGTTCCTCTCCCCTGCATCAAGGTTGAGTGAGGCATCCCACCAAAGAGATTAGGTTCCAAAAATTCAGTTCATGCACTAAGGACAGATACTGGTCCCACTGCTAGGGGCCCCACAAACAGACCAAGCTATATATCTGTCACCTTATGCAGAGGGTCTGGGTCATTCCCATGCAGGCTCCCTACCTGTAGGTCTAGAGTCCATGAGCTCGGGTCAGCTGTCTCTATAGGTTTCCCCCTCATGATCTTGACCCTCCCCTTGCATATATAATCCCTCCTCCATCTCTTCAACTGGACTCCCGGAGTTCAGCCCAGTGCTTGGCTATAGATTTCTGCATCTGCTTCCATCAGTTACTGGACGAAGGCTCTATAATGACAATTAGGGTAGTCACCAATTTGATTATAGGAGATGGCCACTTCAGGCATCCTCTCTACTATTGCTGGACATCTTAGCTGAGGTCTTCCTTGTGGATTCCTGAGAGTTTCTCTGGCACCAGGTTTCTCCCTAACCCCGTAATGGCCCCTCTATCAAGATATCTCTTTCGTTGCTCTCCTCTCCAGCTGTCTCTCAACTCAGCCATCCCAATCCCTCATGTTTCCACCCCCAATCCCCTCCCCTTTAGCCCTCCCTCCACCCAATGCCCCCAGTTTACCCAGAAGATCTCATCTATTTCCCCTTCCTAGGGCCATCCATGCGTCCCTCTTAGGGTCCTTCTTGTTACCTAGCTTCTCTGGGGCTGTGGATTGTAGCCGGGTTATCATTTGCTTTACATCTACTATTCACTTTGAGTGAGTATATACCATGTTTGTCTTTCTGAGTTTGGGTTACCCCACTCGTGATGATATTTTCTAGTTCCATCCATTTGCCTGCAAATTTCATAATGTCATTGTCATTTACTGCTGAGTAGTACTCCATTGTGTATATGTACCACATTTTCTTTATTTATTGTTTGGTTGAGGGACATCTAGGTTGTTTCCAGGTTCTGACTATTATGAATAATGCTGCTATGAACATACTTGAGCAAGTGTCCTTGTGGTATGATTGAGCATCTTTTTGGTATATACCTAAGAATAGTATTGCTGGGTCTTGAGGTAGATTCATTCCCAATTTTCTGAGAAACCACCACATTGACTTCCAAAGTGGCTGTACAAGTTTGTACTCACACCAACAGTGGAGGAGTGTTCCCCTTGCTCCACACCCTCTCCAACATAGACTGTCATCAGTGATTTTGATTGTAGTCATTCTGACAGTTGTAAGATGATATCCCAGACTCATTGTTTTGATTTGCATTTCCCTGATGACTAAGGATGTTGAGCAATTCCTTAAATATTTTTCAGTTATTTGAGATTCTTCTGTTGAGAATTCTCTGTTTAGCTCTGTAGCCCATTTTTTAATTGGATTATTTGGTGTTTTGATGTCTAGTTTCTTGGATTCTTTATATATTTTGGAGATTAGCCCTCTATCAGATGTGGGGTTGGTAAAGATCTTTTCCCATTCTGTAGGCTGTCTTTTTGTCCTATTTACTGTGCCTTTTGCCTTACAGAAGCTTTTCAATTTTGGGAAGTCCCAACAATTTATTAATTGTTGCTCTCAGTGTCTGTGATTCTGGTGTTATATTTAGGAAGTGGTCTCTTATGCCAATGTGTTCAAGGCTACTTCCTACTTTTTCTTCTATCAGGTTCAGTATAATTGGACTTATGTTGAGATCTTTGATCCACTTGAACTTGAGTTTTGTGCATGGTAATAGATATGGATTTATTTGCATTCTTCTACTTGCGAGCATCCAGTTATACCAGCACTATTTGAAGATACTTTCTTTTTTCCACTGTACAATTTTTGCTTCTTTGTCAAAAATCAGGTGTTCATAGGTATGTGGCTTAATGTCAGTGTCTTCAACTCGATTCCATTGGTCCACATGTCTGTTTTTATACAAATACTAAGCTGTTTCTATTACTATAGTTCTATAGTAGAGCTTGAAATCAGGGTTGGTGATGCCTCTGGAAGTTTCTTTATTGTACAGGATTGTTTTAGCTATCCTGTGTTTTTTTTTTTTTCTTGTTGTTGTTCCATATGATGTTGAGCATTGTTCTTTTAAGGTTTTGTGAAGAATCGTGTTGGAATTTTGATGGGGATTGCATTGAATCTGTAGATCTGCAGCCAGGTCTTACAGAGACTTTTTTTTAAATTGAGGCTCCCTCCTCTCAGATGACTTCTGCTTGAGTCAAGTTGACATAAAACTACCCAGCACAACTCCTCAGTCCATTTTGCTTTTATCTAGTGTACTACAGTCTTGACTTCACTCTTGCTTCCTCATGGATCTGCACTCTCTTTGAGAGCTCCGATTTCATCTCTTTGGCCAGCACACTTACCTCCCCTGTTTGCTGAAGAAGTAAGCTAACCTTACTCATTACTTCCCCAAGTGTCAACACTTTCTGGCTTTTCTCGTTCATTGGCTACATGCTGTGGGGTCCATGGGTCCTAGGGTTTAATGATACTCAACACCGTGAGAGCCACAGGCTGCAAAACATAGTGAGGCAGAACCTAACAAAACATAATAAAAAACAAATAAAAACAAAAAACAAACAAACAAACAAACAAATAAATGCAGGACTGCGATTACAAAGCCCCGCGCTGCAGCTTCCCAGAGCCGCGGTAGTGGAAACTCTACCCACGCACCCACCACTTTAACATGGAGCACATTACCCCAGATGTTTCCCGACACCATGGAAGACTGGTGGATGCATTGATCTAATGTTAGGAGAAAATATGTGCCCATGTGAGCTGTCTAGTGGTCTCCCGAGAAGAAGCACCGCGCAGGGGCAGAAAGCCACAGCAGGATGACCTCAGCTTTGACTCAGTCGATTTTGGCCAAGCCCCTAGCTGCCTGGCCTTGACTCTTCGTCTGTAGAGAGCGTCAAAGAGAGGCAATGATTGCATTTACACAGCTGAGACACAAGTTCCACTTCCTCGCCGAGCTAGTCCCACTAACATTCCTCATGCCGTCAGAAGGGCTCCGCTGGAACACGACGAGCAATTTCTACACACAGGGCAGCTTCCCATGCCACGCTTGACAGTGGGGCGGGGCTGTGTCCTTCTGTGGGTGTGCCGAGCACATGTCGGGCTGTAAAAGCCAAAGATGGCGCTGAGAGGAAGTGAGCTGGGTGCAGCTTGTTTACCAAAAATTGTGGTTGGTTCTTGGGATCAGGAGAGATGATATAGGTGCATGGCCTCCTTGTGATCCTCATGCTGAGCTATGCCCAGAGAGGCTCCTGGACACGTGACCTTCGTTGTGATTGGTAGAAGGAAAGCTGGCTTGCGGTTTGGTTGCTTTATAAAGGGTGTGCTGATGCTTAATAAATGAGTGCCTGCTTGACACGGCTCCCCACTGCGTCTGACTGTCTCCGGGTACCGGGAGGCTGGGTGATGGGCCGGCCAGTGGCGCACTACCCCTCCTCAGTCAAGGTCTGCTGCGGGCGGTGGGCCTAATTCTTCGGTGGGGTCAAGGGAACCCCACATCCTTCCTCTGAGATGAGGTCTGTGAACAAAGTCCTTGAAGACGAGAAGATCAGGGCGCTGTCAGCACCCGCTGTGGGGACAGTGGGGATGTGGACCACAGCCTTGATGGGAATGGGCACAGCCTCTTCCATATCTACTGGAGACCTTCTCTCTTTCACCCAGCCAAGGACAAACCTCACTTGCTCAACTAAAGTCTCCCACTAAGAAGTGCCTCGCTTTCACAAAGAGCTAGAACTTGAGTGATGTGATTTGTGCTGGCTTCACCTGTTCCCAGGAGTTACCCTCATGGCTGTCTCTCAAACTCCCACTTGTGTGTGCGAGAGAACACTGATGCCATGGAGAGGTGGTGTGGCTGGCTGATTTAATGCATGGGACTGGGTGTAAATTCAGGGATAGAATTACAGGATAGTTTTGTTTTTATTATTGTGCTTCTAATCACGTTCTGTTACAGCCTATTACTGCACTTTAACTTGCCAAAGCTGTGAGATGAAGCTGTCGAGCTCACACACTAGTCTTTGGTCTCAAAGTGCTTTCCTTCCAACCTTCGCGTCAATGTGACATGTGTCTAGTTAAGAGACTGCATTTGAGGAAACCCAGGTTCAGGCAGGTGAGTGGACCCAATTGTATGACTATATGGGTTTTTTTCCTCTGGCAACCCAGGGTCTTTTTCACTGGTTTAGACTTGTTTCTCTAAAAACAATGAGGTGCAATTTCAGTAGATGGCAGAAACATGGGGACTGAAAAGTTAGGAGCTAAACCTTGGATCATAAAATGATGAACTTTCATGAATGACTCTTGCAGGAGTATTGTGTGAATAGCCAGGGTGGTGGGTACAGTGACAGAGGTCTCATGCAGGGCTTTCTAAGATGCTGGTGACTCTTCATCTTCTGCAGAGTTCCCTGGTGGACCCTGTGGGTGCCAGCGTGGGGTCCGCAGGCTGTGGTGGGTATCCAGGACGCTCTGCGGGGGAGGGGTTTCGCACTGTGAGGAAGCTCAACTGTTTGTCTTTTGGTTCTTGTGGCTTTGTGACCTCTGGCTTGATTTGATGTCCAACTGGGTGGGGGAGATGGTGGGATAGGAGCATCTTTGCCCACTGTCCAGTCACCTTCTTTTTGCCCGAAGGGGGATGAATTTGTTAGCTTTGTGGAAGTGAGATTCCAGGACCTGGCTGGGCCTGGAGTGAGCTTCCTTCTCACGCTGGGCTCCATAACAGGCATGGCCTTAAGAGGGATGCGGTGAGGCCCAAGCAGGACACAACAGTCGTGGTCAGCATGTAGTGGACATGGCGCATCTACACTGCCCTGCCATGGCACAGACCATGGGGAAGGTGGCTTCTGGTTGACAGAGTCATAGCAATACTTGAATTTTAAATGATCTCCTACTGCTTTTAAAATTAGAAACTTTACCCATTTCAGTCTTTTAAAAATTTTCACTAAAAGCTTCTTTTGTTGTGTATGATATTATACACTTGTGTGGAGTCTGGATGGATGTTTGGTATCTGTCCTTGATTGCTGTTCACCTTATTGTTTTGTGACAGTGTCTCTCAGTGAACCCAGAGTCCAGTGATTAATCATCTACACTGGCTGGTTGATGAGCTTTGGGGATTTGCCTGTTTTTAATCCCCACTCCCTCCTAGGCCATAGTTATAGGCACATGCTACTGTGCATGGCTTTTAACATGGGCTCTGAGGGTCTGAATGCAGGTTCTTCAAACTTGCACAGCAGGCACCTCACTCACTGAACCATCTCCCTACCTGGAAATGGCATTTGAAAAAGCAAATAATTGATTGATGTCATAGATTTATACAAAAATGACACAAAGGCCATGCAAAATAAATTAAACTTCAGGTGCCAGAAAAAGTAAAGTTGAGTGTGATGCTTTCCACACATGGTGGGCCATTGGGGTGATGCCAAGTCTCCTGGCTGCACTTCTGAAATAGCCCACCCTGGAACAAGGAAGGGACAGTTCTTCATTCAGCCAATAAACAAAACTCAGTGACCCAGCTTTACATGCCCATCTTTTTCTCCTGAAAACACTGGTTGGAAGAGGAGCTTGTCTAGAGATTGTCTCCCTTGGTATCAGGAACAGTTTGTTTCCTGAGTCTTCAAGATCCACAGCTGAAGAAACATTGTTAACAACCAACAGGCACAGGAGAAGCCCACAGCTTACTGCCACCCAGTTTCTACTAATCATGGCTGCTTTGGAGGAACTTGAATAGGCAAGCTACTCTTAATATCTTGTCCTTTTAGCTCAGCAGCTGCTTCATGTATGTGGGGAGAGTAAGAAAGTGGTAAGAAGGCTGGATGTAGCTGAGTTGGTAGAGTGCTTGCCTAGTGTGCCCAAGCCCCGCCTCTGAACACACTGGGTAAGGGGACTGTAACTCTAGCACTTGGGAGTTGGAGGCATGAAGATTAGGAGTTCAAGGCTAGTCTCACCTATAAATCAAGACTGAGGCCAGCAAGAATATATGAGACCCTGTCTCAAGAGAAAAAGTGGGATTGGGCCAAGAGGTGACTGACTCTTCCATTGAGAGAGTCCTGCCTCTAGGATCTAGGCCTGGAGGCACAACCTGTGCCCAGGAACCCCCACCCATTATTGTCCCAGTTGCTGGCCATCAGGGAAGACCCCTGCAGACAGGCTTCCCCATCAATACCCCCATCAGACCCTGCAATCTACAAGAATTACTCCCTACCACAAACCCACCCATCCCCCTGCAGCCCCAGTGGCTTCCTGAGACACAGAATCTGCCAGTTCTGGCTGGACAAAGGGTGGCCCCCTGAGACACAGACACAGCAAGCACAGATTGGACCAAGAGCAGCTTGCTCAGACACAGGGACCTCTTGCACCTATTGGAGGAAGAGATGGGTAGATGCCAGTGAGAAAATACATCAGCATAACAAGCAATATGGCACCACAAGAACCTAGCAGTTCTACAACAGCAAGATCTGAATATCACAATGTAGAAGACACAGAAGAAAGCAACCTTAAAAATAGCTTTATGAAGATGATAGAGACTTTTAAAGAGAAAATGAAAAATCCCCTTAAAGAAATTGAGGAAAAGACAAACTAAAAATTGGAAGAAATCAATAAATCCCTTAAAGAAAGTCAAGAAAACCCAAGAAAAAGCAATTAAACATGTAAAGGAAACAGTTCAAGACCTGAAAATTGAAATAGAAGCAACGAAGAAGACACAAACCAAGGCAATGCTGGAAGCAGAAAATCTGAGCAAACAAACAGGACTACAGATGCAAGCATGACCAACAGAATACAAGGGATGGAAGAGAGAATCTCTGGCATGGAGGATACAATAGAGGAAATAGATTCATCTGTCAGTCAAAGAAAACACCAAAGCCAAAAAAGTCATAACACAAAATATCCAGGAAATCTGAGACAACATGAAAAGGCAAAACTTAAGAATAATAAGGATAGAAGAAGAAGAATATCAACTCAAAGGCACAGAAAATATATTCAACAAAATCATAGAAGAAAACATTCCCAATTTAAAGAAGGAAATACCTATGAAGATACAAAAAGCTTATAGAACACCAAATAGACTAGACCCCCCCAAAGTCCCATTGCCACATAATAATTAAACCACTAAACATACAGAATAAAGAAAGAATATTATTAAGAACAGTAAAGGAAAAAGGCCAAGTGTCTTTTAAGGCAGACCCATCAGAATAACACCTGACTTCTCAATGGAGACTCTGAAAGCCAGAAGGACCTGGACAGACATAATGCAGACACTAAGAGCCCATGGATGCCCCAGACTACTATACCCACCAAAACTTTCAATCACCATAGATGGAGTGCACAAGACATTCCAAGACAAAACCAGATTTAAACAATACCTATCCACAAACCCAGCCCTACAGAAAGCACTAGAAGGAAAACTCCAACCTAAGGAAGTTAGATGCACCCATGAAAACAAAGGCAATAGATAACCTCACAGCAGTAAATCCCAAAGAAGGGAAATACAAATGCCTACTACCACCAAAAGATAATAGGAATCAGCAATTACTGGTCATTAATATCCCTTAATATCAATGGATTCAATTTGTTTATGAAAAGATACAGGCTAACAGAATGGGTACAAAAACAGGACCCATCCTTCTGCTGCATACAAGAAACACACCTCAACTACAAAGACAGACACTACCTCAGAGTAAAAGGCTGGGAAAAGACTTTCCAATCAAATGGACTTAAGAAGCAAACTTGAGTAGCTATCCTGATATCTAATAAAATAGACTTCAAACTAAAATCAATCGAAAGAGATCGGGAAGGACATTATATATTCATCACAAGAAAAATCCACCAAGATGAAGTCTCAGTTCTGAATATTTAGGCCCCAAATACAAGGGCACCAACATATGTAAAAGAAACAATACTAAAGCTTAAATCACACATCAAACCCCACACAATAGTAGTAGGAGACTTCAACACTCCAGTGTCATCAATGGACAGATCTGCCAGACAGAAACTTAACAGAGAAATAAGGGATCTAACAGATGTTATGACTGAAATGGACTTAATCGATATCTACAGAACATTCCACCCTAACACAAAAGGGTATACCTTCTTCTCAGCACCCCATGGAACCTTCTCTAAAATTGACCACATACTCAGCCACAAAGAAAATCTCAACAGATACAAAAAATTGGAATAACTTCCTGTATTTTATTGGACCACTATGGCTTAAAGTTAGATTTCAACAACAATAAAAATTACAGAAAGCCTACAATCTCATGGAAACTGAATAATGCTCAACTGAATCACCAATAAGTCAAGGAAGAAATAAAGAAAGAAATTAAAGACTTTCTAGAATTTAATGAAAATGAATATACAACATACCCAAACTTATGGGACACTATGAAAGCAGTGCTAAGAGGAAAAGTCATAGCACTAAATGCCCACATAAAGAAGTTGGAGAAGTCTCACACTAGCAACTTAACAGCACACCTAAAAGCTCTAGAACAAGAAAAAAAAAACTCAACCAGGAGGAATAGATGGCAGGAAATAGTCAAATTGAGGGCTGAAATCAATAAAATAGAAACAGTGAGAATAATAATACAAAGAATCAATGAAACAAAGAGTTGGTTCTTTGAGAAAATCAACAAGATAGACAAGCCCTTATCCAGACTAACCAACAGGCAGAGAGAGAGAGAGCATCCAAATTAACAAAATCAGAAATGAAAAGGAACATAACAACAGACAATGAGGAAATTCAGAGAATCATCAGGTCATACTTCAGAAATCTGTACTGCACAAAATTGGAAAATCAAAAAGAAATGGGTGATTTTCTACATAGGTACCACATAACAAAATTAAGTCAAGACAAGATAAACGATTTAAATAGACTTATAACACCTAAGGAAATAGAATCAGTCATTAAAAGTCTCCCAACAAAATAAAGCCCAGGACCAGATGGTTTCAGTGCAGAATTTTACCAGAGTTTCAAAGGAGAGCTAATACCAATACTCTTCAAATGGTTCCACACAATAGAAACAGAAGGAACATTGCCAAACTCTTTTTATGAGGTTATAGTTACCCTGATACCCCAACCACACAAACATGCAACAAAGAAAGAGAATTATAGACCAATCTCCCTCACAAACATTGATGCAAAAATACTCAATAAAATACTGGCAAAATGAATTCAAGCACACATCAAAAAATTATCCACCATGACCAAGTAGGATTCATTCCAGTGATGCAAGGATGGTTCAACATATGAAAATCTGTCAATGTAATACACCATATAAGCAAACTGAAAGAAAAAAAACCCCACATGGGCCAAGCGGTGGTGGCTCACGCCTTTAATCCTAGCACTTGGGAGGCAGAGCCAGGCAGATCTTTGTGAGTTCGAGGCCAGCCTGGTCTACAGAGCGAGATCCAGGAAAGGCACAAAGCTACACAGAGAAACCCTGTCTCAAAAAACCAAAAAAAACAAAACAAAAACAAAAACAAAAAAACCCCCAAAAAACCCACATGATCATCTCATTAGATGCTAAAAAAGCTTTTGACAAAATCCAACACCTCTTCATGATAAATGTCTTGGAGGGATCAGGAATACAAGGAACACACCTAAACATAATAAAGGAATTTACAGCAATCTGACAGCCAACATCAAATTAAATGGAGAGAAACTCAAAGTGATTCCAAAACAAGACAAGGCTGTCCAATCTCCCCATATTCATTCAATATAGTACTCAAAATCATAGCTAGAGCAATAGGAAAACAAAAGGAGATCAAGGGGATACAAATTGGAAATGAAGAAGTCAAACTTTCACAATTTGCAGATGATATGATAGTATATATAAGTGACCCCAAAAATTCTACCAGGGAACTCCTAAAGCTAATAAACACCTTCAGTAATGTGGCAGGATATAGGATTAACTAAAAAAAATCAGTAGCTCTCCCATATACAAATGATAAAAGGGCTGAGAAATAAATCAGAGAAACATCGCCCTTTATAATAGCTACAAATAATATAAAATATCTTTGGGGTAACTCTAAACAAGTGAAAGACCTGTATAACAAGAATTTTAAGTCTCTGAAGAAAGAAATTGAAGAAGATATCAGAAAATGGAAAGATCTCCCATGCTCATGGATAGGTAGGATTAACATAATAAAAGTGACAATCTTACCAAAAGCAATATACAGATTCAATGCAATCCCCATCAAAATCCCAACACAATTCTTCACAGACCTGGAAAGAAAAACACTCAACTTCATATGGAAAAAAAGAAAACCAGGATAGTCAAAACAGTCCTGTACAATAAAGCAACCTCTGGAGTCATCACAATCCCTGATCTCAAACTCTACTATAGAGCTATAGTAATAGAAACAGCTTGGTATTGACGTAAAAACCAACATGTGGACCAATGAAATAGAATGGAAGACCCTGACATTAATCCACACACCTATGAACACCTTATTTTTGACAAAGAAGCCAAAACTGTACAATGGCAAAGTATCTTCAACAAATGGTGCTGGCATAACTGGATGTCAACATGTAGAAGATTGTAAATAAGCCCATATCTATTGCCATGCACAAAACTCAAGTCCAAGTGGATCAAAGATCTCAACATAAAATCCAGTTACACTGAACCTGAAGAAGAGAAAGCCAGGAAGTAGACTTGAATCCATTGGCCCAGGAGACCACTTGCTAAATATAACGCCAGTAGCACAGACACTGAGAGCAACAATTAATAAATGGGATCTTCTGAAACTGAGAAGCTTCTCTAAGGCAAAGGGCACAGTCAATAAGACAAAACAACAGCCTACAGAATGCAAAAAGATCTTCACCAACCCCACATCTGACAGAGGGCTGATATCCAGAATATATAAAGAACTCAAGAAATTAGACATCAAAGTACTGAACAATCCAATTAAAAAATGAGCTACAGAGCTAAACAGAATTCTCAATAGGAGAATCTCAAATGACCGAAAGACATTTAAGGAACTGCTCAACATCCTTAGTCATCAGAAAAATGCAAATCAAAATGACTCTGGATACCATCTTATACCTGTCAGAATGGCTAAGATTAAAAAATGCTAATGACAGCCTATATTGGAGAGGATGTGGAGTAAGGGGAACACTCCTCCACTGTTGGTGGGAGTGCAAACTTGTACAGCCACTTTGGAAATCAGTATGGCAGTTTCTCAGAAAATTGAGGATCAATCTACCTCAAAACCCAACTATACCACTCTTCGGCATATACCCAAGGAATACTCAATCATACCACAAGGACACTTGCTCAAGTATGTTCATAGCAGCATTATTCATAATAGCCAGAACCTGGAAACAACCTAGATGCCCCTCAACCAAACAATGGATAAAGAAAATGTGGTACATATACATAATGGAGTACTATTCAGTAGTGAAAAACAACGACATCATGAAATTTGCAGGCAATTGGGTGGAACTAGAAAATATCATCCTGAGTGAGGTAACCCAGACTCAGAAAGACAAACATGGTATTTACTTACTCATAAGTGAACACTAGATGTAAAGCAAAGGATAGCCAGACTGTAACCCACAGCTCCAGAGAAGCTAGTTAACAAGGAGGACCCTAATAGGGACACATGGATTGCCCTGGGAATGGAAATAGATGAGATCTCCATGAGCAAACTGGGGATGAAGGGTGGGCAATGGAGTGTAGGGTATGGGGGATGAGAACATAAAGGAATGGGATGGTCAAGCTGGAACAGGGATGGAGTGGAAAGCAATGAAAGAGATAGCATGATAGAAGGAGACATCATGGGGATGGGGAGAAACCGGGTGCTAGGGAAGTTTTCAGGAATCCACAAGGATGACTCCAGGTTAGACTACTAGCAATAGTGGAGAGGGTGCCTGAACTGGCTTACCCCAGTAATCAAATCAGTGAATACCTTAACTGTCATCATAAAGCCTTCATCCAGTAACTGATGAAAGCAGATGCAGAGATCCACAGCCAAGCTCCAGGCCGACCTCCAGGAGTCCAGTCGAAGAGAGAAAAGAGGGATTCTATGAGCAAGGGGCATCAAGATCATGATGGAAAACCTACAGAGACAACCAAACCAAACTAGTGGGAACTCATGAACTTTAGACTAGCAGCTGTGGAGTTTCCATGGGATTAAACTAGGCCCTCTGCATAAGCGAGACAGTTGTGCAGCTTGGTCTGCTTAAGGGGCCCCCTGGCAGTAGGATCAGAATCCATCCCTGTTACATGAGCTGACTTTTTGGAGCCTACTACCTGTGGTGGGACACCTTGCCCAGCCTTGAGGCAGGGAAGGGGTTTGGACCTACCTCTACTGGATGTACCAGGCTCTGCTGACTCCACATGGGAGACCTTACCTTCTTGGGGTGGGGGAGTTGGAGGAGGAAGTCTGGAGGGGCGGGAGGAGGGAAGAGAGGGGGAATCTGTGATTGGTATGTAAAATGAATAAAACATTCCTTAATTTAAAAAAAAGAAAAAGTGATAAGAAGCAAAGTGACTATACTGGGTATATTTGGTTGGCTCCCAGGCACACCGGTAAGAGCCAGTCTCTGGCCTTTGGGATGAGTTTTTCTGGGTCTCTAAGCACATTTGAGCAATGAGAAACCCACATTGTCCAAGTAGCCAAGAAGCTAGCTCTCCCTTCACAGTTGGAAAACCAAAGTGGCACCATTTGAGCATGGCCAGTCCTGCAGCCATGCTTTCTGGTAGGTTCCAGTTGGCTCCCTGGAACTGTTTGAGTCAACCAGGTGTGTTTGCAAGACCGGCTTCGTACGGTATGCTTCCATCCTGCAAAATGTTGCCCTGACGTGTGTTTTGGGATTGGAAGTGTGTGAAATAATAATAATAATAATAATAATAATAATCAAAATAATAATAATACTTTAAATGCAGATGAAAAACTTCCAGCGGGGCTGGAGAGCTGGCTCAGTGGTTAAGAGCACTGACTGATCTTCCAGAGGACCTGAGCTTGATTCTCAGCACCCACATGGTGGCTCATCACAGTCTGTGAGTCAAGTTCCAGGGGACTGGATGCCCTCTAGTGGTTTCTGAAGGCACCAGGCATGCATGTGGTGCAGACACACATACAGGCAAAACAGCTATATACATTAAAAAAGGCAGACAGACAGACAGAGAAAGGAAGGAAGGGGGAAGGGAGGAAGGGAGGGAGGGAGGAGGGAGGGAGGGAGGAAGGGAGGGAGGGAGGAAGGGAGGGAGGGAGGAAGGGAGGGAGGAACGGAGGGAGGGAGGGAGGAGGGGAGGGAGGGAGGAAGGAAGGGGGGAGGGGAGGGAGGAAGGAAGACTGGCTTCCAGTAGAAGGCTAGCTCACAATAATTGATCCTGGAGGCCAGGTATCAGGTATGCATGATTTTATTTAAAATGTGTCCAATAAGATTTTCCACTTGGAATGAACATTGTACCTTTTCCCGCATGTTATCATAAACATGATCTCCTCATTTCACGGAGTTCCTTAGAAAGGTCTAGGTAATTTAACAGAAGAGCAAAATGAAAGTGTGGTGAGATTAAATAACAGGCAGTTTACACCGCAGTGAGGGTGCTCTCGCCTCAACCTCAGGGACACACAAGTGACTGGTGGGTGAAGTAACAGACCGGGTCATGCAAGTCCTCCGTGTGTCACTTGGTGTCCTTTGGCAGCTCTGGTGTCTCCTGTCACTAGCGCGGAAGACAAAGTGAGTCCGATGACCTCAGCGAACGGGCAGTCGTCTTTTGGTGGCTGAGAGGAGACGGACACAGGCGCACTGCGGGTGGAGCATTCCCTCATGTCTGAAGAGAATGTTCCCTCTGGCCCGTCTGCGGCTCTGAGCCCCAGGGGCCTGCACCTTAGGTCCTGAACCCCCCCCCTGGCGACCGCAGCACCCCCCGCCTCTCATCCAATGGCACTGGTTGACCTGTGAACAGCAGCACAGCACAAGATAAGCAAGGGAGCACATTTTAATCAGGTGGGCAGTTGTAGTTTTAAGTCAGCACTAGAACCCGGCAATGTTAAGGTTTGTGTTTTCATGAGCCAAAGGTCATAGCATGAATGAGGTCTAAATGTCATCACAGCGGACCACAGGCCACAGAAAGAAAGATATGTCTTCAAGTTATGTCGACCTGCCAGGAAGAGAAAGAGATAACAGAGCACAGCGGAACAGGGGCCAGCGGGGGCCCGGTGGTGCGCGGTGCTCCAGACTTGGGAACAACAAGGCCTTGCACATGGAAATGAAGTGGGCGGGGCACTGAGATTCCCGCCCGCTGCTCCGGGCTGCAGTCATGGAAAGAAGCTAAGGGCAATGGGACAGGTGGGCGGGCGGGCGGAGGGGCCGGGGGGGGGTGGGGGTGGGGAGGGGGGCTGGGAAACATCATCATCTCGACATGTGTTCTAAAGTGACTTAGAGACGGTCATTTATTATGGAAACACAATCCTGAACAGTTCGCTCTTTCTCTCCGTAAACACACCAGTTCATAAATAACTTAAGCGTGTCCTTTGAATTCGGGACACAGTTCTGGCTGGAGTAGAAAAGGGTAGAAGATGCGCAGCGGTGGTGGGAGGAGATGGCAGGGTGGAGTGTGGACGGGCTGCTCAAGCGTCGCGGGAGCGTGCGGGCATCAGCCGTCGGACACGGGCGGGGTGACCCAGCCGTACTTCTCGTGCGTCTTCACCAGACTCTTAAAGGTTGCTTCCGCTTCCTTGCGGCTGAAGGACTTTTTTGACTTGCCGGCTTTTCTGCAGATCCGACCCTGTGTGAGAAGGAAAGGGACACCAGGTTAGAGAGGCTCAGCAGTGGACCTGTCTCCCGATAGGTTTGTTGAAGGTGGTGGGCATTTCTGATGTCAGAGCAGAGGCGATGTGTTGACCACCAGCAAGGACGACGGGGCACTCTCACGGAACAGATGGAGGGCTACAGCTTTTCTTTGATAGAGAACACAAGGGAGAGCCAGAGACTGTAAACCTTTTGGGGGTGCAGACACTTTTTCCCCCCAAACCATAGCCTCAGCTTTATCCAAACTGGTTCAGTCTGTGAGGCTGGAAGGCAGCCTTCCTGCATCCCTGAAACACAGTTGAAAGATCCCATAGGAGAAGAGCATCATTAGAGCATCATTTCAGACGGAAGCCTTCTCACTGGAACGCTTCAAGTGTAACTTCCGGGTTTTCTTTGACAGCCATGGAAATAAATACATTTATATATAGATGAGTATATTATGTGTTCACAATGCAATTAAAAACTAAAATTTTAAAACCAAGCTTGGAAGCAATTACTGAATTCTGGAGGCAGGTGGGGGTCAGAGGTCAGAACCATCTCCTCAAAAAGACTGTGTGTGTTCTGAAGGACTGAAGACCGGGTCATACAGTGGACCAGATAACCTGTTCCACCTTAAGGTGGCTGAGAAGACTCAGAGAAGAAGCTGGGTGTGTCCAACCATTTGATAGATGACAACATGTTCTCATCTACAAAGTTTACTCTTTGAAAACTACATAACTGAGTAACAAAAAGGATGCAAAAATGTCTCACAATGTTTTCAGTAAGTTTATGCTGTCATGTTGGGTCAAATTCACAGCTACATGCAGCCTGAAGGCAGAGGGGTGGACATGCCTGCTAGGCCATGAGAAATGAGGAAAGAGGTGTCAGGATTGAAACAAACATATATCTGAGATCCTGTGGTTTGTCACCAGGAGTTGGGATGGCAGTGGGTCCTTCCTGGAAAGCCTGCTGTGACTCTTAGTCATCTAGGCTCTTAAGTGACTGCTCACCTGAGTTGTCGCCTTTGGCCTTGTGGACATGCTCACACCTAACCAGGGTCGAGCTTTCCTGGGGTTTAGTTTTCTCTTTGAGCAACCATGCACATGTTATACACAGATGGGGCCCAAACACCCCCAAAGACACAACTGCCTTCCATCAGCCGGCCACCTGCCTCCAGCTGCCCACGACTTCTTGGAAATGGAACAGGTTCTGTGTATTCCTGGGGTGCTACACTGATGTCACAGTGTGACTGCGTGCGTGTACTGGGCCCTGAACTGGAGTCAGGTCTCCATATGACACCACAGCCCTGCTCCACCACCCATGCACTGAGGTGGCCTCCGCCCAGGCTGTGGGGCCAGAGGTGGGAAGCTTGCTGCAACCCTAGCTAGCTCTCTCTGATAAGCCAAGTGAGAGGCACTGGACTGGCCAGGGGTGCAGGTCCTGGAAACCCGAGGATGGAAGAGCAGCTTGCACGTGTGAATTCAGAGCTTGCACTTGTAGTCCGATGGGACCTTCCTAGTCACAAGGCAGAAATCCAGGCAGGGGTGTTCTCCACGTCCAGTGGCCCCATTTCCAATGGTGCTCTGGCTTACTGCTGTCTCCCTGCTCTCCAGGACACCTGACACCCTTTATAAAGGCTTCCAGTCGGACCAAGTGAGCTTTCAAAGAGAGAAAGAGGACCTGAGGGGAGGGCAGGGAGCAGCTGCCTGAGGACTGTAACGATGTCCCTAAGTCTCGCCAGGGTATGAGCTCCATGCTTAATTATATACTTTGACACTTTCATGAAGGGTGGTTATACCCTATAACAAGAGGCCACCAAGATCTAGAAAGCCTTGGCGTCTAATCCGACATGAGGGAAAGTGTTTGTGCAGGAAAGTTGGTTCATACATCCACCGGGGCGGACAATTTGAGATAATGTGGGTATTTTAACCATCTCTTTTATTCCTTTGTATGGTACTGATGACTGATGATCTGACTGAGATTCTGAATAAAAGGACCCAGACAAACAGGCTTGCAGCAATTTTGGAATATTCAGTGGCTTTGTCACGAACATAAATTTGGCCTATTCTTTGTGAAAGTCCCAACTGTTGCAAGACACAACCAACCAACCCCCAGTGGAACAAGTGGTCCTTTGTTGCTTTTCTCTCTTCCCGGGAGGATCATGAACATAGAAGATCCAGTGCGAAGTCAATTTGACGGCCGGAGAGAGGCTGCCGGAAGCCTGCTGCTCAGGGCCTGCTTTCCACTAAGCTGCCAGTGAGAGGCTCCCAGCCCTGCCGTGAGCACACACACGGCCTGCCCACTTCAGATTGCTGGCCACCTCAGGTATCACACAGGTCAACATTAGATTCCGAAAGCAGCATTTCTTTTCCCGGTTCTGCCGGTGGCTGAGTGGTTTTCACTGGTGTGCCCTGCAGTGCCACGAGACAGGGAGAGGAGACCCCCTCTCCCACACGTTCTGTGGCCACGGCTAAACCTGTAAGGGAGTCTCCAGATTGCATTAGCTGAGTGAGTGGTAAGACTCAACCCTGAATGTGGTTGGCAACATTCCAGGAACTGGGGTCCCAGACTGAGTGAGAGGAGGAAGCCAGCCGGGCATCCAGCACTCAGCTTTCCCAGCTTCTTCACAGAGTGCGGGATGGGATGCCGCCTCACACTCCTGCTGGCATCACGACTTCCCTGTGGTGGTAGACTGTACCCTGGATCTGCCAGCCCAGACAAACCCGCCTTTCCTTAAGTTCCGTTCGCCAGGACTTACTTTGGTAGCGGCGGCAAGAACAGTTAACTAAGCACTTGTTACAGATTCACTGAGACAAGAAAAGGAACAGGAAACACTGAGAACTGTGAAGGAGATACAATAAAGGACTGTCTGTCTTATCCTCAGAGCATCCATCTTTCCAGTCTGTTTCCATATAACAACCAGAGTCTAGTCTCAGGTATTTCTTTTGAATAACTCTCATTTCTTCTCAACTATCTTTACTTGCATTTCACGAGAGAAGACGTGGATGAGACGCTCTTTGCCCTTCACTAGGAGAGCTTGGTGACATCCTCCAGAGTCTACGACAACATTCGTGATGTTCTTTCTCTCTCCGGAGCTACAGGTTGTTAAGGTGGTGCCAGGGAAACAGTGTTTGCCTCCTCAGTCTTTAGGGGTTCAGCCGGACAGTGATGAAAAAGAGTGATGGAAAATGAGAACACAGGAGCCGGACCTGCACCCGAGAAACAAAACCACTAGGTGTGCCTTTGGTTTGATCTTGCTTTGCTGGAGGCGTTAAAAAATATAGATGTGAGCGGGGCGGCGGCGGCAGTGGTGCACGCCTTTAATCCCAGCACTCGGGAGGCAGAACCAGGCAGATCTCTGTGAGTTCGAGGCCAGCCTGGTCTACAGAGCAAGATCCAGGACAGGCACCAAAAACTACACAGAGAAACCCTGTCTCAAAAAAAAAAAAAAAAAAAGTGTGTGTGTGTGTGTGTGTGTGTGTGTGTGTGTGTGTGTGTGTGTACATGCTTGTGCAGAAGCCAGAGGTCAAACTCGGGTGTCATTTCTCAGGCACCACCCACCTCACATTTTGATATATGATTTCTTACTTTATCTGGAACTCGCTGATGAGGCTGAGCTGGCTGTGAGTCCCAGCCATCTTCCTGTCTTTGCTTCCCCAGTACTAGGACTATAAGCATGCCCCACCATGCTTTTTCTACATGGCTTCTGGATGTCAGGCTCAGGGTCTTAGGCTCACACAGCCAACACTTTACCTACCATGCTCTGGCTTTGGGAGGTGGGAGGGCAGCCATGCGATTAAACACGAAGACATTCCCACGCAGCCAACAGGCGAATAGGTGGATCCAAAGACAGGTTCTCTAACTCTGCACAGTTCCCATTGTGCCCACCTACACATTGACCCTCAGTGGCCAGGGTTACCCTCAGTGGCCTTGTGGCCTCATTCATTTAGTGTGTTGGGCACTGGGTTAAAGAAGACGAAGTGATGCCACCTTTAGGAGCTTTGGGACCATCATCTGGACACGATGAGGGTGGAAGTGTGTTGTGGCTTCCTTGGTGCTGCAGCACTGGGGCTGGATGAATCTGCTGTGAGTTATTCTGTACAGAGTAGGTATAAGCATCATCCTGGCCTCAACCCACTAGGTGCTCCGTATGACAGTGTTCTTGACCAGACAATGTCAGATGTCCTGGAAGAACTTTCACTACCAACTGATATCTGGCTTAGGGACAAGCAAAGGGGCCTGGGCCCATCCTTACTGTTCAGCAGATACATGCAGCCATGTTTCTGGACTGGGAGCAGTGCTGGCTGCTGGACTGAGTCAGATGCTAAATGTCTTCCAGCCCAGCTTAGGAAAAGGAGAAAGGAAGGAAAGAGCACCGAGAAAAGGTGTGGGGCTGGAGGGATGGCTCAGCCGTTCAAGGCTAGACTCATAACCAAAAATATAGGAGAAAAGGTGTGACGATGCCTGTGTCCCCAGAGATTTTTGTTGGTGGTGCTGGAATTAGCTTTGAAATGCAGCCCTAAGTAAAGGCTTAAAATAGACCGCTGTACTCTGGGAGCCACGGGCAGATGCTCTGTGGGCTTACATATGGAATTTTTAGGCTGCGTGGTACACACACACACGCACACATGTGTGTATGCTTACGCATATGTACACACGCCGAGTGGGGGAGGAGTAGAATCAGCCGATTGATTTGCTGGTAAGTCCTTATCCCAGCCCTCCCTCCACACGTGCACTCCAGGGCAAGTTACCAACTCTCAGTTTTGTTGTCTGTAAAAGAATCATCACGTGTATCAGAAGACACCGGGTTTCCGAAAAGATTCAAGTGCAAAGCAGTGGATGGGTTTTTACTGTCAAGTCACCGTGCCGTCCACGCCCTTTAAGATCACGTCGTCAGTTTGCCTCCTTTCGAAACAGTCACAGAAACTCTGTCTTTTAAAGTGGAAATTATGACTCAGGTTATTTGTTATAAATCTGCCTTCACGCAGACCGGATGCATCGTGTTATCTAATTTCTCGGACTTTTCGTGTCCATTGTAACTGTCGGACGTGAACATCTCAGTTCTGTATTGCTCACTCCCATAGGTTTTTATCTATAAATAACCCTGTTTGGTATTTGTGCTCCCTTTGTCTGTGGGTTTTGAGTGTACATTAATGTTTCCAGATTCCTCCTGTAGAATTTCCGGGCTCCTGAACATTTTTTTTTTTCTGAGCCCTAATTCCAGAGCTGAGCCTTCCTTTCAAAGCCTTTAGAAGTGTAATTGCTGGTTTCTGGCATCCAGGAGCCATGTGCTGCAGCCAGCACAGCTTCCAAGCCTGGGTAGCTCTTCCCCAGGCTTCCTCTCTGTCACACGACTCCCTGGGGAGACGCATAAACCTCACCGGCTCCTGGCTTGAAGGAAAACGGGACACGCGGCGCTTGGAAACTTGAAAGGAGGCCCACGGGGGTGGGGGGGGGCAGACTTTCTTTTAAGGTTGGAAATTCAAAGCAAATCCTCAGCAAAATCCATTTGTAAGTTTACAACGGGGGCAGGTAGGATACAACACAGATAAGGCTGCGTCAAAGAAACCAGCTGCTCAGTCACAGCAAAGGACACTTAAACCATAGGAAAGAGACCGTTCTGGATGGGGTAAACCGAGGCATCAGATGGAAGGGCTTGGAGCACATGCAGCTGTTAGCATGACCTGAGTATGTGTGCATGCATGTGTGAGTGCATGTATGTCACTCATATACATGAGTATCTGTAATGCACACACACGTGTGTGTGTGTGTGTGTGTGTGTGTGTGTGTGTGTGTGTGTGTGAATGTGCACAGGCACATAGCTTGTCATAGGTGAGTCTGTGCAAGTGGAACACCGTAGTGGTGGCTTCCAAACTGTGCGGACAAATAAGTTCCCTGAAGGGATATGACCACTGCCTAGAGCCCAGCAGTGACCTCAAGGCCAGCTTCTTGCTGAACAGGGGAGCCCCAGGCTGCATGGATCAGTCTGGAGGTCAGTCAGTTCTGTGTCTAGGCCCAGGCTTAGTCACCCTTTGCAACTGCAATCAACACTGAGGGTCAGGAGGACAGAGACCGAGGGGCCTGAGATGGTGGGGGCATGCCCTTGGTGCCAATGTGCTGCTTTGGAATGCCAGTGGGGGTTGTCTGAAGTGAAAATCCCGGATTGCTGACTTCCCTCACGTCTCTGGAGGACGGTCTCAGACCCACAGTTACTGGTGAACAGCTGCTGTCTGGCTGTTTTCACAGAGGCCACTTCATCAGATCCTCAGGACTTGTATGGAGCCAGATATTCTATTCCTTGATTTCTAAAGGTTACAGAAGAGCCTGATCTGCTGAGACTGGAGGCCCTGTACCCTAGAAGACCTTGACAAGACCCAGGGAAGAGCATCATGGTCAGGGCCTCTGGAGGGGCCCAGGACACATCATGGAGGAGGGCTTCTTGGAAAGGCTGGAGGAAGATTTACTGAGCATGATGGGGACCCAGAGCATTCCTGTGACCCCGTCACTAGTGATTCCTGTCAGCCCATCGGCTCAGTTCCAATCCCCAGCACCTGGGCTTCAGGTTTCTGTGTTCTCAGATGGGATTTCATCAAAAGGTTTCTGCCAAGTGTGGCTCAGGATTCCTTTCATAGACACCCTGTAACAGATTCACTTAAACCCCTCTCTGGCATGGATGCTCCAGACGATTTGAAATCTGAAGCAGTTGATATCCAAAGGATTTTGGGTAAGAACAGTCATATATTTTCAGAGGATGTAACTCTGAACACAAAAGGGGACAGTGGGTAGACAGTGACCTCCCTCCATGTCCCAGTAGCATCTAATCCCAGTGGGATGCAGTGTGTCAGGCCTGGAAGAGCACAAGGTTAGACACAACACTGGGTCAGGCTGTCTTTGGCATGACTTCCCAGGGAGGTGCTTCAGTGGACTTAGGGCTTAGGTCAGCTTAGCTACGGTCACTCACGGTGCAGAGAAGGAGGGTGACAGCCTAGCAGAGGCAACACTGTGTCCATCCAAGCAGACATATGTGGACAGGACTTGGGGGAGGGATCAGTGAGGCCAGGATACTAGAGCAGCCTAAGGGGAAAACAGGTTTCCAGGACTGGGTGCTAAGTCTGTGCTGGCTGGGTTTGGGATGCACATCAATCAGAACTCCAGGCTGAAGGGGTAGGCATGGCTGGCCTGGCTCTCACACCAAGGAATGTAAACAGTTTTTGTGAAGAGGGTGCACAGGACAGATGGGAGAGAGGGAAGGAGCCTGCCTCCACTCTCTCTTGGACCATAAGCCTCTCAGAAGTCCCTCTCGCCTGGCCCGTGCTCTCCTTGTCCTGTGTGTCAACCACTATAGGGATGAACTTCTGTGGTCCATGGAGAGAGCAAGTGAGGACACACATGTGGCCCCACATCACCCACAGCGCCAGCTCTTAAGGAGCCTTAAATGAGTGACAGTGTTTGGATGTGAAATGTCCCCTACAAGCCCATGCATTTGGACACTTGTTCCCAGATTGGGGTGCTGTTTCAAGAGCTGGAGGAAGTAGATGGTTGGGGGCAAACCCTAAGGCAGTTCTGGACCAAGGTCTGCTTCTGCTGAGATGCTCCCTCCTCCACGGAGCCGCTCTGCCTGTCTTTCCCGCCATGATGGACTTCATCACCTCCGTCCGAGAGCCAGAATCAATCCTTACACTCCCAAGTGGCTCCTGGTGTCAGGCATCTGATCACAGCGACGAGAAAAGTTTAACCAATGCAGACGGCTACTTGAGAACTCTCCTACTTTTATGTTTTAGTAGTTGCTGCATTTGGGAAGAAATATGTTTCTTTAACGGAAAGAGCAGCTTATCCATAAAGGAGCCCTAAGTGGGCAGTCCAAAAGTCCCCAAGAACCGGTCAAGTAACTGTCATCTGAAGAGTCTCCAGTGGCTGCTAGAGACATTGGGAAGGCAAATGCATGGGGCTTCCTACTCCTCAGTTGGCAAGCCTGGTGGAGGGAGCCTCCAGCTGAAATAGTAAGTTTAGGAAATAATGAATAAATAAGTGAATGAATGCAATGGGCAGATTAAGATCCCCGTGATGGGAGGATAAGAGACCATTTTTGTAAGAATCTGACTGTTTGGTGCAAGGTAGGAGAAGATCTCAGTGCAAGCCACTACACTCAAGAGGAAATGTTTCCTCACAGAGAAACCTTACAGAACAACAGATTGTTTAACCCAGTCCCAAATATTTCCCCAATTCTTAGGCCGTTTATGGATTCAGGTACACTCTTAATTTTGTGAAACCTCGTGGAAGGAGAAACTATCGTTGGTTTTGTGTACATTTTGATGGTGTTCACTGAGAGGCTTTTAAAGTGAAGGCACTTTAATTAATAATGCCATAAAAATCCCCCAGCCGCCGGCAATGCCAAAGGCATACTTCACAGAGTCTCAGAAACACAGAACATCATTTTCCTCTCCAGCCTAAAGAAAGTTCTAGCAATTGTTGAGTCTGCATCGAAACAGATGGTATTTTGTTGGAAGAATCAAGCACAGAAAAAGCAACATTTCTGCTAAAAATGTGCGTGATATCAGATGATCATTTTAAAGTTGCTGTTTTGAGACTTACTAGCACACTTTTGCTTGAGCATTCAGGTCCTCGGGGTGGGGTCCAGTAGAGTTTATCCTACCACAGTGGAGAGACAGTAAGATTTGAGGGAAGGGAGACACGACCCGCCGTGTGACAGACACTGTTCTCAGGCTGGGGCAGTCCTCCCGTGAGATAGGCCAGAACACCCTAGCAGTTGGGCTCAGTGACCTTCTATACACGTGATGTAACCGAGACACAGAAAGATCAGTGAGGCGCTTAAAGTCACAAAACTTGGAACACTCCAGCCAGATTCTCACAAAGGAGTCTTTGGCTGTGAAGTTAGGGTGACCCATAGAACAGAGGACAAGCAAGGCAGAGACCCCCATCCCCCACAAATTTCCTGTCTTGGCTTCTCTGTGACTCCCTCCCCAGGGAGCTCTCTCCTGCTATTGATACCCCCCCCCTTTGAGTCTAGAACTCCAAGACTGTACCTTATTATCACCACTATGCATAAACCTCCAGTTTGCCACGGCGATCGCCCTGCCTTGACTGACACTTCTGGCCTTCCCCGTCTTCCCAGAGATTTGATCTGTTCATGGTACTGTTCACGTTACCTGTTCTAGCTTCCTTCCTGTTGCTGAGATAAAACACTGTTCAAAAGCAGCCTAGGGGAGGAAACGGTTGATTTGGCTCACACTTCCAGTCATACTCCATCACTGAGGGGAGTCAGGGCATGAACCCAAGCAAGAACTTGAAGCAGAAACCACGAGGAGAAACACTGCTGGCTGGCTTGTTCTCAGGCTCATTCATAGCCAGCTCTTTTATAGGGGCCAGGACCGCTTGCCCAGGAAATGATGATGCCACAGTGGGCAGTACTTTGCTGCATCGATTCACAGTCAAGATGTGTCTCCACAGACCAGCCTGGTAGAGGTACTTCCTCAGTGGAGACTTCTCAGGTGACTCTAGGCTGCACTGAGTTGGTAGATAACACTGTACGAGGGCAGTCCTATTCTAAGATAAGGAGTAATTGGCACTGTTCTGAGTCATTATTTTTGTGCTGTGCTAGGAATTGAACCTGGGCCTCATACATGCTGGGCAAGCACTCTACATTGGTCGAGCTGCATGTATCTCAATCTAGCCCCCAAGCTCAAATGAAGGAAGGAATGACCCTGACTGATCTTCCTGCCTCCACCTCCCTAGTGCTGGGACTGCAGGCACGCACCGCCACATTTGGCTTATGGATTCTGGAGGTGAGAACCCGGGCCTTGTGTGTGACAGGCAAACACTCTGCCAGCTGAACGAGATCCCCAGCCTCTTCATTTCCTTTAGATACTGCTTTACATGGGCCAAGCTGGGATACACAGCCAACCCTGTGTCTTTTCTTTTATAGTTCTCGATTCTGTATGGGCAGTTATAAAAATATCCTTATACGCCCACCTCATTTTCATGGGCAGACCTACAGACTATGCTATCCATGTTATCACTGCTCTCAGCAACGATTCTGGTCCCCTAGTCAAAGATGACTCTGTCTGATGGCGACTTTCAAGGGACAACAATGCTTTCCCAGCCAATTTGGCCTCTCGCTTCAGATCCTGGCCCGCTTTCTTCCCTGCCTGCAGGTTTTACGTCTCCATTCTCCATCTCCTTGGGACACATTTAGAAAATAGAATCAAGCGTGCATCCTCCAGCACCACAGAGGTCTGTATCCATTCGTTCTCAATCCTCTTCTGTTGGGGTTGGGGACAATTTTGTTCATTCCAGCCTGGGGCCACCCACCCACCCACGGCAAGCCCACCATGTCATGGATATCTCCATCTGTTCTTGCAGTCCTTGTCCCACCCAGGGGTTTTCCTAGGGCATCACATAAAAGTAGATGGACCCACGGCAAGCCACACTGTGGAAGAGGCTACACCGTCTCTGTCTCCAGGGAGGACACATCCCTGAGGGATATACACAGCTGAGCAGATGGTTTCCAGAGTGACACATGTGATCAAAGTTACTCACCCTTCCCACTTCCTGCCGTCTGCCCTTTCCCTACAGAAAGCCGGACACTGACAAGGCTCACTCTTCCCCACGCAGGACTATGCTTGTCTGTGACCCCAGACTCTTCCCCCTTTCAGCTGCCGTTGACTTGATCACTCTCCACCATCAAGCTATCGGAACATTTCTTTATTTCACAGGTCCTGCTAATCGGTTCCCTCAGCACAGACGATAGATAGGCAATGCCTCTGAAGAGAAACCCCTCCCAAACGAGGGGGACCAAGATGGTACTAGAGAGTGTGACAGCAGAGAGTGCCAGGGGATTGGTGTGCACGAAGAGAGGGCGACCACGCTCTGATGTCTGCCCCTGCTCGCAGAAGGCCGTGATTTGGAGGAAAATTGTTCTAGGAAAAAATGCACTAAGAAGGAGAACGGGATCTCTCAGGCAGCAGGGCAGCCTGGAATTCACTCCGCAGATGGTTTTTAACCTTGAGGTGCGGGTCTGCCTTTGCACTTGCTGTGGTATTTCACGGCTGTGATCTGTTCTGTCAGCAACAGGACTTGTAACGACAGAGAAAGTCCACATTGCATATCACAGCACCCGCGTTTGCAGATGGGGAAAGAGTTGTGGCATTAAACAAATAAAACTCACTTGAGATATGTTTTCTGGAAAATTCAAATGAGAAAATGTTATGATTTGGGCACACACCACATAAAATACACACTACTCTTTTAGAATAACTTGTTCTTGGCATACAAACACAGCAACGGGACTATACGGACATTTATTTCATGTATTTTTACCAAACGTGTCCCTGAGGACAGGAAGTTGAATTTCAACCATTACACATATCCACACACTTGTGGGGCAGAAGCCCACCAGGTGTTGTGGCACAGTTTGCGGGGACAGAGCATGGTGTCCCAGGTGTGGCTTTTTTCAGACAGCATCAGGTGAAGACTGAACTCATGTTGTGGGGAAGGGTTGAGCCTCGGGGAAGAACAGTGAATGTTGGGAGTCTCTACAGAGCCGCCCACGCTCTGTCAACAGTCCACTTAGTTTACCACTGTGTTTAGGGACATGACATTTACAGCTTCAGTCTCCACCATTTGTCCAAATGCCACTTCCACTCCATCCAGACACGTCACCAGGTCACTCTCCTTGTCTCAGAGTGGACATCTTTTAAGGTCCAAATGATCGACTTTCTTCCCAATGTGTCTCCTTTTAACGCCTCATGGTAAAAGAAGCTACAGCAACTTCCATGGAGCTGTTTCTCTAAAGTCTGCAATGTTACCCTGACGCCTGGTGGAGTACTCCATCTTCTGGGCAAGAGTGCATGCCGGGTGCAGCCAAAGCTATCCTGGGGGAGGGACACAGGGCGGCTTCCGTAGGCATTCCCTTCTGTCCCTCACGATGACAACAAGCTGCTACAGGTCTACTTTAGCATGAAGGGCTGGGCTTCAGGGCGACTGTGGAGGATTTTTGCCATAGCTGAATTCACAGTGGCCTCGCAGTGTCTGCGTCTACATCAGCAGGACCCAGAGCAGATCATGGCCAGGGCTGAGCTCAGGTGGAGGGTTTTAGTGAGTCTAAGTAGGTATGTGAAGGTGCACAGTCTGAGGCAACATTGTGGTTATTACTGCCTCTTTGGAGGGATGTGGGTGGCTGCGTGGGTGTGGGCATGAGAGGTGGATCCACCTCGATGCCCTTGATGCCACAGAAGAGCCTAAATTGTCAAAGATCTAGAAACTTCAGTATCGACGCTGGCCACTGCTCTAAGGGCTTGGATGGGTGGCTACCTTAGGTAGACTCTGGTGGGGGTGGGGTTTGTAATTCTTGGAGTTGGCGGGGATCACTGGTTTACTTATTGATAGCCAGGAGGGGAGTGTCTAACAAGGACAGGTGAGGTGAGGATCACAAAGGCCAACTATGTTTTCCTGCTGAGAAAACTGTCATTAGCAAGTGGGCTGAAGGCCCCTAAAGGGACAGCAGAGTGTTGTCACAAATATGTTGTGGCTCACAGGTACTTCTGTCCCCTGCGGCCCTTTCTCCCAAACAAGCTGAGCTCAGGAGCACACTTGTCCAAGGCCTCTGCCCTTGGCCTTGAACCTCATGCCTAGACTACACTGGTCGCCAGCCCATTTCCCTAATGAGCAAGCACAGGGGAGTCCTATCTGAGGCAGCAAGAATTCAGCCTCTCTGTGACCCAGCGGGCAAGCTCCAAACCCCTTCTTAAAACCGATGCCTCCTCCCTGTGGAAAATTGGACCTTTAGGCCCTGAGAAACTTTTAATGACCAAACTCCCTACAAGAAGCCGTAAGCATTGGATACATTTGCCCCCAGAGCAGCCTCGGGATTGTTTTGTGCAGTGTCTGCTAATGAGGCGCTAATGAGGTGGCAGGCTGTAGGTGAGAGCAAGCATCCACTCCTCAGGCAGGAGTGAAGACTCCCCTCCCTGCTAGGACTCAGGCTGCAAGGAGGAGGGGGAGCCCTGGGAGGAGTCCCGATCCCTAGGATCTTAGCTGCTTCAGTAGACTGCTCACCACCCTGATTTCAAAGGCCCCCAAGGGCTCATTTCGAGTCATTTAAGTGGGTGTGATGCGCTTAGCACGAGTCATCCCAATACAGAATCACTCTATTTCCAAAAGCCTGCTCCATGGCAGGCCTGGCTGTGAAATCCAGCAGCCACCAGCAGAGGCTAAGTCCTGGAGGCCCGTGCATCTTCCTGTGGGAACCTCAGTGCTTCTAGGTTATTCTGCCTGCTCTCCTCATGCCTTCCGGGCACGCATGTCCTGTACGGCTGTGGATTCCTGGCCCTAGCCGGCAATGACTGGAATATTCTATTTTACAGCCAGAGCTCGAAGCTCCCTCCATCCCACCCCAGCCTCCTTCAGTCACTCCTCCACCGCTACCACCCACATCGCCTTCCTACCCCTCACTGTGGACCAACACGGTGTCTTGCGCAATTCAGAGCCTGAGTACAAAGAAAATACTGATCACACAGTGTGCTGGGACCAGCTGGAGGAGAAGAAAGGTTCCATGTGACTTGAGGGCTGCGCTGTGTCTTTCAAAACTCTTTCTAATCTGCTGGCGGCATCATCCAGGTGCTCCGAGCAACCGGGGCTGGCTCCAGAGTAAATGAGACCCAACGCTTTTTCGTGTTGCCAATGAAACAGGGCAGAGATAGGGCCCGAAACGGCTTAGTGAGTGTTGCCGAAACAAGTTGGAGACCTCAGTCTAAAACATAGTGTTCTATGATCATAAAATAGATTTAAGATTGCAATCAAGCGAAGAAGCTGATTCTAAATTCCAGTTTCTAGCCTTTCTCTCTCTCTCTCTCTTTTTCCTTTTTTTTTTGGGGGAAGGGTTTCTCCGTGTAGTTTTGGTGCCTGTCCTGTCTCACTCTGTAGACCAGGCTGGCCTCAAACTCACAGAGATCCACCTGGCTCTGCCTCCCAAGTGCCTGGATTAAAGGTGTGTGCCACTACTGCCTGGCTCTAGTCTCTTTTGAAAAGCTTAGAAAACAGAGGAACTGATTTTTTTCCTCTGTCCTAATAAAATGGAAAAAAACATTCTCCATAAATAACTGAGACGGCTGCTAGTATTTCCAAGTCATTTCTGGGGTTATGCTCTGACTCTTCCTTAATTTGTATGAGTATGTGGCAATATAGCCTTTGCTTTTTGAGCAAGAATTACATTAGTAAAAAGAATCCCCCCTGATTTTATGAGCATCCCTGGAAACCTTTGAACAATACCTACTGTATACTCTGGCATGGTTTTGGAAAGCTTGTGCCAGACCCTGCTCTGAGCATGTGCATAAACGTCCCAGTCTTCATCCAGGTGACAATTCCACAGTCTCTCCCGGTGAGAGGAAACTGAGGCACCGTTTAAGGAGCACAAAGTCACACAGCCAGCTGTAGACTGTGCAATGCTGGGTTGCAGAGTTTATGACTGCGTTCACTTCTCACTCCACGTGACCCTGACCACATCTGCACTCGTTGCTCGGGTACTGAGTTCCACAAGCCCTGCACAGCTCTCTATGTCCTGCATCAGGTGAGTGCTCAGGCAAGTTCATGGAGGACACACGACTGTTGTAGAATTCTCCCCCTATAACAGGGAGTGCAGCCCTTATACCATGGCTGGAAGGTTGGCGTACACAGCCCCACTTCTCAATGTGACCCACATGGTGTTTCACATGTGACAGCTGGGCTAATTTTAATTGAGTTGTACTTTTGCAAATGAATGATTGGAGACTTCGGGTCAGATAATTTCTCTGTGGTAGAGGGGCAGCACCATAAATCTTTCTCTCGTTCCGGAATCAGGGCTGGACCCCATAATGCTTGAACATTTACCAGAAATGTCAGCCCCTTGCGGACTCCTGGAATCCTTCAATGCCGCTTCAATGAGCCAGGACAAGCAGCCTCACTGGGCTACAGAATAGCCGGCCCTCACCATGCCACACACGTCACCATCACTGTTGCCATCCCGAGAGCCCAGGCTCCGCCCCGGCCAGTAACCAACATGGCCTCACCAATTATTGTTATGTTAGCCTCATGTACTATTAGATCTCACACGCATGCCATTTTAGCCCCACAGAGTTGGACCTCCAACCACACTCAAGTTCTGATCACGGAGTCTCTGTGAATATCCTTCACAAGGTAAGCAATTTCAGAACACTTAGGGTTTCACAGTAGACATCTACCATGTTGCTGAAAGTGGGCAGTGCCGTGGCTGTTTGCCGGTGACACCATGGAGGAGCTATTGTGGAGAGGGTTAGGGGACATCCAAAGGAGTTAAGGAGAAAGCCACCAAAACTCCCCTTTTCCTCACAATGGGAAAGTTCATCCAGGTGTATTTTGTACACTGACAGAATAAGTTAATTCCCCTCTGCCTGTTATTGTGGTACTGACTTTGGCTTGCTTTATGATTTAAAGACTCACAAACACCAGCTTTATCCAGTCTTTGAAATGACCCAGTCAGTTTCCCTCTTGCTTTGTTTCACTTGTGTTTGTGTTATCGAGGGGTTTTCTTATCACCGAGATACAATACTAGACTAACTTTGCTATTTAAAGATGGTGGAATTGAGTATGCAGAAGTGGTAAGGGCCGGGCTACTTTTGAAGAATGTGATACGATAAGGAACATTGGCACCCCAAAACCACTGTGTGATTCTTATATTTCTATCTCCTTGACAACTGGACTGGCTGCATGGGCCCTTCCCACAGGGAATGCAAGCCAAGCAATGTGAGTGTCCTTGTGGGTACAGCTAGGAAGGGATGCGGACCCGATGCCCACACTTCGGGTCAGGGTGGGGACCTGATGCAGGAGTCATATCTGCATAGACTGGCTCTGAAGTGTAGGTCATTGGTCAGGCCTGATCACCTCTTGGGACCAGAGTTTTCTGCTATGAGTAAAGTTCTTGGCAAATAATCGAAATTTTTTCATTAGCTACAAAAAAGCTTGGACAAGAAAGTTATTCACTGTGTGCAGAGAAGTGAGGCTGATCTCTGCCCACATGATGGAGAGAGACTCCAGGTGAAGGGAAATCGAAGGCCGTTGGTGAAGACAGAGTGCATTCTGTGAGAGCTTGGAGAGAAGTGCTCTACACGCAGCATTACCACCAAAGATGGATATATGCAACTACTTTCCACACAGAGTTTGATTCTCCATTAAAACACCAGAGGAGGAGAACAGAGAAAATGTAGGAAATACTGGGAACATCTAAAACCCACAGGGAAAAGATCTAGAAATGAAGGAATTCTAAGAAACTGGTAACAAAACTCACGCAACCAGGAAACTTAATGCACAGATGCCAAGTCTCACTAGCATAAGAAAATGTTAAGTTTAAAAATGAACCGTGTTTTACCAGTGAGAGTAGAGAGTTCAGTGTTTAAGGGTGTGTGTGAAGAGGTCACAGGCTCATTCATGATAACTTCTCCTGAGGCAATTTGCTGATATGCATCCAATCAGTAAGCAGCCGGACCCCACCCTTTGATGCAGGACCCCACCTGTGAGGCTTCGTTTATGGGAATGGAAGCACAGGAAGAAGTCTGAAGTGTAGTCTATGTACCATGCACACTGTTGAGGGCAGGGAAGGGCTACAGGACCCTGGCTGTCTACTCAGTCATCCAAGGCACTTCTCTTCTTTCAGTGGGGTGTGCTGGGCTAGCAGTCTTTAAAGAGGTGACAGACCAGAAAGAAGGCTGGTGGATATAGGCAGAAAGACATGTGAGCTCCAGACCTCTGTGCAGGAGTGGCCCTGGGTTTCTGTGTGTGTGTGTGTGTCACATGTGTACAGCTGGCTCTGCATAGACCCCATATAAAAATCTGGATGCTCTCTAGTCAGAGATCTATAGGTGTTAGACAACCAACACGCCACCACAATCTCACACACTGTCATCCTGTCCGGGATCTTCATGGCCCTTTCAGGAGGAGACAAACCTTTGACAGTGACAGAAAAGACCATAGCGTAATACTGACCACCACACCAAACTAGAGTGGACTTGTTGGCACCCAGACAGCTGTGGGCCAGTGGAGGGGCAGAGATGACTCCTGGGGAGGACATGCCTTCTGAGAGGTCATCCATAAAATGCTATGTTCTGTCTTCTGGGTACTTCTGCATCTTTGGAGAGAGAAATCCTGTGTTCATTGCTAGTTCACCCAATGAACCAGAATGGCAGCACAGCCTTTTACCACAGCTCCCTCAAAGTCAGCACTCTTGTTTTTTTGGCAAGGTCTCACTCCAGCTTTATTATAAGCATCACTGGAGGATGGAATTGGGGAACCATCTATTTCTCCATTCAACAGTTGCCGTCCTTAGGGCAGATGACCAAAGTCAGCAGCAATAGAGAAAATCCATTTATGCCATTGGTCATTTAATTGCCTTTTAGATTAAGTACATTAAAAGGAAGAAAAAAAATTAAAGATCATTTTAATTGTCATATTGCAAACATTGGGGATATCTCCCTGAAGTTAAGATGTAAATAGCTATATGCATTCTATTTGAATAAAAATTTATATAAGTATTTTTAAATATCCATTTTAACTTTATAAATATCCCAGATTCATACATACATATGCATGCCTATATTCACACACACTTGCATACATATATGTATGGATGCACATACAGAGAATCAAGCCTTAGCTACCCCTGCTTCTTGCGGGGGAAGGCCTCCCAGGGATATCAACCAAACATGACATATTAAGTTGCAACAAGAATATGCACATCCCATCATATTAAGACTGGATGTGGTAACTCAGTAGAAGGAAAAGGGTCCCATACATAGGCAAAAAAGTCAGCGACCATCTGTGCTCCCATTGTTAGGAGTCTCAAAAGAACAGCAAGCTAAACAACCATATCATATATGCAAAGGGCCTAGGTCAGCCCCTATAGGGTCCATGATTGTTGCTTCAGTCTCTGTGAGCCCCTTTAGGCCCTACTTAGTTGATTTTGTAGACCATTTTCTTGTGGTGTCCTTGACTCCTCTGGCTCCTACAATCCTTCCTCGCCCTCTTCTGCAGGATTCCCCAAGCTCCGCCTATGTTTAAGCCTTAACTGTCTTGACAGGCTATGTATGACTCAGCAGGTTTATGGAGACTCTCCTGAACATCTGGGACTGGCCAGCCTTGGCAGCCAAGTGTGGAAACATGCCTAGGACCATCTAAGCAGTCGAGCAGCTGGACCTGGGAGATGCAGCCAGGCCTCTGGCAGCTTTGCTACTCTCTGTGGACTTCAGTGCATGAAACCAAGCCTACCTTATCCTTGGAGAATTCAAAGGAGAAGAACACAGATGAAAGTGTGGGGTGACTGGAGGCACAGACTCTATCAGTTTCTGCTGGGAGCCAAAAGGGTGATGATAGTCTGTTCTTGGGCCTCGGTGGCAGACTGGCTATGATGTTTGGGGATATTCTAAGGAACAGATGCAAGGTGCACACTAATAAAAAAGATATTCTATGCTCTGGAATAACCTTTCTGTATACTGTGAATATGTATTGCTCTCATTGGTTAATAAAAAGCTGACAGGCCAGTAGCCAGGCAGGAAGTGTAGGTGGGACAGCCAGACACAGAGGATTCTGGGAAGAAGAAGGGCAGAGTCAGAGGAGTCACCAGCCAGATGCAGAGGGGACAGAAGATAAACATGTCATGCTAATAAAGGTATCACCACATGGCAGAGCATAAATAAGGAATATGGGTTAACTTAAAATGTAAGAGCTAGTCAGTAATAAGCCCAAGCTATTGGCCAAGCATTTGTAATTAATATAAGCCTCTGTGTGGTTACTTGGAATTGGCGGGTGGGAAAGAAATGGCCGCCCACAGTTCTCCCTGCCATGCCTTGCAGGAGTCTGGGGTCTCACTCAGAGTTGTTCAGTGTTTGCCTCAACCAGACTGTTAAAACTACCAATTCTGAATTGTTCTCCGATGTGACTATAACCAGGTGAGAAAAATCCTATCATTCAAAGAAGAAAAATCAGAGAGGAGTAGAGAGATCTTCAAACATGACTATATTTCACACTGAAACATTCTGCCTGGCTCAGGACAGGGAGCAATTCATTCACTTCTCCAGTGTCCATCTGCTGATTTCCAGGCAGACAGCAAAACAACACTTCAAAGGCTACCAGTCACAAACAAAACCCCACAGAGCCAATTCGCATCCACAAAAACACCCTGACTGGTAAAACGTGATGCTGAGAGAAGAGCAGAAACTTCAGATTGCATGCTCACGATGCTGGGAGTTGAGGCTGCTCTGTCCTTGCTGTCAACCGCAGAATGTCCTTGCATGGAGTGTGGCTTTGTTGCTAAAAATGTCCACTTTCCGACACCGCAATTACCAGGCACTCAGCACCCTCCAGCTTTCTCTAATGATTCATAATCTCGCTGTTCCCCAAGGGCACCTGCGCTGCTTCATTTGGTGACATCCACTGAGTGTCCTCGAGGTGCAAGGTCTGGGCTTGTCCAAGGAGTCCCACAATCCTGCCAGTCTTCCCCGCCCCCAGGGGGGATATTTTCACGGATTTCTCCACATTTGACGAATGAGAATGGAACCCAAACACAGATGGCTGAGCAACAGTGCTTTCACAGACATATTGCAATGACTTGTGGGTATCACGCAGACGTGTTGTGTTAAGGGCTTGTTTTCTCCTGGGAGCGGGGACACATGGCTTGGCTATTCAAGGAAGCTGCAAGGGGATGCTCTGGGGATGTAAGGAAAGCGCTCACTTAACCGAGCCTGGAAGGAGAGAAGGGAGGAGGCTTGGGGCAATGAGGTAGCCTGGGTGGATGAGTGGAACACAGCAGGAAGCTTTGACTTCAGGATGTTGAAATCGGATTGTGACCTATTCATACGCACTTAGCAACAAGCCAAACACTGCCCATCACAGGTCACTGGGTCCTAAAGAAGGCTGGAGGTAGACGCTCGCTTGCTCTGATTTTTTGAAGGAGGAAACAGGAAGGTGAAGATTCACTAAGACCTAACACCAAGCCAGCTGTGTGTGTTGTCTGAAACTGGGTCTCCGGAAACATTATCCAGGTAGGCAAGCCAAAAAGGGCGTGCTGGCATGGAGCCTGTCCTAATGTGGCGCAGAGATCCCTAGGGAGCAGAAGGTGCTAACCAAACTTGAGAAACACAGGAACCTGGCACAAGTGACATGATGACACCCTCCCCTCCTGACTTCCTGATATGAAATTACAGTGTTTACTCTTACAGAGAGACACCAGCTCATGATTGCCAGACACTCCCCTCAGTTCTGAAATTTGGAAAGTCTACAAAATAAAAACTGGTAGTTACATTTAAGAAGTGTCCCGATTCTTGTGAGGAGGCTTCAAAGGTCCTACATAAGGGTGATATTCGTTATCCCTCCAAGCTCTAGCTTCTCTCTGGGCAGCAGGACATTGGCCCTTAAGAGTCCTGAATGCTCATCTCTGAAGGGTTAGAACACCTGGAGGGAAAAAGATCTGCCCCCTGAGTCAGAGTGGATCCATTCTCAAAAAGGCCATTACTGTGTTTGGCTTTGCATTGGGGTTCCCTGGGACAGTTGCGGTATAAACAGTAAAGTCTCTAGGCCAAGGGGGCCTCTCCTGCCATGCCTTCCAGAGTCCAGTCTTCTGCTGCCAGCTTTTGGCAGCTCAGACCCAGGAGTTGTCCTCTTGGTGACTGCCATGTGTTGTCCAATCCCTTCTCTAGCTGGCCAAGGAGTGAGCGAGTACCCTCCATCACGTCAGCGAAGCAGTCACTGCTGATGAGGCCTTGGAACATTAAACAGACAAGCGAGGAACACCCAGGAGGTGTCCATGGTAGGCTGAAGGAAGTGACATGTATTGCTTCTCAGTTCTCTTCTGTCTAGAGACAGCATCTCATCACCTTGTATTTGGAATTTTGTCCAAGGAGGGATTTATCATTCACATGCAAAACTCAATATGGCGCAAAGTAAGAATCTTCATAGAGTAAGGAGATGGTGCTAAACCCGTCTCAGCTTGCATGAATCCCTGGGCTCTTGGTTTGCATGTGACCTTGCTCACACTAGGCCTGCTTTTTCTAATTTTTCTTAGTGTGAGACTTATGGCATTTGCTTTTAAAAGCCCTAAGAATATTCTAGAATGAAACTCTGCTATAAAATCCTATCACACATCTGCACCACTGTACTACGAACCAGAAGAAGTGTGTGTGTGTGTGTGTGTGTGTGTGTCACCTGTCACATGCCCTCCCACCACGTCTGTTCTGAGCACACATTATGAACTCCTATATCTACTCACGTGACTCATTTCCTTCCTGTACTTTCTGCTCCCCAAACTCATAATCCTCCCCTACATACATGCCATGTTTAAGATGTGGTGTGCAAAAGTTAGGTATAAAGGATTTACTCACTCGATTCAAAGTAAAACCTTCTTGAATATTCTGCAATGTTTTCTAAAACATTATTCATGTCTGAATGTCGTGACTTATTGATTCAAAAGAACAGCAGGAGACAGAAAAATAAAAGAAACCGAAGGGAGGTGAAGAAAAATAGGAGTGGATACAAAATTAAGACTGTACCAATTTTCATTAACATTGTGTAGAAAGAATGGCATGCAGAGAAAAGATCAAATGCAAACATTGCCCGACGTACAGACATACGCTTCTGGGGACAAGATGGTTTATGTGTCTTCTTTGTACCCTTCCACCGGCTTGGCTTTCAGGGCCAGTTGATTCCAGTGTGTTATTTTTTTTTTTTTTTTTGAGACCCCATTTGGACAAAACAGTCTTTCACAGTATATTTCATAGCTGGAAATGTCAGTCATGTCCCTGCAGCAGCGACTTTAACATTTCCCTTAGCATTGCTGGGAATCCTAACTTTATGATGAAGTATGGGCATTCCCATCAGATTCAGATCCATGGTCCCACAACTGTGGAGGGACTTGTTCTGCCCTGGGTGCAGCCGAGTGAGGGTTGGGTGGTCTTGTAATTCCTGAATCCTCTGATGGGCTCACTTATTCAGTCTGCAGGCTGGGCAGACGTTTTTCTAATTAGAGGTCTGTCTGTCTTGGACCCTTGGCAAATTCTATATGAAGATGTTCCAACAAGAGACCATATGGAGGGGAAAAGATGCCCTTGAGATTTATGCTTATAGAAAGGAGAGTGAGCCAGTGTTCCTGGTGATCATTCAGAGTCTGGTATATCATGGTTCATTCGTGTTACCCTTAGGAGCCCATGAAATCTGTGAACTTGTCTTGCTTCACAAGACTGCCGGCTCTTTGTTTCTTCTACCAAAACCCCATCCATAAACTGTCAGATGCTCTGTTTATTCTAAAGCTGAATACAAATCAGAGGCTTGGTCTTCAGCACCTCATTTATAGACCCCAGCACCTGGGGTCAAGCCCGACTCCTTTCCCGACACCTCTGAGGATGGCTTGTTAGGCATCTTTCATGCAATTCCTCCCACATTTGGGCTAGCATGGCAGCAGGCAGGTATGGGGCTGGAGCAACAGCGGAGACCTTTGTATCTTACCCCCAAGTTGGAGGGCGGGCACACACACACACACACACACACACACACACACACACACAGAGAGAGAGAGAGAGAGAGAGAGAGAGAGAGAGAGAGAGAGAGAGAGAGAGAGAATCTACAAACTAAGGACCAAACATTCAAATATATGAGCCTATGGGGGCCATTCTCATTCAAACCGCTACAGCAATAAGCAGTTCATTCTGAAAGCTTTGCATTTCTTCTGATCACGGAGATGGCAAGGGCCATTCAACAGTCCTGAGAAGGTCACTTCACAGCCACCCTTGCTTATGGCCATCAAGCCACTGGCTCCCACCAGGGACACAGAACACCATCACTGACTAAAAGCTACTGCAGAACCTGCTGGGTTTGCCCTTCCAACCAACTGTGGATCCCTAGGACTGGAGAGGGCTCTGGCTGATTTTCAGGGACATTGGATGATGCTGGGAAAGCCCAGGATGATGATGCTAAGACTTGAGCATGTTCTCATAGCTGCAGACATGAGTGGGGGCAAAGCTGGAAATGGAAGACTCTCAAGATTTCATGTAGGATAGGATGACTGAAAGCTCTCAGGTGAGATTAGATTCAGTGAAAGAGATACTAAACACAATAAACGTGAAAAATCAACACAAAGAGCGGTCTGAGCTGCTGGGCAGAACTCTTTCTATTCGCTGACCATGATGCTCAGAACCATGTCATGCCTACATCAGTAGTTATGGCAACACACCCAGTCCCCAGATTGGTTAAGTTATCACTGTAGACTCCACTATGGAAGAATGAAATCCTTCCCTAGAGCTAGTCTGGAGGTCAGCAAACCCCAGCCATCCTTCTGTCTCTGCAGCCTGCCCTTTCTCCTTCCCCTGTCCACTGACACTTCAGCACGAGTGTCCATGCCTGGCTTTTGACTTGGGTACTTGAACTTGAATTCAGGTTTGTGCTTGTTCAATGAAGCCCTCTCAGTCATGAGACCATCTCCATAGAACGGGATTCTTAGGAGACCAGAGTTGAGCAGAGTTAGATAGCTGAAAACTCCCAACTTCCAATAAAAAGCAAAGTTTAGTTACTACAGTACAAGGGACAGAAGCTGGGCTATATCTAGAGCACCGCCTGCCTCAGCTGCCGGGCTTGGGTAGGTCACTGTCAGAAGTCAGTGTCTGATGATGTGAAATGCTTTGATGAGGGGTGAGATGAAACCCACAAAGGCCATGGCCAGGGCTCATCCTGAGAGAAAACAAAAGGGGGTTACCTTGTGCTTCTTCGGATTGAGTTGGGGCTTAGTGCTGGAAATTTGAGGCAACTGTATGTCAGTGTGGGCAGGAGACACGAATACAACAGCAGATCACTCTGCACAGTGGGATTTCCTGCAAACTCATGGCTGGACACCATGGTGGCTATAATTTTATTGTATTTTAGAAAGTTCCAGTCCTTCAAAGAAGGGTCGCCTACTCATCAGGTCCTCTCTAGGAATCACCGTGTTCATCATTTCCCCAGTGTGGGGTTCCCCTGTGTGGTGGGGTGAGTGCTTTTCATCTTTAGGGGAGGCACCGTAAGCCCTCAAGTGTGGTCAGGAGGAACAATGAGATTGGAACCTGAGTCTACCTCCAGATCCAGGATTTTATCTCAACCCCACCCAACAGTAACAAGGCAGAACCAAGACATGTAGGGTTGTAACCCTCTTTCCCAAAGGTTCTTCTATGAGCTGTAGAGTAAGCTTTAAGAGCATTCCCAAGACTGCCATCACCTCAAAGCAGATGCCACCTGAGGCTTTTCACCTGCCCTAAGTGCTCCCAGGGGCTGTGACTCTGAATGGGAAAGTCTCTTTCTCTTCACTGACTTGCTGTGAACTAAATCACAATAACAACACCATGACTTTGCCATGAGTAGTAATCCCTGCACTTGTCAGGCTGAGGCAGGAAGATTGCCATGAGCTTCATGTCAGCCTAGGTTGATATGTGTAGTGAGTTCCAGGCTAGCTTGGGCTGAGAGTGAGACCCTGACCCAAACAATAGAAGAAACAAAAAAGGAATTCCACATTTGAAAACAGTCACGTCATAGCTGCCCACATTTGTAAACATCGCAGAGGCTCATGGCTGTCGGTTGCAGGGACTTCTGTCTGTGCTCTTGGTCCTCATAGTGTGTTAGCAGAGTGTCATTTAACCTGATAGCCAAGCTCATCATATTACAAATGTAGTAACTGTAGCCAACCATGACAGTTTTCTAATGCATTTTATTTTGTGCTTCTAAAGGCATTATTCTGTGGAGGTGACCTTGCAGGGCCACATGCTTGGGGGAGAGGCTCCAGGAATCTCTATTTCTCCTTGCCTGATCCTCAGGAACAACCATAAGACCTCCATCACTCCTGTTAATAAAAAGGCAGATGCCAGGATCCTTTTAAAACAAAATTACTAATAAAATCATCACCCTAATCCAATTCAGTAGAGTTCAAGCTCACTTTTTATTGGGTTAGTCTTATTTATGAATTAAGATAATGTCCTTAAAGTTTTATGTAATTTTATGGGTTGATACAGAAAAAAAAAGTTCTTATCCGAGTTCTCTCAGATTGTCATGCTTTATAACACCCATCATAGAGTCAGTCAAAGGACACTGAGCACAGAGCTGGGTCCAAGGAACCCTTAGTGTCCTGCTTGCCTGCCTGTATGTACAATGCAGGTGCTGTCCCTGGAGAACAGAGCCGTGCTACTGTAGGTGAGAAACTCCTTTTTGCCCTCTCTCTTCCCCAGGCCAACCTAGAAGGAGGGGAAGAAAGACAAAAAGAAGGGGTGGCCGACACTCACTCCATGACAAGTCCTCAGACACTGCAGGCATGACCTCAGGAAGAGCTTCCGACCATGAGAGGCTGAGAAGATCGAGGAGCTGGATTCACCCTTGCCTTGCAACCCTGAGTACCTGATTGGAGCCTTGGCCCCCAGCAAGAGACAGGCAGTACCCTGGGCCTCATTTGCCAGACACTCTAGCCTGTTTGGTGACTCTTTGGTGTGTTCCAGGTGGTGAAGAGAGACTGATTTTGTTTTGTTTTGTTTTGTTTGAACAGTGGAGGATGAAACCTGAGATTGGTCCTCTGTCTCTCCTCCTGTTAGGAGATGGGGTGTGCCTTAATGTCTAATGCATGCCCCCCACAAAACAAAAACAAAAAAACAACAATAACAAAACGATTCATATACTATCCTGCATATCTTCCAAAGAAGGGGAAATAGAATATAAGTGTTATGAAGAGATATTCTGATGACTCTTTTTTTTTTTTTTTTTTTTTTTTTTTGGTTTTTCGAGACAGGGTTTCTCAGCGCAGCTTTGCGCCTTTCCTGGAACTCACTTGGTAGCCCAGGCTGGCCTCAAACTCACAGAGATCCGCCTGCCTCTGCCTCCCGAGTGCTGGGATTAAAGGCATGCGCCACCACCGCCCGGCTTCTGATGACTCTTAAAAAGCAATGTCTTATAGTCTTGTAATGCCCAGCCACCTACAATTCATTACATTTGTAACAAACTCCATTCTTGGTAGGTTTCTCCTATAGTATCTCTATGTCCCCTGGCCAGGAAGGCACATTGTATCTGCTGTGCCATTAACCTCCAAGGGTCCCTGCACAAATGGATGCTGGCAGCAATCGGTATGGTTTTGATACGATCACATCCAAACCCCAGCTAACTTTTCCTGTGAAGTCACATCGCCCTGCTCCTGACTCTCAGGAGTCACAGTGGCCGTGGGAAGCGTGGCCGTGGGAAGCGTGGCCGTGGGAAGCTTGGCCGTGGGAAGTGTGGCAGCACAGTTTTAACAGCCGTGTCCCCACCAGGTCCAAACACCACCCCCCAAAGCTGTTATTTACCACTGCCAGGATAAAGGAAAATCTGTAACTCCATATTCCGAATTTTGGAGAAGTCTGATTTTCAAGATTAAAAACAGAAAATACCCTTAATGGCATTTATCTGGAGATTTTCTCTGCAATTCCTGATGGGCGGAGCACATTTTAACTTGAGGTGTGATCTTATCAATATAGAGATAGCATTTCCTTATTTCCCTCATCAAAAACTCTAACAATTTTTCGGGGGTGAGGGGAAATGCTTGCCAAATATTGTGACGGGGAATTGGTATTTATTTTACAGAAATTATATTTAAAGTAGTAATTTCTTCAATCTTACTGATTTTGCCAATGTGATAATTATCTTTAAAAAGCACTTCATTCTTGAGTTATTTTCAGAATCTTTAAAATTCCTTTCTCTTTTGTATAGAGAAGAAATAAAATGGTGATAATTATCTTTCTCTTACAGTTTCAAAGAACTAAAGCATGCTTATGGTTCTCACAATGGACTCAACAAGCTTCTGTGGAGTTTGGGCTTTGCTGATACTTCAGAGCCATGGCCTAAATTTGATGGACACACGGACCCTCCCCTGGTTCAGTCCTGAGAGGTGTGGAGGCCATCATGCCATCCACAGTCACCCATGGTGAACAGGTGGGCATTGTATGGCCCTTGGGTGGTGGCCGCTCACTAGGTAGATGCTGGAATGGATGGTTCTGGTCCTGGAGCATCTGACGGTGCCTCAGCCCAGTCCCTCTCTCTCTCTCTTCGCTTCTGGCACATGAGTCCTCCCCGAACGTGCTCTGTTTCCTCCTCTGTGAAGTGAGAATCGAAACAGTACCACCTCACAGGCTGCTGCCAGGATTTCATGAAATGATCCGTGGAAGCGTGTGCAAGCAGCTGGCTCACAGGAAGGGGGGGCAATTAGAGGGACCCCACTCTCCCCGGGGTAATTGTGCAGGCGTTAGGCATTGTCAGAGCACCGTTAAACACCCTCAAAACACTGTTATGTGGATGAGAAGTCTTTACTGTAAGCACTCCTAATATTTATCCTTTAAATCGACTAAACTGTGGGGACAGTTTCACTCCCCGACTGACAGCTGTGAGGCACTTATCTTGTGCCCCAGATGCAGATGCCTGAAGCCAAGGATTATCAGCCAAGCAGCCAGCTGGACTGTCCTCATACCAGCACTGGCTGCTTTGAACACTCCACGATGCCTTGAGGAAGCTGCACAGCAGTCACAGCTGCTTGCTGCCAAAGACGGCTTCCAAACAGCTTGCACCAGACCTCTTGTTACCGCAAGCCGTGGGGAGCTCTAGATGAGCCTGCCCGTCCATGTTTGCTTAGGTGAGAGGGGAAGTGTTTCCCCTGTGGCCCAGCAGGAGGCTGGTCGCTGGTACAAACGGTCACTGATTTGCATGAGAGACCACAGTGACTGGTGTAAAGTCATCTTTCATTTGCATCCGGGACAGTGATCATCGGCAGATGCCCTTACTGAATTCCCTTTCTAGCTATGCGTGCAGGCAGCTTCCTCATTCTTGGAGTCAGGGAGGAGCCTCCTGTGCCATGCTCAGGTGTTGCAACGTCTAGACAAGGAAAGGCATTTATCAGCAGCCTCCCCTGGCCTACATTTGGTCTTTATGGTCACTCCAGTGGGCTGAGCTGGTAAACCGGAAGAAAGGAAGGGGCAGCAGTGCTGGCCACAGCAGTGGTGGTCGTGAGAAAACAGCTGACACATCTGAGTGATTTTTCTGGGGGCGGGAATATGGGGGGCAGAAAGAGCAGAGGCCTTCGGAGAGGTGAAGATGAGACTTGGCTTCTGGAAGAATTCCGTAAAGCTGTCCAAGGACCAAAGGTCTCAGGCACCTGAGGACTTTGAGCTGCAGTACTAGTCACTGTCAAGGACTGAGCGTCCCGACACCCTAGATCTGGGAGCTGTGACACTTGTCACCAGAACACCGAGGGCCCCAGCCTCTGACACCAGGAAGCTCCCTCAGCTGCTGCTTGCCACTGTCTGCTGCTAGAGGCTGGGGCTCATGATGCCTGCTGTCCCAGGAACCTGGGAGTTAAAGCAGGAAAGTCTCTAATTTGAGAGGTGAGAGCCACTAAGTCTCTGGGTTCTAAAGCTTGGAGCAATAGACCCTCAGCTCTCAGGGATTGGGGCTGGAAGCCTCTGGACCCTCAGGATTGCCAATGCTGAGTTTCTTTTTGCCTACCCACAATCCTCCTTCACTGACAGCAGAAACACCTGATGCATATTCGCATTCTTAGGTTATACTGCAGAAAGGGAAGTGAAGAGTGTGGGGCATCTGCTCAAACAGATGGACACCGTGAAGAGGAAACAAAAATACGATTGTCAACCCACAGCACCTAGTGGGACACGCAGGACAGGAGTGTTTTGCCATCGGTGCAGATGGGTTCAGAGGAGGAAGCCACTGCTGTAACTGGAGGAGCCGGGGCATGTTGGCAGAGTTCTGAAGGATGGACAGGGCTCTTTCCAGTGATTAAGGCCAGAAGGCATTCCAGCAGGAAGGGCTGGTGGGACCCCAGTGGGGGCCATGGAGAATGAAAGATTGCCACTGTGGTGAGCAGTACTGGCGGACTATGGCTGTGTTCTAGAAGGTTCATAATGCATAGTCTGAACAAAAGAGGCCTGCATTTTCAGACGCCATGCAAGTGGTGGGGGAGGGTGGAAACTATAGGCGATTGGAGGCTGGGAGAGCACATGAGGATCCCTCCTCTGTGACTGTGTCTTCTGAACACAGCGGCCTTGCTGCTTGGGGGGAAGGGCACACCTCACTAGCTCCTTCCCTGTCCTCACAGCCACACCCATCCTCACTTGCCAGCCTTTCCTTCTGGATGGTCCCAAATCTGCTTCCCTAGTCTGGTATCCTTGGTGGCCCTGCTCACAGGATTTCCTCTGAGTCTCATGGGGTTAGCAAGCCACGAGGAGGGCCTAGGACAGTGCACAGAGTAGAGAAAAGATGTCACAGGAATGTCAAGACTGATGTCACTACAAATCATGATAGACCCTCAGCAAGTGGATGCTGACTGATGTGGTGGGAAGGAGGAAATAGTTAATCGATGAAACCTTAGCCCACTCACCAGGGGGCAATGAGGGAACAGCAGGTCATCTGAGCCGCTGCACCCACTTGCAGGAAGCATGGCCCCTGCTGGAAGTACTGCTGCTGCTGCAGTGAGTTCTTGGTTGGTTGTTGGAAGCATCCATCTTTCTGTCTTTTAGCAACAAAACACACCGGAAGAACAGGCAAGCTCCCCGGTCAAGGCTTGGCTTCCTTAAGCTGGATGCTATCTTTGAAAACGTCACTTAGAGCAACTGGAGACTCTTCACATCCAAGTCCCTGGTACACATCCAGGCCCTGGTCCATTGCCAGGGCTGTGGACATTCTATGAATATGCATGTCCTCAAAAAAAAAATTACAAAAAAAAAAAAAAAAAGCAAACACTGCCACAAATGGGCTGTGCACTATTCTGACTGATGGTTGGCTCTTGGAGGCAGGTCCTCCACAGGCTTCTTCAGTCATGGAACCTAGAAGCCCCAGGTCTCCGTGTGCTCATTCCTGAGACTGCTCTAACTAATGGGTTTATGCACAGATGGTGTCCTCCTCCCTGGCCCCAGCTCTGCCCAGCTGGACCTGGGGATGCTGAGTGGACTGACCTGAGCCACTGTCTCTCTCCAGTCTTCTCCTCCTTGGGCTGTGTAAATGGTCGGAGGGAAGGAAAGACTTGCTTTCACAGTGGCCACAGAGAGGCTTTTACCTTCGGCCTCTGCCAGGGTCTGAAGCTAGACCATGACGTCAGGCTCTGAGGGCTGGGCCTTAGCACTGGGAGAGTTAAATCATCAGGTACATAATGTATCCCTACATGTGAGACCCACTGGCAGAGAGCAAAGGACAGCCATGTGATTACCTCCCCTCTCTTTCCTTATTAACCAAGCAGCAAAATCCACAATGGGGATAGTTGAAATGTGGCACAGAGGACGCGTATAAGTGGCTCATTTATTCTATTATTTATTACTGTTATCATTATTAATTACTTTGTTATTTTCACATGAGCACCACTATGGCTGGCTCCTTATCTGTCCCCAACATGGTTGGGGTTCTAGGGTGGCTGTTCTCCCTCTAAACGTGGATCCAGAAGAATCATTCCTGGGTATGAAGAAGAGACGAAGAGGAGACGCTGGAGTCTTCGGGCTGTGCTACTGTCAGAATTTCAGCTTACCCCATCGGTTAAATCACAAAGGTGAGCAAGCACACGCGGGCATCCTGCTCTAGTGAACTCCGACTTCCTGGACTCGCAAGGCGGGAGAGTCGGTAGCTCCTATTATTAACTGTGCTAGGTACTGGGGGTGGGAGCTCTCGACGGAGCACTGGGGTTGGTGTGGGGCTATTTTTAGGATGCAGAGTCCTGTCTGTGTCCTCCTGCCTGCCCTACTTGATAGGAGAACAAGTAGCTATTTTTTTCTCCAAATAGTCAGGCGTATCGATACTTCTAGCTGCAGAGTCATCATCATTGGTAATTATCTCTGCCCCTTCCATGCAGCATAGGACAAAATGACTCACAAGAATAAGAACCCTTGTCTCTTGGGGGTGAATCAGACATACAAGCTACCCCAACCCTAGCTGACACTATTTGGGGTGTAGGCTCCCTGGCTTCCCTTGGAGTGCACTGGCATTTCTTGGCTTGGCACTGCAGGGAAGATTCACCATCCTGTGCCTTCCCAGCATAGCTTCTCTCATGTTTTACAAGCCAGTGGCAGGCTCTTTGGAACCGATATGTTGAACTAGTTAATAAATCTCTATTTGAGTTGGTTATGGGTATGTCTCCCTCATCCCAGTATAAATGTTGAGCTTACAACCCTCAGAACCTGGGAACATGACCTTATCTACAGATAGGGTCTTTTAGAGGTTACCAGGTTAAGATGAGGTCCTCAAGACAGGCCCAAACCACTAGGACTACATCACCATAAGAAGCCAGACAGAGGCACACATGGAGGAAGAATGATGTGAAGGGGACCAAGGGGAAAGATGCCATCTACAAGCCAAGGACAGAGGCCTCAGGAGAAGCGGGCTCTATCTATGGCACCTTGATTTTTGATGTCTAGCTTTCAGAGCTGTGGGAGAATGGAGGTCTGTCATGGGAGTCAGCAGGTCACGGGTCCTCCAGGAGACAGCTCTTGCAAACGAACAAAGCTCTGGACACACAATGTCTGTTACAGCAGGCTAGAAGAGGCACAGGTCTGAGGAGCTCAGTGGCCGATGGCCCGTGTCAGTCTTCATGACGGTGTGTATTCGTGCAGTCACAAATGAACGCTGTTGCTTGGTCGGCTGCTCTGGAGCGAGATCTAAGGAAGGGAGGTCTGAAGAAGGGCCTTACTTCCGACTGTGTGTGCACCTGAACCTATACTCTCTGCCACAGGGCCACATGTCCAACCTGAAGGCCACGGCCACACATGTTCCAGGACAGCTGTCACTTGATTGATGGTGCCATTCTTGAGTGTGAGTATTGCAGATAACAGCATGGTATTACAATGTCAAAAGGTTGGACAGAATGGAAACTCACAACTGGTCAAAAGGTAGAGAGTAAGTAACTGTCGAGGGCTCAGCTATGAATGGGATGTCTGTGTCCCCCTTTCCTACCAACAAGGAAGGAGGTCCCCACCCTCAGAGACCATCAAAGAGGGTCTCTCTCTCTCTCTTTCTCTCTCTCTCTCTGTGTGTGTGTGTCTGTGTCTGTGTCTGAGTGTCTGTGTGAAGAGCCAGAGGTCAGGGAAGACTGGATCAAAGCAGTGTCTTTTCAACATGACAGGGCTCCTGATCTCATAAGCTTGCAACAGCTTTGGTTGTCTTTGCAAGACCTGTATCATATCTGGCCAGTAAACAGTCCAGCAACGGGGCTGGGGGTGGGTGTTTCGTGAGCTCCCACATCTAGCTGAGAAGCTATTGGCTGCTGATGGCTTCTGCAGGAGGGAGAGTCTCTGGTAAGTCATCCCGGCACCACTGATGGGCTCACGTCCCTGAGTATGAGTGACATAAATTAGACAGCAGGTTACACCAAGTTGGGAGAGATGGGAGTGTGGTGATATTTTGTGTATGATTTAACAAATGAAGCTTGCTGAAAGACCAGGGAAACAGAGTAGCCAGACACTAGAAAGACTTCTTACCTCTACGGAATCCTCAGCCTGAAAGACTGAGCTCCTTTCTCCTCCTGCCTTATACTCCTTTCTCTGCCCAGCCATATCACTTCCTGTCTCAACTTTCCTAGTGTTGGGATTAAAGGCATGTGTGCCTCCTGAGTACTGAGAGCAAAGGCATGAGATCCCAAGTGCTGGGATTAAAGGTGTGTGCCACCACTGCCTGGCCTCTATGGCTAACTAGTGGCTGGCTTTGTCCTCTGATCTTCAGGCAAGCTTTATTTGTTAGAGCATACACAAAATATCACCACAGGGTGTGGATCTGGAAGGAGTCAGGGAGAGAAGTGAGGGGTGAATGTGATCCAAATACATTGTGTGCATGTATAAAATTCTCAAAAAGTTAATAAAATGTCACATATATTTTTAAGAAGGTTGCACAGGCGTAGGTGGCTGCAGACTGCAAGCTCTGAAGTGACTCCTGGGCTGTACCACCTTCCTGGACTACAGTTGAGTCCGCTGGGATGCACAGCCCTCACTCTGGCGTCACTCAGACAAGCGGTGATTCCTGCTGAGTTCCCTCATCAATAAAATCTTAGAAATGTGGCACTCTCTCAGTTGCTGACCAGCTTTTGTCCAGACACTAAGACTCAAGGATGGTTTGGTCCGGAGGACCTGAGAACATTTTGCAGGGAGCTGGCTACCACTGCTTCTCTGTGGGTGACAGCGATGACCAGGTAGGTGGCAATTAATGGATGGCCACCTGGAGGCAGCAAAGGTACCCGGGTGGCCAAGCATGAATTGCTGCCCTTTCTCACACCTTTGACTCAGGAGTCTGGCCTCTCATGAGACGTTATGACGAGAGTGGTGAGTTAAGTCATCCTGACTTTCAAGGAGCTGTGGTTTCCACACCTGTATGGTAGTCATGGGAAGAATCCACCCCGGGGAAAGTTTGGTGGCTGCTGTGCTCAGCTTGGCCAGACTGTGGCATTGAAAACAGGAAACGTTAGCTGCTGCTGTCACTGCCGTTTGTGATGCAGATACTCAGTTCTGAAGGGACAGGAGAAGGGAGAGGAACTGCCATTCAGGGGCCATCTGGTTCTCTGACGACATAGCTAATTAATTAAGATGGGGACACTCAGGAGGTGTGCAAGCGTCTGAAGAGAACCCCGAGTTAGGGCATAATCAAGTGCCTGTTATCTGCAGCAGTGGGAGGGCTGTCTGGCACTCACGCAGCCTTCAAATGTGCCCTTGGAGACAGACGCTCCCGAGCTGGGAGGCACTCTGTGACCAGGCTCTCCTCTTCTGTCTTGCACCCAGACGGCCTAGGCTTGCAGGTTCTGTTCTCAGCGATCTCAGAACATGGAGTTTCACTGCTTGTGGCGCCTGCTAGTGTGAGCTCTATGCTGGCATCGCAGCTTCCTTCAGCTTCAGGACAAAACTCTGAAAGCTTTTCAATGCCAACGCCATCACAGTGGAGCGACGCACTGTGTTCGTAGGGCTCTGTGCGTGACCGAAGGCAAATGCTACGCTAAAAGCTTTTATCATTTGCACTGGATTGTTTCAAAGGCCCAGAAATTGTTCACCCAACTGTAGAACTACACATTACCCAAAACCTCTCTTGGTGAGTGTGAAAGGTCACACCTGTCATCCCAACATTTGGAAGGTTGATAAAAGAGTTCCAGTATCATCTTAAAAAAAAAGAATGTTCCTATTTAGCATCCCTTGATTTAGCCATAAACAGGTAAGATGATTATGTCTCTTTATACACAGAATATAGCACCTAAGAGACAAATGTATCCGTTTAATTCAGAACAATCCACAATGCAATGTGAAAGCCACTTTGGAAACACAAGACACACATTCAGCCCAGGCAACGTCTCACGAAGTTCCTGAATTCTTCACACAGAGGACAAACCTGAGCTTTCGACTTTGTGAACAGCACTATTAACCAGATACTTTTGAATGTTACGCGTTAAACACTTAAAGCTGTCTTGAGGTTTCTCTGAAGACCCTGGAAGGGTGTTTCCTCAATTCAGAAGTTTAAGTGAGTGTTTTCCTCTATGAAAAAGACAAACAAGGTCTTTCTAACTGAAGCATAAAAAAAAAAAAAAAAACCAAAAAAAAAAAAAAAAAAAACCCCAAACCAAAACAACAACAACAAAAAGCCTAAAAGAGGAATGCAAACAGACAGGGACCACCACTAGAGTGTAATAGCGCCTTAAATGATTATAGGTGAGTAGTAGTCCTGCTTCCTTTGAATAGCTTATCAGGTGCTTGGATGGGTTCAAAGTACATGACCTCTAACTATGGAGATAGTTTGGTAGCGAGCACACGTGCAGTGAACAGCCCTGGTCATGGATCTGCAAAGGGATGAAGGCACCGCAGCCCTTAGGTTACCAGAGATGCTGCCGCCGCCCTGCCGTACCCAGGCCCTTGAAACTTTAATGACTGCCCATCTCTTCAACTCTTTCATTGCATTTGAATATTTCATGTGTGCCACGTATCACCCTCTTTTGGAAAACTGTATGTTGAAACCAGGGGATAGGAAATACAGAGGAAGCAAACGGCTGTTTAAAAAAGTACCAAGTCTTGACCATCATTTAAAAAGTGCCATGTCTCATCAGATGATCCAATGCAACCTGCTAGGTGAAAGGAACAGGGTCTAATTGCTTATCAAATTAGGGAAGGACGTGCTGTTAACTCTGTTTTCCATGAGTAATGCGCTCAGCTGCAGTGACTCTCAGTTTCTTTTATAAGGAAATGGAACACAAACACCAAGACTTGGACGGAGAAGGACACCAAGGGAGCTGTTGTTCCCAGCACTAAGAGAATCGTCAAACTATTCATCAAGACATTTCTGTTTCCCAGTCCCACTTCCTCATTCAAAATCATTATTTTCTCAAATCTCAGAATGCAGGCTGGGGCCTTAAATCCCTCCTAAGTCCATAATGCCACAGATTTGAGTCTATGGGGCAAATGACATTCCTCTTCTCTGACCCTCCAAATCATCTTCCTCAAGAAGAAGTGATTGAGAAGCAAATGACCATGGCATTTCTGAGGACCATCTTCCCAGTGAATTCCTGTAAGCCTCACTGGGAAACAGAGCTAGCTCCCCGCCCTCCCCCCCCCCCCCCCCCCCCCCCCCCCCCCCCCCCCCCCCAGTGGCATGCACTCAATCACATGCACGCTGTGTTCCGGCCAGTGTCTCACTATGAAGGAAACTGGTGGTCAAAGCCTTGGCCTACTCTGTTACAGCCTTGCTCTGGAGCCCTTGTGCCCAGTCTACTCCTACCGGAAATGGGACTCCAGGAAAAGGCAGACTGGTAGGGTGGCTCAGGATGCAGTGACCTTTTTGCTGGCATTGGATGCCTTTTTTTTCTTCTTCTTTTAAATCCCAGGCATCCAGCCTTGAGGGAAATGGGCAGAACAAGCTCCATTTGATTCGTGTGTTTGGTTAGTGTGTGTACCTGCAGTGAAAGGGGCGGTCACAGGCACTGGGGAGAAATGATCATTCCTGATGAGCTGGCTGTGCAAAGACCACGTGGAGGCTATTGGGGGGTCTTTTAAAGAAAAGAAGAATTCTCTGTAAATAGTGAAGATGTCCCTGTCAGATAGAAATGTGCTTTGACAAAACAATGTTGGGAATGCCCACCGTAGATTTGAGTGTGACCAAGAACAGAGAACAGGAGAAAACAAACCACCATGGTCCCTCTCTGCAGTTGGGTGGGAGGCTTTGTACCTTAGAAAATGCATTGGTGCCCTGTAAGTTTGGGGGCTGTGTCTCTGTAAAGTAGCCCTGTGGTGCCATAGGTGAGAAGGCTCAGGTGACCTGCTTAGCATTCCTTTCTGTGCTTGGTGAATCTTTAGTGTTGAAACCCATGGGGGCGGGGGCGGGGTGGGGTAGGGGTGGGCACAGGTAAAGAAAGAGAAGAAACAGAGTCTGAAAGAGACCAAGGCCCAGCCTGTACTCCAGAGGCGTTCTCCAAGGGGCAAGTACCAGGCTGAGATGGTCAGGGCAGCTTTCCCTGAATGGAGTCCCAGCCTGCTAACACTAGGAAAGACTCAATCACTCTTCTGCCTGGAGAGAGCCTTCCAGAGGGACCTTTGCCTTTACAAGGGTGGCTGCTGGGAGGGAGGAGAAGGGGAGAGAGCTTCACAGCAGGCAGCTGGCCTGGTCTGTACAGAGTCCACCTGGGAGGTTTGAAGAAACCTGTGTGTGTGTGTGTGTGTGTGTGTGTGTGTGTGTGTGTGTGTTTATGCACGTGTGTGCGAGTGTGGGTATATGTGTGCTTTTATGTATGTGCGTGTATATGTGTGCTTGTTTGTGTGTGTGTGTGTGTGCGCGCGCGCGCGCGTGCGTGCCCCCTCCCGCGCGTGGGCGCGCGCGCGCATGTGCCTGTGTATGATGTGCTGGGCTGGATAGTTACATTCTAAGCTTCAGGAAAAGTTCGTACCTTCGTGGTAATCATGCTGACCAGAGACCAGTTAAACAGGCAGTGGAGAGGAGGGGAAACTGAGAAGGGCAGGAGAGTATGGGAAACTCACAGTGGAAAACGGGAAAAGGGATTTGTGGGAAAGGAAGGAGGAGGGAAGAAAGACCATCCCCGGGGAAAGAGGAAGAGAGAGTGAAGTGTAGCCTGCAGCGAAGAAGTAGAGAAAAGCAGGGAGGATCTTGGAGCAAGACCGTGAGCAGAAAGCAGAAAGCAAGGGAACCGACAAGCCAGAGAGCCAGCGGTTCTAGTAGGACCAGCGCTGGAAACCAGAGGGCTGCGACGCAGAAACAGAAGGGAAGAAATCCCTTAGGGAAAAGAAGCAGAGGCCGCCGGACGAAGTGTCCCCAGGCAAGGAGCTGATCAGAGCTCACTTGCCCCTACAGGGGTTAGACATCACTTCCTATCTCTGGCCTACCCTCGAACCCCCACCCACTCCAACCCCCGGCCCCTGGCTCCACAGCCTTACCTGGCCCTTGACCAGGCTGGCAGCGAACTGGCGCATGACAGCCTCCACGGTGTAGGCGCTGGACCAGCCGCGCGGCGTGAGCAGCTCCATGCAGATGGCGCCGCCGTCCAGCACGTAGCCGTTCTCCAGTCGTGGGCTGAGCACCCGCATGAAGGGCGGCGAGAAGGGGAAGTTATCGGGGAAGGTGAGGTTGAGCAGGATGAACTCCGTGTTGGTCTCCTTCATGTCCTGCCACAGCACCGAGTCCTTGTCCACCTGGTGCAGCTTCACGTTCCAGTCGAAGAGGCTCTCGTTCACCAGCTCCACCGAGATGAAGCGGTCGCTGAGGCGCGCGATGTCCTGCAGCTCCTTCATGAGCCGCCGGCTGCGCACCTGTGTGCAGTGCTGCTGGCGAGCCGCGGGCACCAGGCTACCGCCCGCCGCCGCCGCGGCCACCGCGGGGCCCGCCCCGCCCTGGCGCCCGCCGCCCGCTCCCGGGGCCCCCGGCGCCCGCCGCCCCCGCCGCCCCGCGGCCGGCTGCGGCTGCTTGTCGCGGGCGGCCAGCTCCGCCGCGCGCTTGCTCTTGCCCTTGCCGGGCCCGGGGCTAGCGTCGCCCGCGCCCCCGGGGTGCTGCTGCTGCTGCTGCTGCTGTTGCTGTTGCTGCTTGTGGCCGCCGCTCTTGCCGCCGCCTTTGCCGCGCAGCGACGCGCTCTGTTGGCCGCCGCCTCCGCCACGGTGGTTGTGGTGGTGCTTAGGGTCCTCCGTGTCCCGGTTGTGCAGGCGAATGAGCCCGATTTTACGGAGCAGCGTGGCCATCTTAGGCTCGGTTCTGGCGAGGGTCTCTCCGGGGCTCCTGATCCCGGAGCCGGATAGCTGGGAGGCGCGGGGCTTGGGGCGGCGGCAGGCGACCGCTCAGCGGGGCGCGGCGAGGGCCACCCCAGGAGTCGGTGGCCGTGGCGTAGCGGAGCTGGTAGCACCGGCGCTCGCTGGCCGCTGTGTCGCCGCTGTCATATGACGGGTCTGCTCCGGCGAGGGCTCCTGGCCGCCCGGGGAGGGGAGGCGTGGAGACGCGGCGCCGCTGATGTCCCCGGCCGGTCCCAGGGCGCAGTCCCCGGACCCCGGTGTCCGTGGTCCTTTGTGCGCGGCCGCAGACCGCCTGGCCCGGAGTCCGAGAGCAGCACCAGGGTGCGCAGAGCGCCCCGCGGCACCCCGGAGGCAGCGAGGCGGCCGCGGAGTCGCGCCGTGCGTTTGCCGGGCCGTGCGGCGCTGGCGGCTACCGCGGGGCCCGGGCACTGGCGCTCTCGTCGCCGCCGCCGCCGCTGCGGCTGCTGACATTGCAGAGGCGGCTGCTCCGTCTGAGCCGAGCGCGGCGCGGAGGGGGCGGCACTGCCGGCCGGGAGGGGGGGGCGCGGGGCGGAGCCGCGGGCTTGACTGCGCCGTGCCACCCCCGCCGCCGGGTTCCTGCGGCGACACACGCGCGGCCGCTGGGGGGAGACAGCGGTGCGCGCTCGCACCGTTAGCTCTGGGCTGCGTGCGAGCTGAGGAGAGCCTGAGAAGGGTTGGCCTGAGCGCGCTAATAGGGTCTGAGAATCACTCTATTCTTCTGTCCCCAATTCTGGATGCTGTGTCTGGAGTCCCGGTCTCATATTCCATTCATCCTCCTTAGGACAACATACAGGGGAAAGGTGGAAATCTACCTCTTATTTAATCCTTCCAATCAGACGGACGAGCCCAATGTTTCTACGCAACAGTTCTGGGCGGGTGGGAGCGGAGGCTGGCCGGCCCGGAGGGACATTTACTTAAGGACAGATCAAAGAATCAGACCCAAGAGCGGGGGAAAGATGGAAATCTACCTCTTATTTAATCCTTCCAATCAGAAAGACGAGCCCAATGTTTCTACGCAACAGTTCTGGGCGGGTGGGAGCGGAGGCTGGCCGGCCCGGAGGGACATTTACTTAAGGACAGATCAAAGAAGCAGACCCAAGAGCGGGGTGAGAAGCCAGAACAGATGCAAACCTAAAGCACAGCCTCCAGGTCACGACTTAGTAAAAGCAAACCTTTAGCCAACCCACCCAGACCTCACTGGGCCGCTCCCCTCCTGCCTGCTTGGCAGCAGACTCTCCGCTTTCCGTGGCCAGGCTGTGCGCAGTGGCGGCTTCCCAAAATGCGGCGGAGAAGCACATCAAATGTCTTCTCTGGCGCTGACCGGTGCCGAGGGCGGGAAAGGACCTTCTGAGCAGCACCTCCCCGGCCCCCAGGGCTGTGCCCCTCCGTGAGGGACCGTCCCAATGTTCGCATAAGGGAGGGATCCGCCTTCCACCTGCAGATTCCCAGCCCTCCCTGCCTTTTCTTCCTTTAGCCTGCGGAAACTCACATTTAAAAGCGGGTGAAAATTCCATCTAAAAGATATTTCAGATGAGTTCCAACTGTGAAGCTTCCGGTGTGCTGCGTGTGTGGCCCCCATTGCAAAGGTAAAACACAGTCCCTCAAGTACAGACACTATCCCGATGCCACCCTGACTGACGTCAGGTTCTGTTGACACTGCCGGTTTGTGGATGCCGAGGCGCGGGAGCCGCTCAGTTCTCGTTCCTTCTGGACGCCAGCACGTCGCCTTTCTGCTTCTGACATCTTTTACCAAATTCTGAATTTTCACCATGGAAAATAACTGGTGAGGTCACTGTGAAGGCACAGAGCGGAAGAGGTTGGGGATTCAGATTTGGTGATAGATGTGTAATGGGGCGGGGGAGGCAGCCTACCTGGTAGAGAGGATCAGAAGGTTCGTGCTCACCCGGCTTTGCACTAGGAGAGGGGGGTTCCCCAGAGGCCGTGGCGTTTTTTGTTTTTTTTTTTTTTTTTTTTTTTTTTTTTTTTTGTTTTGTTTCACAGTGTTTTGGACTAAGAACAACTCAGACTATATTGGTGAACTCAGAGCGAAGCTGACCCAGCGTCTGTTTGTCCAAGTCTCCTGATTGTTTTGTTTATGACTTTATACCATTCTCTTATTTTTATCATTTGCATCACCACGACCGTCGTCGTCATCATCATCAACAACACTAAGGAAGGGCAAGAGGATAGAAGTATCTGCCTGCAACTTCGTAGGAGTTCCTTTAAGCATGCAAGCTACATAAACAGGTGAAAAGCAGACTCTGAAAGAGGCTGGTCAGGCGTTGGCATCAGCTACTTTTCTCATTTTGTTCTGACAAAATGCCTGGCAAAGGCAACTTAGGGATTGCATGCGGGCCAGTTTTGTGTCAACTTGACACACACTAGAGTCATCAGAAAGGGGGGAGCCTCAATTGTGAAAAATGTCTCTGTAAGATATGGCTGCAGCAAGTCCTAGGGCATTTTCTTAGTGATTGATAGGGGAAGGTTCAGCCCATGGTGAGTGGGGCCATCCCTGGGCTGGTGGTCCTGGGTTCTATAAGAAAGCAGGCTGACTCAGCCTGGTGAGCAAGCCAATAAGCAGCACCCCTCCATGGCCTCTGCCTCAGCTCCTGTCTCCAGGTGCCTGCCCTTTGTAAATCCCTGCCCCCATTGTGAATGGAGTGTGAATGGAAGAAACCATTTCCTCCCTAACTTGCTTTTGGTCATGGTGTTTGATCACAGTAATAGTCACCTCCAACTAAGACAGAAGGGAAAGTTTGTTTTAGCCCATACTTTGAGGGCATAGTCAATCACGGTGGGGAAGGCACGGGGTGGGAGCCAGAGGCAGGTGGTCACATGGCATCCTCAGTCAGGAAGCAGAGATGGATGCTGACATTCAGCTTGCTTTCTTCTGTCTCCCATATTTATTCAGCCAGGGGCCCAGGTTAATGACATGGTGCCACCCACATTCAGAGTAGTCTTCCTTGCTCAGGGAAACCTTTCTGGAAATGCCCTTATCGACATTACCAGAAGTATGTTTCCATGGTGATTTTAAATCACACCAAGCTGATAATCAATATTAATTATCACACAGTCTATGCCTTATGATTTAACTTATGTGGAAGCTCTCCCAAGTTCTCTAAGGCACATTTTATTGGCAAAGAAACCGAGTTCTAAAGAGACCCAGCTGCTGGCTCCACACTGCCATATGCTAAGAGAGATGCTCTAGCAGGAACCCATATCCTGGTGACTGTCTACCACCAGGCCCCAGGTCCCCAGGCCCCCAAGTCCCCAGGTTCTCTTGGCTTGCTGTTGACTGCTGGCCTGAGACTGATTTGCTGTGCTTTATCCCCAGCAGAGAAGATGAGAAAGCCTGGCTGAATGCAATTGCCATGATCTCTAAACTGGAGAACCTGGCAGTGATGGGTCCATCCCTCTGGAGCAGGATTGCCATTGGAAATCCCAGACAGTGACTGATCTGCACCTGCTTCTGAGTGCACTTATCCCTGGGGTGATTGTTTCAGGTGGATATGGTGTGCCTCCTAAGGGTTCATGTGTTGAAACCCTCAAGAAGTTAGGAGCCATGGGTCTTTTAAGAGATGGACTTAGTGGGGCATTATTATTAGTGCTCTCCGGTCTTTGGCTCCATCTGTAAATGCTCCTTCTGGAAGGCCATCCACCACAATGTGACACAGTCAGTCAGGGCCATGGAAAGAGCTGGGGCCATGCTGTTTGGATTTTCAGCTTGCACAACAGTGTGCCAAAACAACTTTTCTTTGCAAGTGACCCAGGAGTTTTATTGTAGCAATGGAAGTCAGAGTGATAAAGCATTTATATAACGTGTCTAGTTGTAGACACTGTTAGAGTGAAATGATCAGGATTAATGCTGAGCTGGGTCGAGAGGTCCAATCAGTACTGGCCGACCCACAGACACCAGGGTTAACTCATGTGTCATCCGCCTCACGGAATCCAGGACCACCAACTCTATAAAAGTCTAAAGCCAGGGCTGGAGACATGGCTCAGCGGTTAAGAGCACATACTGCTCTTCCAGAGGACCTGAGTTTGATTCCCAGCATCCAGGTCAGGTGGCTCACCACCACCTGTAACTCCAGCTCCAGAGTTTCTGACGCCCTCTTCTGGCCTGCATGTGCACACATAATTAAAAACAAAATGAGATCTTAAAGACATGTCTAAAGCCAAATGTTATTTAAAATGTTAGTTAAAAAATAAAAAAATAACCAAAAATTGTAAGTGGAGATGTTGAAGGGAGTCCCACACATTCCACTCGGGGACTTAGCATGTAGCAATGTCATGGTAGTGACTCAGATTATATAGGGTATTTATGGTACACACAGAACCTTTAAATGAGCAAGCAGAGTGAGGAGCTGTGTCCATTGTGTTGCACAGTAGTTACAAAGGAACACTAGGATATGCCGAGAATAAAGGACCAGCAAGGGCGTTTTGAATGGCATTTACTGTGTTAGAGCAGGTGGGTGATGTCTGTCCTTGTTCTCTCCAGTCAATGGATGTAAGCTGCAGGATGCTGGCCAAGGTAGGTAAAGCGGGGGTGCGCTGTGGGGCTCATCATTGCCTCACTGCTAATCTGGTAGGTTCCAGGAAGTTCTATTCTACCTTAAAGGAGAAATGAAGAGATCAAACTCCACCCAAATGTGTGATGAGACACATTTTGTTACAATTGCTCTCCACTGACTTGGTTTTCAGTCATTCGGAAAGGATGTCCTGTACTCACAGTAAAAATGAATAGAAGTTTAAAAACCACCCTCTTAATGATTAAGTTTATAGCTTTAGAATAGCAGAGTGGAACATATCTAGTTGAACATGATAACATCAAAGGGGACTATGGGTCTCGTCCACTGACAGTTTGAGAAAGGGTGGCTAGGGAATCTCCAGTCAGAGCACAGAACAATTGGTAGTGGCAGAAACATGGGTGGGAGCGAACCAAGATGGCTCCCTCATGGGCAGAGCATCTGAGAATTGAGCCACACCTGCCAATGTCTTTTCTCGGGAGTATTTCATCATTGGTCCCAGATGTCATCTCTTTAGTTGAAGATTTTACAACGAGACAGAACAGCGTTTGTGGATTTATTCTTCACCTACCAGGATGGTCTCCAAGAGCTAGGTGGAGCGGTACATATCTGTAATCCTAGTACTTGAGAGGCTGAGGCCGGGAATGGCCAACCCATGTTTTCATGTTGGGGAGTTGGTCACCAGATAATGGGATAATATTGCTAGCAATCCACGGAGCCTGCTTAATGATCAAAGGAATTTATTTGGGGGTTAACTCACAAGACAGAATAAAGGAATTTATTGCAGGATCCTGGAAGGGTGAGGCATGGTCCAACGTGGTTCTCTAGCAAGCTCTGCCCTGGTCCATACCAGTATCCAAAACCACCACGAGGTAGTGAAGAGAGAGAGAGAGCACGCACATGCATCCCAGGTCTTAAGGGTCCCCCAGCAGCCATGCCCCGGGGCATGTACCTCAAGGTCATAGGCAGCTGTAACAGCTACCTGCTACCTCACTAGGGGTGGTGCTTTAGGGCATGGTTCCAACAGCCACCCACTACAGGACTGTGATCAGCCTGAGCTACATACTAAGACTATTTCAGTGAGTGAGCAGATAAATAGATAATAAAAAGACTGCCTCCAGGTGCTTTTGGTTATTTTCTTCGGAACTCCAAACTCAAGGTCAGTAAAAAGAAATCCACAATAATCACGTCAAGAGATACCTGCCCTACATTTGCACATGCTGTATAGACTCAAGGACATGTATTAAGGTCACTGTAAACATTGACATAAATGCTTCTTTGTAAGGATATGTGATACTACCAAGGTCACAGGACCAGTTCTCCTTCACATCTTCATCAGCAAAGTCTGCACTGAGCTGGCATGCACCATATCTTAAGCATCACCCCCAAGCACTTTGTGTACAGATCGTGCTTAATTCCCACAAGGATACTGGGTAGGCACTGTGTCCACCCCAGTTTTATAGTCAGGTGAACTAAAATGCAAGATCAAGCTGTCCCAGGGGAGCCAGGATTTAAGTCCTCAGCTTTGGTTCTTGGTGGTGCTTGCTCCACAGCTCCATGAGGCCCCTGCATGCCATCACTGTGGGGCTGCTGGGAGGAAAGGCCTCCTTTCCTGGAGCTGGTTTTCCACTGAGGGTATCTCTATCAATTTCTAGCTACATCAAAGACCCTGGAGACTCTAGGGAATATGAAGTAATCACTCTGCGTTTGCTCAAAATAGGGTGGACACATACTCAACTGTTGTTGATGTGGTTGAATTAAAAACCCAGTCCTTCACTTCCCAGCACAGATGTCTGAGATCAGAGAAGTCTGTGTCCCACCTGGACTACATACAGGTTACAGGAGAAAGAAGGGGCTGCTGTAGGATGTTCTGTATGGCAAATGTGTTGCTCTGATTGGTCAATAAATAAAACACTGATTGGCCAGTGGCTAGGCAGGAAGTATAGGCAGGACTAAGAGAGAAGAGAAAAGAAAGAACAGGAAGGTGGAAGGAGACACTGCCAGCCACCGCCATGACAAGCAGCATGTGAAGATCTCGGTAAGTCACGAGCCACGTGGCAAGGTATAGATTTATGGAAATGGATTAATTTAAGCTATAAGAACAGTTAGCAAGAAGCCTGCCACGACTATACAGTTTGTAAGCAATATAAGTCTCTGTGTTTACTTGGTTAGGTCTGAGCGGCTATGGGACTGGCGGGTGACAGAGATTTGTCCTGACTGTGGGAAAGGCAGGAAGACTCTTGTTACAGGGGGCTCCCCAGACCTGACAGCTTGTTTGGCTCTGTCTGGAGGCGTCTCATTCTGCAGGCTTCTGAGTCTCTATCAAGGTAAAGGAAGGAAGAGGGAAAGGGGGGATACAAGAGGCAAGTGCTGCCTGAACTAGGCAGATTCGTGTGCTAGTTGTGGCCCAGGGACACCATCAGCAATCCTTCCTACCCTTGGAGAATTTCCCTGATGCACACGGCATTCTCCAAGGACACACCCACACATTGTTGCCTCCCACGTCTTCTTGGCACTGTTCTCGATGGAGAGAAGTGGGTTCCGAGCTCCCTTCAATCAACTCCGGGCTGGGGCTGACCGATCTGACCGATGGTGTGCAGGTCGGCCAGGAAGCCAGGTGTCTTGAGGTCATTATCACCACAGGACGCCGCCGAGTTGACTCACCTTCCGTCAGAACTCTTGTCCCTGCAACCCAGTTACCCTGTGGGGAGGCCCAAGCCGTGTGAGTATTCAAGCCCTTGACCCAGCTGAGGTCTTTGCAGGCAGCCCAAGACCGTTTCTGGCAGCCGTATCAATGATTCCAGTCCTCAGCCTTGAGCATCTCAGATGAGGCCCTAGTCTGTAGTGAGTTCCTCTACCACAGAAACGGCGAGGGGTGAACAAAGAAATCCTGTTGAGTCAAGTCATTATGTTTTGGGACCGTTTATGATGAAACAGCGGGTAAATTGTGCAATGCCTATCTATGTAGACATAGCCACTCCTTCCAGAAGCCAGGCGTTCACTTTCCCAGATTGCCGTGCAGATAGGCACAGACATGTGATCTGATTCCTACAGTGAAACTTCAGGTGAAGAGAGGAGTCCAGAAGGAGTGATGCGGTGGCGGTGAGGACCACCTGCTGCAGGAGGCTGCTGCGTCCAGAGTCCTCACAGGGCTTTGAAGCCTAGGAGTGACGCTTCTGTCATCCTTCCCAGACCAGCCTGGGTGACATGCTAGGCTTCGTAGTTTCCAGATAAATATTTCTAACCCGGCTACAGAATGTTTTGGTGGGCTATAGTGTCTTACTATGCAGCTCCTGGCTGGCCTGGAACCCAGAGACCTGCCTGCTTCTCTGCCTCCAGAGTGCTGGGATTAAAGGTGTGTGTCACCACGCCCAGCCCTATCGTAAAACCTTGAGGTAGCTTCTGTATGTGCCTTTCCGATTGCAGTGGCTGAGACGACCCCCGTGGCTTATGACCAAGGACAGATTTTACACGTACTGTGTACATGAGACGGCCCCTGCTCGGAAGAGTGTTTTGTTCCCAGTGCTCACCCACACATGCCTTGTGCTATCAATCACTCGTTCCTCCCTAATTCACGGGGCTGTCCCCTGCCTTTAGCTTCTCAAGGCCTTCACTTCTTCAAGGCCCATGTGTTTGCTGTTTTCCACCCAAGCCTAAGTCAGGAAGGTGAGTACTTATCACCTCGCCAGTTTGGACCAGTCAGCAGAAGTGGCAACAGTACTCTGTGAGGGAGGCTTTCAGGAGATTGTATTCTGGGGCTGGGAAAACCCAGACCCACACCAGGAGGACTTGGACTTAATTAACTATACAGAATCTAGAAGAAAATTTGGCTAACATAAGTAATATGGATTTTATAGCTCCCTAGCAGAATTCACACTTTGTAATAATCTGTCTCCTATTCAATAGAGCATGCTAGGCTGCTTTAACAAGAGTCAATCGAAAAAGTTTGTTTCTTTCCTATGTAATAGGAGAGGACAGTTAACACTTTTCTCATAGGGACTCCAGCCACTGCCTTTTCCAGAAAACACTGTAATTAAATAACCTGGCCATTTCTACGGCACCCGTGGTGGACCTCATTTCCATCTAGCTACAGAGTGGTCTAGGGCAGGAAAGCATGAATCCAGATAATTTCTCGCTAGAAATAAGCAGGGACCGATGAACACAGGGTAGTAGTAAGTCTTTACTTTGTGACTGTTCTAAGTGGACTTTAATTATTTTTTTGAGATTACAATTACACCATCCCCCCACTTTCCTCCAAACCCTTCCATATGCTTCTCTTGCTCTCTCAGATTCATGGCATCTGTTTTATTAATTGCTCTTACATACATATATGTATATGCATGTATATTCTCAAATACATAAATATAACCTTCTCAGTCTATATAATGTTACTTGGACGCATGCTTTCAGGGTTGGACATTTCGGAATTAGATAACTAGTTGGTGTGTTCTTCCCTTTTTGCAGCTCAGTTCTAGAAAGAAAAACTAAAGCACAGGTTTCCGACAACACACAGCCATTCCCTTTGTTGGCTTTTCCTCTCACCTACACTAGAGCAATTGTCTCCACTGCCCTTGGCTGGGACACAGGTTCCTGCCAGGATTGATTGACACTGCACTGTGATTCCTTGAGGATGGAAGCTATCGCTTCCTGAGGCACACACAGCATTGGTGCCCTGGGGGTTTGCTGGATGCTGGTTTGACAGCAGAGAACAGGCAAAGCCTTTGCCAGGGTCCAGTCAGCGCTGAGTGCTGTGTTTCTTTTACTGGGGCATCTGTGTCTATTCACATCAGGTAGAAAGGGCGCTGGCAGGCCAAAGAAACAATTCTATCAAGTCGGCCTGATGAGCCAATATGTTTAATTGTTACTTATGGGAGCATGGAGGAATTGAGCAGAAGCATCACCAAAAGCCCATTCCAGCTGGGGTGGTCATTCTGAATGCTGCTAGCTGGGGTGGTCATTCGTGAGCACCACATCACTGGAAGCTCTGTGCAACTCAGAGGCAGCACCCACCAAAGAGAACCATCTCTCCCCGGCAGGTGCTCACTACTGTAACTCTAGGGGCAGCTTGGCGAATCTTGTGAGCCTTATGAAGCACCCCCTCCCTCCAGGAGCATGTGTTTCAGTGTGGAGAAAACAGCTACACAGCCCCGGGGCTTCAGACGGGAGGCTTTTCCTGCCAGGTCAGAAGGAATGATGTGGGTGTGTCAATGGGGGCAAAGAGTGTGAGGATGTAGGTTCTCAAAGTCCAAGCCATTGCAGGGGTCTTCCTTATTCCCAGGTCACAATCTAACTCTTAGATGACAGGCTCAGCAAGATGGCAACTTCAAGGTACTATGTAAATTCTGAGACCTCAAGACTCAAGTCTTTGAGGCTGGTTTTCAACAAGGTCAGCTCTCTCGCATATAAACAATTACAAATTTTCTACCTGTTCCACAAGTTCTGCAGCCTCCACTTCCCAGGGCCAACATCAGTCTCGCCCAGCAGTCAAGGGCAGCAGCTCCTTGCTCCCAGAACTTTCCTTTGCTTCAGACTTCACCTGGGGCCACCACAGTCAGTGCTAATTGTGGTGTTTTTGAGGCAGTTGCTTTTTCCTAAAGACTACCCTTTCCGAGTGGCACTAACACAGTGGCCAGGGTCAGGTTCAAAGTCAATTAGATAGCTCTCTGTGTTTGGATACATTCCTTACACTGAGCCCTGAACTGGTTAAACTCTAATCAGGAACACAGGGTACACTGTGTTTTCCAACAGAAGAGTTTAACCCAGATAATTGGTCATAAAATGCTGGGGTGTTAAAGGACCAAAGAAAGAAGGAGAATGTTGAGGAAGTGGGTAGGGGGCTGTGATCCTGAGAATTCTGCTGACACCTTTCACAACACAAGCCCATACTTAGGTCATGGCCCTGGAGCTGCCACCAAGCGCTGCATGGTTGATGGGTTCCTTTGATGGTTACTATGGCAATTGTTAGGAGCATCATGGCCCCACTGTTCATCTGTGACCTCCAGATGTCCAATGGTCGGGTCCGAGCACAGGTGGGTCTGTAGAATCCTGGAGGATCCAGTATCTATGTGGCTTCCTCAGCTGTTCGTTGTGGGCTGTGCTTAGCTTTTGAGCAGGGAAGGAGGGATCTGAGGAGATTTTTGTCATTATGGAATGTAGGTTCTCTCTGGCAGTTGAGTGATGATGAGTCATGCATTCCTTTCTGAGGAAGAAATGGTTTAATCCTAAAGAGACTTCCAGAGGAATAGTCTCATTCCTCCTGTCCTTTCCATCTTTGCTTCAGGCAAAGACAGTTGCTCTCTGGTGGTGTGGAAGTGCAGGGTGACAGCTGACATTGTGACAAGATGGTGTCTCTATCCATGTCACCTTCTTCAATGCTAGGTCTAAATATAGGTTCTCACGTAGTACTCTGAGAAAAGAAAGTGGATTCGGCTTCCCAGTTGCTGAGGGTGGTGAGTGGAATCCCATAATTAGTTGAAACAAGGAATGTGTATCCTGGTTATATGACATGTTCTCAGAGCATTAGAACGGAATGGATTCTTCTGGCTGTTTATTTTGCTGTCATTACGTCTATTGCTACAATGTCAGCTTTGAAAAAAAATACAATCAAGAATAAACTCTCTAACTCTGTTAGCAGCTTGGTACTAGAATCTGATTTTAAAATAGAGCATTCATTTACTTGCACTGGTAGGCACAGAGTTTAACTGCATAACTCTGGGTTTTCAAAAATATGCACATATGTAATTTAGGAAATACCTCAATCAAGACATGGAGGATTCCCATAGTTCTAGAAAATTCTCCCATACCATTTTCTAGTCAAGACCATACTACCCTATCACCATAGGCACCCGGCTTTGGTTTCTATCACCATAACTTTGTTTTACATTCTCTCTCTCCTCTCTCCCTGTCTCTGTCTGTCTGTTTCTCTGTGGAAGTGGTATGTGAAGGGAATAATACAAGATGTCTTCTCGTATACCTAGCATCTATCAGTCAGTCTATAGTCTCATGCTGAGACTGGGCCATCTTGTGTGTGGCATAGTTTGCTTTTTATGCCTGGAAATGTTCTTGGGATGCAGACACCAGAGACTGTTTACCTGTCTTGCTGTTGGAGGCCATTTGGCTTGCTTCTGGCTTGGGCTACTGTGCATATGGCTTCTGGAATGATCCCGTTCAAGTCTTCTAGGATGCGTTTTTACTTTCCTTCACAGCTAGCAAAGCATGGCCTGGCTTGTCAAGAGGTAGGTATATATTTAACTTCATATGAAAATTCCAGACACCTCCAAGGTTATGTGGCATTTTACATTCCTTCAACATAACTGCCAGAGAACATGAAAGAAGCTCATCTGTGAGCTTGGATCTCAGAGGAATCTCTGGAAGACAATGGCAGAAATGAATAACACTGAGAGAAGATATCCCAGAGTGTCCACAGCAGAAGTTTTCTGTTTGAATCAGAATGGCGCCCCTAGGCTCATATGTTTGAATACTTGGTCCTCCTTGGTGGAACTGTTTGGGGGAGGATTAGGAGGCATGGCCTTGCTAGAGGAGGTGTGTCACTGGGGATGGGTTTTTGACTTTTCAAAAGACACTCTTGCCATTCCTAGCCTGCTCTCTGCCTTCAGCTTGGGGTTTGAGATGAGCGTTCTCAACTATTCCTGACAGCATGCTTTTGCTCCACTCCTGTGGATGCTAATTCTCTGGACCTGTAAACCCAACTAAATGCTTTCTTTGATAAGTTTCCTGGGTCATGGTTCTTTTTATCATGGCAATAGAAAAGTAACTAAGACAGAAGATGATGTGACTGAACTAAAAAACAAAACAGGATAAGAGGCGTCTAGGAGAAAACATGGTGCAGCTGCATGTCTCAGGATGAACTGAAAATTGGTCACCCACAGGAAAAATACCACTTTACCCCTTCTGGGTAAAGAACCAGTTGTCAACCAGAATCATTCCCCAAAGACAGCGAGTGAGGTCTCCCAAACATTCAACATCTCAGAGGTCAAAACAGCACCAAATGTTTGGGAAGGAGGAACCACAGTCCAAGGCCTGAAGAACAGAGCTAAATGGGAAAGTGAGAGGAAGAAGAAGGGAGACAGACAGGGAGAGTGGAGAAAGGGGGAGAATGGAGGGAAAGAGAGTTTTAATCGATGCGAGGAGTATCTTTGCACCCTTGACTGAGGAGCTTTGTCAGCTGAAGGTTCCTGGCAGAGGCAGTCAGTTTTCTCCCGGGCTGTGACCCCTGGTAGGGTGCCCTTGCTTCTGTGGATGACCTTACACCTGTAGCACAAACCTTAAAAGGTCTTATTAATAAAAACAAGCCCAGAGCCAGGTATTGGGGTAAACGCTGGAAGATCAGAGAAGCAGAACAAGCCACAGCCACCTCACCTCGCCAGTTCCTCAGCTCATCCTGTTTCCTCAGACTGGAAGCCTCTGAGTCTTCATCCAAATGGATCTCAGCTGAACTGCTGCTCAAAAGCCTAAAAGCTTAACCAGCTCTAGTTCCTGGTCCTCACGCCTTATATACCTTTCTGCTTCCTGCCATCACTTCCTGGGATTAAAGGCGTGAGTCACCATGCCTGGCTGTTTCCAGTGTGGCTTTGAACTCACAGAGATCAGGATGGATCTTTGCCTTCAGAATGTTAGGATTAAAGGCATGTGTGCCACCATTTTCTGGCCTCTATGTCTGTCTAGTGGCTGTTCTGTTCTCTGACCCCAGATAAGTTTATTAGGGTGCACACTATATTGGGGGACACAATATTACCACGTACACCCATGCACACAGTGACAGCACTGATTGGGCTCAGTGGGTCATGAAAAGAAAATCTGGGATCAGGAGGGGGTACGGCAGGAGGAGCGTGAGGGGGATTGGGGAGTGTCTGTGCCTAAAATACATTGCATACCAGTATGAAACTTTCAGAGAAGGAATGGAAAAGAGAGATGTAAGAGAAGATTTTTGTCTGTTATCTTTGGATGAGCTGCTTTTATGAATTGTTGAGTCTTTTTTTGGATGAAATGAACTAATTCAAGAGCAAATATTCCAGTGGAAATGTCTGTGTCCTGGTCCCACCCCAGCCTGTGGCACTCTCTCCAGGCACATGTTCCTGCAGCCTTTCCCCTGCGGTTCCAGACCACCAGACGGGCAGGTCAGCAGCTGTCACCAAGCCTCATCTGACTGGCCTTTGGGGTTATAAATGGACAGCATTGTGTACGCAACCTTTCTCGTGGCTCTCAGTGTGTCTCAGCGGAGGCACTCAACTCCTGAGAGTCCCTTGCTGCTAAGGTGGGGGGGGCACATAACCCCGTAGTCAGTTGGCCATGTGTAGTAGAGAAATCACCACGGAAAATTCCCTGTGAGGAAGAGACAAGAACTGCTGTGTGACAGCAGAGACCACAACGATGCCCTGGCTTCCTTCAGGGTGTGTGTTTCCCCAGAATTCCTAACGTAAGACGGAGAGAAGGATTTCAGGCATCTGAGGGATAAGAGCCTCTTGGATGAACACACTGAGAGGACAGCCTAGGCTGGAATCCTTTCAAATGTACACCAAGCGTGGGAGAAAGATGAACTCAATTCTACCTCAATTTAGAGCAGATGTCCATGAGGAATGAAAGACAGGACAATCTTAGTTTGTCAAACACAGCGATGACTTCAGCAAACACATCCCAAGAGAGGAGCTTCACAGAACATGGCTGTCTCATCCCATCGTGGTTTAGAGTTTAATCGTTACCACAACTCAGGAACAACGAAATGGAAGTGTGCGGGAGTGCAGGAGGCCTCGGGAAACGATCTCTTGGGTTTCCCGAGTTGTTGAAGCTACCTCTGTCCTCCGTGCCCGTGTTTGAGCTTCATTTTTGTCATTTATTTCGGAAAATTCAAATTTTCACTGTAAACCTTTCAGCATATATAGAAATACATTTTGTACACCTGAGAAACCGAGGTAGGCTGTGAGATACACAGCATCCTGGGGATATAAATCTGCAGCACTTTGTTAGAAGTGCAGGGACTCTGAAAACGGCTGCAGGGTCTGTCTCTGCCTTTAGTACACAGCACGTGGTGAGGCAGCAGCATCCTTTCCACTTGGCTTTACACGTGTACCCCATCATCACTACCTCCAGACACAGACAAAGCCAGGGGCTTGCTCCTTGTCTCTGGGCACCCAGGCAGAGACGATGTAGACCCTGAACCTCACATTCCGGCAGAATTTCATGGTCCTTTGCCGCCGTGTGGTACTTGCTCCTTTGAGCCACACTGCAGGCCTTTTCAGTATGTTTTGTAATAGCAGAAAATGACATCAGCAGCCTGAACCCTCTCTGTCAGGGAGATACTGATGTGTTCTCACTTGTCTTATCCTGAAAGCTTGTCGGTCTGTCTGGATTTGGGGTAACCTAGGAGACCATATCTGTGCAAGCAAGTATATCTAGAAAACTTTAGCTGAGGGGAGGAGGGCCCACCCTAAATGTGGATGGGTCCTTCTCAGGGACTTGGGTCCCAGACCAAACATGACGAAGAAATGCATCTAAACACCAGCATTTGTCTCTTGCTTCCTGACCGCAGATGCGATGTGAACAGATAGCTCATTCCTTTCGCCATTCTTTTTCTGTCATGATGGAAAACTGCCAATCATGAGCTGAAATAAACCTTTCTTCCTTCAGTTGCCCTTTTTTCAGTATTTGGTCACAGTGATAAGAAGAAAATCAATCGATGCACTAATTTCACTCCTGTTTGATAGTCTTTCATCCACCGTGTGGTAATCATATTCTGCATAGTTTTCATTACTAAGTAAACGCTTCCTCACACACTCACAAAATACGTGTTTTTATGAAATCTTTTATAGACAGGGGCCCTACTGGGATGAATCTGGTTAGAGGTCTAGATGGGTGGGCACTGAGATAGAGCAGCCTCACCTAGCTTGGCATCTCTTTGGGGAATATAACTGTCGGTTCCAAAGACCAAACGCAATTGTTTTCCCTCTGTCAAGGGCAGGGAGGGATATATCATAGAGGATGGGGCTGCAAATGCCACCAAAGGTAGAAAAGAAAAAGAAACCTGTCAGAACCTGGAAATTCAATGCTCCCTGGCAGATCAGAGTTCTTCCTCACACCCTCATCCCAAGGTCCATGACCCTACCCTTCCAGTAAGTGATCTCATGGTTGCTACAGACACCGTTTGAGGATAGGACTTAAAAACAGGTGTTGTAAGTCAGCTGGTTGTATGGTCATGGCTTTTGGTAAGCTTGTCTTGGAGAGATGGTCTCAGTGTGCACTTCCAAGTGTGTACACATCTGGAGCTTGGGTGCAGTGTTTCTGAGCTCCTTCCCTCATATGCTTTACACGGTATAATGGAAGAACAAGGCAGCGTCCTTATATTCCTGGAGCTCCCTGGAGACTCTCTGGTGTTGGATACACACTGAAAGCCTGAAGAAGCCGGAGTGTGGTTCCCACAGAAGAGGGCAGCAACAGTGGTAGGTACACCTGCTCAGGAGGTAATGTTTCATTTCCCCTGGGCTCTTCATATCTAGGTCTCCCCCACCCACCCTGTAGAAAGGTGCTGTTCAGTTTGAGGCTAGCATTTTTCTCTGAAAATGCACCCACAGACACATCCAGAGGTGTGTTTCCTAGGTAACTCTAAAAGTCGTCAGGTTGACAAGACCAGCCATCACATCAGCAAAGAATGAGAGCTAAGACACTTGGTCTGAATCTAAGTTTCATGGAAACTGAATCATTCTGCTGAGACCCTAAGAACAATCACACAAAATTGTCCACAATGTGCACAGAACTCTGCTTTATTGTGGGGTAGGGACTAGCTAGCGCTTTGGCAGGTAACTTTATTTTGCTTTCTGCCTTCGTAAGTAGCTGGTGGCAAACATTTCCATTTTCCCCAGTCTTACCACCACATTGAAATCTCATTTTTATCTTTTGGAGAAAATAGTGTTTTATTTTTTAGTGCCTTTAAAATTTTGGCCTAGGCCAGCAATATTTTCCCAAGAAGATAATCTATTCAGAGTTAGCTTTTGCAGAACAAAAAAGCAGGCAATTTAAAAGGATAGATATTCCTCCCTCCAAAGAGATCACAAACAGATAAGATGTGAGTTACACACATACACAGATATTTTTAAAAGCAATTACCATCTGCCTGATAGAAAAGAATAACTCTGTTAGACTGGAAGTTTATTGTGTATCTTTATAATTAGATTGCCTCTACACAGAGTATATCCTTATTGGAATTCATGAAAAATGTCTGCTAATATTTCCCTTTTATTTTCAAATTTATTATATAAACAGCATTTTGGTTATGACTAGAAGATTTTAGAATGTGGAAGTGTTTTTGTAACTTAGAGAATTTAAGAAGACATTTATGTTTTCTAAGGGGTTTTGAGAAAGGGACTTTATGGTGGTATTGTGTTCCCCAAAATATTGTGTACCCTAATAAACTTATCTGGGGTCATAGACAGGAAAGCCACTAGATACAGAGGCTGGCTGGAAAATGGTGGCACTCACACCTTTAATTCTAGCATTCTAGAGGCAGAGATCTACCTGGATTTCTGTGTGTTCAAGGATACAGCCAAGCATGGTGACTCACGCCTTTAATCCCAGAAAGTGAGCCTTTAATCCCAGGGAGTGATGGCAGAAAGCAGAAAGATATATAAGGCATGAAGACCAGAAACTAGAAGCTTTGGCTGGTTAAGCATTCAGGCTTTCAAGAAGCAGTTCAGTTGAGAACCATTTGGATATGAGGACACAGAGGCTTCCAGTCTCAGGAAACAAGATCAGCTGAGGAATTGGAGAGGTGAGGAAGCTGTGGCTTGTTCTGTTTCTCTGATCAGTGTTTTGTTCAGTGTTCACCCCAATAACTGGCACTGGATTTGTTTTTATTAATAAGACTATTTAAGATTCCTGCTACAGGACTTGTTCCAGATGTGTGTGTGTGTGTGTGTGTGTGTGTGTGTGTGTGTGTGTGTGTACATGAGCGTGTGCTGTGGTATGAACGTGGAGGTCAGAGAACAAGTTGCAGAAGTTGGTTCTATCCTTCCACTCCGTGTGTCCTGGGGTTTTTCATTTAGGTCATCAGGCTTGGTGGCAAGGACCTTTACCCACAGAGCCCTCTCGCTGGCCCAGTGTGATGGTTCTTCTTAGTTGTCCACTTGACTGTATCTGGGAGCCTCTGGGCACACCTGTGAGGAATATTTTTCTTAATTAAGTCATCTGTAGTGGGAAGGCTCACTTCTAATCCAGATCATTGAGGTGGGAAGATGATCCACCTTCAATCCAGATCTTTGAGGTGGGAAGATCCACCTTTAATTCAGATCTTTGAGGTGGGAAGATCCACCTTTAATCCAGATCGTTGAGGTGGGAAGATCCACCTTTAATCCAGATCTTTGCGGTGGGAAGATCCACCTTTAACCCGGGCCCCACTTTCTCCTGTCGGTCTGCATAACAGACATGGAAGAAGGAAGCCAGCTCTCTTTGGCCGCTTTCTCTCTCTCACTGGCAAGTCCGTTCCTTTAGTCTGACTACAGCCTATTTCTTTGGGACTCCATCATTTATCGAAGACCAGCTGAGACCTCCAGCCTTGTGGACTGAACATCTACTAGATTCTTGGATCTTCCGTTGGTAGACAGCCATTGTTGGACTAGATGGACCACAGCCTGTAAGTCATTCTAATAAATCCCTTTTCTCTCTCTCTCCCTAGATTTGTATTATAAACTTTATTCCTGTAGAGAACCCTGACCAATACACCCTGATGGGTCCTTTTGGTCAATCTACTTTACTCACAACCAGTGTGCAAGCTGGATTCCCTGCTTATTCCTAGCACCAGGCTCGCGACTTTCAGGCTGAGCTGGAATCAAGCCCTCATTCCTGTCCTCTCGTCCCGGTCTCCCCCTTCTTGTGAACTTCCTCCATGTGCTCGGTTCTTCCTGTTTCCCACCCCACTCGCCTCTCTCAGGGAATATCGGGGAAGAAGGGGTGGGGAGATTGTAAGACTCAGAAGTTGGGGAACACTGCTGTGAAACCGTCCTCTGGCATGCCGGGACACCGCACTCAGGAAAACACAGTGGCTGAGGCTGTACACACGAGACCTGCACAGGACCAAGCCAGTACAGACCCAGCACGGAGGGGGAGGGGCACACGAGGCCCCACCTACAGCTGAGGAGATCTTGGTAATTGACAGCTGCTGAGAGATCAGCCATCTTCATTGGTGTGGCCTGTGTCCTGGTGGGTGGCCCCGCGCTGATGCACGCATGGCCAACACCAATTTGGTTATTCAGAAAAAGAAAAGACTGGCACATGCAGCTGGGAGGAGCCCGTGCTGGGGATCCGGGAGCAGCTGAAGGGTGAGGTGAATATGATCAAGACACATTGTGTTCGTGTGTAAAATTCTCAAGGAATGAAAAAGGATAGTCAAAAACTGACCCTCCATCTTTCCTGCAATGGCCTCATCTCACTTCCCCGTCTTCAGTGGCTTCTTAGGAGCAATTATTTGGATAATTCAACAGTTACAAGAAAAAAGGGATCCAGCTCAATTTAACAAAATTCACACAAAAGTTTTTGGAACCAGGCATCCTTTCAGATCAAAGAAGGGACTGCACACAAGAGCAGTTCTATTGATAGCCGGAGGAAAGGAAATGATATCTAGAAACAGCGTGATTGGCTGCAACGGGCACTTGGCTGAGGTAAACGCGGTCTGATGAGTAGCTGGCTTGTGGGTGGTTAAGGTCTGTGATTGGCTGTGATCAGTAGCTTAGTTACAGGAAGGTATGCTTAAGCTGCGTCTTGTTTACACTTGAGACTAGGTTACAGATAGTTATGTATAGAAGCTGCTTTTGGCAAAACACATCAGAGAACGTGGCAACTTGCTTCAGCTCAGCACAACTGTGTTTGAGCCTATGGATTTGGGTGAGGGAAAGGCTGTGACTGCTCGTCCCTGTCCCAATTTCCACCGTGTGGAATGAACTGTGTCTCTCCTAAAATAATTTTTTAAAGTTTTTTTTTTTTAACTTTTATTGTATGAATGTTTTACCTGAATGTATGAATGTGTACTCTGTGTGTATAGTGCCCAAGGAGATCAGGAAAGAACTTTGGGTCACTTGAAATATGATAGGTTGTAAGCTTCCAGGTGGGTGCTGGGAATCGAACCCAAGCCCTCTTCAAGAACAGAGAGTGGTTTTCACCACTGAACAGTCTCTTCAGCATCCTCCAAATTTCTAGTCCCTCCTCCTTGGCATCATTGGAAATCAGAGTCGCCGTCAGCACCACACGGCAGGTTAGACCATATCTGAAGACAAGGTCTTTAGGTTAAAGTAGTTGGATGGGCCCTGATCCAATATGACCAGTGCTCATCTAAGATGTGGGGATTCAAAAGGCCCACTGAGTCCAATTTGTGCTCCCCTGAAGTTACATGGGTAGGGGAGCAGATCTGGGGGGCATTTGAGGAGGGTGAATGAATGTGGTCTGTGGGAATGCTCCCCTGAAGTTACATGGGCAGGAGAGCAGATCTGGGGGGCATTTGAGGAGGGGGAATGAATGTGGTCAAATTACATTTTATGAGAATTTTAAAGAATTAACTAAAATACAACCTTGCATATTGGAAACACAAAGAAGTGGAATGTGGGTGCAGATCTGATCAGAGAGACACATGGAGAGAGGGCTTAGGGCAGCCTTCCTACACCTCATCTTGGACTCTTAGTCTCTATAACTGGGTGACAGTAGGTTCTGCTCTTTAAGTCACCCAGCTGTGACATTTGGCATAGCAGCCCAAACAAAGGAACATTCCTCTCACCAAGGAGTCTGTGAACCCAAATGGCACTGGCTCCTTATCTTCCTCATGTGCTCCCTGCTCACTCTGGGTGGCTGTGGCTTCCATTTCCAGCCTTCTGTAGCTCTGGAAAGTGGATGTGTGAGATCCTGGAAAGTGGATGTGTGAAATCCTGGCAGAATCTGTTCTGGGAACAACTGTGCACCCGTGTGTCACTTCTAAGTCTGAAGGCAACACCTGTGTACAGTGGCACACTGGTTAGACTTCTAGACTACCCAGGGACTTTGTAACTCTGAATATTTGGAACTAATTCCCAGCCATTCTATGTGCTCTTATACAATCCATCACATAGTCAAACCATAGACAGATGGACAGACGACTGAGTAATCTCTGTTGCTGCTGGGTTGGAAGGCTACATTGCTGTTTTACCTTGTCCTGATGATCATGTTCTTTGGGTGCATCCTGGACACTTGAGTAGGATGGTGTGTGTGTGTGTGTGTGTGTGTGTGTGTGTGTGTGTGTGTGTACACACGCACGCACGCACGCACGCACGCACGCACGCTACAGATCTAAATAGAGAATTCTCAACAGAAGAATCTCAAATGGCTGAAAGATATTTAAGGAATTGCTCAACATCCTTAGTCTTCAGAGAAATACAAATCAAAAATGACTCTGTGATACCATCTTACACCTATCAGAATGACTAAGATCAAAAATACTGATGGCAGCTTATGTTGGAGAGGATGTGGAGCAAGTGGAACACTCCTACACTGTTGGTGGGAGTGCAAACTTGTACAGCCACTTTGGAAATTAGTATGGTAACATCTTAGAAAATTGGGAATCAATCTACCTCAAAACCCAATGATACCACTCTTGGGAATATATCTAAGGGATGCTCAATCATACCACTAGGACACTTGTTCAACTATGTTTATAGCAGCATTATTTGTAATAGCCAGAACCTGGAAACAATCTAGATGCCCCTCAACCGAAGAATGGATTAAGAAAATGTATATACACACAATGGAGTATTACTTAGTGGTAAAAAACAAAACAAAACAATGACATAAAATCCTGATAGAGGTAACCCAGACTCAGAAAGACAAACATGGTATGTATATACTCACTCATAAGTGGATACTAGATGTAAAGTAAAAGATAGCCAGACTACAACCCACAGCTCCAGAGAAGCAAGGATGACCTTAAGAGGGACACATGGATCTCCTTGGGAAGGGGAAACAGAGGTGATATCCATGAGTAAACTGGGCACAAAGGGAATAAAATAGAGGGGAGGGTATGGGGGATGAGAACATGAGGGAACAGGATGGTTGAGCTGGGGGAGGGACAGAGTAGGAGAGCAATAAAAGAGATACCGTGATAGAGGGAGACATTATGGGGATAGGGAGAAATCTGGTGCTAGAGAAGTTCCCAGGAATCCACCAGTGTGACCTCCAGATTAGACTACTAGCAATAGTGCAGAGGGTGCCTGAGCTGGCCTACTCCAGAAATCAGGTTGGTGACTACCCTAACTGTCATCATAGAGCCTTCATCCAGTAACTGATGGAAGCAAATGAAGAGATCCACAGCCAAGCACCAGGCCGAGCTCCAGGAGTCCAGTCAAAGAGAGGGAGGAGGGATGATATGAGCAAGGGGTATCAAGATCATGATGGGGACACCTACAGAAACAACTAAACCAAGCTCGTGGGAACTCATGAACTTTAGACCAACAGCCGTGGAACCTGAATGGGATTGGACTGGGCCCTCTGCATAAGGGAGACAGTTGTGTAGCTTGGTCTGTTTGAGGGGCCTCTGACAGTGAGATCAGAATCTATCCCTGGTGCTCTGGCTTGCTTTTTGGAGCTCACTACCTATGGTGGGATGCCTTGGTCAGCCTTGATGCAAGGGGGGAGGGGCACGGTTCTGCCTCAACTGAACGTACCAGGCTCTGCTGACTCCCCATGGGAGCCCTTGCCCTGCTGGAGGAGGGAATGGCAAGGGGAGGCTGAGGGAGAGTTGGAGGAGGGAAGAGAGGGGGACTTGTAGTTGGCATGTAAAATGAATAAAAAAGTTTCTTAAAAAAAAGAGCTCACCTCTGTATGCAGAGCCTACCTGAAAACTGCTTTCTTAGGCCCTATGTGGATATTCAAGCCTCCATGTTGGACACCATATGTAGCAAGTCTTTTTTCTGTTCTGCCAGCCAGCTCCCAAATAATGACATGGAGAATTCTTGTTAAAAATGAAAGCTCAGCCTAAAGCTTAGGCTTGTTCCTAACTAGCTCTTATAACTTAAATCAACCCATTTATATTAATCTATGTTCTATCATGTGGCATTACATCTCTTCCATCTTGCACTTCCTGTTTCCTCTCTGTGACTCTTGGTAACTCCTGTCTGCCTAGATTCTCCTCCTCTTCCTTTCTCTCCCTGGAAATCCCACCTATACCTCCTGTCTAGCTGTTGGCCATTCAGCTTTTTGTTATACCAATCACAGCAAATACATCTTCACACTGTGTACAAATATTCCACAACATTTCTTTAAAAAAACCATTTTTGTCTAAATAACAACTTTGAAGAGGAACCTTGGGTGAATATCCAGGCAGTCAACTGTCTCTGTCATTTCTATAATTTTAGAAGTTGTCTGCTCTGCACTTCCTGTTCACTCAGGGAATATTATATTCTTCTCAGGTCTCTGATGGATTTGAGTTACAGTTTTACTTATTACCAAATTCAGAAAAAATACATAAGAGATAAAAAGAATATATAAAATTGAGAGACATAAAAGCTTAATTTTTTTATCTAAGAAAATGTTTTGAGGTCTAAAAATGATATTGGTAATACAAGTTAGGATAGAAATGAATCAGGCACAAAACTTTGGACTCACTAAGATAGGATCGATATCACAGTACTTTCTCCAAACTTGCCAAATACAAATGGACTGTTCATTGTGAATACAATTATTACCTGATAATTGTTCTTATTGTATATAGTTTTACTATGTTAGAGTTGAAATCTTTCCTTTTTATTTAGACAAAAAGGGGAAAATGTTGTGGGATATTTGTACACTGTGTGACAATGTATTTGCTGTGATTGGTGTAATAAAAAACTGAATGGCCAACAGCCAGGCAGGAGGTATAGATGGGATTTCCAGGGAGAGAAAGGAAGAGGAGGAGAATCTAGGCACACAGGAGACACCAGAAGACATGGAGAGGAAAGAGGAGGTACAAGATGAAAGAGAAATAATACCACATGATAGAATGCAGATTAATATAAATGGGTTAATTTAAGTTATAAGAGCTAGTTAGGAGCAAGTCTAAGCTTTAGGCTGAACTTTCATAATTAAGAAGTCTCCATGTCATTATTTTGGAGCTGGCTGGTGGGACAGAAAAAGACTCATTATATCCTCCTCTATGCTCTTCAGGCTCAGCCAAGCACTTGGCACCAGAGGACCTCATAAAGTACCTATGAGATGGTAATGATGGAATCTCTGTCCAAACATAGAGGAGACGAGTGTGGAGAACCCTTGACCCCTTTTCTTACCCTGCACTCCCCCACCCTACTTCCAGAAGGGCCTCTGGGAATAACATTTAGAAAATTAAAGGGCTATCTATTCCATGCCCTCAGACTCCAGGTCTATGGAAGGATGAAAGACCAGGTCTCAGTGTCTCTGAGAAGTGAAGGAGCATTGGCCAAAATCAAAGAGAGAGTCATCAGTAAGTCGAGACTGGAAGTCCATGGAGACTGGAGAACCAGCTTTGGGATCCTGCATGGGTTTGCTCCTCCATTTCCCACCTGGAAGAGTTCCCAGTGTCCATCCATCTATGACACTCAAGGCTGACTTCTGGTGGCAACCACAGTGAAGCATGTTGCTCATGGCTGCACTGTGGTCTGCACATCATCCAGAGCCTCAGCCCATCTGTCTGGCTCCCTCGCCTGGCTCCCACACCTCTTGCAGCCTCCAGTCTGGGCTCCTCTCCAAGGCAATGCTTAGGCAATGATGAGCTAGCTTGCGCTTGGAACCCAAGTGGGCTATTTTTAAAAGTTCCTCACAAAAGCTGTGCTGTGACCTAGAACAAGGCAGTGTGTGAGGAGGAAATGCAATCCGGCCTGTGACGCTTTTCCAGCATCATAGCCTGAGGTCAAGGAGACGTAGGATGTTTAAAGTCCAGGATATGCCGGATTTTATAAAATTGTAAAAATTTATAAATGCTTGGATTTGGGAATAGTATGAAGCTAGAAATGCATAAATGGAGAGTGTTTTGAAAACAAGCCTTAAGACATGTACTTACCTTAGGGAGGTTTTGTCAAATGTGGAGTCCTGCTTGCTTACTATGAAGTTGACTGTCCAGTGTCCCATCACCTCCTAAGCTAAGCTCATCTGAGATCAGCTTATTACCCATCCTGAAACTTCACAAAAGGGAACATCTGAGTATAAAGATTATCAAACCAGAGAAAATCCATGATCCACCACCCCTACTATCGTGTTTGACCAGAGCATGATGGTTCAGAGCAAGTGGGCAGGAAACTCTTGACTGACTGCTGGACACGAGACACCATGAGGCCTAATTTCAGAGATTCTAAAAGGACATTATGATTGCCCTTTCTGATGACAATGTCACAGATGGAGCCAGACAGCTCTTTGTCCCAGGAGAGTGACATCGACAGCATGGCTCATGAATTCAGGCAGCACATGGTGGTGATGCTGTTTGTTCTCAGCTCTGGTTAACTTCCATGAGCAGTGGAATCAGTTTCCCCACGACGGTGGGACTGGGCTGCCCCTTCTTTTGCCTGGGACTTGAGTCTTTCCTAGTCTGGCAAAGCATTGTCACTGAAGTGGAGATGTCAGTGAGCAGTCTAGTGGGCTTATTTTCTAAACAGAATTCTAAGAGTTAATCTTGGAGCAAAGTTATTTAATTTCTGTGAAATTTAAGTTTCTTAGCAATGAAGTAGTAATGGTACCCTCTCACAATGATTGCTAAATTCGTTGTAATAGCCTTTCCAATCCAGATGGCCAACTCAGCTACTTTGTAAGCATTTGTGGTCCCTCACTGAGAGATCTGGAAGATACCCATGGTGCTCAGCTTCAGCCTTACCTTCATTTTAGAAGTCTAACCTTTCAGCAGTTCACCCCTGACCTCTTCCACTATCAATGATTTGAGCAGAAGAATTCTTGGTGTTTGAGGCTGTTGTGTGCATTATAGAGCATGCAGCCCATGCCAGACCTCTGCCCACTGTGTTCTGGCAGCTCCCCAACCATAGTTGTTGCAAACAGCTGCAGACATCACTCAGCCTCTCCTGGGGTCTGGCTCATATCTCGTTGTATCTATCTCCCTTTGACCTCCAGAGACTTGTTTTCTATTCGATACAACTTGGATACATTGTATACAGTTTGGATGATTGTATCTGTTTGACACAATTTAGTCATGTACTGAAGCCAAGGCACTTAGGAGAGGTGGCATGTTCAGGCCATGGTGTTGTGGAATATTATTTTCATTATGTAAAGATGTGTCACATTTGTTTATGCTGAATTTGTTAAATTATGTAAAGATGTGTTGCGGATTCACCTTGCCTGCCTAAGGTCTAATGAAAAGCTGATTCACCTTGCCTGCCTGACTAGTCTACTGAAAAGCTGAATTTGTCAATAGCTAGGTAGTAGAGGGATAGGTGGGCCTGGCAGGCAGAGAGAATGAACAGGAGGAGGAATCTAGGCTTGAGAGAGGAGAGAACAAGGAAGAAAGAGAGAAGGATGCCTGAGGCCAGTCAGTCAGGCAGCCTCCAGCCAGTCAGACATGGAGTAGGACGTACAGAATGAAAGGAAGGTAAAAAGCCCTGAGGCAAAACATAGATGAAGAGAAACAGGCTAACATAAGTTATAAGAGCTAGTGGGACAAGCGTAAAATAAAGCTGAGCATTCATAACTAACAATGTCTCTGTGTCACGATATGGGAACTGATTGGTGACAGAAAAGAGAGCCGGCTACAGGGTGGAGCCAGGTTGGAGGAAGTTAGGTCATTGAGGGCTTTCCCTTGGTGAATGAATGTCTGGGCCTTAGCATCTTTCTTCCTCTTTGCTTCTCAGCTGCTGTGAGGAGAGCAGCGTGTGCCTTGTCTTTCTGTGGTCCCTGAAACAATGGAGCAAACCAACTATGAACCTGGGGGAGCCTTCACCAAACAAATTTCACTCAGTAAGTTCCTTCTGTGTGGACTTTCGATGCCGCTGAGGGAAAGCAGCTGTGTTAGGCACTTGACTTGGTGCTGTGATAAAACTCCAGGCAAAAATAAGGAAGAACGGACGTGTTGTGGCTCGCAGGCTGGGGGCCAGGGCTCATCACGGCAGGGAAAGCATTGGTGCAGAACTGTGAAGTAGCTGCTTCCACTGCATCTGAGGCTGGAAGCAGAGGAGAGACAGGTGCTTAGTTTACCTTCTCCCTTTTTTCTTTTTATTCAGTCTGGGCTCCCAACCCATGGGATGAGGCCAGCCATATTCAGGGTGCCTCTCATCTCTCAGTTCGACCTCTCTGGAAACGCCTTCAATGCCTGAAGCATGTCTGCTAGGTGACTATAAACCCAGTCACGTTGACCACAAAGACGGACCATCACAGTAGTTAATATCAAACATGTAAGTACATGTATATTTAAGTGTACACGATTATAACATAGAAACTTATCTGTGTCATATACACAACATATGTGTGTGTGTGTGTGTGTGTGTGATCACAAGGGTGTAGTTAGAATTAGACTCTCTAGGTCTGCATCCTTCAAGGAAATGACTTTAGTGGGTGTGCTGGTTAATACTGATTGTCAAATTGACAGGACCCAGAATCACTGAAGAAGAGACAAGCCTCTGGGCATGCCTGTGATGGGCTGTATTAATTAGGTTACTAAGGTGAGAAGGCTCACCCTGTACCTGGAGTAGTATTCCATGGAGTAGTATTCCATGATTGGGGGACCTGGCTTTAAAAGCTTGAGAAAGTGAGCTGAGTTACCTCTCATCTCTCTCTGCCTCCTGACTGCAGGTGCAATGTGACCAGCCACCCCATGGAGCCACAGTAAACACTCCCTTCCTCAAGCTGCCTGTCACAACGGCAAGAGTGACAGAAGTGATGAGCGCATTGGGGTGAGTGTGTCAGGCAGAAGATCCTGAGCCCAGGGTGTGTGAGGCCCTGGGTCAGATCCCCGGCACTGGCCTCAAGCACCACACACATTAGGGAGAAGGAGGCAGGGCCTATTCCCAAGGCCATTTGTATCCAGGAAGCACAGCCAATTGCATTTGAATTTTCATGGTAGTTTTTAAACAGAGAGGTGCTGAGAATAATCTATGCTCACCTGTGAGTGAAAAAGACATCAGGAGACTGTTATTCTTCTTGTACAGCGTGTGTCCTGGGAACTCCTGGGTGGTTCATAATCGCAGTGTCTGTGCTTTCTTTCTTCCATCATTTACTCACTTTTGAAGTCAGTTCTTAATCTCCTGTTTGTCTGAAGGAACTTTTCCCCCTCCCGTGCTAATGTCTGAGCCTGGTTGGTTGAGTTTGGTGGTATTGTTTGTTTGAAGCTTGGTGACTAAGATGCCACGCAACTGGGGCTTGTACTGTCTAGAGAGTGGGAAAGGTTAATACGTGTGGCGCTGCCAGCTTTGATCCCCAGCATGCCAGGTGCCACTGCCACACTTAGTGCTGTTTTTTAGAAAGCCTCTCACTCACCAGTTTTCATCTGCTTCCCGTTTTTAAGAGTCATGGCTTACGTCCGCTGCTCTCTGTGTGTGTTTAATCCAATTCCTAAGCCAAATTGCTTTTGGTTTATTTGAGTCAAATGAAATCTGTTGTTAGTCCATTTTGCAGGTGTGAAAAATAGATTCATTTTTTTTCTCTCCTTCACGTCAAACAACAAATTCAAGAATTAAAATGTGACAGAAGAGTAACCTTTACATCCCCCTTCTCCTAGTAAGCAGATAACTTACCACACTCCATCCTCTTCACCCAGGGAAGCCACATGAAGACTTCCTTCCTTCACTGAGTGTGTTCCGGCTTTGAAAGATTCTGCTGGGCTCTTACAGCGAAAGGAAGGATGGAGTAGCGGACACCATGACCTCTTCTGCTCAGCTTGCCCTGGGCACATTCAGGTGTGCTTGCTTGACATGTGTGGTTATCTGATAGATGCCAGGCACCCTCAGGGCCCCTTAAACAGATCTCTTGAGTGAGGCTTAGACATGGATAATTTGAAGATCTCACCAGGCATAAAACCATGACAAGGACCACCACAAGGCATTGTGGCACACGCTTTTAATCCTAGCACTCAGGAGAGAGAGGCAGGGAGATCTCTGTGAGTGTGACGCCATCCTGGTCTACATAAGTTCCAGGCCAGGCAGAGGTACCAAGTGAGAGCCTGTCTCAAGCGCGCGCGCGCGCGCGCACACACACACACACACACACACACACACCCCGTGGCTCTATAGAGAGGGATGCCTGGGTCAGGCAGGGAGCTAGGTGAATGGAGGCTCCTAATGGGCCTGCTTAGAACTTCTATAGGAGCCCTGTGGTACTGGCAATGGGAGGAGGAGGAGGGAGCCTGGATGCTTCCAGGTTAACTCAGAGAGAAAAGTTCCCTCCAGACAAGAGGCACCACCGGAGCTGGAGGGAGAGGCCTTCACAGCCGGCACGAGTTTGGCTCTTATGAGGACAATGGTTTTCTCACATAAGACCATTTTTTTTTAAGAGTATACCAGAGTGTTTTTGTTTGTTTGTTTGTTTTTAAGAGTAAACTTGAGTATGCCAGTTTAAGAGTGTACCAGAGCTCTTCTAGAATGGTGAGGATGGATCCCTGGGCACAGTCTTTGAAGGTTGCCACCTGTTTTCTCTGCAGAGGCCCACGCTGCTCCTGCTGCTGTACCCTCCCCACGGCGGGCGGCGATGCTGCGTCCACCCTCTGACGTGGGGAGCCACACAGATCTCTTCCCCCTCGAGCAGCTTCCCGCCAGGCATGTTGTGACAGCGATGAGAGACATAAATCGTTCTAGTGACCTTCTCTGAGGCCTTTGTCCTTCGCAGGGAGTCTGCATCCCTCCATCCATCCCCAGGTCTGCGTCTCATCTGGTGCCTCTGTCTAGGTGGTGGCGGGCGGGAGCTGAGCCAGGGAGAAGCAGCGCTGATTGGCCGGGCGGTGACTCAGGCGGGGGAGGCAGCAGGTGGGGAGTGTGACTCAGGGCCCCACTCCTGTCTCCCACAGTCCTTCCTCAGCTTGGGCGCTCACCCCATCGCACAGTGCTCATTTATAGTTCCAGCTCACGGGGAAAGGAGGTGGTCAACAGGAAGTGGTAGGGATACTGTAGGTTTTGCCTTCAAACCTGAGGAAATGGTCGTTTCTAACAAGCCTCCTTTTTCTAAACAGAATTTAGGACCCCCCCCCCCCCCCGCGCGCCAGAAAACTTTGTTTGAGCTGGTCTTCACCGGAGTGGCTGTGGCTCCCGTCAGAACTGACAGACTGATGGCGCAGAAGGTGATGGAGGAGCGATGTTCGCGTCCCGCGCTGTCATCGTGAAAAACCACACACTTGGCACCCAAAACAGCAGAGACATGTCCTTTGTCAGTTGTACAGGGCATAAGGCCAAGTCAAGCTGTGGTGGAGCCGTGGTCCCTCTAAGACGCTGGGCAGCAGTCTGCTCCACCTCTCCCTGGCATTGCTGGGGGGTGGCAGAACCATCCTCCCAGTTTCCACCTGTCGCTAATCCGTATCAGTTACTCATCTTGTGTAACCAAACAACCTAAGGGACAAAGGGCTATTTTATCTCGCTGTTTGAGGGTACAGCCCATCGCGGTGGGAAAGGCCGAGTGGTTGGAGAGTGAGGCAGCTGCTCACATCTTGTCCACGGTTAGGAAGCAAGAGGCACACAGGATGCTCAGCTCACTCTCCTTTTCAGTCTGGGATCGCAGCCCACGAGACAGTACACCCACCCCCCAATTAGGCCAGTCTACAGAGTCCCTCATGGACATGTCCAGAGGCTTGTCTCCTGGCCGACACTGCACCCCGCCAAGCAGCACCCCCGGCTGCATGAGGAATCTCCTCCCCTGGCAGGGATGTCAACAGCAGCTCAGTGGTCACACCTAGGGCCACACTCATTGTAATTTCCCCTTATTTCCAAAAGAGGTCCTCACATAGGTACTAGGATTAGGACCGGAGCGTACATTCTTGGGCGCAATCTCACCTAAGGTGAGAGAGAGGAAGGACAACCGTGGTGCTTGGGTGGACGTTAGCAGTCCTGGCCGGGGTGGCAGGAGGGAGGACAGGGTGAGCAGGTGGACCCTCTGCCGAAGTGGATGCCGAACATGAAGACACTACTGCAAGTCCCCCTCTATCCGCTCTACTCCAGTTGCATTCCGGATGCCTTTGCAAGCGTGGGGTTACGTCACCGACGGTACTCGAGTGGATAGAATTTAAATATCTTGATTTGTGGGGCAAAGTACACAGTCTGTTCAGGTTTTGGCTAGACAGGTACCTGGAACTGGGTCAAGGCAAGCAGGGACAATGGAGAGAGAGGCTATGACTTCATCTGGAGTTCTGACTTCTGGCACACACTTCAAAGGCAGACAGCCCGTGGCCCCTTGGGGACCCTGCTGTCTGATCCCCACTGTCCTGAGAGCCGACGGCACCGAGAGGCAGAGGGGGTGTGCTGCCCGGAGTCGTATACTTCCTCCTGCTCCAGAGGTGAGAAGCTTGGCGTTAGATAGAAATGGAAAGCGGACAGTCGAGGGCTGGACTCCCCACACCACACTAGCTGGACTTAGAAAGTGACCACAAAGCACAAGGGTTACTTTTGCTGCCCGAGTTAAAGACACAAAACTGTAGCAGCGCGTTTTCCCTGCAGCACGCCCATGACACACCAGGGGTTTCCAGTTTTCTCCGGAGGAGCTGGAGGGCTCTCTAGTGCTCAAAGAGCTAAATTAAGACTGATTTGCTTTAGTTACAGAAATAAAGGGAAGCAGTAGGAATTGGGAGGTGGGACTGGGAAGGACCCAACTTTTCTACTGGTCAGACCCAGGTTCGAATCCTGACCCACCACTTCCAGCTGCAGAAACCAATCTCACCATTTCGTGTAAATGGAAGTGTACGTGGCTTAAGCCAGTGTTGTGTGTGTGTGTGTGTGTCGGGGGAGCGTTGCACCTGAGAATGCCTGATACTTCCTGGGGCCCTTGGCAGGTCTACCTCCCTACAGTGCCTTTGTGAAAGGGGAAACCAGTAAGAGAAGTAGGTGGTGGGTTGAACTGTGTTCCCTCTGAAGAATATAAAGCTGACTCACTCATACTTCAGAGTGTGGCTTTATTTGTAAGTATCGTCTTTACAGAGGTAATTCCAGTTGCAATAAAGTCACTGGAGCAGGGCCTGGTCTAGTGCAACAGGATCTGTGTCCTTGTAATAAGGGAACATTTGGACACAGAGACAAACGTACACATGAAAAAACACACAGAGAAGATAAGTGATCTTAAATGTCAGCTTGATTGAGCTAACAAGGACCCGAAAGCCAGATATGGAGGCCCACATGTGAGATCCCAGTATTCAGGAGGCTCTGGGGCAGGAGGACTGTTGAAGGTTCAGGGCCACCCTGAACTGCCCAGGGAGTACCAGGCCAGCATGAGCAACAGAGTAAGACCTTACCACAAACAAATACTAAAGCCAGTGAGGGACGGAGAGGGAACAAAACACCCAGCCACGTCTCTGGTGTGTCTGTGAGGGCATCTTCAGTGTTGTTCAGATCTGGGGGCTCGGACCCCGTGGATGGCTTAATGCATTGATGAATTCATGATGATTCCATGTGAGTGGAAGTGAAAGGTAGGGATGGGGCCTGGTTGTTGGTAACATCTAGGAAATGCTGTTCCTGAAAAAACGTGTTCCTGGAGGCGATGGCTCACCATGACTTCTCCCATACTTACAGCTTTTGCTTCCTGTCTGCCACGAAGCTCTTGAGACACATACTGCATCTTCCATGATGTTCCACAGCTCAGAAATAGCCAAGTGATCCTGGATTGAACTCTATGGGTTACTCAAAAATAAAAGATTCTTCACTTAAGTTATTTCTGTCAGGGGCTTGGTCAGAAGGATGAGAGGAATAATTAAGAGAATTAATTCACCCACAAACCACAGAAAGTGGCTCAGAGCAGGCCCCTCCGCAGGGTCTCCCTTCTAGCTCCAGCATTTGGATGTCAGAGGAGTGAGCAATGCTTTGTTAACCTCCACTGTGGGCTGTGGGACATTGGCCCGGGACACCTACACACAGGGACAGAGGCATCACTACCGTGGAACACCTGCAGCTGTGGGCAGGCGTGTCTGGGTGGGAGGCCTGTTTTGCTGAAGGGCCTCCATAGGCTCAGAGAAGGTTTCCCTTGTCCGTGGAGTCACGGCGCTTGCTTTGGAGGAGCCCCGTGGCAGACATTTTGTTGGTTCGTTTGCTCTCCTGACTCATTAGGTCTACAGGGAGGCCAGAGCAGCCCGAGCACAGGGGAAACCTTGGGTACAGCGGGGCTTGCTGTGAAGATCCCTACAGCACATATCGAGTGTGCCTGTGACATCACACGCTGTAGTGCTGTGTAATTACGGGCGATATTATTAAACTGTGAAGTGGGAATCTGGAAAACATGCAATTTGGTGAGTGCCGTCTCCTGCCTGGCGTAATTACACGCCTCTCCTTCAGTTGACACTGTGTTTACCAGTGATACTGCCTGGGCTCCTGCCATGGTTGCTAATATGGGGATATCAGGGAGTATGCCAAGGTGATGGGTCACAGGCAGACATCGTACTGGTCTTATTTGGGACCTAACCTTTCATTCACACTGTGATGTGACACGTTTGTCCAAACTTAATGAATGCTGACCAGAAAGTGAAAGATTCCGAATCTCCTCTCTTTTTAGTCTTTTCTGTACACTTTGTCTCAGATGTCCTACTTTGATCTCTAAGATGTAATTATTTAAATATCAGAGTTAGTCACGATTAGCTTGGATGAACGAATCTGGAATTTGAAAACATTTTGAGAATTTATGAGCCTGACTCTTTGGAGCTTATGGCCAGGTGTCTCTCTTCAACATTGGACATTGGAGTAGAGCACAGGGTGGGGCTGGCCTGGGCATTGCAGGGTGTTCGTTCATCAGATCCCTGCCCCCTACCAGTGAGATGAGGAAAGTGTCTCCAGACATTGTCACATGACTCCTCAGAGGCAGGCATGCCACCATTGGGCATTCAGGGCTATGGGAACAGGGTAAGGCTTATGTGAGTATGAACAAGTCAAGGGTAGATGTGAAGTGTCATCCTAGCTGCTGTTCCACAACCCTTGGGTCCCACAGTCCCAGAACACCATGAGATTTTCCCATGGACTCTTGCTGAAGCCAGGGATCTTGTTCTTCAGATTTTGTGGGGTGGAATAATCATGTGGTCTTTGACAAATCAGTAAATTCTGACACTTCAATCTAGAGACACATGATGTCACGGGCTCCAGGAGCTGGGAGAAATGGACCACATCCTCTTCACACCTGTCTTCCCCCTCACACCCTCCCCACCACGGTGGCACTGATGAACATTTTGTTTGTGGTTTCTCTGGCTACAGCACTACATACGTCACAGAACTTTGAGTACTACAGAAGACAACCCTCACTCCATGCCACACCCTTGGCCATCCTCAGGCATCAGCTCAGTCACCAAGCATTTATCCAAGCGGAATCATAGCAAGCCCCTTGGTGTCACTGGGCCTCAATAGGTCCTCAGCTTCACTTGCTCTTGGATGACATGGAAAAATCTCATTTCGTAAACCATACAACCAGTGACACATTATCAGTCTTCTGCCAGCTTTGCTGAGGACAACATGTCTGCCACATGGATTATGATGATATGGTTGCTATCTTACTTTTCAGAGTCTGGAAGGCCATTTCTGAGAACACTGACCCTTTACGTTGGCCCCCAACGTCTGATGGCTGACAGGAATGAGAAGAGAAGGCTTGACATCTCTACCTTCATGTTGTCTCTCTCCCTTCCGGACTGACTCATTGTCTTGACTCAGTGCAAGGCAAAGGCATTGGTCACTTGAGAAACATTTTGCTCAGATTATTATCCAGGCTGACTTGACTTGGATTCACCTAGTCTTTCCTCTTCCTTTCAAAGAGACTTGCCCACTGAAATACTAGAAACAGCACACCATAAAGAGAGTGAAAAGAGGTGGCACTTGAGTTCTTGGGAGAGCTTCACCTGTTCCCACACTAATATTCCTTCCCTTCATTAGCCCACACGTCTCCTTTAATGTTCCTATCCACTATCTGTGACCCCTCAGCTCCAAGCCCTGGGTGTGAAATACCTGAATCTTGTATCAGGCAGTTTTCCTTTCTTCTCCTCCATTTTTGTCCCCTGTATGAATACAGCCTTTCTTTCTCACTGAAACAGCCAGGTAGAACATCCATGCAGGGGTAAGTGTGCTGTGTGATATCGACCCCATGGTTCCAGAGGGCTGGGAAGAGAAAACGTCTCAAGTAGATGGAGAGTCAGCAATGGAGGCCACTTTCTTTGGTGAGATGAGTTTCTGGACTTGGGTTTGAGGACATCAGGAAAGTTCTTCAGAGCGTATATCATAGAGTTTGTCATCAGAATCAGGCCCATGGCTCTAGAGGTGGCCGTGTGGAGGCGAGCACAGGCACAGGGGATACGTGTGGGTGGGGTCCAGGTGTAAGCTGACCAGGTCTTCCTAGGCGTGGCTTTTCACCCAGTACTTGTCTTCTTGCCTTTGAAAGCACTATGACATTATTGGGGTACGGGCTGGATGAATATCCTTTGTGTCTATTTTCTCTGTTGAGCTTTCCTACAAAGCAGGAGTGAGGGGAGGAAGCCAAGGACAATCCAACTCCTTCCATTCGCCAAAGTCAGAGCCCAGCCATGTTCTGTCTCCAGATCCCAGGACCCCTGGGAACCTTGTTTGTGAACCTCCTTTTATTGGGATTATATCAATAACAATGCACGGAGTCTATTTAATGAATTTATTTGGGGGTTAACTCACAAGACGAAATAAAGGAATTTATTTCACAGGATCTTGGAAGGGTGAGGCATGGTCCAATGCTGTTCTCTGGTGAGCTTTGCCCTGGTCCATTCCAGCATCCAAAACCACAAGGTAGTGAAGAGAGAGAGTGTAGGTGCCTCCCAGGTCTTCAGGGTCCCCCAGCAGCTACGCCTGAGGGGCATGCACCTCAAGGTCATAAGCAGGTGTAACGGTTGCCTGCTACCTCACTAGGGGCGGTGTTTCAGGGTATGGCTCAAACAGACACCCACTCTATCTCCCCCTTTTGTCTAAATAAGAAAGTTCTAACCTAATGCAAAACTATATAAAATAGGAATGATTATTAAGTATTGCTCAGGAGAAATAATAGGTAATAACCTAAACAAAATGGAACTACAACCAACAAGAACAACATCAAACAAGAGACACATACTAAAATCCAGAGATGTCCAGAACATAGGTAAATGATATGTTAGAGAGATTATTCCAAAAGCTGCCCTATCCTGAAGAGTCTGAATCTAGTACTAAGTATGTTCTAAGAGACAAGAAGATTGTAACTGTAACTATTAGTCTTCAACCCCATCAAAGACCTGGGAAGGAATATCATAATACCAGAGAAAATGGTAGAAGCATGCAAGCAACATTTGGAAAACTTTCAAGAATAGACAGAGAGATCTGACAGCCTGGACAGTCACCTAAAGTTTCTCAGCACTCTTGGGGCACCCAATTTGGCTATGGGCCTAGAGCATCTGACAGATCATTTTCAGAAGCAAGAATTTTGAAAGACCATCTTATCCTGTCTTGGCAGAGTTCAGTAGTCACTTTTTCTTCTGTCCTGCTCGTCCAGAAAGGACAGCATTCATACTGTCAGCAGTCGAGGTAAGGGCAGTTCTTTGCATAACAGGCCATTATGTGCCAGAAAGAAGACAAACTTTCAAATGGAATGTCTTAAAAGATCAACATTCTCTCAGGATCAGATCAGTGCTGCTAGGAGCAATTGTATCTCATGTCAACAGAATTCTAAGTTATTTAAGTGTCATATTCTCTAGGTCTCTGAAGTGTTTGAAGATTACCTGTACATCTGACCTATGTATCTGTAAATTTGGACAACCTAACTAAATAATGACAAGCATGGGTGACTATAAATCTGTAAATCTTATCTACCTAAATAACCTAAAGACTAAGGCTTCATATAAACAAGGTAAACAGTCTGTAAACAAATGTACAGTAAAAGGACAATGGCCTCAAAATTGTGGCAATATATAAAATATCTTAAACAGAGATAGAAATGTATAGTGCAATATGTGATATGACAACAATATGTATCAATATACAAAATATCCTAAACAGAGGTAGAACATACATAACAGTATGACAAATATAATTTTACATTTGTATCAATATACAAGATATTTCAAATAGGAGTAGAAATATACGTAGAATACAAGAAATATAGTTTTGTATTTGTAGCAATATATAAATTATCTTAAGCAGGAATATAAAAATAGTTTACATTTGCATCGATATACAAGAATCCAGGTATAGAGGGATATGATGTATCCCCTGACCCCTTCCTGTTGACCCACAATGCTCTGCTCAGACTCCTATTCCTTAGCACAGGTCTGATTAGAAGATCTTTTCTTCCCTGCTTTCCAGAGTGGGCATTAGCATCACATCAAGACTGAAGAATATTGTTTGTACTTTTACAGAAGCCTGTTTAATTGCTAAAGGAAGACATTTGCTAACTTACTAAAATACTGCTAAGTCTGTAAAAGGCTTGTTCACCTGAGGAATCCTCCTTAGTCTTTGGACAGCGACTTTCCCCCGAAGTTTAGAGTGAGACTGACTGCCCTTGGTAGCCTGTGTCCTCAGCCCACTAACCTCATGCAGCCTTTCTTAGGCGGCAGCTCCAACAAGCACAGTCGGCCACATATGCCAAGCTTATGGTAAGTATCCTTGATGGATCATTTCACCAGAGCCATGTGTGTGTGCTTGAGGACCGCTTCTCCCACCAGCGTGGTGGCAGAGAAAGTGGGGATCAACTTCTCCTGCCTCGTAGACAGCCCCAGGAATCTGAGCTGTGTTTTCAAGGGAACTCTGGGTAGGAGAGTTTCATTCAGGAGGCTAGGAGCTTGCGTGCTGCAGGGCATAGGTCCTGTTAAAGAGTGGACATTGGAGCCAGCATTTCTGATTCTGAAGTTCTCTGGTCTGCATCTCCAGGACCTTCCAAACATAGCTTGTGGCCTGGGCATTCATGTACAGGACAGGGAATGTAACACAGTGGGCTGCCTCACTCGAGTGTCTTCTAAAATGGATGACACTGCTGGTCTGGGTTAGCTCTCAAGGCTCTTTGTGGCAAGAAGGAGGTGCTGTAATACTTTTTTAAATGCTCCTGAATGGAAGACTAGAACAATGATTCTCTCTGTATGCTGGCATGCACACAAGGAACTCTCCTACCCTTTTACCATGTATCCCAAGGCACCTCTAGGAGCCTTCCCTAGGTGAGGTACAAGAGGATATCCATGATGTCTAGGCTGGAGGGGCACAAGCAGTCTGTCCTCATCTTGTTGAATCTACATCTTCAGCCCACATCACAAGGAAGCCTTAGCAGAAGAATCTGACTTGTGCTTCAGTATGCCTTGGACTCCTTGGGTAGAGCCAACCTCCATCTCCATCTTCATTTAGGGAAATCATGATGCAAGGCAACTCATTGTCTCACAGTTATGACAGCCCACACCCCTCTCTTAGGGATTGATTGTGGTTCATGTCTTCTTGTGGCCAAGTGCCTAGGAAGAAACACATTACGATTAATGTGAAAGAGGGGGATTCTGGGAAGGAATGAATACCACTATCCCATACTATAGATGTGCTACTGGGAAGTCTAGCTTTACCAGTCAACTTGGCTGGGCTCTGGAACCCACCTGTTCAATGAAGAATTGGTACTTCCTTGAATGTTTCTGTGGAGTTATTTTATCAATGAATGGTATCATTTGGGTTGGGTGATGTCTTCTTGTTGCTTAGTGATTTCCTCCTTAGTTCTTGGCTTCTTAAAGGAGATATCCAGTCAAGAGACAGACTGTTTAGCTAGCAAAGCAGAGCAATGGCGCCTTCCAGAGAGACTGGAGTGAACTGCCCCAGAGGATCCTGCTTGTGGGTTTTTACACTGGACCTGGTGGTAAAGATTATAATCCAAGCTACTTAAGGCTGAGACAAGAGGAACATGGCTTCCAAGGCAGCTAAGGCAGCCTTGATTTCCAAATGAAGTGGATAATTTAATGGAATCCAGAATCAAGATAAAAAAATAAAAGAGAGCTGGGAATGTAGCTCAGTGGTGGAACACTTGCATAGCCTGATGAGGCTTTGGGGTCAATTCCTGGTACCACAAATCCCGTCGCTTTCCCCATTATTTTATGGTTCCTTCTCCTCGGGTACTACTTCTGTTTTCTCTCACTTTCCTGGATACACTTCACAACCAAGAGGCCCTGCAGTGTTTCCTGCTCTACCTGTAAGGATATTCATTAATGGGTATACAGAGTCGAGGGAAGTGCCTTCGCACCGTAATTTCTATATGGGGGAAGAGCCCAACTCCAGCCTTATAAATGCTGAGCCACAAAGGGCTGTTTTTATCTATCAGAAGATGCAGCTTCCCAGATGCAGCGGTTTCCTTGGTTACCTCATGGATGTGCCTAGCTGCAAAAGGGTAGATCCCTATAACACCTTCTTGCCTCCTGCTAATGTTTGCCTAGCTATCTGCTCGAACACCATCATCCCAGAACCTCCGAGGGGAAGCCTCGCTCTGAAACAGCCTTTGTGGAAGCAACGGCATCAAGTGAACTGAATCAAGTGACTGTGAGTCCAAAGAGAATGTCTTCCTCGACGACTGATTGATGATGATGACGACGCAAAGACACAGAAGAGAAGACCACGTGAAACAGGTAGGAACTGGAATGAAAGAGCAAGAAGCCAAGGGATGCTTGGTACCACCAGGAACTGGAAGAGGTAGGAAAGGTCATCTTCTAGAACTCCCAGAAAGAGTACAGCCCTGTGGATGTCTTCCCAGTCCTGTGGACATCACCCCAGTCCTGTGGATGTCCTCTCGGTCCCGTGGATGTCCTCCCAGTCCTGTGGACATCCTCCCAGTTCTGTGGATGTCCTCCCAGTCCTGTTGATATCTTGGTTTAGGGATACTGAGCTCTTGAACCTGAGGCAATAAGTTTCCATTGCTTTACTTGATGTAGTTGTGGAGTTGGTCATGGCTGCCCTCTGCATCCAGTGCCAGGTGTCCTGCAGGTAGGTAACTGAGTCTGGTGAGAGTCAGAAAGCTAGGTGGATGCCTCAGCACTCAGCACTGAGGGACTTGTCCACCTTTCTTCCCTTCACTGGGTCTCGAGGGAGCAAGCCACAAAGTCTTTAAACAGTCACACAACGACAACCTTCACAGCATTCCCAGATCCTCCACTGGCATCTGTGTTTCCTGTGGAGTTCTCTACTGAAAAGCAAGCAGATCTTGTTGCATAATCTACCCTTGACTGTTTCTGTCATGGTGAGTGGGACTGAAAGGAGGAGGGCCAAGGTGCTGCCACCTCCCTTTGTTTCTGTTGCTAGTTGCAAAGATATGTCTGGACGGCAGGGTTGGCACTGACACTCTGTTGTTGTTTGTTGTGTGATGCGAACTCTGAGTCTGCCTTTTAAAGTGACCGGTGACATCTGACGTGTCTGGTAGTTGAAGGATCTTTACGTTTGTGCTTGACCTTGGTGACTGCCAGGATCTGAGATGACCGTAAGAGGACTGCTGCAAAGAGAAATGCTCTGACTTAAGCCGGGTGCCATGTGCCCAACCACTGACTTGGAATAAGATAGAAAGCTGACCGTCACGCTCTCCGTGAAGCGGGGGTAAGCCGTGTTGTGTACAGAAAGGCTGGAGAGCCACGCCGCTCTGGCTGACCTCCCTGGCTGGTGCAGCCACAGGAACTGATCTCCATCTCTGTGTGCCTTCTGCTTTGTGCTTGGTCATTTTCTAACAGAGGCAACTGCAGCCAGAAACATGGCTATGTGAGCAGCCCATCAGTGGGGCTGCTGGGGCCCTCCTGGAAGGGACACTTCCTTTGCCTCTGGATTCAAACTTTTCTGTGTCATAGACCCATTTGATTCCAAAGAAAAGCCTGGTCAGAGAAAACTTCTCAAAAGAGAAAGGCATGCGGGTTCTGGGGTAGGGGCAACAATTTTGTTTACTTGAGAACACTGCCAGCCACTGGGGCCAGAGTGAGCTATGTAGTTCTGCCCTGCCCTCACCAGAAAGAAAGAAATCAAATCCCATGGAAAGGGTGGGGTGCAGGTCTGCTGGTAGAGTGCTTGCCTGGCATGCACAAAGCCCTGGAGGTAGGAACATCAGCAGCTCAAGGTCATCCTGAGCTGTGTAGTGAACTCAAGGCCGTCCTGGAATAATCGAGACCATGTCTCCAACAGAACAAAGAGAGATGAAATGCAAATGATCAATGAATTTGTGTTGCAGATTGTTAATTGAAAGGGAGGAAAGGCCCACAGAGGTAGGAGGCCACTGAGTAGGAAACCTGCTTCCTTTGTGTGATACATGGAAGGACTGCCAGAGGAAGTGAGATCTGAGCGCTTATGGAAAATAATTGCACACTTACTGTAGGAATTTCAATTGGGCCTTGGTGTTCTCTAGGTCATTTACATCCACTAGGGCACGTTAATTGCGGTGAAATTGGCTATGCTAAAGGCAAACCTGGATATTTAAGAGTTTTTATAAAATTGCCATAGGGACATCTCTGAACATAAGCAGTGAGCATTGAAGGGGCACAGAGGGACCATTCCATTCTGGAGCACAGAAGCCTGGTGTCATGGGAGAAAGAAAGGTCTACCCAGGAGGGTGAGGTCCCCAAGGCTGCCTCCTACTGTAGGATTTCCTGCTCTCTGGGACTCAAGGTTCCAAGACAGGTACAGAATCCCATGGCTCATCTTTGAGATTGCTCAGGAGTCAGCCCAAGGGGAAGTGGGCATGGCCGGCCCCATCTCCAGTCTTGCCAGAGAAGCTATATGAGAAGGGGAAACCAGTGAATGAAAACATTTGGAATCCCCTGTATTAGTCTAAGGTGTCCAAAGAGAGAAGTGGACTTTCAGGTACAATAGGATGGAGTGCCATTGCCACAGAGCACTGCATTAGGGAGGCATCCAAGTTTAGAGTTTCTGTGTTCCAGTCCAGAGATTTTCCAATTTTGTTTCCTGTCAGATCACTACGGACTCTTGAAAAGGGTCAGCGTCCATGCACTTGGTCAATGTACTCATCATCTCCTGGTGGTCATGAAGTCAGTACTCTTTTTGGAGACAAGATCTCAGGTAGCTTGGGCTGGCCTTGAACTCTCAATGTAGATGAGGATGAAAGACGTTGAGTTTCTAAGATCCCTGCCTCGACTGTTACAGACATCACCCTTGCTTTATATAGTAATGGTGGTTGAACCCAGGGATTTGTGCTATGCTATGTAAGAACTCTTATCGACGGTTACATCCTTGGCTCCCTCTCTCCAGCTCTTTTAAAAAAATGTACACTGCCACATTGGAGAACTAGAGTTCTCATTCTGAGATCCTGATTCAGCATGTCTGGAGGTGGAGCTTATCCATGTTTCTGGTGGATTCCCAGATGCATCTTGCCTTTGGTCTGTATATGTTGTGAGAATATCGGCACGGGGGAAGCTAAAATGTTTCCTGTCTTCAACATGCCTGCCAGCCAAATTCTACCTGACCCATGGCCAAGGAAGACAGAGACGATGAAGCTGACAAGTGTGAATTGTGCCCAGTGCTGGGAAACGGCCCTTTTGTCTGATGAAGGAAAGCTGGGGTGGTGGTGTGGCTGTGGAGGAAGTGCTCTGGGTGGTGGGGTCTTGGTTTAAACCCATCTTAAGCTTAACGGTGGGTGACTGATGAACAAGTGTAAATAGGATATCAAAAAAAGACCCCCTTCCAGCCACGTGGGACCCAACACCAGGAGGCAGACAGAGGAAGTCGTTGTTTAAGAAGCGCACCCCAGGGCTGGGCAGGTGACTCAGTCGGTGAAGCGCATGTATGGGCCTCGAGCTCAATCCCAGAACCTATGCTTAAACAAAGAGAGAGATGGTTATGGTGTTGCATGCTTGTAATCCCAGCCCCAGAGGGGCAGAGAGCAGCAGGTCCCTAGAGCTCCCTGGATAAACAGCCTAGACAAACCAGTGAGTTTCAGGTAAAAGCAAGAGACACTGTCTCAAAAAATATGTGATTGAGAAAGACACCCAAGGATGGCCTCTGGCTTCCTTGTACACTCACACATGTGTCCACATACACCTACATGCCTATGAACACACGCGCGCGTGCGCACACACACACACACACACACACACACACACACATGGTTGCTTATTCTTGATGCTTATTTGCAAAACACTTTCCTCTTAACCTTTTAGACATGCCCAAGAAAATTAAGCAAGTTATACAGGATAAGAAGTAGAGATAAATTATTCAAACAGTTAGTTTGACATTTAAAAGGCTATTTATAAGAATGATCATTTCTCCAGAAAATAAAAATAGTGAGAAATTTAAGCCTGGCAGCTCTCGTTGAGGGAGGCAAGTGTGAGTGGAAGGATTTCAGAGTTCCCAGAAAATGAGTTTTGGGTCTGCTCAGGGCTGTTCTTGCTAACATTCCACAGCTCCCCGGGGAAGATTCTCAGATTCTGAACCTTCTTTTCCACCTCGTCAAGGAGATGCTGCATGATGTCCACATGGCCACCAGCACCAGGTACCTCCTGGATGGCAGTCTCCATTTTTGCTCCTCAGAGCTCAATGCCAGGGGTAAAACAACTGGTTGCTGTTTGCCGTGTGGGGGTGTTGGTGGCATCACACCGGAAGTATGTGGTGTCCCACACGTGGGTGGACTCTAGCTCACAATTCAAGTAGGAGGTGACTCTTCTCCTTGGAAAAATTTCAGTCTCTCCCCCACTCCCTCTCTCCATCCTGTTCCAGGTCTGATTTTGTTTTATCTTATGAGTTGTAACTCTTGAACTTCCTGACAGTATCCATAGTGAGACCAGGATGGGAAAGAGATCTTGGGGAGACCCATGTGGTATGTGGTTCACTGCTATGATTCTAGATGAAGGCTGAGTTCCTTTGGTCAGGTGACTCCCCAATGGTGACAAGGTAACAATACACTAGGTGTGGCCAGAGCAATAAGACCCTCAGAAAGCAGGATCCTACTGGATTCCACCCATTACAACTAGGACCATATAGTCAGTTCTCTCCTCAGAAAAGGGAAAATGAACAATGTAAAAAAAAATATGGATCTAAGAATGTCATTGGAAGAATAGCTGGAGACTATTCATAAAGTAAGCGTCAAGTTGATCAGGAGAGGGCACTGATGCATGTATCCTTTGGGTTAGGGATGCTGGAAGTCCTTCCTCTTAGCTACGGTTAATCGCTGTTAGCCACACTGACTCTGCTGTGCTGTGGACACTGGGAGCCATGGCTTTGGTCCACTTGAACCCGACACCTATTCACTATCTTATCACCACCTCCTCTGCATCCATCCTTCACCTGCTTCTGTCCTTCATGTCAACGAGGTCAGCCTCTTGAACTTCCAGAGTATGTGGTCTGTCTTTCTGTCCTTGCCTTGTTTCACTAAACACAATGTCCCCTCCAAATGACAGGATTTCTATCTTTTGTTGGCCAAATAATGTTCCATGGCGTCTATCCGCCACGTTTTCTGCACCTATTCCTCTGCCAATGGACATCTAAGTTGTTTCCATATGTTATTATAGTTAGAATAGTGCTCTAGTGAGCATGGTGAGCAGGTGTGTCCCTGACAGATGGAGTCAGTTTCTTCCGGCTCTACTCCAGTTGTTGGAATTACTGACTTACACGGTAGTTCTAAAAACAAATGACAGACAAACCACTGCATTATCTGTGTGTGTGTGTGTGTGTGTGTGTCTGTGTGTGTGTGTGTGTGTGTGTGTGTAAGTGTTATGACACACACGTGTTAGTCAGAGGACAGCTTCTGGGAGACTGCTCTCTCCTCCTACCATATGTGTCCTAGGTATTAGAACTCAGGTAGACACTTGCTGGCAAGTGTTTTTGCTCACTGTTCACAATTCCAGCTTTTGTTTTCCATAACATACTACTTTTCCACCAACATTACGTGAGAGTCTGTTCTCTGTGTCTTTGCTAGTATTTGTCTTTTTTTTCCCTTTTGTCTTTGTAATACCAGCCATTCCAATCGGAGTGAGGCAACTCCCCTTGTGATTTAGATTTTCATCTCACCGATGGCTAGAATATTGAACATTTTCATTTTCATTCTCCTGCTGGCCATTTGTATGTCCCCTTTGAGGGATGTATTTTCATGTCATTCACTCATTTTAAAATCAGATTATTTAGTTTTCATGCCCCTGACTGGGTTCCTATTACATCCCTAAGACTCACCCCCTTACCAGATAAATAGTCTGCAATTATTTCCCCTCTCTCCCTTCTCTCTGCTGGCTGTTCATTTATTGTTCTGTTCATTTATAGTCTGATGTAATTCTGTTTGCCAATTTCTACTTTTAAAGCTGTGTTTTGGAGTCACATCCAAAGAATTCTTTCCCAGACCAATGTCCTGGATCGCCCCTCCTGTTTTTGACTGCTTCATAGTTCCAGCACTTACATTTGCATATCTGGCCCAATTTGATTTGACTTTTTTAGATGCCCAGTGTGCTGATTTGAATGACAATGGGCCCCACAGGCATGTATGTTTGAAGGCTTGGTCCTAGTTAGTGGACTGTTTGGGAAGGATTATGAGTTTGGGCCTTGTCAAGGATCTGTGTCCCTGGGAGGGGGGCTGTGAAGCTTCGGAAGTCCACACCAGGCCCAGTCAATCTCTCTCTGCCTCCTGCCTGTGGATCAGGATGTAAGCTCTCAGCTACTGCTCTAGCACCATTCCAGCCTGCTGCCACAGCCCCTGCTGTGATGGGCATGGACTCACCCTCTGAAACTGGAAACAAGTCCCCTACTAAATGCTTTCTCTTTAAAGTTGCCTTGGTCATGGTGTCTCTTCACAGAAAGAGAACAGTAACTAAGACACTGAGGTGTTAAGGTCTAATTTTATTCTTCTTTGATGGATATCCAGATTCCCCAGAGTTCTTTATTGATGAGTTTTCCCTTTCTCCAGTATATATATATATATTCGGATGCCTTTTTTGACAAACAGTTGGCTGTAAAAGTGAATTTATTTCTGGGTTAAATAATTCTGTTTCATTGACCTGTGTGTCTATGTATGCCAATACCACATTGTTTTTTGTCATTCTGGCTTTGTGCTTTGAAGTGTGTTTTGAAGTCAGGCACTATGATAACACCAGTGTTTTTTGTTGTTGTTGTTATTTGTTTGCTTGTTTTTGCTCAGCAATCTATTTTTAATTTATTTTTTAAATTACACTCATGATATTCATTACTTACACTCATGATATTAATCACATTTGTGGTATTCATAGATTACATTTGCAGTATTCATTCAATTATATATATGTATATATATACATACATATATATATTATTTTAAATGTCGAATGTCATTTCTTGAAGGGGGTAGGAGGTTAAATACAGGCTTACAGCACAATGGGAGGCCCCTGGAGTTGCTTAGCAATCTTTGACTACTTCAGTTTTTCTGTAATCCCCAAATTTAGGCATTTCTTCCTATTTCTGCAAAGAATGGCACTGATACTTTGCTAGGGATTACCTTGAATGCTGGTTATGGAGTCTCTTTTTTCAATCTTTGATTTTATTTCTGTAGGGTTCTCTCCTTCTTTTCCTTTAGTATAGTTTTATCAATTCTACTTACTCAAATTAAAAAATCAGCTTTATTTAACTTTCATAGTTCTGAATCTGAATTTTATTCCTTTCTGTTCTGATATGTATCACTTTTTTATTTCTAATGATTGAAGGCTTAGCTTCTCTTTGGTTTTTAGTTCTTTGAATGGGGTTGATGGTCGTTCGATATTTTATACTTTTCTGATTTAACTGTAGTGTGTTTTCTGCTGCTGTTGACAAAACACAGTGGCCCAAAGCAAACTGGGCAAGGAAAGGCTTCATGTGGCAACTTAGGAAGGAAGACTCGCTCTGAGGGCACAGTTCGTCATTGTGGGGAAACGTGGCAGAGCAGCTGCAGCTGTGGAGGCAGAAGCATGAGGAGGCTGGCCACAGCTGTAGTCGGGAAGGAGAGAGAGAGGGAGAGGGAAAGAGAGAGGCTGATGTTCAGCAGCCCATTGAACAGCGCTCCACATTCACAGTGGACCTTCCCATTTCTGTTAAATCTCTCTGAAAACCTACTCAGAAGACAGCCAGAGGTGTGTCTCCCAGGTGACTCTAGATCCTGTCAGGGTAAGAAGATTAACTGTATATCCCTCATGTTCACATCTTTCATAATTACTATGTGCTTGTCAGACTAAGAGATAAACATTGATTTATTGCTAGGACCGTGAGAGTTTTCAATTTCTAAAGGTTTTCTGCAAATGTCCTTCTCCTGATCCAGAGTCCTGTGCAGGATGCCACCTTCCATTTCACTGGTGTCCTCAGTTTCTTGTTTGTTCCTCTTCCTTTTCCCTCCTCTCGGCAGTTTTAAGGAGTGCTGCTTGAGCCTTTAGTAGAGTAATCCTTAGCTTGTTCTCGTGGACGTTTCCCTCCTGTGTACACTACAAAGGCAAACATTCCTAGTGTGAAGTTCCTGCAGAAGACTGTTGTGGGATATTCGATCACACTGTGAACTCTGTGTTTGCAAGTTTGCATTAATTGAATGAAATTAACCTTGGGTCAGGAGGCAGAGCCAGGAGCTAGCTGACAGAAAATAACCAGAGAGTCAGACGGAGTCCAGGAAATGGATAGAGATGCACAGGAAGTAGTAGGGAGGGACTTTGAGTGTGACAGCCCTTTAGGTATGGTGCATCAGAAGGGATGCTATCTTTCTGAAACACCAGCAAAGAAAGAAGGTCAGCTAGCTGCTCCCCATCCTCTCTGAGCTAGCAGGCTTCACCCTCACCTCTGACTACTGAGTCTTATTGATAAATAGAATGATAGCAATTTCATTAAAAACTACATTTGGTGGCAGTGGCAGGAGGCAGATTCAACTGGATGTAAAAGTCCCTCCAGGCCTCTGCCTGAGAAGCGGGCCAGAATTGCAGAGACACAGTTACTGGCTGAGAAGGCAGTAGATTCAGGGGCAGCCACTGTGCCCATGGAGACAGAACAGAAGACAATCTTGGTCCTTTGGCTTTGGTGGTGGCTACTGGTCGACTTACTTACAGAGTTACTACTTTACATTTCTATACCTTGTTCTTTAGACGTGAGTCATGAGATGAAACCCACTGTTGAAGGGGTTTCATCCATCTTGGGGATTCCTACATGTTATTTGGCTTTTAAAAAATTATGCATACAAGTATTTCCTAAATAATAAAGACCTCAGTGAAGCAGACAGATCTGGTTCAGTGAGCGCATGATCGATGCTGGGGTTTGGTGGGCAGGTGGGCAGTGCTGTGGAATGGTCATGATATTAGCTCTGATGGACGCCTCCTCAAAGGCATAGCTTTGTGAGGTTGTACACATGACCCTTGACCTTTTGCAGAACTGTCCTGACCACTGACCCCTGGTGTGGAATGAGCCTCTGTCCCTCTCTGAGACCCACCTTATGGCACTCGTGGTGCAGGGCAATTGAGAACCTCCCTGGAGTACAAAGACAGTCATAATGAATGGAGACATCACAGACAGCTTCCTGGATGAAGGTGGAGCTGACAGCCTCCTCTTCCAAGGCTGTAATTAAAGAAGCAGTTGAGAAATGTTATCTTTCCACTCTTGAATATTCAAACTTCTCTGTCACAAACATATTGTTAAACTCCCCCTTAGGTCTCGGTTGTCACTTTTCGGCATGCCTGCTTGCAGAGACGGTTTGCTCTAGAGTTCTGCTTATAATAGAGCACTTCATTCCTCAAAGGGCTATCCATGTCTTCAGTGGGAGGGGGGCAGTCTAAAGCAAAGCAACGCTACTGTATGTCTTTATCAATTGTTCCAGTTCACTGTGCTGGGAGCAATCCCATCAAGCCCCCAGCCTTTCCACTGCGCTGTCTTCCTATTAAATTTCTGCAGGGAAGCTCAGCAGTGTGAGCCGAAATAGAACAGGCTCTGCTGTCCTTAACTGTGCTCTGCCCGGGGAGGCGAGGCTTTTGTTTCTCTAATTTAATCTTTCTCGCCATGGTGGCTTTCATTTGTGCTACTCACTTGAATCCCTCTGTCACAGAGGAAGCTCTGTATCTGTGGTGAACGTTCCGGAGGGCTGGCTGAAAGGTTGTCAGGGGTGTGTTTCCCTGGCGAGGAGGCGTCCCAAGAGCTATCATTCTCCAAACCATCCCTCTGCCACTGCTGCTGGTTCTGAATACAGAGGCGGCAGGAAGCGGGGCTTGTCCCTTGTTGTTTTTTTTTTTTTTTTTTGCTCAGGGCTGGGGACATGGTGGCTTTCCTTCATCGTGTTATGACCACAGCAGCGGGAGCGGTGGTGCCAGATTCCAGCTTGCTTGATTCATACTGTTATTCTGGTCTGATTTTAATTTTCTTCTCAAGTTGGGCTCTTCTGGAATTGACATTTGAGACAAATTCACTGTAGACCTGACCATGGTAGAACGTTAAAGAGCCCACCATGAAGGCACAGAAGTTAAAAGCTTCCAGAGATTCACCAAATATCTGAGGAAACCCTGGGTTTCATCTGTGAGATATTCTTATTATGTCAGTTCCCTAGTCTTTTTCGGGAACCAGTAAGTTTCTCTGCTTTCCACCTATAACCAATGTTGCTTTGTGTTTGGGGTCCATCCAGCAAGAATGGCCACATAGGAGTCAGTGCTCAGGGGCTGGTACGACTCATCTCATGGTTCTTTGACATGAAAGCACACGTCCTTCTGCAGAATTGCAGCTCCTGAATTGACAGACACATTCAAAGCGTTTTCTGGGCTGAGATTCAAGGCAGCGCTCTGTATGGATCTCATATTTAAGACAGCGACACACGCCTTCGAATGACCGGGGGGATTAAGGTTCAGGTAAGATGTGAAGGCTGTCATCTGGTGCTGCAGCTCCCTGAGGTCTTTGCTTGTATCATTTTGCTCTCTCCTTACTTTGTCATGATGCTGAATTGTGGTTACTGCCCAAACTGCAGCTAGTTTCGGTTTAGCTAGCTTTGCTAGAGAAACTTTAGATGTAGAATGGACATTCCTGAAGTCACTGGAATTGTGGAGGTGCAGGGGTCCAAATGCCATTCCTTGATGTGTCCTTAATGAGCAGTAAAGATTGCTCAGCTATGTAACTTTTAGGGGAAGATTCTTGCCCACTGGAGAATGTACTGTGGCCTATTCAAATAAAATACCTGATCAAGATATACTTCTGTATTTATGCAAGTAAATTGTCACTTGGATATCTCCCAGAGAGCATATGACTTGGCATTAACTTGGATGCTGTCAAGGAGGGTTTATGGGGGCCTTTGCTCACCTGAGCCTCTGACTCAAAAAGAAGTCACCCTACCATTTTTCAAACTGAAACATAAATGTCCATAAATTACACTTGAGATTTTTATTTTGTCCAAGTTAATTATTTAAGCAGTTTTATCCACTTGTATTCTGTAACTGGATATGTGTGTTTACACTCCCAGTATTTATAATTCAATGTCAACATCACCGTTCAAGATGAAAATGACCCTGAAATAGAGTCCAAAGCTGACATGAATACTTTTTAAAGGTTTTTAATGCACTTCTCACTCAAATATGTACAATTTTCAACTTTTGTGAGGTCTGAAACACACTCAGCAAATGAATGATGAACCTCGGCACCTCATTTCAGAAATGAGTGATCAGTGTAGTGGGTAGCCATTCCAGCTTGGATCTGGAAGTTCCAACCCCCCATTGAGACTCTGGCAACTGTCACGCCTACGAGGCGGGGCCAGGGGAGGCATCTGGAGACCCGAGACCTGGATGGGCGAGCGCTCTCTCTGTTCCTGGACCCTAGACAGTAGAGGCTGACTAAGCAGAGCTCCAGAGAACACTACTGGATTGCGATACACCTTCCCCAGACCTGGCAACCTACCTATCCCTTTATTTGTAAGTTATCCCACTAAATAAATCTTCCTTTTAACTACATGGAGTGGCCTTAATAATTTCACCAATAGATCTGAGCCTGGAGAAGGGAAGCAGCCACCCAAGCACCTGTTAATAGAAAGGTAGGTGAGTCCTGGGTGAGACCCACACCAGTGGCTAGCCATGTTCTCTCTGTGTTCACCTGAGAAATGACCTGGGTAGTTCTGATCCCATTCCCTTTAAGTCCTGTAGTTCTTGAAGCTCCTTTTCCTTAAGTTCTGAGACTTCCTTCTTGCTTGTTGACGTCGATCCATTTTCTGTGAACCCTTTGCAGAAGTTAGCAGATATCACATCTGGCTGAAGGTCTGATTATAAAACTGAAGATTTCCAAGAGTGGTGGAAACTGTTAGAAGAATAGAAACAAGGTGTGGTGGTTTGAATAAGAATGCCCCCCACCCCTCGCCCCGATGTAGGCTCAGATATTTGAATACTTAGTCACCAGGGAGTAACACTACTTGATAGGGATTAGGAGATGTCAGCTTGCTGGAGGAAGTGTGTCCCTGGGGGTGGGCTTTGAGGTCTCAAAGTGACTCTCTTCCTGCTGCCTGAGAACTCTCAGCAACTTCTCCAGCACATGTGTGCTACCATGCTCTCTTCCATGAGGATAATAAACTAAACTTCTGAAACCGTATGCAAGCTCCCGTTAAATTCTTTCTTTTGTAAATGTTGCCGTGGTCATGGGTGTGGGACTGGAAGGTGTCACGGGACCTGTAATCTGGGATCTGTAATGCTACCACCTTCCAACTCGGAATCTTCTTCAAAGTCTTTTAAGTCAGCTCTCTAAACACCAGGAGGAACGTTGAAGAACCCAGGCAGGTTAGCTCAAACTTGAAATCCTAGCACTTGGAAGGCTGAAGCTACCAGTTCAAGGACAGCCCGTTCATATACCATAAAAGGAGTGTTGATATACAGAAGCAAGGGAAAGCCACAGAGAGCAGAAACAGGCATCTGAGGGTAGACCATGCTCACGTTTTGATAGAACTGAAGTGTTCTCTTTCATCTGAGTTTGGATTTTCCCATGCCAGACAGCACTGTGGCTTTCGTACTCATCACAGACGTCACAGGAATGTAAACTTTATCGTGACCTAAGAAGAACAGACCATTTCAACCTGGGTTTGAATTCCACTGATTCTGCTGATTTCTCTGCTCCTCATTCTAAGGGATACAGCATGGTTATATGATATACTATGCTTCCTAAGTATTGAATACTTCCCAAGTTCAGGAAATAATCCAATTCTTAACAACTTAATTCCAAATGAAAAGAACAACAATAATAACAACAACAATGGACACATACATTTATCATACCCGCATCAAATTCCCTTCCCCAAAGTAGAATTATCTTCCACAGAAATCCAGGGAGATGTTTAGTATGGGAGGACATAGACAGTGAAGTGTGGAAGCTAGTTTTCTAAGTAACACACCCTGCCTTCTTGCATTTAGAGACCCTAAAGCATAGCGATGGTCTGCCCTCCACCCCAGCCAGGTAAAGTAAAGCCAGCCAGGGCGTGAGCCCACTCACATACCCCGAGTTCACACATCCCTTTGATGGGCTTGTGCCTGATGGAGAATGGGAAAGACTCAAATGAGGAGAGAAAGCTACCAGAGTGAAAAAACAAGAAAATAAGCAAAAGGAGAAAGAAATGTCCCATGGTGCACTGGGGTAGGGACAACGTCAGATGTGGAACACAAGGAGCATCTTTCCTTCTAAGAAGAAATCAATTTGATAATTTTGTGTTCTCAGAGCATCAAGAGGTATTGTTTGCAGAGAAAAAGGCATTTCATAAGAGAAAAAGGGAACAACTGCAGAATGAAAAGGGCTGGAAGTTAAATACAGAAAACCAAGACAAGGAAATAATAGCAAAACTGACAGTCCACACAGAGAAAAGAAGAAAAGGTCCCGAAGAGCAACGTGTGAGGTTTAGTACCTGCTGTGCAGGAGGCAATAAAAACAAACATTGTGTATACATAACACCATCAAAGAGCAAACTCAGTCAAAATACAAATACAGAGTAGAAGAAATTACATGAAAAGGAGAGAGATTTTTCCAGAAATAAAGGACAAAAGTTAGACCGAACAATCCTATAGGGTTCCCAGGTCCTGGAATGAGACAGACCTCAATATGTACATTCCTGAGGAATTTAGAAAGCTAACTATGCAGAAAGGGCCTTTCTATCCACAAGAATAAGTTTGCCAGGAGTTCTGTTGTTACCCACAATGGCTGTTAGTGGTAGCAGAATGGTGTCTTTGAAATTCTGATGATAGTGACTTTAGATTGAGATTTCTTTATCCGGCTGAACTATCAGAAAGACATGAGAGCTTTCTGTACCCAGATAAACTAACAGCAAATCACATAGAGAGGATTATACAATATGGAATATGGACATACTTAAAAATGTTACCTAAACGTAAATGTTCTTTCCTAGACATAAATTTGTATTCAGTTGAAGGAAGAAGGAAGAAAAAAATGTGACCCAGACTTGACAGGTTTTGCCCAGCATGAGGGAAACTCCTAAGGGGTGAGGGTGTGCTAATTTTTTCTCATTCCTGGGACAAAATACCTTACAAGGAGCAAATTAAAGAATGAAGGGTTTATTTGGCTCAGAATTCCAGGTGATTCAGCCATGGAGGCAGCGGAGGCGCAGTGGCAGAGGTGTGGGTCATGTGACCACTTGTCTTCATAGTTAGAGCACAGAGAAAGGCCAAGATCTGGAACCAGGCTAAGGAACGCCAAGTCCCAGCCCCAGTGATGCACTTCAGCCTGGTAGGCCCCAGCAAGGGACCCTGTGCTCAGACATGAGTATATGGGGACATTTCATATTCAACCCACAGTAGAGGGTGTGTGGTCTGGAGAGATAGCAGAGCACAATCAGGGAAGGCCTCCTAGCGGCGGAGAAAAACTTCGCTAAATAGAATAGATCCTGGAAGCTGAAACAACTAGCAAAATAAAAGATGGTGAAGAAGTCAAATTCTTTTAAAATGAAAGCTGTTAGAAAGTCCAGGAAAAGCAACTTATTCTAATAAAGAAACGAAACCAAAGCCTGCTGTTGGGCTCCATAAACGCATGTTCCTAACCTGGGGAAGAAGATGACTGCTGCTGGCCCATGGCGGCAAACACCCGCAGTTCCAGCACTCAGAGGGTCGGAAGCTCCAGGGTTTCCTCATAGAGTCAAACTGAGGCTAATGTGAGCTATAGGAAACACGTGTGTAGCTGGAGAATTTCTCTCCAGCTCCCAAGTGTTACCAGTCCCTGAAACCACTTATAAAATAAAGACACAGACTTTTACATTATTTAAACTGCTTGGCCATTAGCTCAGGCCTATCATTGTCTAGCTCTCACTCTTATGTTTAGCCCATTTCTATTAATCTTTACTTTGCCACGTGGCTCGGCTTACTGGTACCTTACATCTTGCTTGTCCTGGTGGCGGCTCCAGGCAGTCCCTCTTCTCCTTCCTCCTACCTCAATTTTCCTCTCTGTTAGTCCCGCCTATACTTCCTGTCTGGCTATCGGCCAATCAGATTTATTTACATATAGCGATATCCACAGCACACGTGACCCCATCTGAGAACGTGTGTGTGTGTGTGCGCGCGCGCGCGCGCGCGCGCGCACGCGCGCGCACACGCACGCACGCACGCACGCACACAAGCACACACACACACTGACACACACAGAAGAATGGGATGGAGGGAGGGAGGGAGAGAGGGAGGAAGAAGGAAAGTACGTTTGGTGGGACATTTGGAATCTGCTTCCCAGAAAAGCTGCTGATGGTCCATGGAGCAAGTACAGATTGTGCATCACATCTTATGAGTGTGTGTGTACATTTGGGGGTCAGGACATAACGTTTTTTATGAGGTGGAGTAGGAAAGGATGGTGTGTTACTTTTCCAAAGGAGCCAGCAGGAAAGTTAAATGGTGATGTACTTGACTAGACACAGTGGTGAAGGGCATAAGTCAGGCTACACGTCATCGTTTATGGTAGTCCGTCAGTAGCTAACACCTTAATCACAAGTGAAGTAATTTTAGCATGAGCACGTCACTGCAATGTCAGCAGCTATCAGTGAGTACAGCCACAGGGCCACAGGGCTCCTGGACAGGGCAACTAGAAAGCCCAGGACACGGGGCTGTTGCTCTTTTTACATCTTGTTGTGTTATTGTAAGTTTCTACTTATGCATGATATTATTGGACAGAAGTTTTACAGCGTCAAACCATTCCACACCATGCTACACCACATGACACCATGCCGCACCATATCATGCTGTGACATGCCATACCATACCACATCACACCATGCCATGCAACACACCATGCCATACGACACAATTACTATACCACACATATCACACAACATCACCATATCTTAGACTGTACAGCAAATATATCATGCTATACCATGCCACAACATACCATACAGCATCACACCATACCATACCTTATACCATACCACACCACATTATGCCATACTGTGCCATACCACACCATATCACATCACACCACACTACACCCTATCATCAACATCATACCATGGTACAACATACCATAGTATACTGATACATGCCATACCACAGCACAGCACAGCACAGCACCCCTTACTATACCACACATACCATATTCCAGCACACCACATCACACTACACCATACCACTGAGAAGCCTGCCTGACTCCATTTTGAAGGCAGGAGCCATTATGCTGTATTGTTAAAAATAAGTTTCTATTACTGTAAGAGTTGAGTTGCTCTCTGTGTCCTGGAACCTGACCTTCCCCAACTCATGACCTTGATTTGTTTTTGAGAATACCTTGACCCTAATCACATGGTGAACACACGATTATTTTTTAAGACTTTTTTGTATTTCCTTATTGTCCCATTGCCTCTCTTCTGTAAAACTACTTGTGATTTTACTCCTTATAAAGGGATCAAGAGATGGATTCAACTTTTGCTCTCTTAAACCCAACATAGGAGCACCCCAATAAAAAAAATCAAACTTGCTTCAAATTCAACTCAAATTGTGGTAGTGGTCTTATTCTTGCCATTGTGATTAACACCAACAACACCATAACACAGCACACTATGTATCACTCTACACCATACTACTATACCACACAACACCATATCAACTTCACCACACCATATCAATAATCATACCACATGACAAAGCAGTGTACCACACAACATTATAGCATATCATACCACATCGTACCACACTACACTATATTACATCACACTATACTACACCATACCACACCACACCATACTCTACTACACCATACCACACTATATTATACCACAACACATTACTCCACACCACATCATATTATACCACACTATATCATGCCACACCCCATTCCACCCCACCCCACCACGCCATATTATACCATAGGACACTGCTGTGGGATGTTCTGTATGTCCTGTGGGAGCCTGTTCTCGGGTTCCTAGTGGCTTTACCCAGCAGGTCCGCATAGAGGATGATTAGGACCACGGGCCTGAGTGCAGGTGTCTGAGATGGTCTGCACTTGGCTGTGCTGGGGGATGGTCTGTATGGCAAATGTGTTGCTCTGATTGGTCAATAAATAAAACCTGATTGGCCATGGCTAGGTAGGAAGTATAGGCGAGACTAACAGAGAGGAGAAAAGAAAGAACAGGAAGGCAGAAGGAGTCACTGCCAGCTGCCCGCCAGGACAAGCAGCATGTGAAAATGCCAGTAAGCCATGAGCTGCGTGGCAGGGTATAGATTTGTAGAAATGGATTAATTTAAGCTATAAGAACAGTTAGCAAGAAGCCTGCCACGGCCACACAGTTTGTAAGAAATAGAAGTCTCTGTGTGTTTACTTGGTTGGGTCTGAGCGGCTGTGGGACTGGCGGGTGACAGAGATTTGTCCTGACTGTGGGCAAGGCAGGAAAACTCTAGCTACAGGACACCACACCACACCCAAAGCAAGGGAACCTTTGCTAGGTTTCTGTGGGCTGGGCGGGAACCAAATCTGAGCTGTCTGTCCTAGAAACTTGATGGTGCTCTCAGCTCTGTTTCCTCCCCACAGACTGCTGCCCAGGTGTCTGCAAGAGGCCATCTGTGTCTTAGGCACGGGAGTCTGGTTCCATCAGTTTCTTCTGCGGACACAGTCCTCATTTTGTTTTGATTCCTAGATTTTCAAGACCTGCAAATCAGGTCTTTCCATGCTTGCTGTTGAGTGAACAGTCTAATAATAAACCGGAAGACCCTTTCCATGCAAGTGTTTTGTGGCACACTCTTGTTGTTCAAATCTTAAATGGTCTTATAATAAAAACCCCAGAGCCAGATATCAGAGTGAGAGCTGAAAGATCAGAGAAGCAGAGCAGCCAGCCATTAGTTCTTACTTCTATGAAATCCTTAGCCTAAAGAGAGTGAGCTCCTGTCTCCTCACGCCTTATATACCTTTCTCTGCTCTGCCATATTACTTCCTGGGATTAAAGGTGTGTGTGCTTCCCATCAAAGGCATGAGATCTCAAGTGCTGGGATTAAAGGTGTGTGCCACCACTGCCTGGCTCTGTTTCTAATCTAGTGTCTGTCCTCTGATCCTCAGGCAAGTTTTTTAGGGTAGACAACATATCACAACATCCACACGTACACATACTCATATGCACATGAACATCACACACACACACACACACACACACACACACACACACACACACACACACACACAGAGAGAGAGAGAAAGTGCTAGGTGTCTTGTCTCCTGGATCTTCCAGGACACGACCTGAGGGGACTTTTCCAGTCTGACTCACTCGTCTACCCAAGCCTTCACTGCAGTAATTAATCAGCTGCAAGTTTCCTGAGTCTCAGCGCTTCTCCTTGCCAGAAGATTTGGCAAGTCAGACAGAAGAGCCATCGGCCTGTGTCTGCTGCTCCACCAAGAGGCCCGCTGTGAAGCAGAGCCCGTCACAGGGGGAGAAAAGAGGCTGGGGCCTCAGAGCTGAGCCTGGTGATGGCAGAGAAGAAAGGAATCATAAAGTTAATTATGGTAGTATGCACAAACGCCTGCCATAGACTACTTCTTTAATGGTTGGTACAAGAGATGCGCCCAATTTAGCATCTATAAATAGTACCGAGTTTTGAGAAGTGCTAATTTACCATCTCAAGGAATGGAAATCATATGCTACTCAGAAAACATGGATCTGAAAGCTGGGAATTATTACAGACATGTGGTGAAATACCCACCTTAGGACGGATGGTTGAACGGAGTGGGTGTGTGTTGAGTGCAAGCGTCCTCCGAGAAGATGGTGGCCAGGCACTTGGGAGTTCAGCTTGCTGCTGTGATTAGGTGTAGAGGTATCACTTAAATCTTTCATCCAAACCGAAGCGTGTGACATATAGTCACATCAGCTGGCTCAAGGTCAGCGTGGGAAGGGGAAAGAGAAGAAAATAACACAGACCTTTGAATTATGATGATGTGACAGAGAATACAAGCACACATACAGACACAGAAATACACACACACACATACACATACGCACACACATAAGCACACATGGATACACACAAACACACACACATACATGGACACACAAATTCACACACACAGATATGAACACAGACATACACAAATACACATACACAGACATGGGGATACACATATTCTCTCTCTCTCTCTCTCTCTCTCTCTCTCTCTCTCTCTCTCTCTCACACACACACACACACACACACACACACACACACACACACCCTGAAGCATCCTCTGATGTAAAATGTAGCATAAACAGAATATCACTTGTGGCTCAGGGAAGAATACAGTGATCAAAAGTGTTTCTATTTTTGAATGTTTAATTGTATTTACTTATTTCAGATTTATATATGAAAGCTGTATATTAGCAGAGTATATACCATGTGACATTCCCACACAATGCATGCATTTGGCCATGCTCAAATTGGGCAAACTCCCCATCACCAAAGCCAATGGTCATTTCTTTATCATGGAAACACACAAATTTGTTTTCCAGTTTTGAAAATATACCAAATCACTGCTATCTAGCGCCACCCTAGAGAACCTCTCTCTCCTACGTGACTACAAATTATTACTCTTTCTTTTTACTTCTACTTTTAAAATAGATATTTTACAATATCTACAAAGGGTACAAAGGGTTGGGGCATAGCTTACTGGCAGAGTGCTTGCCAAGCATGCTCAAGGTCTTGGGTCCCTAGCATTTGCAGAAGAGGATTGAGAAAGAGAGTCAGGACCGTGTAAATTCACACACGGTTTGCACTGAAAATCAGCGCTAACCTGGGTGGAGATCTCGCGCTGATTCTGGGCTGAGTGAGTGGTCATGCCCTGAGGGCTGCAGGCTTGCTGGCATTTTGGATTTCTGTGTGAGAGAATGTGTGTCTGCTCACCAGGGACTCTTGTCATCATTCTATGTGGCATTTGGCCAGTTTTCAGAGGAGCCTGCTGGGAACTGGGAGGTCAAGCTGCCTCAGTCATCCCAGCTGCAGGTGACAAGGCAGAGAGGAAGTGCCAGTCACCCCGCCCACTGCCCACCTAGGGCTGTCGTTGGAAGGTCTCTCACACCGCCACTCACCCGCCCTCCTGGTGAGAACAATCTGCACTCCAAAAGTCAAGGGTCTTCACACATGTGTGTCCTCTCGCAAAGCTACGAGGGTCTCACTATGTCCCGTATTAGCTAACCTGTGATATTTCCCCTGGGAACAAACGCAGCATCATGGAGTGACACCCAGGTATAATCAGGGTGGGCGGGACTCTCCTGGGTGGGAGGCAGGTCCTTCCAACTTCCAGCCAAAGAGCCAGGGCCCAGGGGACTCAGCAGCAGTTGAGTGTGATTACAGCTTTGCCCTGGTCCTTTGCCCTGGTCTGCATCTGAGACATGGTCACACTTCCTGTCAACGTCTCAGCTCTGTAGCATTGGGGGGCAGTGTGCCCCACCCCAGGGCATGGGCCGTGTAACACACCCCAGGCTTTGGAAGTGAGTGGCCAGACGTTTCCACGGCTGAGCAGAACTTTGCCTGTGATCCTTTGACCTTACCCTCCAGCTCCTGCATCCTGCTCTAGGCCCAGCAGGTCCCAGAATGTGACTGTCCTTTTAGCGTGGGTTCTGGTGTGAGAAAACATCAGACAGCCCCAGCCCCCACACCCGACTCAGTCAGGTGTGCCCCACACCACACTCACAGCCGCTTTCCTGCCTCCTGAGGTGGAGAAAATATTTTCAGCAAGCCAGTGACTGGTTGTTGACACAGAAAAGGTTGGCGAATAAAATCAAAATTGACTGAGAATCTCTTCATTGTATGGTTTATTATTTCTTTTATTCTGGATACAGCAGTGTATTTTTTTTCTGCTGCTGTAACCAAATACCACAGAAAGAGTGAGCTTCCATGAGCAGAAGTTTATTTGGCTCATGGTTCCTGAGACCCTGAAAGGGAGATGAGGGGCCTGGCATCTTGTGAAGGCTTCCTTTTCTGATACTTTTTGTCTTTTACTTAATTATTTTTAAAACTGACATATAATTATTTCCTTTCCCCCTTCCTTTCCTCCCTCTGACTGTGCCATGAATTCCCTCACTCCCTGTCAAATTATGGCCTTTTTTATTAATTATTGTTACATATATACATACACGTGTATGGAGGGCATTGCATTTTATTTTCAGGGTTCAGTGTGAAGGTCCTACAGCTGCACACACATACACACACACACACACACACACACACACACACACGCACACACCCTGCTCTGCCCATTAACTTGGGTTTGTTTGTATATGATTTCAGAGCTGACCACTTGGTATTGAATAACTAATTAGAGGGCTCTTCCTTGGGGAATACGATTTCTCCCATTCTCAGCGTTCCGTAGTGTCCTGTAGTCCTTTGTCTGTGGGTGGGTCCCTGTGAGAGTCCCCCTTCTATGTGAGCATGCCATATGTGAGAACATCTCTGGGCACTGTCCTCGTTCAGGTCTTATGGCAGCCATGTTGTCCAAGTATCATGGGTGAGACTTCCCTGATGTTTCAAGGAGACACAATCCCACAGCAGATTTCCTGGAGTGAGGGAGGCCTGCTTTGCTTCATGGTACATGGTGGAAGGCACCACAAGGTGAGAGAGAAGGGGGAGAGAGAGAGAGAGAGAGAGAGAGAGAGAGAGAGAGAGAGAGAGAGAGAGAGAGATATTGAGAGAGAGAGAGAGAATATGCACAAGTATTTGAAGTTTTGTAAGAAACCACCCTCCAGGATGAAATCCACTTCTGTGGCAACGGTATGGATATTTTACGAACTCAGAGCCCTGAGCCCCAATCACCTCTTCACGTTCCCGTATCTAACATAGCAGCTCCAGTTTTCAACACTCACACTCCTTCAAGCCACAGACAGCACCATCATTTTCTTGTCAGACATCACCACCTGTCACAAACTCAGGTTCCTAAGTTCTTCCTTCTGTGTTTCTGCAGATGCGTCAGAGACAGAGAGAGGTATGGGCGGGCACCCACCAGGTTGTCCATGCCTTCCAGTGGGGGACCTTGCATTTTTAGGGTCCAGCATGAAGGTCCTATGGCTGCACATGCAGAAAGTGGGCACAAGGAGCTAAGCACTTGACACTCAGGGAAGCTTTAAAGTCTTCCAGAGCCCAGCTTCTTCCCATCTGAGTGGAGCTGACGTCCCAGCAGCCTCAACAGATAAGCTGCAAGGCTGCCCGGGCCCTAAGAATTGGCCCTTCCAAGGCTACATCTGCCATGGAAGACCCATTGGGTGCCTCCCCAGAGTCAATGGCAGGTCCATGTCTGTTTCAGCTGTCTGGGTGGGACCATATACATATACTCATCTACGTGTTTGCTACAGGAAGTCGGACTGAACTTGAGCTTTCAGCCTCTGCATGGTAGAAGAGACTGTAAAGTTTCTGAGTATCTGTTCCAAGGTATCCATCTTGGTTCTGCTTCTCCATTGTTTTTATTAGTGTGTACTGATTACCTAAAAATAGGTTCCAATTCGGTATTTTCATGCACAGATGTAATATATTTTGATCATATTTATCCCCATTGTCATTGGTGGTAGTCTGAATGAGAATAGCCCCCATAGGCCCATATGTTTGAATGCTTGGCTCCTAGTTAGTGGACCTGTTTGGGAAGGATCAGGAGGTGTGACTTTGTTGGAGGGAGTACAGCCTGGGAGGGGGTGTGTCACTGGGGATGGGCTTCAAGGTTTCGGAAGCCCAACCCAGGCCTAGTCTCTCTCTTCTGCCTGCTGTCTGTGGATCAGGGTGTAAGGCTCTCAGCTACTGCTCCAGTGCCAGGCCTGTCTGCTTCTGGCCCTGATAATCATGGGCGAACCCTCTAAGACTGTGAGCAAGCCTCCGATTACATTCTCTGCTTTAAAGAGTTGCCCTGGTCCTGGTGTCTCCGTAGTGCAATGGAACAGTAGCTAAGATGTCATTCATCCCTTAGCCCCACCCACCGGATTCCCCTTTGCCATCTACTTGTCCCCCATTTACTTCCATGTTTCCCCACTAGATTCCACATACACAGAACGCAGGATATTTGTCTTTCTGAGACTGGCTATTTTGCCAAACATGATGGTCTTTACTTCTATCTGAACGACATGATTCTATTCATGGCTGAAAAACACACCAGTGCTTCTTCCTCTCGCCCCTCCCCCACTCCCTCTTCCCTCCATTGGGATTACAAATTTAATTTGAGAAGTAAACTTGAGACGTAAGTTCCAGTGCCTCCTCTTTATGTCTCATCCAGCACAGGGACACTTGGATTAGTGGGGTCTCCTGCCGTGTTTCTCATGAGGGAGGTTTTTTTTTTGTTTTTTTTTTTTTTTTTTTTTTTTGTTTTTTTTTCTCGACAGGGTTTCTCTGTGTAGCTTTACGCCTTTCCTGGAACTCGCTTTGGAGACCAGGCTGGCCTCAAACTCACAGAGATCCGCCTGCCTCTGCCTCCCGAGTGCTGGGATTAAAGACGTGTGCCACCACCGCCCAGCTTATGAGGGAGTTTTTATTGCTTAGGATTTCCTCCTGGTCTCAGGCATGCTTAGGTTCCTGCCTACCACATGCCCATAATGTTCATGTGGCAGGTAGAATAATATCCATGCAAAGCTTGATCTACTCTCTAGGACCTGTGCTGTGTCCACAGTCAGGAAGTTAGAGGGAATATGACTGTTAATCAGTTGCTCTGACCGCAGGGATATTATTTTAATATCCAGGGGTTCAATAATCACATCCTTATAAATGAGACATGCAGAGAATATGGATTCAGAGAAGGGGATGTTAGGACAGGACAGGGTCTGGGTGATGTGGAGATGGCAGAGAGGCCCAGAGAATACAGGTGGCCTCCAGAGTTGGAAGAGTCAGGGACCAGATCCTACTCTGAGGGCTCCTGAAGATACTCTGGTTTTTGTCCTGTAAGACTCACATCAACTTCAGAACTTAAGAGAAGTAGGCATGCATTGTTCTATCCACTGTGTGTGCGGTCATTTGTTACAGCGGCCTTAGGAGCTTCTAACATTATCCCAGAATCATGATAGTAAGAACAACCGTCCTGTTCCTGTTTATCAGAAACTATCCCTTGTAGAGGAGGCCAAGAGATAAAGGAGAGTGGGATTCTAGGCTCTGACTGCTGTCTTTAGTTACAGTTTAATTCTTCAGTGCTGTGGGTAGATCCCAGGGCCCTGCACAAACCAGGAGAGACTCCATCGCTGACGTCTGCCTTTCGTGTCTTCTTTGCTGAATTTCCTGTAATAAATAGCTCCTTCTCTCCCCTGTGCAGTGTGTTCCTACCTCTTTCTTCTCTCAGCTAGGTTTGCTCCTTAGGCCTTGGCGTGAGAGCCACAGGGGTCTTTGTGGAGGGGAAGGTGACAACCAGGGGACCTTAGGAAGCACACCTAGATTTCGTGGTGATTGCTTTTTGCTTTCTGGACATGTCTGTCCCAAGTCTCCAGAGATGAGCAGAGTGTACACAGGGCATACTGTCTGATAGGCTGGGAAATGTCACTCAGGGACCAGACCAGCTCCCAGCTTCCATGTGGTGGGCAGGAAAGAACAGGTATACGGCCTGTCACACTGAGAGTTGACTGCACCTGTGATAATGCCTTGTCTCAAGCGTCCTTCCTACTTGGTCCTGTCCTATTCCCAAGGTTGTTAGCGAAGGTCCCTTGTGTAACAACAAATCCTTCACAGCAGCTGCTGTCCCTCTACCTCTACTCTGAGGAGGGAGACACCGCTTAGACATTTTCCCTATGGAGCATCAATGATTCGGAAACAGGAACTCTGGCAAACATCCCCTGCCCCTTCTCCCCAAGTTCTGTCCTTTTCCTTAGGACAAAAAATAGGAATTTAGTTTAAAAATATAGGCATTCTACATGCTTGCCACCCCACCCTGCCCCAGGGCCTGTCTGGCGGCTCTGAGGGTCTGGCTCATCCTGTGCTATTGGATCCCTGGGCACCACATCTGCTCAGCTTCCCATCTTCCAGCCCTGACTACAGGCAGTCTCAGACTCAGTACTCTTCCAGGAGACTATGAATATGGTTTCCTCTCAGGTTCCTGCTCTACAGGAGTCAGGATAATGTGCTGAGTCTGCCAGTGCTCCCAGGGTGAGCTGTGTGCCACCACGTCCTTAGGGACATGCACTTTAAAAGTGGCAGTGAGTGAGCATGATTCCAAGGTGTCTCCTGCCAAAGGCCTGGTTGAATGAGTCATCTTGGCTGGCTTTGTGCTGGCCTCAAGTGGTGCAGAAACTCTTTCATTAGTGATGGAAGAACAGTTGTCCCTCAGGGAGGATCTGGATAAAAAGGACAGAACACCTTTATTCGGAGTATCGTCAGAGTGTCATCAGGATGTGACATCCAGGGGACATCTCAGAAGCAGCATTTCAGCTGCTCAAGTATTGGGTTTCAGGTGAGGCAATACTCAGGTAGCAGCTTCTTCCATCATGGTGTCCACCCATCTATGGACCATCATCACTGAGCTAGTCTGAGGAACAAAAAGGTGTCAGTCTCCATCCTTGAAGCACTGTCGGGGAGATGTGTAGACAACTATTGAGTTAGCAATACTCCCTCTGGAATAATATCCAAGATGGGGTGGGGATGTAGCTCAGTTGGTAGAGTGGATGCCCAGCACGCACATGCCCTGGGTTCAAGGCCCACTACTGTATAAACCAAGCATTGTGGTGTACACCTGTAATCCCAGCACTCAGGAAGTGGAGGCGGGTAGATCAAAAGTCCAACGTTGTCCTCAGCTACACTGTGAGTTCCAGGGCAGACTGGGCTACGTGAGACCTTGCCTTAAAAATAAATAATAATAGTCACAGACATCGAGTGTGTAACATAGGACAAATTCTGTAACCAGAAGGCCACGTATCTCATCTCACTTTTACTCCCCAGCTTATAGTAACCATGTTCACCGATGCTGCTGCTTGTTCTAGTATGGCATGCCTGACAACGGACCTTTCACATATCCCAAGAACTCCAGTGTTTTTTTTTTGTTTGTTTTTATGGAGACGGCTGGGTTTTTATCCCCCCCCCCATCCCATTCCCAACCAATGATTTAGTTCTGAGAAGGACAGGGTTTAGTCTTTCTGGGAGCCCTGAGACTGACTCTGCTGTGGGGTGGGGGTGCCTTGTGTTTGAGGGACCCCAGTGTTCTCACTATTCAGACCTTCGCAGCGGTGGGCCAGATTCCCAGTCTTCTCCCTCCCCATGCTCCTTTCTTGGGTCGTAGCATAGTGGCCAGACAGTGCTTCCTTCTCCTTTTGTTCCCTCTTTTAGTCTCTCTCAAGCTTGCTTGTTCTAAGAGTTGCTAGATGCTGAAACCCATCTTAACATGTGCTTCTTGGGGGCCTGGATCACCTCAACTGCAGCCACCTCCTGAGATGTTAAGGAGAGAAGCTTTCTCCTGCACAGTAGAACCATGTCTCTATTCTGAGGTGTACAGACATTCATCATGGCCCCTCTGAGTTTCCACCTTCCATGTCCATATATTTCTACTTAGTTCCTTGAAGAAAAAAAAACCCACAAAACAAAACACAAACAGCCTCATGGGCACCTACTTCAGATGCTCATTCCTGGAGGATTCCCAGCTAGCTGTCTTCCATGATCAGACCACAGCAGAGGTCCTGGTCCACATGCACCATGACCTTCTGCACACTAAGGCTTTGCTTTCTGGGGTATCACAATAAGAAGAGGAAACTCATAGCTCAACTTGAGTGGCATTTTGTTTCGCAAAGAGCCAGGAAGTACCAGAGCTTAAGCATCATGCTTAAGGCCCTTGTAGGGTAAAAACTGCCACGAAGTCTAGGAAATTTTTTTCTTCTGTGCGCTCATAATTTTTCATCATCTCTATTTCTGTAGTGTATTCTGTTGTCTTTTTTGAAATTATGACAAGTTTTTAGCAAGAACTTGATAGCGTAGGTCAGTTGCACACTTCGTTTGCTGATTGTCACGCAGGCCACTCAGTCAGCTGTCCAGATGTCATCTTACTTTTCTCTCTAAGTCTTTCTCATGTGAGTACTGTTATGCAGAATTCAAGGTAGAGCTACAAATACTACATGTTAAAAAAAAAAAAAAAAAGAAAAGGGAAGTCTTGCTCTTAGTGCTCCCAGTATATAAATAGGATGTGGTTCTGTTTATGTTGCATAAATCAAGTGCTTTCATGTGAGCTCCATGAATGACCTGGTACCTAATGCACTTGTATATTTGTGTAGTGATGCGGCACATGGTTAAAAATATCTTCCATCAGCTAAATTATTTGACCTTAAAATTCTGTGCTTAGGAAAAAGATGGCTTAGATTTATTTGCACATGAGAGATTCACATTGCAATTGTTGCATCTAATGGCTATAAAGAATAAGTGAGATAATCTGTAGAATATGCTAAAAATGTCAGATTGTCGACAGTATGATCCTGTCACCACTGCCACCACCATCATCACCATCACAATCATCATCACCATCACAATCCTCATCATCATCACCATCATCACCATCACCATCATCACCATCATCATCACCATCATCATCACCACCATCATCACCATCACCATCATCATCATCACCATCACCACCATCACCATCATCATCATCATCATCATCATCACCATCACCATTATCACAGCCATGGCAGTGTTACAAATCTCCCTTTTGCCGGAACTGCTAATGTGCTGAAAATCCACAATGAAAGGCAAAAGAAACCAGCTGCTTCACCCTCTTGATAGGAGAACTGCTTTTTTCCCCCAAGCTAAACTGAAACTGGTTCTTAGAATAACTTAGAATGAATAGTAAAAATGTTCAAAACGACAACAGTAAGGACTGAGAGTGCTGATAAGGCAATAGTTGTTACACGAATAAAAAAAAGAACACGTAGTCCTCAGATGCCAAGATCAGGGAGCTCAAAGTGAAGAAATGTCCCAGTGTCAGCTCCTGGGGACTTCAGAAGTTGTGTCCAGCACAGGACTTCCTATGTGCACCATGCTCCCAGGATGCCTTTGATTTACTGGTATTTCCCAGCCTTAATTTCATTTACCTTTATAACCCTATTCCTCTTCTATTGCTGTGATAAAACACCACGGTCGAGGCAGCTTGTAGAAGGAAGAGTTTGTTTGGGCTTACCGTTCCAGAAGGATACGCATCTGTGATGTCGGGGTGGAGGTGCGGTGGCTGGATCTGGAAGCTGAGAGGTGACAACTGGAACCAGCAGGAAGCAGTGAGTAAACTGGGAGTTGACAGCCTGCCTCCAGTGACATGATTCCTTCAGAGAGACCACATCTCCCAAGCCTCCCCGAACAGGGCTACCAACTGGAACAAGTGTCCAAAAGTCTAAAACTCTGGAGGAGATACCATTCAAAAGTCCACAAGTCCACCCTGTTCAAATTGTAAAACATTTCTTACAGACAAATCAACAGTATGCAGCATGCTTCACAATGAGAAAGCAGCCACGGCTTCATGGCTCAGAACAGAACGAGGAAGCTAATGTTGATCTGAGCAGTTTTCACATGCTCCGGCCTCAGCAGAAAACTGTAATCACTGGATCCATAATTTTGGACAAGTTGTAGGGAATTGCTTCGGAAGTACTCTGAACCTCTGCATCTGTCGTGTCTCAGAGAGTAGAGGGGAAGCTGATGGGAATCGTCGTTAGAGATGCTGGAGAATTACAATCCACAACGATGTTCAATGGTTACCACATCATACCCCTGTGGCTAGATAAGAGTAAACTCAGTGTCTTATGGTCACTGTCTGGACAGGTGGCAGTTTCTGGAGAAAAGAGGCAGGGTTTAGACTTGTTGGTATCCCTGAATGGACACTAGTCCACTCAAGCACGTGGCTGTGGCAGGCCTTGCCTTTTTCTCCAGTTCCCCTCACTTCCCGCTCCCTGCCTGTCTAAGAACTGGTCATCACATTCCTGAAGCTGGTCGCCGAGGTCTGTTCCCTTATCTGGCTACTTCCTCTTCCTGAGGCTGACTACCAAGGTCCAGCTACCAAAGCATTGAAGTCCAGCTATCACAAGCCCCCTTTGGCTCACCTAATTAACCCATCCAATCAAATTAGACACTTCATCCTACACGGGGTTTTTCCTTGTACCTTTATAAACCACCATTTTCCTATGTGCCTTGTCTGTCTCCCCTCTATCAGAGGCAGTCCTTTGTCTTCCAAGACAAATACCCCGCCCCCTTTCCTTTATCCCTTCCCCTTCTCCCTTGACCTCTATGTCCTGTCTTTGTCCCTTATCCCACCCTCTGCCCCTGTGGGGCAAATAAATCTCCTTTGTGCTGAGAACTTGGTCTGAGAACTTGGTCTTTGGGGTCCTGAGCCAATACTTTGTCAATTCCAGCAACTCAGAATGTGACATCTTTCTCGAGGAAATACAATATACATCATCAGTGTGAGTGTTAGTTTAATATGAATAATGCTCTCATAAAAAGAGGAAATATTGACACAGACATATACACAAGGAGAGGGCTAGGACTCAGATTTCTTAGGCTGGCTTTCAGGATTTGCTCTGGGCAGTCCAATCGTGGCTGTCTCATAGTGGAAAGGCAGACATGGAAAGCCTGGGAATCTGGTAATTGTTCAGTCTGGGAGGTTGGGCGTCTCTGCAATCACTGTCTATCGATGAAGTCCTGGAGGACTCCTGCAGGGCTGAAGTTTGTCAGTCTACGTTGGAATCCCGACAGCGTTGAATTTAATACTGTCCATCAGGACAGATGGACTTGCTGATGAGAGTGAGGGCAGGCAGCGTGAGTGGGCTGCCAGCAGAAGGTGTGGTCCCCAAGGGGGGTGCTTCAGTTGCATGGACTTTAGTTGATTTCAGATGTAGCCGAGTTGACAACCAAGATTAGCCATCACATTCCCTGGAAACCACAAAGGAAGCAGTCTTCTGAGCTCCCCCAACACATTGATCTAGGACTTTAGCCTCCAGGCCTGCGAACATTACATTTCTGTGGTTTAAGCTGGCTAGCACCCAGTGTTTTGTTATAGAGCCCAGGAGGACCAGTTCACAGGGACCACAGTAGAGGACATGAGGTGGCCATTACCAGACAAGGCTGCAGATGGAAGAGAAGGCAGTTGTGGAGAACATGCCCAGGCAACATTTCTGTGACCGAAGCTTCTCTTAGACCTGGTCCCACCACGAGCTCCGCTTTCTTGTTCTGGAGGCAACAGAAACAGCCCGCCAAGTTCGGAGAATGAACAAGGGAGGGATGTGGCAGATGGAGTCTTAAGAAAAACATATGCTAGCACCCATTTCTCTGGACTATTTGAAAGGCATATTGCTGCCAGACCCAAGTCCACAGGAATGTTATAGCAAGTCTGAAGAATTACAGCTGCAAAGGAAATTTAGGCAAACTTTGGTTTCTTTCTGCTACCTTTCCTGCCCCCCCCCTTTTCCCTTAGCCTTCAGATGATCAAAAGCAGTTCATTGATCTTGTTCACACATGTGCTGGGCTCTAGGGGATGAGTAAGATTAGAATATTGTCTTCAAATGCTTATAACATAGCAGGGGAATGAAATGTCTGTCATTTTTGTTGTTGTTGCTATAACAAAATACCCGAGGCTGGGTAAATGATAAGGCGTTTATCTGGCTCATGCGTTCAGTCACTGAACTGCATGGTGCCAGAACGCTACTAGCATGCTGGGAAGAACTCCTGGCTGCATCCAACATGAAAGAGAGAGAAGAAAGGACATGTGAGAAGAAATGCAGAGGTCACATGGAGAGGAAGGAAGCAGGAAACCCAGGAGGGGGTGCCTTTGCATCTTGGCAGCCATCTTCTGTTGCAGAGTTATCCACTCTTACCAGACCGGACAGACTCTCCAGAGATGGCATTAGCCCATCCATAAGAACGGAGCCCCTGGGTCCTCCTTACCTTACACTCGGTCCCACATCTTCGCGCTCCAGTCAGCTCAGCACCACCACATTGGGGAGCAACATATAAACCTCTGGGAGTCAAGCTACATCCTGACCAGAGCACTGTGGGATTGCTATGGTGTAAACGAATGTTAAGGTTAAATCGCTCTCAGGGTTAGAACAGCCAAGTCCAGAACAGTGAGGAGAGCAAACGAGAGGGCTTACAGGTGGCTAAGAGGCAGCCAGACTGGGACAAGAGGGAACAGGAAAGCCAGTCTTCCAAGGCTCCTGCTGACTTCCAAGCCCTGCCTGAGAAACATGGGCAAGGCATCACCGCCCTTTCCCCCAGTTAACGTCTCAACTTTGTGGTCATGCCTTTATGCACATTCCAATATCTAATGTATCTAGCTGGAGCGAACTGAATTGTGGGTAAAGATGGCGTCTAAGAAAGTCACTGCCTATTCTAGGGAGGAGATCATCCCAGATCACCTCAGGAGTGGACAAGAGGAGGGGGAATGGTAGACCAGACCTGGGTGTCCAGGTATGAGAGGCAGGCCTTGGCTCTGCTGCTCTGATCTGTCTATGCTTCACCTGGAAGGTAAACTTTCTTTTACTTTCTCACCTGCTAAAATAAACCTTGGTTCCTTTCCAGCTCTCCCAGTGCCCTAGTAGGCCTTCTCTAGGAACACAAGAGCCCAGGCTGCTGCTGTGATTAAGACCATAACCACAGAGTAATCCCCTTGGCATCCACGGCAGCATAGACACTCAGGAACCGTAGTGACAGGACAGGAGGCATTTACAAGTTTAGTGTTTAAAAAAGAATCTGATATCTTGTAAAGGCTTTTGTAGCTATTATTTACCAGGTTTAGAAAATGCCCTATTCTTTCTTTTTTATACCATTTCTTTATTTTAAAAAGTCATAAATATAATTGAAATTTATCTGTTTAAAAAAATCTTGAGATTTTCCCCCCTTATTTCTTAAATATCCTAGTTACAGAAGTAAATTTTCTGATATTTAGTCATTTACATAGCCCTAGGAAAACCACCACTAGATGATTTATTTTTCTCAAAAGGGATGAATTACAGGTTTCATTTTATAAAAATGACTCCAGAAGATTCACCCCTGCCCCCAGGCCCTGCTCTTTCAATACAATGATTTCTTAGAGTGTGAGTTGATGTTCCTTTCCTGGGATTCTGAATGTGCCATGGCTATGGTGGGACTTCCAAGGTGAGGTCATAATAGGTGGGCGTAGCTGCTTCAATCTGCTTTTCTGGAGCAGAATGCTCTGGCATCCAAACACCATGAGGTGAAGATGCCCCAAATCCATCAGGGACATCTGCTAGCAAGAGAATGATAGCCTTCAGTCTGAGGTTTAGCTAGCATCCACTAATGTGGCAACACTGGACTGCACGCACCATCTTGACCGTAAGTCCTGCGACCTGAGGTCACACCAACTCAGCTGAAAAGACATGCGCCAGAGTATGCTGTGAATGCCGCACAGCGCCCATCTCTCAGGTGTGTGAGTGAAACTAAAATCTGAGGTTATAAACTGCCAAGTCCAGGAGATGTTTGTTATGCAGAGATTTGTTTAGTATTTTGGCAACTGCTTTCTTTTAAAAATATATTCCGTTATTTAAAATTTTTCATAGGAGGATGTATTGTATGTTAAGCACATTCCCGCTGCACCCCCTCCCCCGCCAGCTCCCCTGTGATAGCTAGCACTTTGCTTTTCAACTGAGGCAGCAGCACATCTTCACTGTTTTGTCTCAAGTGTACATTAACTCCCCAGCCCTGGGTCATAACCTAGTTCAAAGGGATCTTGATCATCTATCTCTTCCACAGAATATCACACTGGTCCACTTTATTGATGACAGTGCTAGTTGGGTCACGTGACAGGAGGTAACAACCACTTTGGACTTGCTGGTAAAGGATATGCACATGAGAGGATTGGAAATAAATGCAATCAAAGTTCAAGTGACTTCTACCTCCGGGAGGTTTCTGGGAGTCCACCGCTGTGGGGCATGCGGATATATTCCTTTTAAGTGAAGGGTAAGTTACCTGGGCCATTCACTACCAAGAAAGAAACACAATGCTTAACAGGTCTGCTTGAATTCTGGAGGCAGAACATTCCCCTCCCGAATGTGTTATTCCAGCTCTTATACCCAGGGACTTGGAAAGCGGCTGGCTTTGTGCGGGGCCTGGAACAGCAGAAGGCTGCTCAGCACACCCAGGCTGCCGTGCAGGCAGCGAAGTCCTTTGGACCACATGGTCCAGCAGACAACGGCACTTGAGGTGTCAGCGGCAGTCAGGGATGTTGTTTGGAGCCTTTGAAGACCTCTAGGTGAGCAAGGCTCTGCCATCATCTGCAGACAACTATTCTCTCGAGAGATAACTCGTGGTCTGGTAGGCCTTACTGGAAACTGAATAACTGACAGTGACCATCAAGTTACCATGCGATCTGAGCTGCCCACCATGAGCTGGGTATTATCTGATCGATCAAGCCTTAGAGTTAGACAAGCACATCACTAATCCATTCATCAAACAGAAGTGGCGTATTTGTGATCCTGAGGGCACAAGTGAGTTGCTCAAATGCTCATGGTTTCTACTCTTGTTACAATGCCTTCTGCCCCAAAGCATGAAGCTACAGCTTTTTATGTGATGTGTCTTGTGATCAGTTGACTGAGGAAGAGAGAAGAGGGCCTGGCTTATTGATGCTTCTGCACTATCTGCAGGCACCAACTAGAAGTGGACAGTTGCAGCATTACAGCCTCCTTCTGAGACAACCCTGAAAGACACAAGTGCATGGAAATCTCACAGTAGGCAGAACCTTGGGGAGGATACATGGTCTTACATTTTGTTTGGAAGGAGAAAGGGGCAGATGTGCAGTTCTTTACTGATTCATGGACTGTAGAAAAAGGATTGGCTGGATGATCAGGGACTTGGGAAGAGTGTGATTGGAAAATTGGTGAGAAAGATACCTGGGAAGAAGAATGTGAATAGATCTCTCCAAATGGTGAAGAATGTGAAGATATTGTGTCCCTGTAAATGCTCATGAAAAGGTGATTTCAGCCGAGGAGAAGTTCAATAACCAAGTATATAGGATGACTGGTTCTGTGGACAGTCAGCATGTTTCCCCAGCCATTCCTGTCATTGCCCAGTGAACATGCTTGGGCATACATACACATATATGAAGTGTGATCCTAATTAGTCTTCTTAATAAAAGCTCAGAGTCAGATATCCAGGGTGAAAGCTGAGAGATCAGGGAAGCAGACCAGCAGTCACTAGAGAGTTCTTACCTCTACAAATTCTTCAACCAAATGGGGGTGCTGAGATCCTGTCTCCACCCACCTTATAGGTCTGTCTCTACCTACCTAGTACTGGGATTAAAGGCCTGTACCACCACTGCCCAGCTCTGTTTCTCTTTTAGAATGAATCAATCTCTTGCTGTTCAGGGTGGCCTTGAACTCCTGATCTTCCTGCTTCCTCCTCCCAAGTGCTGGGATTAAAGGTGTGTGCGCCACCGCACTGGCCTGAGCCCTCTAAATGGTTAACTAGTGGCTAGCTCCACCTTCTGATCTCTAGGCAAGCTTTATTTGTCAGAATACAAACAAAATATCACACAACACATATATTAGGCCAGTATTTTCATTTTCTTTCCTCTGTTTCATTATCATGTGATATAATATCAGTGGTCAAATGTTGTAAATGTGTATTATCACATTTAAGTTATAAGACACTATGGGACATTATGACTTATTCTAAAATATGTCATGTTTGCAGTTGTGTGTGATAGTTATATCACATTAGATGGAATTGTGACCTAGTTATTGTTTTATTTTGTAAATTAAGCATGCCACAAGGAGGTTTGATTATGTATCAAGTTGACAAGGGGTGAACTTGTGATGACTAAACTTGGTTGTCAAGTTGACTGCCTTTGAAATAAACTAAAACTCAAGCTGCTGGGCACTCTACTGATGCAGTTTCTTTCTTTTCCAGAAAGGGTTTCACTATGTAGCTCTGGCTGTCCTGAGGCTCTGTATGTAGAATGGGCTTGGTTGGCCTCGAACTTACAGACATATGACTGTCTCTGCCTCCCAAGTGCTGGTATTACAGGTGTGGGCTCCACTATGCCCAGAGGTATTCTCTTACTCAGAACATTTAAAGCACCCTAAATCTGGGCCATACCCACTGGTGACAGTTCATATAATAAATATCATAAATATGTAAATACAAAAAATAAAGAAACTTTGCTTTTTGCCTGCTCACCCTCGCTCTCTCTGGTGAGTTCACCTCTCCTGTTGCTGGAGCCTGTACTAAGTTCAGCTTCCTCAAGGTGCCAACAAAGACCAAAATCCAGAGCCTCTCCAGGAATCTTCTGGGACTCTAGCCATAATTTGAACCTGAAGAGACATGCAGCCCCGTGGACTAAACAAGTACCAGATTCTCAGATTCCACCAGGAGACGGCCTTTCTTTACTAACTAGACCATACCCTGCCAGCCAGTCTAATATCACCCCCATACATAAAAATAAATAGACATGCACCCAGTATATCACTTCTGGGCATTTAGAGAACTGTGATGGCTATTCTTGGTTGTTAACTGACTACATTTGGAATTAACTGTAATCCAGAAACAAAGGTCATACCTGTGAGGGATTTTTTTTTTTTTTTTTTTTTGCTTGGTTTGAAGTGGGTGGATCCACTTCTAGTCTGGATCTTTCAGGTAGGAAGACAGATGTCTCTGATCTAAATCTGGAGGCAGGAAGATACAGTTTTAATCTGGCCCACACCTTCTACTGGAAGCCTATAGAAGGACCCATGTTTACTCTTTGCCTGCTCATCCTCACCTTGCTAGTGCATCCATTTCATCCCTGGCATTAGAGCCTACTTCTCTGGGATTCCAGCATATACTGAAGAGCAGCTCAGACATCCAGTCTCATGGACTGAGCAACTACTGGATTCCCGCACTTTCTGTTCACAGGCAGCCATTGGTGGATTACCTGGACTGAAGCCTGTAAATCATTCTAATAAACCCCTCCCATATATATGAAATATGTAAAGGAGAATAGACATATTCCATATACATATGAAATATATATGGAGAGAGATTCACTCTGTCAGTCCTGTTAGTCTAGAGAACCCTGACTAATACAGAGAACCCTTATACATCCATCTGCACCCCCCTCTCCCTGTTCTTCTGTCCGACTAGTCCATTGTCTACCTTTCATGAGGATTGAAAGATTGTTCGACTTATATTTTTCCTTCTAGCCCTTCAGGACTGATTTTCACATCAAAGTCATCATACCTTTTAAATTGAGCTGGGAAATGCTCCTTTTCTAGCCCCTAAAAGAGTCTGTGAAAGTTTGAAATCATTTTTCTTTAATGTTTGATTCATTTAAAAAGTGAGTGTGAAAAGCATCCAGGGCTTAGGCCTTTTTTTTTTTTTTTTTTTTTTTTGAAAGAGATTTTTTTTTGCCTCCTGGCCAGTTTTAAAAAGCATGGCTTTATTTTGATTTTCCAGTTTAGATGCATTTACTTATTAAGCATTTTGTGTCCGTTGTGTGTAGGCGTGCTAGCAACACAGCACATGTATGGAGGTCTGAGAACTCCGGGTAGGATTCTGTTCTTTTCTGCCACGTAGGTTCCTGGGGATTGAACTCAGGTTGTCAGGTTTGGCAGCAAGCGTCTTCACGCACGGAGCCATCTCACTGGGCCCAGATTTGTTTATCTTTTAAAGAAAACTGCTTTTCTCTCCCAGATTTCGAACACACAAGGTTCAGTGTAACTAAATTATGCTCCTTCGCTCTAGCTTTCTTCTTTCCTTCCCCGATGAGACTTGGTTTTCCTTCATTGAAGGATGCTGGGCACCAGCTAAGAGTTTTCACTGTCGCCTCGTCTTTATTTTCCTCGCCCTTTACACCTAACATCTGCTCTGCTCACTTTAGACGTCTCCCGGCCAAGGGATTCAGCCTCGCCTGGCCCCGCCCCGCAGCGACTAGGCCCCGCCCCCGCGGAGGCCCCGCCCTTCCTCCCGTGGAAACGGAAGTGGGCGTCTGGAAGCCGGAAGCGGGAGCGCGGCTGCCGAACTCGAGTAGCTGCGAGCTGCCGCGGCCGAGGGGCGGCGGGCGGAGCTGGCGATGGCGGAGAAGTTTGACCACCTGGAGGAGCACCTGGAGAAGTTCGTGGAGAACATTCGGCAGCTCGGCATCATCGTCAGCGACTTCCAGCCCAGCAGCCAGGCCGGGCTCAGCCAGAAACTGTGAGCGGCGGCGGGGCGGGAGTCGGTGCGGAGCCCCGCAGGGGAGGCGGCTCCACCCTGAGTCCACGGGGAGGAGGCTGGCGCCAGTCTGACCCTGCAGGGCAGTCTGGGATTACGCTGACCCCACGGGGAGGCAGGCACCACCCCACCGCATCCCATCCCACCCCACCGCATCCCATCCCATCCCACCCCACCGCATCCCATCCCATCCCACCCCACCGCATCCCACCGCACCGCACCGCATCGCACCCCACCTCACCGCACCCCACCGCACCCATCCCACCCACCACCCCACCCCACCGCACCCACCCACCTCACCGCACCCCACCGCATCCCATCCCACCCCACCCACCGCACCCCACCTCACACGCATCCACCCACCGCATCCCATCCCATCCCACCCCACCGCATCCCATCCCACCCCACCCCACCCACTGGGGAGGCTGACCCCTCTCCTAACTTAAAGAGGAGCATGCACCTCCCGAGGGCTACCTGCTGCAGAGGCCTGACTGGGGAAGAAGGCCACAGAGGGTTGATTTTTTCTTTTTTTTGGCCAGTACCTTTGTGCTGGTCATGCTGCCTGGTTTTGGAATGGCGGACAGGGAAACAGAATGTCCAAGAGACGGCCTCACTGCTGCCGTACAGGGGAAACCCTCCAGGGCTTGGGGCAGCTAGGTGATCCAGCGTGGTTCTGTCTGGAAGGAGCTGAGTTTCAGCTCGGGAGGGTGGGTTTCTTCCTCGCAGACTGTGGGTACTGTCCGCCCTGAAACCCCATCCAGCGACGCGTGTTCCAGAAAGCTTTGCTCTTTCCTCACCTCCATCCCGTGTTCAGAAGGAAAATTATTAAGTATTGAGGGTATTTTTTTTTTTTTAAAGTTCAAAGGTGTCCCCAGAATCCTGTGGCAACTGAGGGTTCAGGTGTGAGCAGTACAGGGTGAAGCCTGTTGAGGGTGGTGAGGGTCTCCTGACTTCCCTCTGACCCAGCCACTGTAAGCTGTCTTGGGTACTCCCGGGGAGAAAGGCTAACAGCAGGGCACAGGCAGAGCAAGCAGGTATTCAGGGTTCATCTAGGAGGCTGGGAGAAGACAGCCACCCCCAGCTGAGACACCCAGCTCAGCAGAAAGGCAAGGCCTGCCTCTAGTGTCTGGACCTGGAAATCCGCTCTAACCCCCCACCATCATGGTCCCTAGAAGCCATCCTGACCCACAGTTCAGTCTGTTAAAGCTGAGTGTGAGGACGTATCTAAAGCTGAGATGTGTCCCGGAGTAAAGGGCAGTGGGGGCAGTGGGTATCTTGCACTCCCCCGCAGGGAGGACTTTGTGGGACGCAAGCAAGCTGGAGCATTGCCTAGACCCGAGCCTGCTGAGGCTGGCTTTGTTGTTTTTCCCAGGGCCCCATCCTTCTCTTACCTAGTTAGTGTGGCTATCTTATCCCCAGCTGCCTCCTCGATGATCTGCCCCGTGTCCCCGACCTGAAACTCAGTGCTGTGTGTGAGCTCTGCTTGTCCTGTAGTCTGAGCTAACCATACGCCCCACTCTGCCTTTTTCCCAGGAACTTCATTGTTACGGGCTTACAGGACATAGATAAGTGCAGGCAGCAGCTGCATGACATCACGGTGCCTCTAGAAGTCTTTGAGTGAGTATCACTGGGATCTCTGTTGGCTCTGAATCTGGGTTCGCTGTGCGGCGTGTCAGTGACCGTGAGGGAGGCATGGCCCAGGTGCTGCGGAACTGCCTGTGAGCAAAGCAGACAGGAATGCCTGTCTTCATGGAATGTAGTGGACTGGTGGGGCTCAAAAATGGGTGAGTGTCACTCCAGGGTTGTGCTTTTGACCGGTCACATGAAAATGAGAAATCAAAAGCTTGTTAAATATATAAAAAAGCAGGTTTCTGAGTTCAGTGGAGAACAGCCTCAGGCCAGAGAAAAACCTCATAATTCATTAAGTAAAGAGCTGTAGCTGGATGTGGTGGCCCACGACTTGATCCCAGTACTTAGGAGGTAGAGGCAGGTGGTTTTGATCCCAGCACTTAGGAGGTAGAGGCAGGTGGTTCTCGATGAGTTTGAGGCCAGCCTGGTCTACAGAGAGTCCCAGGACAGCCAGGGATACACAGAGAAATCCTGTCTTGAAAACAAAAACAAGAGTTGCATGTGAGCTGTAATACAAAATAAAAAAAATATACACACAGACATCTGGGAAAACAACTTGGTCTGGTGTTTGAGAAGGTTCCTGTGGTGAACTGGGCCAGGGAGGTGGTCCCTCTACTGCTGGGAGGAAGCAGACCTCACCAGAGTCCTGTGGACGCGTCAAAGCAGTGGCTGGGGAGAGTGGCCTGCAGACTGAAGGAGCAGGTGCCTTCAGCGTGTTTCCCGTGGGCTGTGCACGCACTGGGAGGAATACAGGCTCCCGTGACTGGCAGCACACGGCCGGTCCGGAGCAAGGATGGGATAACCTCTCAGCACTTCATCCCAGTGTTGGGCTTTGTGCATCCACAGTGGTCGGCTTCAACTTTTCAGTCTTAGAAAACGACAACCTCCCCAGGCTGTGGAGGAGCCACGTGCTTACTTAACTCACACGAATGGTGTGCCTTGTATGCTCTTCTGTTGTTTGAAACACTTTTACTAGAAGTTACCAGAATCTGCTGCTTTTATTACATCATTACAAATACACCAAACTGAAAAGAAAACTCTAGAAATTGGTATTTTTCCTGTTTGTCATAAAGGTGTGGTGGTAGTCTTTCTCTATAATGCATAATGCAGCTGAATGATTCAGATTTATCCATTGTACAGAAATAGCCAGGTAGTCCGTCCTTGGTAAAATCTGGATATTGTGGGCAGTGGGTTTCATGTCATCAGGATATGTTGGAGTTTTGGCTTAACATGTTGACACTGTCAGGATAATTGTATTGTCTTGGAATAACTGGAGAGAAGCACCCTGTTGCATTAGGTCACTGGAGTGTGTACAATAAGGTAGTGTATTGAGAACACCCTCTCCCACCAGGTGGACACGGTGTCCTGCCTGTGGCTCCCCTGCTGCTCCCTTTAGCTTCCACACGCAGCATGTCCTGAGCAATCAGACCGGTCTGGAGTGGACTCCACATCCCAGCTGTGCCTGTCACAGGCCTGAGCTCCTGCTCAGTTAACTTGAAGAGCTTCTTTATCATACAGCTGAGGATCCAGAAGGTAGCAGCGTATGTGCGCTTGTTTCTTTTTATGCAGAGGCACTGTGAGTGGTGAGTCTGAACAGATGTAAAGGGGTAGAGCTTGTGATGCTTTCTGGGGTTCACAGTGAGCATTACTTGATGCGTGAACTGCTAGAAATAGCGGTGCTTGCTTGGTAAGTTTGAAAATTTCAAAGAGCCTGGTTCCTAGACTGGCCCCGTGAAGGCGTGTCTGTTGGCGGTTTTTTGTTTTGTTTTTGTTTTGTCCTAATTTCTAGAAACCTGAGGTTAGTTGAGTTGGCCGTGACTGAGATGTTCTTGTTTGCAGATACATCGATCAAGGTCGGAATCCCCAGCTCTACACCAAAGAGTGCCTGGAGAGGGCTCTGGCTAAAAATGAGCAAGTTAAGGGGAAGATTGACACCATGAAGGTAAGACAGCCCGCCTGTCGTGTCAGCGTGCACACCTTCGAGAGCGCCGAACGGGCATGCAAGCGTGGCTGACGGACTCTTGTGACTGCCCCCCAGCAGGGTTTCAACATGTGTAATAGTTGTCCTGTGACAAACAGGAGAACAGATAGGCAGCCTTACACTTTGTCTGGTGATGTCCCTGGCCGGCAGGGCTTTCAGTGTGGCTTTCCTGTTTGACTTCCCTTGGGTGAGATCTAATTCAGTGCACCTGGTACGATTCTGTGTTGACCCTGACTGGAGGCCTCTTCTGTGCCAATGGGCTGCAGGTGGAGGATTCTGGAAGGTTTGTGCTGTCGCTGGGGTCTGACCTCCGGACCCCTGGAAGCTCCCATGTCACTTCACACAGAGAACTTGGAGATTTAGGGAGCTGTGTCCTGAACATGAACTGCAGTTGTCCCTCTCAGGTCACTGAAATGTGGTTCAGATGGTGCTTGGTTTTCTCTTTTTGGACCTTACTGGCCTCGGTGGATGCGGCGTGTGTGGCCTGCAGAGAGAGCACTGGGTACTCCCGTGTCTTCCGGGCTCCCTGCTAGCACCCAGGCCCTGGCTTGTGTTCTCTTCTCCTCGTGAGCTTGCTTCCTTTGAGAGGCTCCCAGGGTGTCTTTCCCCAGGTGCTGGGCGGGTGCCTGGTTTCCTTTCTCCACCCGCTGTCCCCTCTGCCTGCTGTTGAAGCCCCGCCATTGTCTGCCCCTGCGCCGCCCACTCCCGGCTGCTGTCGGCGGCGGGCACACGTGTGCTGCCCGTGTCTGCTGCGCCCCAGGCTGCACAGAGGGAACCTGTGGCTCAGGAGTGAGGTTGGGCTCCCTCAGATGACACGCCGCCGCAGAAGTGGGAGTGGTCTGCTTAGCATTGAGCCCATACGTCATCTCTCCCGTCAGCTTGGGTTGGGGACTTCCTGGACGCCCAGCAGAAGCCCCCTGTGGACTGACTGACCCTTGGGACTGAGGCTTCCGGTCCCACTGGCATCTTAGGCTCGTTGCCTTGGCCTGTGCTGGAGTGCACTGCCCACTGATGGGTGCCCGGGTGGTTAATCTTCCTCGTGCACCTGTGGCACTTGGTGTCATGTCTCACCTGAGAGCTATGGCAGTCTCAAGGCACACTTTGGCAGCCTGCGTGTCCGCAGTGGGCGCGGGTTAAAACATGGGAAGACGGTTTGCAGTTGTAGTGAAGCAGCATGTGGCTTCCTGACTGGCCTGTGGCCCCTAAGAGTCGAGGCTGGGGTGCAGGCACACGGGACGGCTGCTAAGACTCGGGTAGGACAGAGGTCAGGGGTGAGTGGCTGGAGAACCTGGGTGTTGGCAGGAGATGATGACTTTGCTCGGCTTGGGAAAGCTTCGGGAGGTCTTTGCACACGTGACTTTGGTGTGATTCCAGTGAGTAACTGTTGCAGTGAGTGTTACTTAAAATTCTAGTGTGAGTGTGGCCTGGGGAAGTCATCTCCACTGTGGGGCGGGGGCTGACTGGAGGGAAGTTGTCTTAAAGGTATAGTCCTCTCAGAGAGCTGGTGTCCCTGTACCACTCGTGTGATTGGCTCCATCCCTTTGGGTGGCCCAGTTGGGATTTTGGCCTCCTTGGAGGGGGGGTGGGTGCTGTCTATGTCTTGGATTTTTTTTTGACACAGCTATTTTTGTTTGTAGAAATTTAAAAGCCTGCTGATTCAGGAGCTTTCTAAAGTGTTTCCAGAAGACATGGCCAAGTACCGGAGCATTCGGGGGGAAGATCACCCACCTTCCTAAGTGTGTGAAGGCCCCCCATACCCCTGTAATTGCCGGACGACCCAGTGAGAAGCTGTGCCTGCCGATGCTGCCTTCCAGCCACGTGAACTGGCCTCGCCCTCCTCCTGCGCCCATCATTGACCTGTGCGCCTCGGGGCTGGAGGACTAGAGCTGTCCCAGCTGTCCTCAGCTTGTCCCTTGGTGGCCCCGTCTTTCTTAGGGAAAACAGGCAGGAAGACAGCCTTGCTGAAATGTGAAGTGTGATTGGGATTCTACTTGACACTTTCTTTTTATGTACTCCGTTCTGTTACAGTATCCTAAGACAAAACTGGGTTTTATATTTTACATTTTCAGATATGGTGCATAAGAACATAACTGTTTTCATGAGTTTCAGCTAAACATAATAAAGTCTTAAGTTTTACATGGCTCATTCCATGTAATTATTTCTGTAGCATTTTTACAAGGTAGAATAGTCCATTGTTAATTCCCTCAAGTGTTATAATATTCGTAAATGTTTTCTTCAGGCATATAGGTAGGAAAAGCTACATCCAGCTGGGCTCCCTTCCCACCGTCTCTTGTTTACAGGCGTGTGCTAAAGAACACAGACTGCTCACAGCACTGGAAACGCGGCAGGGCGGTGCTCCTCACCTCTAGTGTGGATGGAGTCCCCAGGGCGGTGCTCCTCACCTGTGGTGTGGATGGAGTCCGCAGGGCGGTGCTCCTCACCTGTAGTGTGGATGGAGTCTGGCAGGGGTGCTCCTCACCTGTAGTGTGGATGGAGTCCCCAGGGCGGTGCTCCTCACCTGTAGTGTGGATGGAGTCCCCAGGGCGGTGCTCCTCACCTGTAGTGTGGATGGAGTCCGGCAGGATGGTGCTCCTCACCTGTAGTGTGGATGGAGTCCGGCAGGACGGTGCTCCTCACCTGTAGTGTGGATGGAGTCCGGCAGGACGGTGCTCCTCACCTGTAGTGTGGGTGGAGTCCCCAGGACGGTGCTCCTCACCTGTAGTGTGGATGGAGTCCCCAGGGCGGTGCTCCTCACCTGTAGTGTGGATGGAGTCCCCAGGGCGGTGCTCCTCACCTGTAGTGTGGATGGAGTCCCCAGGACGGTGATCCTCACCTGTAGTGTGGATGGAGTCCCCAGGGCGGTGCTCCTCACCTGTAGTGTGGATGGAGTCCCCAGGGCGGTGCTCCTCACCTGTAGTGTGGATGGAGTCCCCAGGGCGGTGCTCCTCACCTGTAGTGTGGAGGGGCGGGTTCACCTGTGTGTGGATGGAGTCCGGCAGGGCGGTGCTCCTCACCTGTGGTGTGGATGGAGTCCCCAGGACGGTGCTCCTCACCTGTGGTGTGGATGGAGTCCACTGCGGCTTCGGCTTCTCTTCAGTGGGTCTGTGGGCTGGGGAGGGTCGGGCAGTGCATCTGGCTGCACGTTTAAGGAAGGCAGGAGCCTCCTGATGCTGGGCCTGCTTAGGGGGAGGGATCTGTAACAAGGCATCGCAGACCGGGTGTTTAAACCAGTGGAGGTCTGTTTCTCACAGCTGTGAAGTCTGGGTCTAACCTGTAGAAGGCACGGGTGTGTTTGTTGCCTTCACCAATGGGGAAGAAAGATAAAGAGCGGTCATTTGACTGCCCGTCAACAGTGGTTTAGATGAGGGCTTATTTGATGGGGTGCCAGTGCTCGGGAAGCACATGAGCTTGACACAGACGGTCGGGGTGTGTCATAGAATTAGTGCGGGCTTGATCAGGAAACGTTAACCGGGGTCCTTGTGTTCTGGCTGTCTGAGCGTTCCTCCCAGGCAGTCATCTGCCCACTGTGGGGAGGGCTGCTCTGGCCATGGTGCCAGTGTCCCCAGAGGAGCTGTGACCGCCCTCGTCTGGGCAGGCTCCTCTCCCTCACGGTTCCAGGTTTACACTGCAATCCACACGTCCTAAGTGCGTCCTAAGCATGCATCAGGCAGCTTCCCTTTTCTTCCCACAGACTGTTCCTCAGGAGCTTGCACACAGGTCTATACTCAAAATTATTGGGCTCATCTGCGCTCAAACCAGGCTCCAGGGCAAAGACCCTTCCATTAGCTCACCTCAGACCGCAGGCCTGCTGGCCTGTTAAGTCACTGCCTAACCGGGTCTCAAAATGTTGAGCAGTGTCCTCATTCTCAGCTCTAACTACTCACGGTAGTTCCTGTCCCTGTCTGTAGGTTTTCCTTTATGATCACCATGTTATCTAATAGTGTATCCAACTGTGCCCTGGAGTCATAAGGACCCTGAAGATGCTCATGTCCTCATCCTGTTAGCTGTGAAAAGGTTGCCTTATCTGGCAGAGGGTGAGATGTGGCTATGAGGACCTGCTTAGCTTTCCAGAGGTGCCCAGTGCAGCCACAGTGGTCTGTAGGAGAGGGAGAGAGGAAAAGCCGAGGTAGGTGAGAGGGTGGGATGGAGAGAGACGCCATGCTCTTGGGTTTGAAGAGGTGGCCATGAGCTCAGGGAGCAGGAACCACCCAGAAGCTGAAACAAAGGGAGAAGTGTAGCCCGATGACGACTCTGGAGAACGTCCAGCCTCCAGAGCGCCGGGGGATGGATCCCCGATGACGACTCTGTGGAGAACGTCCAGCCTCCAGAGCGCGGGGTGGTGTGTGTGTGTGTGTGTGTGTGTGTGTGTGTGTGTGGATCCCCGGGTGTGCCGGAGTGTGTGACAGCCCCGGTGAGGAGTGACCTGTGCAAACGTGAGCTCAGGCACATGTGATGTAGGCGCTGGCCTTTGAAGATGTGCTTGTTTTTACTTTGTCTTTGTCACAGCCCTTTTTAACCGAAGGTTCCCCAGACACTTCATAGATAAGACGTCGTCACGCCAAGAAACACATTGCTGAGGAGACACTGAAAACAAATGAACAGACTTTTTTTTTTTTTTTAAAGAAAAGATCAAGTTTTGATAGATTTGAGGGAATTTTCATGTGCTTTCTCATCTGAAGTCAAAAGGATAGTTTCAGATTATAATGAGTGCCTCTAGGAGGAAAAAGTGGGGTGTCTGGGGTTCTTGCTCCTTGCCTAGAGTATCCTGGGGTTACCCTCACAGCAGGAAACTGATGCCTTTCACAAGGACTCTCACAGGGCTTTGGAGGCCAGACTCCTCATCAAGGGGTGGCGGGGCTCCCTCTGGTGCCTTCCATGTGTCCTGGTCACAGCTGCAGGTGTGGCTGAGTTTCACAGCTGTATTGCTCCCGTCTGCTGTGGCTCACAAGGACGCTGTCACACAAAGTATAATCCAGTCCCTAGACTCCAACATGACATCTGCAAAGAGACTTTCTATATAAGTAAGGTCATATTTACACATTTTAGGTGGACATACTTCTGAGGGGCCACCACCCAGCCCACCATTGCCTTCTTGGCAGCTCTGGCCATGCAGTGCCTGGCATTGGTGGTTGGTGTCTAGTCTCACAAGAGAATATCTGTATTCTCTCACCCACCTGAGGACTCAGACTGCTCATGCCGGTATCTGCCCTGTTCTTCCCAGGGCAGGCGGCTCAGGAGTTGGGGATGGACCGAGGGCAGTGAAAACACTAAGCGCAGGTCTGTATAGAGACAACATTTGTCTCGGCTACGAGGGAAGAAATACTGTGGGTGGCAGTGATAGTCACAGCCGGAGAATGCAGGGATCCTTGCAGATGGCCTTGACACACTCGCACCTGAGTGATTGCTGATTTGCTGGGGGAGGGGCAGGCTGTGATGCACAGAGGCCCTGAGGCCCTGAGTGAAGGTGCAGTGGCTTGATTCGGGCAGCTGGGCATGAGCAGAGTGAGCCTGGGGAGCCTGTGGGGGAGGGCACACAGAAGAGCATTGGCCACCAGCCTAGCCAAGCCAGGATGCTCATACTGACCCTTAGACTGAAGTCACTCCTTGGATGACAAACCTCCCCACCCTGTGTGAAGGAATGTCAGGGCTCTTTTCTGATAAAAACTGGTAAGGCCTGATACACAACTCCACCATATTGATTTGAAAATAGTTTCAAAAGCCACACATAATGGGTAATTTCCTTTTGGTACATGCATGGTAAACACAGAGATGGGATGCAGACATTTATGCCATTTTTAAATTTTATTTTACAATATAATTTATTTCTACATATCAGCCAAGGATTCCCTTGTTCTCCCCCCTCCCGCCCCCCTTCCTTTCCCCCCAGCCCACCCCCCATTCCCATCTCCTCCAGGGCAAAGATTCCCCCAAGGATTGAGATCAACCTGGTAGACTCAGTCCAGGCAGGTCCAGTCTCCTCCTCCCAGACTGAGCCAAGCGTCCCTGTATAAGTCCCAGGTTTCAAACAGCTATCTCATGCAACGAGCCCAGGACCTGGTCCCACTGCCTGGATGCCTCCCAAACAGATCAAGACAATCAACTTTCTCACCTATTCAGAGGGCCTGATCCAGTTGGGAGCCCCTCAGCCTTTGGTTCATAGTTCATGTGTTTCCATTCGTTTGGCTATTTGTCCCTGTGCTTTATACAACCTTGATCTCAACAATTCTCACTCCCATAAACCCTCCTTTTTCTTGCCAATTGGACTCCCGGAGCTCCACCCGGGGCCTAGACATGGATCTCTGCATACAGATCCCTCGGTCATTGGATGGGGATTAGCACAACAATTAGGGTATGGACCATCCTATCACCAGAGTAGGTCATTTCAGGCTGTCTCTTGACCATTGCCAGCAGTCTATTGTGGAAGTATCTTTGTGGATTTCTGTGGACCTCTCTAGCACTCTGCTTCTTCCTATTCTCATGTGGTCTTCATTTACCATGGTCACCTATTCCTTGTTCTCCCTCTCTGTTCTTGATCCAGCTGGGATCTCCCGCTCCCACAGGCTCTCTTTCCCTCGACCCTCACCCTTCATTACTCCCACTCATGTCCAGGCTGTTCATGTAGATCTCATCCATTTCTCCGTCATTGGGCGATCCCCGTGTCTTTCTTAGGGTCCTGTTTTTCCAGGTAGCTTCCCTGGTGTTGTGAGTAGCAGTCCAGTCATCCTTGTTCCACATCTAGTATCCTCCTATGAGTGAGTACATACCATGTTTGTCTTTCTGAGTCTGGGTTACCTCACCCAGGATGATTTTTTCTAGATCCGTCCATTTGCCTGCAAACCTCATGATATTGTTTTTCTCTGCTGAGTAGTATTCCATTGTGTATATGTACCACATTTTATTTATCCATTCTTCAGTTGAAGGGCATCTAGGTTGTTTCCAGGTTCTGGCTATTATAAACAATGCTGATATGAACATAGCTGAGCAAGTGCCCTTGTGATATGATTGAGCATTCCTTGGGTATATGCCCAAGAGTGGTATAGTTGGATCTTGGGGGAGATTGATCATGTATGCCATTTTAAGCATGTTAGGCATATGGGAAGAGCTGGTGGAAGCCAAGGGCCAACTGTTAGTCATTTCCATGAGCCAGGCTGCGGTCTGCACAGCTCTGTCCTCACAGACATTGTTCTACAGGGACAGATTTCCTGCATGCATGTATATTCCAGCTCATGCACAGACTAAATGGAATAGCAAATCCATCACAGGATTAGTTTCTGGTTCAGGAGTATAGACAGGCTGTGACTATTTTGAAAGAGCCGGGAGGTAAGAGGGCATAAACCCAGGTGGGCTGATGTGTCCGTGTCCGTGTCCGTGTGTGTGCGCGGCTGGCTGGGAGGGCCAGGCTTCCTACACCATCCTGGCCTCCACCAGCTTGTCCTAGAAGCCTGTCTGCTTGCTGCTTGCAGGAGTTCCCCAGGTCAGCAAAATAAAGGGGGGCTCACCTGCTCACACAGGTGTAGCAGGTGTCCTCAAGAGCTGAAGTGGAAACACCATCTCCTCTAAATTAACTGTTGGCCTGTTATCTGTTGGTGCGGGGTCCCCATGCTGACCTGCTGGGGATGGCCTGAGTGGGCACATCTTCACAGTATACAAAAAGATGATTCCACAACATACATGTGTCTGCATGCTTCCTCTGTGCTGTATGTGCATATGCATGTATAGTTATCTGACCGTTTAGGAGAGCTGTGGATGAAGGAGGCTGCAGAGGATGGTGGATTGGTGTCTGTCCTGAGTTCAATTGTGTCCCCCCAAATTCAAGCCCACTTGAAACCTCAGAGCATGACTGTTTGGAAGCACCACTTTGAAGCTGTAAGCAAATATGATTCTTTGTTAATTTACATGAGATCACTCTAGGACAGGGCAAGCCATAAATCTCGTAACTAATCAGGAGAAGGTGGTGCAGATGAGCGGGGCGCTCCCCGAAGCCAGGGGCTCCAGACCCAGGAGTGGGGTGCACCAAGAAGGACCCTGAGAGCATCTTTATAGGGAGTGCAGCCTACTGACCCTGGAGGGTACACTTCTGGCCTCCAGAAGCAAGAGAAGGTTTCTGTTATTTCCTATCTCCTGGCTGTGAAGTCTGTTAGAAGAAACGACGCCAAGTCTGAGAAGAACCAGGTGCGTGGTGGCACACACTGCCGTGGCAGAAACTGGAGGCTCAATAAACAGGCGTTCCGTGACACCACAGACCCCATCCCTCTGTGAGTGCCGGGAGGGAGCGAAGTCCCGACCTTAGGAGCCCCACACACCTGAAGCACAGGCTCTATTGGTGATTCTGTGAGCTTCCTGCTAAACTATAACTTCTTTTACTACGGTCTGGTCTTGATCTGGGGGCCACACATAAAGCTTGCCTGGCATGGCTAGGTGCCTGAGACACGTTGATTCCCAGAGACATACATGCTCAGTGATGTGGCCTGCTGAGGGGCGCCACCTGCTGAGGGGCCTGGCCTGCATAGAGGCAAGGCCTGAAGGTGCTGCAGGCTTCAGTTAGGGTTGTAGGTTCCACCTGGGGTCGCTCTCAGGGAGAACACCCACCCAGGAGGGCAGGAGGGAGGCTGAGCCCACTCCGCTTTATAGCCCTTGTTTCATGGTGGCTCTTTGGCGTGAATCATCCATGACAATGGGAGATGGAGGGTCCTTTCTGCTTCCCTCACCTCCCGAGTGAATGCTGACCCTGGCTCACAGAGACATTGTTGGACATGGACTTTTTTTTTTTCAGATCACACATCTAAACAGCCCACAGGCTGGACACAGCATTGGCTCTGGGAAGTGAGGATCCTGCTGTGTGGGTTCCAAGGCACCAGACAATGTCCACCTGAGCTGGTGCATAGGTTGTGGTGTGATTTTCCTTACTCACAGGGTGGACTACAAGGCAAGGAGACAGACTGGCTGTTCGTGTGCTGTGGATGCAGACAGTCGAGGTCACAGGAGTCTTGTGGCTGTTGACTTCGATGACAGAGCTGCTGTGATAATGAGAACAGGAAGGATGGCAGCCAGTGCCCCTGAAGACGAGAGGCCACTGTGAACACAGACTGAGAAGACAAGGGGCCCCTGATGGAATATCGATTTCTGACTTTTGTTTACAGAGTTGTCTGGTTCAGAATCGGGCACCGGCAGAGCAGCGGCTGGGTGGGGGGCGCCACGGTGAGGATCTCCAATCCTGCCACATTGCTGGTCTTCTCAGGCTCAGCTGCCCCCTGCTCTGCGCTCCGTCCGTTGGCTGTTTGCTCCTGCGCTTGGTTCCTTGGGAGTCTGTGATCCCATCACTTCCTGCAGCCCCTCTTAAGGGGGACACAGGGGGACCAGAGGACTCCTCTGCACGAGGGTTTCCAGCTTTGCGGCTTGCTTGGGGATAGTCGTCTCAATATGACTTGAGGGAAGGTTGTTCACAATAGATTCGGGAGCATTCTCTGTGGAAGGTTTGGAGGGTGAGGAGTTTCATGTGGGGGCTTAAGGAGAGACATGGCTTGGTGGGCAGGCCCGAGGACTGGCATACCTAATGCCTGGTGGATACAGTGACTGGTCTGTCTCAGAGGCAGAGACGGGGGATTCCAAGGCAAGCTGGCTGGCAAGACCGTCTGAGCCGACAAGCTCCTTGTTTAACCTTGACTCAGCGAATGAGATGGAGAACAGTTGAAAAAGACTCCCTGTGCCAACCTCAGCCTCTGTACAACAGGTGGACATACACCTGCACACACATGAGCGTGCACACACACACACACACACACACACACACACACACACACACACACATGCAACGCACAACACACATCGACACATGTAAAAAAAGAAAAGAAACGGAACAGGCACCAGCACAGGGCCTCCTCTGTCCACACCGTAGCACACGGCTCATGACCCTCAAGGTCAGAGGTGTTCCGTCCTCCAGGCCGCCTCCTGGTGGCCACCCACCGCCCCTCCTGGCCGCCTTCACCTCTGCTCCTGCCTGCCACAGCCCTAAGTCAGGAGCACAGATGCTGGCCTAGGCAGGGTGCAGTCAGACCGCAGTCAAGCAGGGTGTGGACCCCAGGCCTCTGAGTCTGGGGCAGGGGAGTACCTAGGAGGTCCTACATTCCACGAGCCTCGTGCTGGTGGCTGGGAAGAGCCCGAGGCTGGCCCACAGCAGGCGTCACTCGCTGTAATCGTGGGTTCCCGCAGGCCTGATCTTCTGGAGTTGAACCTGGCAAAGTTCCCCTCTTTCCTTCAGCCAATGATGTCTGCCCCCCCCTTGCTGTTTTTGGCATCCTCCTCCTCTTCCTTAGGGGTGGGCTCTGTGGATGCACGGGAGCCCCGATATCTGAAGCCCCATGATGCTTGCCTCTTGCCTTTTCTCTTGGCTCCTTTTTCTCTGCACATCCTCCTCTCCCAACCTTTTCTTTTGAGATTTCTGCCTCTTTCCACCTCCTCTTCCAGTGGCTGCCTGGGCACTGAGTCCTCCCCTTCCCTCCGTCCCTCCTCACTTCCCTCCAATCCCCTTACTCCCCTCTGGAGTACTGGGGGAGACATGTGTCTTAAGGTGGCCCTTGGGCCACCAGTTAGTGCGGTGCTGTTTACTAATCTGTGAGTATGCAGGTGGAGCGTCAGCCTCCCAAAGGGACATTAACACAGCATCCACCAATTTCATCCAAAGCAGCAGCTGGGGCCCGGAGTCGGGCTGACTTACAGTAATACCAAGGCACAAGGAAAGACACGGGATGACTTCCACCATAGTCTGACTGCTTAGGCTTGGGAACATGAGTGAAAATCGAAGGCTCCTGTTCCAAGTGTGCACCGAACCCTGCTGTGAAGCTAATTGTGTCGCAGGAGCAAATGGCGACTGGCTGTTATCGTCACTCTTATTAATAACCATTTATTAGCTGTCCGTGGTGAGCAGCCAAGGTCTGAGTCAGCACAGCGAGCTGAGCCTCCCATTTATCCAGCACGGTTTTCAGAGCATCGATTTAAGCCTGTTTTTTTTTTTTTTTTTTTTATTGTTCCTCTTGTTGAGTTAAGTAGACCTGTGTTTGTACAAATGCTATTTATACACCAGGCAGAAGCAGATTGCATTGTAGAGAACACTGTTCCACATGTCTGCTCTGCATGCAAAGGACATTCAGGATGCAGTGTTCTGGACCCCAGACTCATCCCTCACTCTCTACTTACGCTGCCTGAGACCAGCAATGCTGCAGGTATACATTCAGGTTCACGTTCAGAACACACAGAGAGAATGCTGCAAGTATACATTCAGGTTCACGTTCAGAACACACAGAGAGAATGCTGCAGGTATACATTCAGGTTCACGTTCAGAACACACAGAGAGAAGGGCATTACGCACACCGGTCAGTACTTCTTCACTCAAATGTCTTTGGAATTTTGCCTTCTCAGGATAAAGAACAGACTCAGATGTCCAGCCGCACATGGTATTTAGTCCTCCTTTCAGAGCCTCTGGCTTTACAACGGCAAACGATGCCAAAGGTGCTGCCTGACTGTGTCTGTCTGTCTGTCTGTCTATCCTCTCTCTGCCTTCCTTTCTTTCTTTCTTTCTTTCTTTCTTTCTTTCTTTCTTTCTTTCTTTCTTTCTTTCTTTCTTTCTTTCTTTCTCTCCCTCTCTCTTAATCTATAGTAACATTTTTTAAAAATGTTTTCTTAAATTATTATGTTTACATCCCTACTACCACAGTTACCCCTTGCTCGTCGACCCACAGCCCCTGCCCCCACCCCTCCCCCTTGCCCCTCCCCCACTCCTCTTCCATTTCTGTTCAGGAAAGGGCAGGGCTCCTATGGATATCAACCAAACATGGCAAACATGCCGCAGCAAACACTTCCTCTCGTATTAAGGCTGGACAAGGCAACCCACTGTGAGGAGTGGGGTCCCAAAAGCTGGCCAAAGAGTCAGGGGCCGCCCCTGCTTCCACTGTTAGGAGTTCCACAAGGGTGCTGTTCTCATTGTTCAACAGTATCAACCAATATCTGAGGGCGTCTCCTGGCTTAGTCACCCCCCCCAGCCTCCCTCCATCCGTGTGTGTGTGTGTGTGTGTGTGTGTGTGTGTGTGTGTGTGTGTGTGTAGGTCAGAAGACAACCTTTTCTCCTTTTCTGTTATTTGATTCCTTGGATGTGTCTACCTTGTGTTTTTTAGTTCACTGGCCTGGAAGTTTCCAAGCAGGCTGTGCTGTGCTTATGTGATATCTGAAGGCCTTAAGGGCCAGGACCAGGTTCCTCTTCTGGGCACCCCACATCTGTTAAATGGTGAGAAACTCTATCCTACTCTGGAAAGGCTGAGGTGGATTTACAGAAATACAGTTTGTTTGTAATTTGGGTCTGAAATCTAGACTTACCAGGCCAATGGGCAGCGGCCAGGAAATGTGACCATGAGCTTCTCTTAACCCCCTTGGTATTTGGTCTCACATCCACCATGAGCTCCTATGTGCATGCCATTTGCTGAGGGAACGCTCCTCCATGCTCCACATATCCAGCTTCCCAGAATTAGATCCTTGGATGTCATGGACTCTCCCAAGGCTTTAATGGCAAACTGCTCTGGAAGCTGCTGAGGTGACCTGGGTTTCTTGGTTAAGTCCCAGGAATCACTCTACACATCCAGCACCAGATCCAGGGTTTGGAGAGAAACAAACAAACAAAAAACCAGAAAAACACCCCCCCCCCAAAAAAAAAAAAACCAAGCTGTGGCTTGCTCTGCTTCTCTGCCCTTTCAGAATTCACCCCAATACCTGGCTCCCCTGAGTTTTGTATTTAATAAGCCTGTTTAGAGATTAGTGCTACATCTGGCACCCAACTTGTCGGATACGAATTCACGAAAAAGCTACTTGCCCGTGGCCTTGCGGGCCCCAGCTCAGACCCGAGCTGCACGTTGCTGGTTGTGGTGGCGCATGCTGGTAGGATTTGCTGAAGGAGGCAGAGGCAGGAGGATCCCGAGTTTGAGGTCAGCCTAGGAGGCTTGCTGAGGAGAAGCTGGGGTGGGGGCCGAGCTACAATCGGTGGCGGTGGCGGTGGCGGTGGCGGTGGCGGTGGCGGTGGCGGTGGGATCATGGAGATGGCTACTGCTCCACACTACCATCTGCTTCTCATCGTGGTGATGGCGGTGATGCTGCTACTGAGGACGAAGGGTTTACTGCTGCTGGTTCAGAGAACAGTTGCCAGGACCATCATGTTACAAGACAGCTCCGGCAAAGGTCAGTCTGGAGAAGTCCGGCAAGGCAAGTGGTGGGGAGAAATTGCTGTGAAGACGTTCTCTTCTAGGGAAGAACTTTAGTGGTTCTGAGAGACAGATGTTTATCAGACTGTGATTGCTTCAAACCACAGAGGAGGCACAAAAAAAGAAAAAAGAAAAAAAAAAAAAAGAAAAGAAAAAAGAAAAAAGTATTTCTGCAGGAAACCATGACCACGCCTAACAGCAACTTTGGAATCTTCAAAAGGATGATGGGATCCCACAATGATGATTCCACACGGACTATGATAATGTCATTAAGCTGATTAACACCACGGAAAGATCAGCTTTGGACTACAAACTGCTCAGGACAATTTCGGGCTACCTGAGATGATCCAGCTTCAAGGACTTGAGACAAGCCCTGCGCTTTTGCATTAGCAGAGACTGGACAACAAATAATACAGCTACCTCTCCCAGGACCTGACTATTAACCCCAACATTTTGGTTTTTCAGGATCCCCTAAAGATACCTTCAACCCCAGACAGCAAGAAGTAATTTTAAGAAAATGACAGCCACATTCCCAAGAGGTGGGGTGGGTAATTTTTGGTTGTCTGAGTATGGATATTGTCATTGTTTACCATGATTGCTTTCAAGTTGTTAATTGCTAATAGTAAAAAAAAAAAAAAAGCTAGACAAAGGAGGTCAGAGTCAGGGTTTCTTGTTTAACAAAAAGAAAAAGAAAAAAGGGGAGATAGGTAAGAGGTAGATTATTGAATCTACTCTGAAAAAACAAAGATAGAAATGATAGAATAAAAGAGTAGATTATTGAATCTACTCTGAGAAGAAAAAAGGGAAGATACAGAAATGATAAGATAAAAGGTAGACTTTTGAATCTACTCAAAAAAGAAAAAAGAGAGAATATGGATATGGTAAGATAAAAGGTAGATTATTGAATCTACTTTTAAAAAGGAACTACTTATTTTAAATAGGATAAGTAATGAATTTTTTTGTCTGAATTTGTCAAATGTTAATGGACTAGACATTGTTAATGTAATTCTTGACTGTATATATTGTATATACTTATTGTATGTACTTTTTCATATATTAGTTATAACCTTTTTATTTGAAACAAAAAAGGGAAATGTGGTTGATATATTGTGCATCCCGATAAACTTATCTGAGGGTCAGAGAACAGAACAGCCATTGTATTAACAAAGGTTAGGCAGTGGAAGTACATGCTTTTAATCCTAGCATTCCAAAGGCAGAAATCCATCCCGATCTCTGTGAGTTCAAGGCCACACTGGAGAACAGAGCCAGGCATGGTGGCACACACCTTTAATCCCAGCCCTTGAGATCTCATGTCTTGCTTGGGAAAGACACATGCCTTTAATCCCAGGAAATGATAGCAGGAAGCATAAAGGTATATAAGGCGTGAGGACCAGGAACTAGAGGCTTTTATGCTTTTAAGCTTTGAGGCTTTTAGCAACAGTTCAGCTGAGACCCATTTGGATGAGGACCCAGAGGCTTCCAGTTTGAGGAAACAGGATCAGCTGAGGAACTGGCGAGATGAGGTGGCTGTGACTTGTTCTGCTTCTCTGGTCTTCCAGCATTCACCCCAATACCTGTCTCCATGTTTGTTTTTATTAAGAGACTGTTTAAGATTCGTGTTACAGGACTATGACTCATTGGCTGGCCCCATCCCTCTGTGGCCTTAGGCAGGCTCAGGAGTCCTGGCCTCATCTGGTACCTGTAGAGGCAGAGACCAGCACTGCTGTCCCCTCTGGCTGCACGGTGGCCCTTTTGGGGCTGCACACTCTTATTTGTGACACTGCCCTTCTTCTAGGTAGGCAGAGCAGAAAGTTGCCACTCTGTGGGTGGGTGACAGCTCAGGGACAGCCTTTGTGGTCAAGACTCGGGGGTGGGGGTGGGGGGGATGACACAGGCCTGAGCCCCCCAACTCAGTGTGACTGGCAGCCATTTATGAGCAGCAGTACAGAGAGTTTGCAGAGCTTATGCAATCTTGGGAAGGAAGTGCCTGATATTTACCAGGGATTGCCTGCCCATTAATCCTGTGAAATGAAAGCCCTCAGAGGCAGCACAGGAGGGAGCCCTTTCTCAGTTCCCTTTGGACCATTGTTTCGTCCTAATTTCACATGCTCCCCACCCGCCATTGTTGCTATTATTAGAATTCCAGCCATAAAGGAAAAATATTTATTTTGGGAGCAACCAAATCTCAAGTGTGAGTGCCTCTGCAGGGTGAAGTAGGAGTAGGGGATGTTAATTCAGAATTATTTTGAGACCGGAAATGAAGGTCAATAAAATGCCACTAATAATAATGAAATAGTTTGCAAATATCTTTTAAAGCAGAGAATTGGTTTCCACATTCATTAGCTGATTGGCTTGACGTGTATAATGATTTTGAAGCTACATGTGCAGCCAATCTCCCACACAGAACTGTGCAAGAACCCCCTCACCATCCTCCCTGACCCCATTGCCTAGCATTTTGAAGTAGAAAGCAGGACTGGATAGCAGGCTGAAGATGAACGTTGGATTGGCGGGGGGGTCTCCTGAACACTCTTCCCAGGGTTGTTTCCAACCCTTCTGCTTACTGTTTCCCCTAACATGTTATGAATTGGTTGCTGTGAATAATGCAGTGGTGTAGAACATTACATGCCAGGCAGATGAGGGCTGGAGAAGTGCCCGCAGGGTCTGTGTCATACAAGTCGCAGAACGTTTGAGTTATCCTGCAGCTGAAACAGTACTGTGCCTTTGAGGTCAGTCCCGGGCTGTTTTCAGGTCACCTCCCTCCACACCTCCAGTGTGGGTAGCGGCTGAGACCTGTTCTTTGTGTGCGGCTCTTGGGATTCACATCCACTGCGTTCTTCCCCCCAGGAGATGAGCCATGTACCTCCTCACACTGCCAGCTCGCAGGGCCAGTAAAGGGATGGTGTTGATCCTGTGCTCGTCCTCCTGGGGTCCACTTGGCCAGACTCTCTCACTGGTTACCTCTTCACCTTCTCCAGCTCTATGTCTTAACGGGGTGATGGATCCTATTGGTTTTGGACAAACCTCATCAGTGCATGTTCAAAGGCATAGGGAGTCCCGAGTTTTTGGTGTTGATTATATACCAGGCTTTCTGACTCTGGGAGGAGCGTCCCTGAGGACCATATGGCAAGGCTACTCCCTCATACATTAGCCCCTGGATGGAAGGTCAGAGAAACTCAGCAAATGGAGCCTCCACCAAAGCCAAGGCTTCCCCCAGGGGAAAGGAGGGGTGTGCACAACTGTAGTGTCAGGCAGCAGGAACACGGGATGGGGGGGTGGGGGGCTTGCAGCTAAACAGCGGTGAAGCTTCCATTTCATAAGACGCTTAGAGCCCGGTTCGCTTAAGCTCAGAGAGCAGGCCTGCGCTGAGGTCTCAGACGCGCGCGGGTCCTGGTGGTGTGTCCGTGTCGTGCCCCCCCCTCCCCCCCCCCCCGGCACCACTCCGGGCTCTTCCCAAGGGAGGGAGAGGCTGCTGAGCTGCTGGCTTTTGCTTCCTAGTTTGCCCCCGGGAACCTGTACCTCTGCAAGGATCTGGAATCCAGGCGTGGGAGGTAGGAGGAGGGTTCTGTTCAGGGTCAGAGAGGAACAGAAGTAGGTTGCTGAATCAGCTCTGGAAATCCTTGCTTGGCCCAGGCAGCCTTGCTTTTTGCTCTGGGTCCCACTTGAAGACCAATACCCAGGTCTCTCAGCCAGCCATTGGCTAGAGTCCTGGCCTATAGCTACCAAACACCGGATTGTGTCTTAAAGAAAGTACTTTGCAGCCCTAAGCCCGGCCGGTCTCCATGTGACCTTATTTGGACGTAGGGTCTTCGCAGACATAATTAGGTTAAACTGCCTGAGGACCAGAAGGGAGCATGGAGAGGACTGTGTGACATTCAGGGAGAAGGCCAGAGGCTGCCGAGGTGGACTCTAGTGGAGTTTCAGTGAGAGACTGGTAAAATTTGGCACACATAAGGTCGGTCCCTCAGTTTCACACACACACACACACACCACACACACACACACACACATACACACACACACACACACACACACACACGCCACCCATAAAATCAAATGAACTGAGTGAATGCATAAATGAATGAGCTAATCCACGGGCTCCTTTTTTACCCTCAGAAGCTAAGCTAAGCTCTCAGCTTTGCACGCTGACTCTGTGTTCTGGAAGAATGACAAACAGAAAGTCTGGTAAAGACACTCAAAATAGTACCCTTCGACGTCTTGGAAAACGCATTCTGCTTGTCTTGCTAAATCTAGCAAAAATATCCTCGCAGGCTACGGAAAGCCGCCCAGGATACACATTGGTCAGCTGTTTGGCCCAGAGCATTAACTACAGTTGTAAAAACAGAATAACGTAGAATATGTATTAGTATGAAGACACATTTTAGTAATGTTCACAGCAGTGTTTCTGATTCTAATAGAAATTTGTGACAATTAAACTTTGTTCCTGCACTTTGTGGCATTCCTTCTATTACCTTTTAACATGATTACTTTTGTCTGTCATGGGTTTCCTGCCCTGGGGGTTAAATAGATGTGCATGCTGTGTGTGTGTTTGTTTGTGTGTGTGTGTGTGTGTGTGTGTGTGTGTGTGTGTGTGCATGTGAATGCTATGTGTGTGTGTGTCTGTGTGTGTGTGTGCATGTGCATGCTATGTGTGTGTGCATGTGCATGCTATGTGTGTGTTTGTGTGTGTGCATGTGCATGCTATGTGTGTGTGCATGTGCATGCTATGTGTGTGTTTGTGTGTGTGCATGTGCATGTGCATGCTGTGTGTGTCTCTGCATATGCATGCTATGTGTGCGTGTGTCTCTGTGTGTGTGCATGTATGTGCTATGTGTGTGTCTCTCTGTGCATATGCATGCTATGTGTGCGTGTGTCTCTGTGTGCATGTGTGTGCTATGTGTGTGTGTCTCTCTGTGCATATGCATGCTATGTGTGCGTGTGTCTCTGTGTGTATGCATGTGCATGCTGTGTGTGTGTGTTTGTGTGTGTGCATGCTGTGTGTGCATATGCATGCTATGTGTGCGTGTGTCTCTGTGTGTGTGCATGTGCATGCTGTGTGTGTGTTTGTGTGTGTGCATGCTGTGTGTGCATATGCATGCTATGTATATGCATGTGCATGCTATGCATGTGTATGTGTGTGTATATGTGTGTTCTGTGTCTCTAAGAAAATCATCACTTAACAGCTCCATATACTTGAGGCTAGTGAGAATCTATTAACAAAAGTTATAAAAACTTCAGAGTTGTCCCATTCCCCGCTAGAAAACATTTTACAAAATGTAATGATAGATCCAAGTGAGGCTGTGCAATGTCCCCTGAGCAGAGACAAGTCCTGTCCCTATGAATGAGATGAGACAGACAGACACAGTCACCTAACTCCTCTTTGAACACGCTACTTTTTCTTGATGTCACCCTGAGTCAGAAGGAGAAAGTTTCTTGTGTTCTTGGGCGTGAAAATGGAATCCTGATTTAGTGAGTCGAGGCTGAGGGCATGGGGAACAGAGGCCAGGAGTCACTGGGGTGGAGAGAGAGCAAGGGAGCCAGGGTGAGTGGAAGGCAGTGGGGCATATCGCTGTGCAGTCTGGCACTCAAAAGGTTACCTTGACCTTGGAGGCTATCGAGGACGGAAGAGAGAGGACCTGGGGGAGGGATTCTCAGCAGACCTCAGATCCCTCTGTCCCATGAGGTCCTGTGAGGTAGGAGACTTTTCTTCTTTTACTTATTTTTTTTAACATACCTTTTACATTCTTTATGTAACTTCAGAGATGTATTATTTTTGAAATAGCTCAGTGACTATTGTATGTGAAATTTCTGGAAATAGGAAGGGATGGAAAACATGAACTTGAGATGATCAGCCTGAGGACAATGGAGGTGGTCCTGACAGGCTGAGAGACTTGGGCGAGGCTGCATGTTGGCTGTGCCCAAGCCTGTGGCCTATGCGTCAAGCTGGGAACCAGGCAGGGGATGAGGTAGAGACCAAAGGGACTGGAAAGGCTTTGTGCAAGCATGTGTGGCATAAGGTCATAGCGTTGTCTAAGTTATCTGCTGAGATTAGAGCAGGCAAAGATAAAGGCTGTGGACAAACATTTCTTCTTGGCAGATGGGAAACTGAAGTTGGAAATTTTATGTTCACCTTAACTGGGAGTTTATTATGCAGCATCCACCACCTTTCCATCCACCTATCCACCCATCCTCTCATTTGTACTTACTGAAAAAAAGTCAATGTATCTGAGGTATGTGTACACACCACCCACGGGAGTGACTTGTTACCTGGCACATCTGTTCGGAAGGAAGAAGGTAAACTAGTTCAGGTTTCTGTGGAGTTCTGTCTTTCCATGCCTAACCCCAATCTTTCTATTGTTCTTCTCCAGGTCTTTTGTATAGATTATGTTACCCCAACACTTCCAGTATCATCTGAGCCATAATTGATATGAAGCTGTGGTTCTTATAGATCTGAAAATCGAATAATTAATTAAAAAAAATCTCTGAAAGTTTATGTAGAGGCAGGCTGCAGGTGGCCAGACCTCAGCTCCTCGGCTACTGCTCCTGTGGACCCACCGAGTCCCCTCAGTCTTGCTTCTTGGGTCACTTTCAGAGACTGGGTTCTGGACTCCTCCCAGGTGAGGTCATTCTATAGTGAGGTTTCAGGATTTTGCATAGAATGACAGATGTTCTGGGCCACATAGACTTTTGGGGAACCAGCCCATCAGTGTTTGAATCACTGATTGTGATGAGATTTTCTTGGGTTAAGTGCAGAATCTTCTCTTCCTCCATTCTCCCTTGATCACTCTATTACCCACATAGTTTTCCTCCTCCCAGAGGCAGAGTCTGGTCTTTGCTCTCCAACGGTTTGCAGACTTTTCTCCTGGAGGTTCTCATGAGACCCAGTGCTGGGTGGAACTATAGTGAGGCCCCTCCTCTACCTCTGCCTGCCTCAACTTTTCCTTTCCTGATGTCCTGAAGGTTCCCATGTGTTCTGCATCCTTCTGTGTTCCACACCAGCCATGACTTCCTGTTCATTTCCTTGCTTGTCATATCCCTCTTGAACTGTGACTTCTCCAGTGCTGGGTCAGTCTCTCTGATCTTTCCCCTGGCACTGTGTAGTGGCTTGGCATCCCAGTCTTCATGCCACACTGCAGAGTGGGCACAGATGCCCCATACCCTGGTTGAAGCCCCCAAAGATGTCATCTTTACATCACTTTGCAGCCCTCTGACATCTGAAGGGGACATGATACTGGGCACTGCTCAAGTGACGCACAGATATGGACCCACTTAAAGCTACAAGGAAACATTTTATTATCCGTCTGTCACAAATTGAGAAACTGAGGCCAGGAGTGGTCAAATGATTGGCCTAAATCATCCAGCTTGTGAGGTCCAGAGCCGCATTGTGAAGTCAGGGAGGGGATATGGTACTTGAGGGTGATGGCCCTGTGTGGTCCGCTCCTCTCGCTTTGGTCACGCTCCCATGAGCCTTCCCAGCACAATAGCTTGCCCTAGCGCTGGACTACACTTTGCCTCATGTCTCCCTAACGTTGTGTCTTCTCTGACCTCTTGGCGCTGTCCGTCCTTCCCTGCACCTTGGCATCACACCTCACCTCTGTGATGGTTCTTCTTGGCTGTCAGCTTGACGAGATCTGGGATCAATTAAGAGATAGGTTTCCAGGGTAAACCTTTGGTGAATTAGGCAGATGAAAGTCACGTCTGTGAGGGATTCCCCTGGTTACGTTCACTGAAGTCGGAAGACACACCTGGATGTGCACAGTGCTTTCCAGCAGCCACCCACGTATGAAGAGGTCAGAGGGCAAAGGGCTTTTGCTTCTTGCCCCCTTTGCCTTCGAGTCTTTCTGGCCAGTTCATTCACTGACTCTGTTGCTACCATTCACCCTCGCTGCCGTCAGAACCCAGATTCTTGGACTTTATCAGACCGAAGACCAGAGACCCCAGGAATCTTCCATGCCTTCAGTGGCAGATGGGACCACTGAGGCATGCACCTTGCTGATTAAGAAGTACGGCAGTGTGGGGACAGACATTGGAGCGTCTAGACCATGTCTTGTAAGACAATCTAATATGCAGCCCCTTTAATATATTTGTTTCTCTAGAGAACCCAGACTGACAAGTCTCCTCTGTGAATTTTCTTCTAAGCAGGAAGGATTGTGAGCCTTAGACCTGGGTGCTTAGAATGCTTTGGGGGATTTAGTTCATCATTCTTCATTGTATCCATCGTACATATCAGTATGTGCACAGTTAGAGAAGAAGTTTTCCTTGTGCTGATTTTGCAGAGGATAAGAAGCTGTAGTTGTATATGTAAAGTGAAGTAGAAAATGAAGGCAATTATACAGATAATTAAAAAAGAAAATAACTCTTTGGGGGGGAGCTCAATTATGTAGATTTATCTGATGGAGATTTAAAAATCATAATTAGCCAGTTACAGGCCTGAGTGCTCGTTTTCCTCTGAGTGGGTCAAAGAGAGCCTGAGTGGGCAACTCTGCTCTCCCTGTGGCCTGGAGGCTCATGGGATGTGTGCAGTCTTCTGTGCTCTGGTTTTTCTCTGGACTGACATGGCTGCACTGGCCTGGGTTACATAATCAGCCTTCTAGCATGTATCGTATGATACTCCTGTTCTCAGAACTCCAGGTCTTAGCACTCAGACTTTTTCCCCTGAGTGCTCTCTGTATTTAGTGAGATGGTAAACTCTGAAGATCTATGCCTTGCATTCTTGGCTCTTAGGTTTAGGGGTGGATCTAGGGTATACAAATAAGCATATGAGTGATGGATGGGTACGAAGATGCTCTTCCAGCCGCTTCTCCAGCCCTGCAGAGCTTCTGATAGTCACTGTCTCCAACTATTACATTAAAAGGGCCTGAGATGATCCTAGAGGAGGTCCAGAGGTGGCCACAGACACACGTCCTCCATCTTTCCCAGATGGAAGTAGCTCTGGGAGGATGAAGAATGGGGACTTTGCTATGGTGCTCTGAGGATTGGCCAAGAAGCCAATGATGTGGGTGTTGACACTCCTCCTGGTACAGTTGGTTATATTCCTCTTTCAGATGTCTGTGATGTAGAGGAAGAGTGTCAGGAAGGCTCCAGTGTTTATTAACTTGGAGTGTTAAACACCCAAATGGATCAATTCTTGAATCAATCTTAAAGTTGATTACTTTCTAAGCAGTAATTGATGAGATGTCTATGGGGCATGAGATCCCGTCACACTGGAGGAAAATTGTAGAGCATCAATGCCATCAGTGTGCTGGCACTCATTGCCCGTGTGTTATTTCGAGTCTGCCTGGTCCTGGAGATGCTTTTAGAAGACCATGGTGGACCATCCAGCATGAGGGATTCCTTTCAGGTACATGGCAGGATCTCCAGGATCTTCTAAGGTCTGAAGTGAGGCAAACAGAAGGTTTAAGATTCTGCTCCAGTGTTTCCCGCAGCCAGCCCTGTTGGAAGCACCAGTGCGAAGGTGGTGAGTCAGCACTTGGAGAAGCAGTGGGGCTAAATTTGGAGATTTTGCCTCAGCCAGATTGAAATCCAGCAGTTGCTCCTGAAGTCTTGATGACATGGTTTCATCCAAGTTAAACCACCAAAGACAAAGTGGGAAGACTGTAAACTCTTGGGTCACGATTGTCCAGGTGGGATTCTGAGACCAGTCAACTGACTACAGAGGTCCTGGCTTGCCGTGTTCGGATGTGCTGGGATTCTGCTGTAAGCATAACTGTGTGTTTCTGAATGGCACCCTGAGGCATCATTGAAATGTGGAAATTGACTAGGTCAAAATGTCAATGTGTACTTCCTTTCCAACACTCAAAGTCTCTGCTAGAGACATGCGCAGAAGAGTCAGGGACACTCTGGCTAGAGCACTGTGGCTCCTGGGTGAAGATGTAGCCGGAGCCAACTTCCTAATGTTTGCCTGGCACCCCTGGCCCGTGCTCTGTGCCAGGCTCACTGAAGAGAAGCGCTCACCAGCCACTTCCTCTTTGGTTGCCTCCCACTGTGCCCATTTCTCCTTCAGAGAGCAGACCTTTTAAAGTATATTTGTGGTTTCTGATAGTAAGGATGAGTAGGAATTGAGCTGTGTGCTCTTATGCATATAATCTGCAACTTATTTATTCAGGTCATAGGTACAAACAGGGCGAAACAGTAGCAGGGCATCACATATTAACACTACATCCGTATTAAAGCATACCAAGTGCGGCAGGCCTGTTATCAACTGTATGATGGCTCTGGCTTCTTCACTATTCCGTGGACTCAAGTCATTGCAGACCGTTATTTCCTCCAAGCCCCATTTCAAGACATCTTAGCTTCACGGAAAATATTTCTCACCTTTTTTCAAATGAACGGTTTATTTATTTTTCTATCTTCTACTGGTAAGCAATTTTGCTGTTTTCTAAGTCACAGGAAAACTGTTCAAGAGTTCCAGTGGAATGCAGAAGTGGCTTGTGGCTGGCCACGAGTGGCCTTTAGTGCTTCTGAAGGCACATGTGACTGTTGAACCTCTTTCTGCCGTGAGGTCACTCCGTAGGTGTGATGAGCACCGGTCTGTCACTTCTCCCACCCAGAGGGGTGAGGAGCAAGGAGGGAGGGACTGCGGTTAGGGAGTTCCATCCTTTGTCACCCCATTTCTGTGTGTGTGCGTGTGTGCAAGCGTGTATGTGCATGCGTGAGTGTGTGTGTGTGTGTGTGTGTGTGTGTGTGTGTGTGTGTTGGGCTAGCTTGGCTGGCCACTGAGCCCTAGGGATCTACCTGTCCCAACCTCTCTAGAGCAGGGATTGTGACCATGGTTAGCTTTCTTTTAATGTGGGTTCTAGAGGTGAAGCCAGTTCTAGACAGAGGCCTCATCTCAGCTTCTGGTTTCTATTCTTAGACACTTTAAAGACTTCTTGGGGGATTTTAGCTCCAAATGCGTTTTCTTCCTGTGTGCATGTGAACCAAGCAATTCAAGGTAATAAAATGTCCAGTCATTAGCATGTTGGGAGCAAACAATTTGGAATATTGTTTGAAATGTTAAGTTCCAAATGCCAATAGTTTTATTTTTAATAATATTTTTACTTATTCTTTGAGAATTTTATACATGTATGCAATAATGTATTGTTTTATGACATATTTTAATTATATTCACCCATTTTTACCTCCCCCGCACTCCACCTAGATTTCCCCCAACATATCCCCTCTAAAAGATCATGGCCTTTTCTTTCTTTCGTTCTCTTTTTTTAAAACCTCACCGAGTTCCATTAGTGCCGCCCATGTGTGCGTAGGTGTGAGAGGAGCCTGCCAGGGCCCCCAACTACAAAAACAATGTCCCTCCCCTCCACAACAGGCAGCAGCTGCTGGTGGCTCTTTGGACAGGAGTCTGTCCCCTTGAGCAGCCTCCCCTCATTGAGGCTGGGATTTTGATTGGTTTGGTCTTGTGCAGGTAACTAAATCAGCTGTGTGGTTTTTTTTTGTTGTTGTTTATGTTTTTATTTATTTATTTATTGGTTTTTTGAGACAGGGTTTCTCTGTGTAGTTTTGCGCCTTTTCCTGAAACTCACTTGGTAGTCCAGGCTGGCCTCGAACTCACAGAGATCCGCCTGGCTCTGCCTCCCGAGTGCTGGGATTAAAGGCGTGCACCACCACCGCCCGGCTTAAAAGACTTTCATTTTTTTTCTCTAGATTTATTTATTTATTATGTATACAGAAGAGGGCGCCAGATCTCATTACAGATGGTTGTGAGCCACCATGTGGTTGCTGGGAATTGAACTCAGGGCCTCTGGAAGAGCAGTCTCTCCAACCCGTTGTTTATTTTTTTGTGTGTGTTTTTTTAAGACAGGGTTTCTCAGTGTAGTTTTAGTGCCTGTCCTCGATCTCACTCTGTAGACCAGGCTGGCCTAGAACTCACAGAGATCTGCCTGGCTCTGCCTCCCCAGTGCTGGGATTAAAGGCGTGCACCACCACTGCCCACCCAGCTGTGAGTTCTTAAGTGAGCAGCACATCACAAGATGCTGCCCCATCCAGCTCTTACACTATTTTTAATCCCCTTTTCTTACGATGTTCTGAACCTTGGGGACAGGGCAGATTGAGAGAGATGCCCCATTTAGGACTGATTATTTATAATCTCTTATTGTGAGCATTTTTACCAGTTTTGAGTTTCTCTGTTAACCGTGGCTCACTACAAAAAGAGAAGCATCTTTGGCCAAGTTTGAGGGCAGGTCAGATCTGTTTGTACACACATATTTAAAAGGTTGTTTGATGATATGACCATCTAGCATGAAAGAAGAGTAGGTTCCCTGCCCCCAGGGCCCATGACTTGCCCAGCCATAGGCTTTTGTGTGAGTTTACAGCGCCAGGCATAAACTCTGTCCTTGAATCCAATCAGAAAGCGGTTAGTGTCACCCACAACAGTCATGCCACAGTCACACCAGTGGTCACATCTTGCCTAGAAGGTTGATTTTATAGGATGAAGGGTCCGGTGCTGGGTAAGATCATTGATACCTCTTCTTCCTCAGCAGTCTGCAGAGCACCATGCGAGCTAATCAAAAGAGAGGAAGTTTCCTGGGTTTGACACTGATTTCTCTACGTCCTGCCATGAAAGTCATTTATATTCCTCATGGTGATAATTTTGACAGGGGTGAGATACAATCTTAGAGTAAATGCAAGTAACTTGATTCTTGTACAAGTGTAAAAGGTGTACATGTGCACATTACCCTTCATCAAGTTGCCACGTCCCTGTTTGTCACACGTATTCTTAAATGAAATCTGTTTCATCCTTCTCATACCCTCTTGCTACACCATGCCACCAAACAAATGACTACCCATCCCACGTTCAAGCCCTCAGAGTGAGGAGTACTCCTGAATTCTCTCTACCTTGCAGCAACAAACGTTTGCTCATTAAAATATCATGGCTCTGAAAATTGGCTGCCGACTTCTGGCCTCTGCTGCTTTTAACTGGGATTCACTAGAAACCTTCACACATTCTCCTCCAGGAACCAGACCACAGAGAAGCTGGACCATGGTGGTGCAGGGCAGGATACCGTGAAGGAGAGCAGATGCTAATGATGCTCTGTGCAGCTCCCCTGGAAGCAGGTTTGTGTTCTGCACGTTGAAACAAACCACACAGCTGAGTCTGAAGTGAACGTGTGCTTTGCCTACAGTCTTGTCATGCGTGGGATGGGGTAGAATGATGGGATGAGTGATCCAGACACTGCAGCCCTTGTGCAGATCACCAGAACTCGTTCTGCATATCCCTAACTCACCCCACAACTTCCTTCTTCCCTCCTCCCACCATTGTCCTTTTGATCTCAAGCCTCAACTATCGTCTCTCAGAGAATGAGCTCCCTGTTCTTTACGTGGCCTCCCACAGTCCATCTTGGGTCCTTCAGCCAGGGTGGTCTGCCAGGGGCATAGCAGACTTGTGCTACCCCTTACCTAATGTACACATCGTGTTCTCATCACACATTTGGTGGGAAAACTATTTTACAGTCTTGGGACAGAGTGGATGGCGTCTGGTTCCTGCCTGGCTTCCCTGCCTTCTCTCTGATGTCTTCTCGGTCTCTCTGAGTCTTTGGGGCTCTTCTGGCTTCCCCGCTTTGCTTCCCTGCAGTTCTTCCTGTTCATTCTTGCTTTGGGCCTTTCTGTCCAGGTCTCCCAAGCTGTATTTCGATATGCTGCGTCTTCCCAAAGAAGTATAAAGCAGACATCACGTTCTAGCTTTCTTTGTATGATACTTGGCTTCATCTTGATAGTTTCCCTTTTTAATCACTGATGGATCATTGGCTATTTCTTCTCATTTTATTAGCATGAAAGCAGGTGTGTCCAATTTCTCTTGAGAATTCAGTGTAACACAAATACCTGGTGCATAGGCCGAACAAATTCTGGAGTTTTCTGTTGGCACCTACACCTCATTTTCTTCTGTTGTTAGTGCATTTAGAAAAAATGCACTGTTTTGAAGTTGAGCATGGTGGCATGTGTCTGTGATCTTATCACTCAGGAAGCCGAAGGTACAGAATATTGAGTTCCAGGCCAGCCTAGGTTGCATATTATTACAGTGTTTCATTTTTTTAAAATAGTATTTTAAGTGAATGTGTAGCTGGAAGGTAGAATATTGTTTAGCAATCTGTATACTGTGGATTAAAACCCAAGTCAAATGATGCAGTGGGGAATGAATTCAGAGTAAGGTATAACCTAACCCTCAGGGGCACTCCACAAAGAGCGTGGGGAGAGAGCCAAAAAGATCAGCTGTCTCAGTTCACTGACTTACAGTCTTCTGAAGGAAGCTTTTTGGATAGTTTATGCATTAGGGATTGAGAGCAGGAGTAGATTTAATTGGTTTCTGGCCCAGTGTAGACAGATGTTCAATGAATGCTGGCCTTTGCCAAACTGGTTCCAGGTTCTGCCATGAGCTGCCTTTGTAAAAACACAGTATATTAAAATTCTAAGCAGAATTTTACTTCCATAACAAGAAATGAAAATGGGACAGCTTTTGAAGTGATAACAATGCTTTGCCAAGCTAGGAATTGGGCTGTATAACTATATTTACAGCACTCAGATTTGAAAGCAGGAGGGTATTGAGTTCAAAATCACCCTGAGCATTGGCACAAAACAGACATGTTGATTAATGGTATTGACGTGAGGACCCAGACGTGAATCCACATACCTTTGGACACCTGATTTATTTTATAAAGAAGCCAGAAATATACACTGACAAAAGAAGGCATCTTCAGCAAGTGATGCTGGTCTAACTGGATGTCTGCATGTAGAAGAATGCAAATAGATTCATATTTGTCACCCCGTGCTATTGCTACAAATTTGAGATTGATTTATATAGATATGATAAGGTAAAAGGTAGATTATTGAATCTTCTTTTAGAAAGCAACCACTAGTTTTAAATATTTTACATTGGATTGGATTTTGGTATATAGTATACAAATTATATATATTGATACCAATTTGAGATTAATATATTGTACATATATTTCTAATCTTGTTCAAGATATTGTACCTATACAGTTTATTTAACAATGTAATGTAATTTGCTAATCCTTGAAAGTTATTATTACAGTCGAACTTGTAGTCATATTAGGTATGTTTTCAAGGTCAAACAGATATTTTAGATAGACAGGTCATCTTCAAACCCTTCAGAGATCTACAGAATATGGCATTTAAAATGTTTTAATAACATAATTTTTTTTTTACTTTTTATGACTATGAGACATGTCTTCTCCTGGCAGTACCAATCTACTTCAGAGAAGATATGGGCATTGAAGAAACTGCATATGGAGTTAACTTTCACTGTGGCAAAAGTTAGCCACTGGGCAAAAAAAGTGCCCTTGCATCAACTGCTGACAGTATGCTGTCCAAAATGGACAAGCAGAACACACACACACACACACACACACACACACACACACACACACACACACACACACGACTACCGATCCTTGCCAAGACAAGTGTGGTTGCAGTTTTGACAACATGCGTCCTCTGAGGCCAGGGCAATATGACACCATCACTGAAGTGGCTTTGCAATCTGGAAAAGGTACAGTGCCCCTTCCTTCGAAAGCAGCTGAACAGGCAGTGGGCCGATGGCTTCTGGTGTGCAGTGGGACAGCAGCTGGAGCAGTTATTCTTGGAGGAGTAACTAGGCTGACGGAGTCTAACCTCTCAATGGTAGACTGACATTTAATAAATGAGATGAAGCCACTCACAAGCCTAGAAGAATGGGAAGCCAAATTCCAAAAACACCAGCAATTTCTAAAATTTAAAATCCTGAATCATGCCATGACACTGGCAGAATTCAAGTTTATCTAGTACGTGGAATACTTGTACTGAATACCGGGTTGAGCTGTAGGTCTTGCATACATCCTGCTTCACAAATGAGTCTGTCAGATACACTAAGCCTGTAGGCCAAAGATGTTTCCCCAGCGTTGCAGAGAAACCTTGGGTGACTGTCCAGGAAGCTGGCTGTCTCTGTCATGACTCATTTTTTGGAAGTCACTTGTTTACACTTCCTGTTTTACTAGGTAATATTATTTCCTTCACGGGTTTCTGAGGGGGTTAAAGATTAGATAGTTGTAGTTACAGTTTTCCTTGTTAACAATTTCAGAAAAGAAACTCACCAAGAGGTGTGAAGTGTATAAATTTGAAAGCCATCATATGATAGTTTTCTGTTGGTAATACAAGATAGGCTAGAAAGTAAATTAGGTACATTTAGGACTCAACCAAAATAGGATAGATAATGGAATATTTTCACTAAATTTGTCAAATGCAAATGGACTAGACATTGTTGATGTATTTATTGCTTGTATATATTTTATATAGTTATTGTAATTATTGTATGTAGTTTTCATATATTAATTATAACTTTTTTAGTTTTTATTTTAGACAAAAAAGGGGAAATGTGGTGATATTTTATTTGTGCTCTAATAAGTAAAATTTACTTGAGGATCAGAGGAAAAAGCCAGCCACTATAGTAAATAGAAGTCAGGCAATGGTAGCACACACTTTTAATCCTATCACTTGGGAGGCAGGGATCTGTCTGGATCTCTATGAGTTCAAGGCCACACTGGGAAAAGAGCCAGGCATGGTAACACACGACTTTAATCCCGGCACTAACCATAGAGTTCTGAAGGTCTGTACAGGCAGAGAGGAAGTGACAGAGCTGGGCAGGAAGAGGAAGTGATATAGCTGGGCTGAGAGAGCAAATGAGTGAGCAGAACAGAAAGGAATATAGGTGTGGGTATTCAGGAAGTAGCTCGCCTTGGAAACTGTGGAGTTGGTAAGGTGAAGTTAGCTGTGCCTTTTTCTTTTCCTCTCAGGCTTTAACCCCAATTTCCGGCTCTGAGTTTTTTTTATTATTAATAAGACCATTTAGCAACTCATCTACACTGTGCAAAAATCAACTCCAAGGGGATCAAAGATGTCAACATGAACCAGACACACTGAATCTTATAGAAGAGAAGGTAGGGATAGCCTTGAACTCATTGGCACAGAAAAATACTTTGTGAACAGATAGCATAGGCACTAAAGATTAACAATTAATAAATGTTTCATGAAACTGAAAATCTTCTGTATAGCAAAGGGCACCATCATTCAGACAATGCATCTCCCTACAGAATGGGAAAAGATTTATTTTACTAACTGTACATCCAAATGAGAGCTGATACCCAAAATATATAAAGAACTAAACAACAACAACAACAACAAACAATCCAAAACCAACTGGATATTAAGAAAACAACCCAATTGAAAATGGGGTACCGATCAGGAATCTCAAATGACTGAGAAACATTGAAAGACATATCAACATCCTTTGATTGAAAGACACATCAGCCACCAGAGAAATGCAAATCAAAACTACTTTGAGATTTCACTTCATGTCAGTCACAATGGCTGTCATCAATGAAACCAATGACAGATCATGCTGGTGAGGATATGGAGTAAGGGAAAACTTCATCCATGGCTGGCCGGAGTACAAACTTGTACAGCCACTATGAAAATCAGCGTGGCAGTTTCTCAGGAAGCTTTGAATGTATCTACCTGAAGCTATCTCACTCTTGGGCACACACACGAAGGGCATCTCATTGAACTACAGAGTCACTTGCTCAGTCACGGTCATTGCTACTCTGTTCACAATAGCCAGAAACTGGAAACAGCCTAGATGTCCATCAATGAATTAATGGGTAAAGAAAATGTGGTACATCTACATAAATGAATATCACTGAGAGGTTAAAAAAATGAAGTTGTGAAATTTGTAGATAAATAGATGGTGCTAGGAAAAAAATCATCCTGAGTGAGGTAATCCAGACACAGAAAGACAAATATGGTATGTATTTGTTTATATGTGGATATTAGCTGTTACATCTTTGATAAATAAGCTACAGTCTGCATGATGACAGAGACTGATATACAGCGAGGGAGTAGGGCCAGGGCCAGATCTCTCTAGGAAGGGAAGTAGAATAGACAGTTTTGAGTGGACAATGGTGGGGGACAGGAATGGGAAGATCAAATGGGGAGGGCAAGGAGGAGGGGGTAAGGGAGGAAATACAGGGAGGGACAGCTAAAACTGAGGCCATTGGAGGGGTCGTACGGAAACCTAATACAGTAGAAGCTTCCTAAAATACATACACATATGAAGGTGATCTAAATGAAATCGTCAAGTAACAGGGGTGATGGAACCCCAGGTGGCCATCTGTGTCACCAAATGAAGCTTCCAGTGCGGGAATGGGTCACATCTAATCAATTTGTTGGCCAAAGGGGCCCCGTGGGAAGCCCCAAACAACTCAGGCTGTTGCCAAGGCTTTTGGTTGCTCTCTAAAAACCGACAGTTAGGCCATATTGCTGAAGACAACACTAGACAACTCACTGAACCTGGAGAAGTAGAGCCGGTGCCTGACTAGAGCCTTCACCCCTCTGGACTAGTCTTCCTGGTGCTGGGAGGTACTCTGGGTACTACCAAAGGAGCTACAAACACTTTGATCCACAACGATGACCTGCCTGCTAGGTATACTAGAGCCATAGCGGCACAAAGCACTTGGGAGTAACCAACCACTGTCTGACTGGATTTAAGGACCACTCCACAAGATGGAACCCATCCTGACATGGCCCCGGTGGCTAAAATTCTGAGACTAGATAGGCCAGGGGCCTAGGGAGAAACCAAATAATGTTCTTCTAAAAGGCATAAACTATCTCCTAATGACATTCTGCTATACTCATAGACCAGTGCCTTGCTCAGCCACCGTCAGAGAAGCTTCTTCTTGTATTAGATGGGAACAAATACAGAGACCCAGAGCCAGACTATGAATGAGATGTCTCCATCAAATCATTTCCCCTAAGTTCCAGGGAACCTTGTGGAACAGGAGGCAGAAAGATAGTAAGAGCCAGAGGGGATGGAGGACACCAACAAAACAAGGCCTTCTAAACCCAGCAGGGCTGGCACACATACGAACTCACAGAGACTGTGGCTGCACGCACAGGGCATACAGAGGTCTATGCGAGATGGGATCCCAGCGCTGAGAGGAGAAGAGGACACAAGCTCCCATACCTAACCACGAAGCGATCTCCTTTTGGCAACTTCTTGCAAATGAAAAAGTAGTTTCTCCAAGCAAGTCTTAGGGTCAAACCGCTCTTAAGCCCAGGCCTCATGTCCAGCAGTAGATGGCAGCCAGCACAAAGGGAACTCACTGACATCTTTGGGGTTCATTGTTCCGTTATGTTTTGTCAGGACATTTGGTTTTACACACAGGTCCTTTGTGCAGATAGCACAGCTTCAGGTTTTATGTTTTTATTGGATTCCTATGTGTGTGAACGTGTGTGTCTCAGTGTCTACATGTGCTTCTTAGGCATTTTCTTTGGCTCTTTTTCTTCTGTTGGTTTGTTTTGTTTTGTCCTATTCTGGTGTGCTTGTTTTTGCTTTGTTTTATTGTATTATTATTCTTTAGATACCTGTTCATTTTCTAAGGGGAGACCGAAAGTGTGTGGATGTGGATTGGAGGAGAGGTGGGAGAATGTAGAGGAGTTGGGAGAGAGGAAACTGTAACCAGAATATATTAGATGAGAATAAAACTATTCTCAATAAAAGAAAAACAGAGGGAAACAGAACAAAAGAAAAACCCAAGCCAGCCTGAGCTACACAGCAAGGCCCTGCCCCAGGAAGGTAAGAGCTGGGGCTGTTGCTCAGCGGAAGAGCACGTTCTTAGCAGGACCCAGATCTTGACATCTACTTGAGTATCTCAGTCTATCACTCACTCAACAATCAATCAATAGATAATTGAAGAAATAAATAAAAACAAGGCTTTTCTGCAGAGAAGTCATGGCAATCTGAAGTCAGTTACAACACTGTCTTCTGTTGAGGTCCCAACAGTAAGAAGGCTCCCAAGAGTCACTTCCTGTGAGCTGGGAGAGAAGCTTCCTATACTGTCTGCCTTGGGATGCGTATCCTGGGTTCCCTCAGAAGGAGGCCCACCGGGCTGTTGTTTGCTCTTCCTAATGTTCTGCTGTCAGAAAGTTTGGGGATTATCTGCTCAGTCAAATCCTTATTGGCCTGATGACTGAAAGGTCTCATTACGTTGACTTAGAGCTATGCTTGTGATTATTGAAAAGAAACGTGAGATGTTTAAGGATATTTAAGGAATTTTATTCTTTGGCTAGGAATGGCATGAAGTAGAGGACAATGATTAGCCACTTCTGCCTCAGGTTTGACCTACCTCATCTTCCTTCCAAGGCCCTTTGCAGATCAATACAAGAGCCTGTCCTTCGTATTGTTGTTTATGGTTAACTAGTCTGACTTCAGCAGTAATCACAGTGGTCCCGAAGGCACTGGGGTGCACATTTTAGAAATGGGAGAAGGGCTTTGAGGTTGAGAGCACTAGTGGCATCTGTCAGTTAGTGGCCGGTCAGGGAAGCTCCTCTGAGTTCAGACCCAACGGCTCTTTCTCTGTGATAAAACTGATGGTCGCCCTGGCTTCTCACGGCTGCTGAGAAACAGCCTCAGACTTAGCAGCTTCCCATCTTAGGTTTCCGGAGGTTGGGGATTTAATGGGACTTCCCCTGGGATCAAGTCAAGAGGGAGGTTGGAACCCTAGTGTGGGTCTCACTGAGCCAGTGTCACAGTGCTGGTGGAGCTGTCCCTTTGGGAAGCTGGGGCGGAGGGCTTCTGTTCCCTCACTTCTCTCATCTTCTCAGAGGAGCCCAGATTTCTTGGTTCATGCACCACCCCCTCTCCATCTTCTAAGCCAATAGATCTCACTTTGTCTACCTGGACCCAGTCCCAGCCAGGCACCTCCTACCAGACTCAGGCTCCCCAGGTGCTGAGGGTTCTGAAGTGAGCTCACCCTTGCTCAGTGTGGGCATGAGTGCTCAGCACCTGCCTCTCACATCTGATTTGAATTTCAGAAAAACAGAACAAGTAAATGCGTGAGACGTTTTCTATTCAACTTCAAAGCTTTCCTACAAGTGACTTTTGATAACTGTCATTAAAAGGGAATAGACACAGTTTGAAAAAAAAAAAAAAACAAAAAACTCATAATATCAGAGTGACTCCATTTCCTCCGCATTGCCACTGGTTAAGAAAGCCAGCAGGCGCCTGCGGTACCAGGAGCAGGTGTCATCACCGAATTCATGGCCTGCTGGTCTTCACGCATGACACCCGCAGTGCTCCTCTCTACCCAGTGGCATCAGCAGAGACACAGGGGAAACAGTTTGCAAGTCCAAAGATTTCCTCTGGGGGGAAAAGCACTGCCGTGGTAACAGCAACTTCCCAGTCTCAATAGGGTAGCTATTTCTTGTGTTTCGTCTACAGTCGCCCACACCCCCACCAAGTGCTCACCCTCCAAGCTCTGTAAACTGTTAAGTCATGGCTCTGAGCCCTGTGGATGGAGCAGCAGCCATGGCTTCTTGAAAATCCCAGTGAACATATACAGGGTCTCAGATTCTATTTGTCCTGTCTACATTTAATCTCCTCCCATACCCGTTTCCAGCACTCCATCCAATCCTCACTTCAGGGGTGCTTCCCATTCAAAGGTTGACTCTGTGGATGGCCTGCGGGAGTAATGTCTGCAGAGGAGTGTGCAGAAGTAGACATTCCCTACCGGGTCCACACAGTGACCTTAGATTTCACACTCACTGGGCTCCTTTGTGACAGCAACATTCAGATCAGGCCCTTCCTCAGGCTCCTGGAGAACTCCACTGCATCCACAGAGGCTGAGAAGCCCTAGAGGAGGGAAACACAGGGATAGACATGAGAGGCCAGCCTCCCTGACCCAGACAGTAGCAGCTCTGAGATCCTGCCTCGGTCTAAGAACTGGCTATGCCCCGACACGGCAGCCTTCTAGAACATGCATTGAGATATGCTCTGTTAGGGACAATGAATGCGTGCTATCCAGGCTTGAAAACAAACACCATGGCTGCTCCTGGGTCTTGCAGTGCATCAAGGCGGGCACCTGCACAGGGAAAGTCATGGTGGAGGTCAGGCGAACGGAAAAGCCCCCATGCCAACTGGGAAGAATGTCATCTCAGAGGAAGCAGTTGCTTCTTTGTTTTGAAGGTTGAGTCTACTTCCAACCTTCCTATGGAGGACAGGGTTGTTCATATACAGGGGAAGTCATGTCAAAGTAGAGAAATGGGAGGGTGTGTTCATGTGTGCTTGCGTGCACAGATGTTTGCATGAGCATGCATATGTGTACACATGAGCACTTGAGGGTATGTATGGTATTTCATGGTTAGGCAAATATGTGTGCACAAGTGCATTGGAGTGTGTGCACATGGGTCTTCCCAAGTGTGTATATATGTTTGTGTGCATGTACATGTGTGCACCTGAGTGTCTGTGCGCAGAAATGCATGTGGTACATGGTTCTACACATGGGTGCCCCTGAATGTCTATGTACGCAGATAGCATGTGTTTATGCGTGTTTGTGTGTATGGTGTATTTGTGAAACAAAAAGAAAGTCAGAGGGCAGCTGATGCATAAGTTGGAGCTTTCAGCTAAGTGAGTTCCAGGCTAGGGAAGACTGGGGAGCCAGGCTGGTCTTGAGGGGTTCCTGCTGCCTTCAGGAGTGGCTAGAGAGCTGGAAAAGTCTACTTTGAGAAGATGGAGACAGAGTTGTCAAGGGAACAGAGTGACTAACGCCCAGTGCTGACTTATATTTCAGATGAGATGTTACAAAATCTGAAATAAGGGCTGAAATGAAGGGACAGGTGGGGTAGACACCTGGAGCATGCGCCTTACTAGAGCCGCCGTTATTCAATCCACATGTGGAGTTCTCACTGGGAGCCCGACCTGTGTCAGCAGAGCCTATGGATGTCTCAGTTGCCTCCATGGCCTCACACACATTCCAACATCTCTAACAAGCCTCCAAAGAAATGTGAGAGCCCACACATGTGTGTGCACTGCGCTGTGCTGGTGTCCACTGAGCAGGCAGGCCCGGTTTGTGCTCACGAGACATTCAGGAGCAAGCTTCCAACTCTCTCACATCCTTCCAACTCTGCTGGGTGCTGTCACTTCTGAACCCAGGGTACCTCTCAGAGTCATTGCTTTTCTCACTCAAGGTCTTCCATAGCTGAAGGTTTAAATTAGACAAGAGCTGTGTGCACATAGCTATACACACAGGATGAGATCATATCTGTGCTTCAGAAATGCTCATATATTTGATTGAGTGATTGAGCCAATGAATGAAGAGCTTGTGTTCAGAGTCACTAAGGAGGTCCTGTCTCAGGGAAAGGGCACCCTGTCCCCTAGGGAAACAATGTGAGAAAGGTTAGTGTGCATCCCCCAGGCTCATTTGGCTGATGTCATCATAGGCTCTCTGGGGCTCAGTTGTGTATAGCATTCTGTGGCCCTCTGACAATCATGCCTGTTTATTTGTAGACCTTATCATCACAAGGTGAGGGGGAGTATGGGAATTCCGTACTTCTGACAAGCTGCGCGAAGGTTGACTTTAGTGTGGGGAACTGGAGCTTCACTCATGTCTATAGAGAGGTCCCAGTCCCAGCACAGCTTACTTGATTCCAGCCCACTTTCAGAAGTGACAGGAAGGCTGAGCTATGTGTGGCAGTGCTGAGAAACAGACAGGAACTGTAAATAAAACATCTGAGGGGAGATGGAGAAGAAGCAGCAGACCAAAAGACTGAAAGGAAACTCCCTGGTGCCAGAAAAGGCTGAGCAAGAAGCAAAGGCGCACACCCAGGAGTTACTGAGCTGTGGGCATGAATGTCAGGCTCTGCAGAAAACAGGCGAGAGCCTGTCACAGGAAACACAGACCAGTGCATGCTCCACCGCCAACAGAATCCCCTTATTCTTTATTTTTCAAAAGAAGAAACTCTTCTATAGATTTTTCCTTCTCCCAGGGACCGACAATGAGGACTAAGTTTTTAGAGGATTTACAACTGTCTTCTGAGCATAACTCTGGTCGTCCTTGCTAATAGTTGAACATGTTCTAATTAAGTGCTGCATCGTACATGGGTGAGAGCTTAAACTGCTGAGATACATGGGAACAACAGACAAAGGGACCAATCACCAGCACGACTGGTTGGCAGCTGTGGAGGCTCAGAAGCATGATTCAGACTTTCTTTGGTCATCTTTCCATGAAGATATGGGCATCTTCATCCCCTCCTTTTGTAGTGGAGCTGTATATCATTGGGCCAATAGGAAAACAAAACACACAGCAATGGCTGTCTAATTCCTCAGCCCAGGCTTCAAAAAAACAGTGGCTCTGGGTGTCCATCCCCTGGACACTGCTGTGGTTTGAATATGAAGTGTCCATCACAGGCTCCTGTTTGGAACGCTTTGTCTTCGGTTGCTGACGCTATTTTGGAAGCCTAGGTTGTGGGTCTGTGTTGGAGGTGGTAGGTCGCTTTTGGGAACACATTATCCCCAACCATTTTCTGCCTGGCTCTCTGTTTGCTGACGCACTGCTCAAGTATCTTTTTTTTTTTTTTTTTTTGCTGTTGTGATAAAAAAAAAAAACACTTTGTCCAAAGCAACCTAGGGTCAGGGAGGGTTTATTTGGCTTACACTTCCAGATCACAGTCCATCCTGTGGGAAGTGGTGCAGGAATTTGAAGGAAAAAACAAGACCATTGCTGCCTTGCTTACTTTTCTTACACAGCCCAAGACCACCTGCACCGGGCTGGACTGCCCACAATGGGCTGTGCCCTCCTGTATCAACTGACAACAAAGGACCCTCCCCAGACATGCCCACAGGCCAGTCTGATGTAGGCAATCTCTCAGCTGAGGCTTTCTGCCCAGAATACTTCAGACTGTGTCAAGTTGATAACTAAGGCTAAGTAGGACATCTACTATGATGTAAACTGAGCTGTCCAGCCATGCCTTCCCTACCATGAGGGTTGGGACCCTCTGAAAACGTGGGCCAAAATAGATTTCTTTAAATGGTTTCTGTCAGGTATTCGGTGACAGTGACACCAGGTCTGGGAGCCTAGTCACCATTCTATGTGGAACCTCCCTGGGGGGGGCACTCGGAGATGACCCAACTGCCTGCTCTGTGATACACGATGTTAGAACAGAGTCCAGCTGAATGGCCCCAACTGTCCCTGTGTGGAGCTGAGCCCAGCTTCCCTGCTGAGCCCTGTCCAAACAATTGCAAATGAGTGAACAAAATAGACAGCTCTGTTTTAACTCCTTCGGCTTCGGAGTGATGGACGACTCATCAACAGAGAGCTGGACCAGATGTCCGAGTGAGGCTTGTGGCACTGAATCTGGATGTCACAGTGATTTTCAGTCCTTTTGTTAGGGAGGTGAAGGCTACAGGGACTTGGTGGTCAGAGACTTTCAAGGTTGAAGCCTCAGGCTCCTTATCTGTGGTAGAAGCTGCACCTATCCTGTGTTGTGCAGAGTAACTTAGATGTGTGTGGTGGCTACCAAAGCCACCACACAGCGACGTCCTATGTATAGAGTGCTCAGTTTTCTCCCCTAACGCTACCTTTGTAGAGGTCAACGTGTTTATTGTAGCGGAAAAGTGACAAAAATTTGGTGGGGGTCATTGTTTCAGGCAATGGAAATGGGGGCCCTAAGGATGGGAGAGAAAGTGTTTTCCATAAAATTTTCATTTCTTAAAAACCAGTTTGCTTGAGTCACCCTTCAAGAGAAGGCACAAATAAAAACATGGTAACAAATGTGCCCTGAGAAATCATCTTTACAGAAACACTTCCTGAGGGGGAAGGGTGTCTCTAGCCGACCCGGTGACACACACAGGTGTGTCATTTAATGAGTGTCTTCCCAGTGATGAGAAATAGTGGCCCTTGTCCCACACACTGGCCAGTAGAGGACATGTTTTTCCTACTGGTGTGAAGTGGCCTGGATTTTTAGGTAGGGTGGGATGCAAAGTCCATACCTATGTCCCCAGTGTCAATGACACATGGTGCCGGCTTCCTGACACCTGGACAAGATAGAGCTGGGAATCGCCTGTTGATCATGACAGAGGTCTCATCTCGCTTCCTTGGTGAGCTGGTCAGTTAGCCTGTTGCTGGCAGAAAGGAGACACGAGACAGCCTTGCTGCCACCCACATTCAGAAGCTTACTGTTTCTGTCTTCTTTGGCTGGTGACAAGGAATCAATATGGCTCTGGCTGAGGATAGGGTAGATTCACGGCCTGGAAGGAAGACATGGCTTCCTGCCATGAACTGTCATAGCTCATGCTCAGATATTTACTAAACATTCTGTCCATCCTCCTCCTAAACATGGGCATTTGGAGCCCGAAGCAGTGATGCAATGGTCTCCACCGGAGGGATTCACATGGGCATCTGTGCTGGTTCGCGATGCCCTCACACTACCAGTGAGCAGCCACTCTGTTAATGGCTGTGTGAGGTGGACACTGAGGTGTGGAGTGTTCTGCTTCATTTGTAAAACGTAGCAAGATGGTCTGAAACACAGAATTCTCACAGGGCCAGCCCAGGAGTGTCAGCAGCAGGTTGAAAATGGCAGCTACGGAGATGGAAAGTTCATGTTCTTGTGGATAAACTTGGACGCTGTCAGTTTTAGAAATTTCTTTGCTTTGGGACTTCTAAGAGCCTTTAAAATCCAGTGTGATTCCCCAGAAAGCATTTCATAGTCACATGATTCCAGCCGTCTGTAACCCATTTCCAGGGGCTGTTAGGGAGGCTGAGACCACACTCAGTATCAGCTGAGAGTTTTAGCACCTTGACTTATCTGTGGTTCTCCTAACTGCTCTCAGGAGTTGGCCTACCCAGATGCGAGTGCTTGGAAGATTTCAGCCTGATTAATGGGTCTCTTTCTGCCTCTTCATCAAAAAGTTTCCCCCTCTGTGCCTTAGAATCTGGATGGGCCAACCAACTACTTCCTGAGTCGATGAAGACACTCCCCACCACTGTGAGCATGGCTGTGATGTCTCTGTGGCTATTTTTTGTCTTTCTTAGTACACATGTATCCCCTGGAGAGTTTCACCCCGAAGATGTACCAATACTCATCCACAAACCCAGGAGTATGATGTTTAGGTCTGAGTACTAGGAAAAGTTTTTAGCAAGTCATTTGTGTAAGGGGACAGGGAGTGCGTGCCTCCAACTGTGCCAGTCATGTGGCTTCTTCCACCGCCGTTCATCTGCCTCTGCTACTGGGGTTCAGAGAAGACACAGGCAATGGGCACACATGCAGATGGGCACATTTGGCTCTTGGTTCTTGGTTTCCCCCCAACTGGATGGAGCACATATACACCATAGGCCACCTTTGAACATGTTAACATTTGCTACTTTAGATGCTTCCAGCCAATTCTCTGCCATTTCATCCAAATAGTGAAGGCTGCCTGTGAACATAAGTCCCAGAGCAATAGGGCTAGACTCTTGGCTGGTGTACAGTGCCTGTGAGTGGGTGTGGGTAGAGAGCAGATGGTGATGATGCCGTACTGACAGTGTGTCTGTCAATGATGTGGCCCTGTGGGGACTCAGTGAGAGATGACGAGCAAGTACCATAACACTTGGTCACCAAGCAACGGCTTCCAGATATTTTGTTCTGGAAATGGTGGGTGGTGGCTCTTAAGGAAGACTGAATGACCAGCCTTCGAGCTCCTTAGGGTGATTCAAGGCCTTTCTTCTTCATTCCTTCTCGGCTGTGGCTGGTAGGCTTGTGGCTGCTGGAGCTAGCAGTGCCAGAGCTATCTTGCCTTATCCAATTCCCTCTGCCCTGTTCAAATAAGAACAGATGCCGGTTGGAAAAATGCACCAAAGCTGGGAATATGGCATTGAGTTATTGAATTGTTTTGATGGGATCCAGAGCCTAATATAGTTACACATGGCAGCCAGAGCTTCAGTTTCATCTGGCTGTTTATTAACTTTGGAGTGAACTGTAACAGAATTCCTTCCTGTACTGAGGACTGGTTCTGGGCCCCAAGAACTCTTTGACCATCTGTGTTCTTGGCAAATGTTCCAGGTGAGGTTGGTTGGAGCCACCCTGGGCTTAGAGTCCTTCCTTCATCTTCCACTGTTAGCCCGAAGTCAGCCTTTACTCTCTCTCTCTCTCTCTCTCTCTCTCTCTCTCATCATATCTACACATTCTATGTCATGAATTTATTAGGTCAGATCTCAGGGCAGCAGCTGTCTCCAGGGGAGGTGTCAGGGACTGTGGAAGTTTGAGGTTTGACCCTGCATACAGGCTCATATATCAGCCTGTTACAGTTTCATGGATGCTGATAGAAGACACATATTAATTGTTTAGAGACAAAGGCATTTATTAAACAAAGCACACCTATTCTCCTTGCTCTCAAGCCCCAGGAGGATAAGGTAGACAGGTCTATGTGGATGCCACAAACTCAGTGGGTGTGTGGGAGCCCAGGAAAGAATCATTTAATAATGGGCATGGACACATCTGCCCTTTCATCTAGAGGGAGATGCTATTCCCATCTGGGGGCTTCTTGGCTAGGTGCCATGGACCTGTGGGCTTGAAGTTTTTTTTCAGGGCTTTTCTGTGCATAATAGGATGTTGGCTGCACCCCTTGCCTCTACCCAACAGATACTTTCTTACTCAAACATGGATTATTCCTTTACAGTAAGTGAGAAGAATGGACATTATCAGAACAAGGAGAAATCAAGTCCTATGGCTCATTTATGGACCTGGACACAAGAGGTGGACTGTGATATGCCTACACTGGTTGGACAACCATCTCCCAAACAAGGCATTTCTTTACCAGTGACGATGAAAGGAACACCACTCAGAAGATGTTTACTTTTCCTTGTGATTAAGACCTTTTTATCAGAACTTTAGTACTTAGGTGAGGAGTCAGAGATTAAATCATGGACTTAATTGGTAACATGCTGAAATTCACCTATCAGCTGTACATTACCATCTTGCAGCAAGTTTTAAAGAAGTGAGAAGAAGTCTGAATTCTGTAACAACATGACCTTTCTTGAAGCTTTGGGTGGTCGATTTTGGGTGGTCAATTTTAAGTTTGGCTGGTTGTTCCTTGGACATCCAAGACTGTGTATTATTTGAGCAAAGCACATGATCTCTTTCTGTTGAGGACAGTAGGGCTAGCCTGAGGTACTATGGGTACTGGCCTTGGTAGTGAAGGTGACTTAGTGGCCCTAATCCTAAAGTAATGTTTTGTGAGAATGATTGCAAATTTATTAACCAAGTGAAAATTTTTTAATTTTTAAAACATTAGATTTTTCCCTTTGAGATATACATTGAATATATGATTTTGTAAGTCAATGTTCAGATATAGATGACTGTGATGTTTAGACTTGAATGTTGACTTGATGTGATGCAGAGAGTCTCAGTGAGGGATTCTCTAGGTTAGGTTATCCTGTAGGCATGTCTGAGGGGAGTTGTTTTGAATGTGTTAATTGATGTGGGAAGACCTGCCCACTGTGGGTGACGCTATTCTCTAGGCAGGGGATGCTGAACAAAGAGCAGAGCACAAGCGTGTGCCATTAATTTGTTTCTCTCTGTCTCTTGACTGTGGATGCAATGTGCCCTGCTGTCTTAAGCTCCGCCTCTGCGGCTTCCTCATCGTGATGGACGGTCACCTGTAATTATGAGAGAAAACGACTCTTCTACCCTAAGTGCTCTTGTCAGAGTATTTTATCCCAGCAGCAGGAGTGGAATGAAGACAGCAATACAGCTAAACATCGTGCTCCGTTGTCAACATTGCTGATGGCCGTGGCCCGTGGATCAGGCGATGAGTGCAGGGATCCGGCAACAACAATGACAGGCTTTTGGCTAACTTCTTTCTAAATGCCAACAGGATGTAGGCACCAAACACTGAATCTTGCATTTTATTTACCAAAGGATGATTCAGGTTATCCTGGGACATCTGTCCACTCTACAAACTGGGAATTAGAGCGAAACTTCTGCTTCAGGTACAATGCCAAGGCTCAGTACTTACATTCACATAGTTTTTTGAATGGTAGTTCATCCTTACTAAAACTATTTTTTCATAAATTCTTTTAACATGTCCGCATGTAGTGTTGTTAAATTGTTTCCCCTTAAAGCCTACTAAGGATACAGACACTGCAGCTTAAATATAATTTGCTCTTGCCTGTACCACATAATTGCACCAGGAATGTCCCTTCACAAACAGTTCTATGTTCCCAACAGGGTCTTGGGTTCTGGTAAACTGAATTCTGATATCCCCAGTGCAAACTCTGGGGCAAGATTGAAGTTGTTTTCTTGGGAGAAGATTTCAAGGAAACAGCACAAGTGATTCAGATATGATGCAGGGAGCAGAGAAATGTTCTTTGCCGCCAAGAAAAGCTGAATATCCCCCCACTGGGAACCTGAGGCACTGTGTCTCAGGACTGTTTCCAAAGACAGAAAGTGTCTAGGGGCACTAATATCCCCCGGTTCCAGGCCGGGTCTGTCATTTCTCCACAGACGTCTGCAGCTTTGTGGTTGGACATATGTGCCTGGGCCTTGGTAGACATATTTACGTGGGCTCGGAGCTGTCCACTACACCAGTGCTGAAGCCGAGTGATTATTGAAGTCCTGATTATTGAAGTCAACCTGTTCACAAATGCAACAAAACTGCTGGGTTATTTTTAAAATATTACAAATACCATTTATATCACAGAGAAAAGTCTTGGGTCTACATAGGCTTCTCCCTGTTTGTTATGCTATGGCTTCAATTTCCTGTGTTTATCACATAGTAGAAAATAGATAAAACAACAACAACAAAAAATCCAAATGCATTAATAACTAGGTGTATGAGTTCATACTACTTTCTAAAAGTTTTGCAGTTGATGACACGATGCCCATTCAGCAGCGTGACCTTCCTCAGTTCTTTGTCATTTGGCTTCTCTTCTCCTGTAAGAGAGGAAGAGTGGGAAAGTAGGCACAGGTCCTTCTGCCCTTCCGAGAGAACTGCTGTGAGCTATCCTTGATACACACTCTGATGACCATCTTGGCGGAGATAGGGTTCATGTAGGGTTGCTAATCTTGGACCTGAAGTGGGAAGTAGGAGCGTACAGGGGGAGACCATTTGCCTGGAAGGATCTGACAAGGGTGACGAGAACTCTTTCTTCACATACTTGAATGACGAAGGTTTGAATGGTCATCTGCCTGATGATTTTTTACAATGCAATGTTGTGATAAACAGCACCTGTAAAGTTTAATCAGAATATGAAGCAGAGTGGCTTTGCCTTGTTTTTAATCTCGACTCTGCTTTCTCATGGGAATTTTGAGATGGAAATTATCCAGCGCTCTGGCCAATGGCATCATAAACACAGCCTCCTCCCAGCACAAACTCCGTATAAGCTTGGAGGAGCTTATTAAATTAGTATGTGGGATTTGATTTCATCCAAGCAATCAAATCTGCAGCTGCTTTTAAAGAAATGAAGTTGTATTATAAATGATCTCTTTGTCACCGGCAAGAATAATGCCAGTGAGAGGCTCAGTCTTCCCTTCTGCCAGTATAAGTGCTTAAATCTGAAGATTCACGGTCCTTGGAAGGCCTTCTTGAGGAAGGGGAATCAGCCTCAGGATGGATGAGCTCCTGGCTCTCATAGCATGCATGCTGGCTCCTTCGGTTGGAAGTCAAGAGTTTCATCACCACAGTGCATTAAGGGCCAAGGAGGTGGGGAGGAAATCAATTTGCTACTGCCTCAGTGACTCTGTGTTCTAATCAAATGGATAAAGAAGAACCATTAACTGATGCTCAGACTGATTGAAATTCCAGGGAAGAGGAATAGAGATGAAACTGTGGGGAGCAGTCGAAGGTCCCTTGATCACGGCCATCAGTGCCTACAGTGCCACTGTTGACTGTTGCTGAGAGATGAACTGAGAAACCCCTGCCGAGGAAGGGACCAGGAGGAGTGGATGGCCTGGTTGTCACTGTAGTAGCCCAGGGGCTTCCCCATGATGACAGTGCCTACCTTCCCATAATGGCCCTGCCAGGGACTTGTACAAGACTCCTTCTTCATACTGATAAAAAAAAAAAAATTTCGCTTTACCCTGCACTCTGGCATCTTAATTTAAAATTCCAGGAACTTTAAGCCATCACAATGGTGACGGTCTGTGCAGTCACTGAAGGCAGAAAACACATCTGCAAGCTCCCTGATGGCCATCAAGTGCTGTTCAAAGGTGGAGTGCCTGCTGCTGTATTGCTGTTGTGGTTATCAGTTTCCGTGCTCTGCTATCACTGTGATTACTGTTCCTACTACTTTGAAATTTCAGATGACACAAGGATCTATCCAGCTTGCTTCACAGACAGAGAACAGAATGGTGGTTGGCCAAAGGGAACCTTTTTCAGGGCATATTTCTCCTGCAGACTAACAGGAGGAGATCCCTGGGAGCAGCCTCAAGGCTATGGTGTGCTGCCTGCACTGGAGGGTCTCGGGGATCCTGGTCACTGAGTGCGGTGTGCACATGAAGAGATGCTGCACAGATGACAACCCTTTGTGAGCTCTGGGTTCATTCCCTCACACTGTTCTCCTTCACCCTGTCCCCTCTGGTTTAGTACTATTACCACTAGTGGGCAAACTCCTCATAGTCAAGAGAGGATGGGGAGGTGACTCCCTCTCGATTCCGTAGCAGGATGTAAGGAGGGTGCAGCTGGCCAAGTGGGCTGTCTTCAGACGAAGGTGCCAGAGTAGCCTTGCACGTTCTAAAGTGGGGAGGGGTGAAGTCCTGGGAAAGGCTGAGGATCTGCAGGAAATGTGTGGGAAATTCATGTCAAAGATTCAAAACAGGCCACAAAAACGCAGACAACTAAAAATGTAAGCTAGGGGCAGAAATGACACAATCACTATTTAGGCTGAGGCCTGAGGCCAATGTAAGATGCACACATGCTTCTTCTCCCCACCAATGAATTTGTAGTAGAGTGAAGAACTGGACACACAGCCCTCTGGTGGCCTCAGGGGAAGGGAAATACAGATGGTTGTTGGTTTTCCACTTCTGAAGTGGAAGTTGAAGCTGTGGATTTTCTCTTACTTTCCCTGCTGTTCCCCATCTCCATCCTTCTCAGTGTAGAAGTCCGGCTTGTACTCAGTGCAGGGGCAGCCATTTCCCCAGGATGCCTACCCACAAGCAAACAGATTTTTATCTGAATCTGTCAAATGTTAATGGACTAGACATCGTTAATGTAATCTTGACTGTGTATATTGTATATACTTACTGGATATAATTTTTCTTGTATTAGTTATAAGCTTTTTTTCAATTTTAGACAAAAAGAGAGGAAATGTGGTATTGTTTTCCCCCAAATATTGTGCATGCTAATAAAACTTATCTGGACACTGCTTTTTAAAGCCCTGGAATTTCCTGTTGTCATTATCAGAGGTGTTGAAACATGCCCAGAACCAAGGCAATCATGCTTGAGGGACCTCTTGTGGAGCCTTTATGACAATAGCCCAAATAAGAGGGGACTTATAGGAGTGCTTTACCCAGAACTACCCTCTCCCAAGCTAGGAGCTACCTGGGACAAGGACAACCTTTGGACCAAAAGTGAATTAATAAAGCATTGCAAAGAGTAGAAATACTTATGAGAGTAGGGAAGGAAGCTGTTAGAGCTGTGAATCTCCTGCTTATGTTTATTCTTGCTTTAGTGGCAAAGTAGCATATGGCTTTTGGGCTAATCACATCTTGTACTGAAGTGGATTCAGCCCCTATCTTTCTAGTACTCAATCAAAGAGCAATAGCAACACATGCCCATGTTGATACAGCTTCTGGGAAATGTTAGTCTTTCTATGTTCTTGAATCTCATATAAGTATGCTTCCTAATTGCTTTTAATTTTTGAAGATTAAAATATTAAAAGCAGTAGTTGAAGATATTAGGCAAACTTTCATGCTAATGCTTACTCCAGACAGCGTTTAAATTGTCTCATGTTTGTTAGCACAAGGGAGTCTCAGTGTGCCAACTGAAGCAGAGACCAGGGACACAAAGGGACCCAGAACCCAGCCTTGCCCAAGGTCACATGGGTCAAATATGTTCTCCTAAACTTCATGCACACCAACTGCCTCCAGCAAAGAGTGCTGTCCACTTCAGGTCCTCAGATACAGTGTCTATCACCAAGTGAGCCCACTGCAGTGACTTAGGTTTACACAAATACAAATGGATACCAATGTAGCTGGTTCAAGTCCAGTTCTCCACTTAACAGTGCTCTTATGCAGAATGTTTCATGTCAGGGCACAGGATTTTTCACATCCTTTTCAGAATATGACTGATGCTCCATGGCATGGATGCATTTAAATGTATTTAATTATCTTGTATTTTGCTTGCTTCCAACTGGTGTTCTTCACCAATTGCTCTTTTTCTTTGTGAACCTTGAGAATGTCTCAAAATATCCCTAGAGATGGAATAAATTGGTTAAAAGACTCAAAAGATTCATATTTGGGTCACTTGTTTTATATTGCTAAGCCATCCATACATAGCTTGTAAACGTTTTCAGGTCTGCCGGTTCCCAACAGTCTGAATAACAACTGTGCACTCTATCAAGTGAAATAGCACAGTTTCTTCTACTTTACTTAATAATTTCTGATTTTTACACCAGTATCAACTACAAAGGCATCTGAACCACTTGGATTCATTGAACTATTGCTTCTGTAACTTCTGGTAAAGTCAAGGACTATTGTGTATGACTGTTCAGTTCCCAGCATGTCTCTCATCAGGAGACTACAACACTCTGGATTTGGTCATCAGTGAATCCCATCCACACAGAAATAAGCTGGGGTTTGAGCCCAACTTGGAGCAGTTTTCTCTTTCTTTGAACATAGGATTGGGGCCTTCAGGGCAATTATAGCTGGAGACTGTTTCGGTGGGGGGAAGGGATCCCATAGAAGAAGATCCTCAGGCCTATCTGATACCCAGAGAGAAGAGGATCAATCTAATACATGCTTTCTTCAGTGGTGGATCCCAGTAGCAGAGCCATGGTAGCATCTTAAGGAGAAACCATCCTGCCTATGTCCCCACACCCGTGCTGGGCTGTGTTTAATTGACATCACACCCTTCTCTCTGTGAAAGCAATTTGCAATTAAGCTACAATTCCAGCTCTTTCAGCCTCTTTTTTTTTTGGTCAGTATTCCATATGCCAATAAGCCTCCAAAAATCCCCAAAATGATTTGCCTGATCATTAGTGGCTCTACCCTTTATAGATGGACTCATATTAGCCACACTGACTCATGTATGCTTGCTTAAGTCACAGTGGAAATTCTGGAGCCGCTTTCAGAGTGTGTGCCTTCGACTGGCAGCCCAGTCAGGGAGGCTGAATGTGTGACATTCTCTGGAGAGCTTGGAATCAGAAAGCAGTTGAGCTGGATGGTTGCTGGTGTCAGGGTGAACATCTGCATTACAATGACGATCTCTGGCACAGGCTTAACATCTGTATTTCAGTGAGGATTGGGGAAGTGAGGGCACACTGTGGGACCTTTTATTGGGTGGCTGGCTCCTTCTTTGCCTGCCTTCCCTTTTCTCTTTGGGTGATCTGCTTCTGCTTAGCCCTCTGACACCTGCTGAGCCCACTTTAGCCAGACATCTTTTGTTCAAGGAGATTCTCATGTCTGGTTTCTATTCCAACATTCTGGACCTCCTGGTGTCATCTTTGAGGGTCCATTGTTGTGTGACAAAACTTTTCTTGGGGAGACATTACACATGCATCTATTCACCCCAGATAAGGGGCCTTCAACAGATAAAGTCCAACTTGATGAACTGGTGAGTTTTATTAGGGTTACAAGAATATGGGTGAGGAACAGAAACGACCCAAAGGCACCTGTCGGCTCAGCACAGGCGACGGCTCACACAAGCTGGAAACTTGGAGCTCACTACAGCGCTACAGGTTGGAGACTGTCCTGTCCAAGTGACTCTGTGGTCTAAATCTCTTCTGCTCTGGTCTCAGTTTTCTTCACAGCTTGCCTTGTCTGAGGGGGACTCTCAGCAGTTTCATTGTTTATTCTGGGAGGGAGGAGCCTAGTTAATTTGTCTAGTTTCAGGGACTTCCTGAAGCTATTTTGAACCTCCCTGCTTAAAGAGCTTCCCTGCAGGATAGAACGTTTCAATTTCAGAGGAAATTGTTCCATAACACCTTCCTAAGTCTCCATTACCAGCGGCCTCTTCAGCTAGGGTGTACATCTCCCAGTCAATGTGAGCCAGTCCTTGAGGCTGGGGCTGGTGAACACGAGGACTCCTGTGTACAGCCAATCCATTGGCTCCCACTGGGGTGTTGAGCTTGGCTCTGTAGTCTATGGAGAGAGAGAGATTTTATTATGAATTCAGAGAATGGACCTGGGATGATGGCTAGGTACCTCTTGGCAGTCTTGGCTATGAGAAAGAGTAAGCTATCAGGGAAAGTACTGGAGTGTCCCTCAGGTATAGGCTGGAGAGAGCTGCTATCAGGAAAGTACTGGAGTGTCCCTCAGGTACAGGCTGGAGAGAGCTGCTATCAGGAAAGTACTGGAGTGTCCCTCAGGTACAGGCTGGGAGAGCTGCTATCAGGAAAGTACTGGAGTGTTCCTCAGGTACAGGCTGGAGAGAGCTGCTATCAGGAAAGTACTGGAGTGTCCCTCAGGTACAGGCTGTACACAGGAGTCCTCGTCTTCCTTCCTTCCTTCCTTCCTTCCTTCTTCCTTCCTTCCTTCCTTCCTTCCTTCCTTCCTTTCTTCCTTTCTTTCTTTCTTTCTTTCTTTCTTTCTTTCTTTCTTTCTTTCTTTCTTTCTTTTTCTTCCTTCCTTCCTTCCTTCCTTCCTTCCTTCCTTCCTTCCTTCCTTCCTTCTTTCTTTTTTCGAGATAGGGTTTCTCTGTGTAGCTTTGCGCCTTTCCTGGATCTCACTCTGTAGCCCAGGCTGGCTTGAACTCACAGAGATCTGCCTGGCTCTGCCTCCCGAGTGCTAGGATTAAAGGTGTGCACCACCTTTAATATAATGATCATTAGTGGCTATGGAGGCTATTTTCAATTTTAAAAGAAAAGAAAGAAAGAAATGGCTCACACAGATTTCTCTTTCCTCCTTTTGTCCTCTCCCTTCATTCCCTTCTCTTCCTCTTCCTCCTTCTCTAATGTCTGTGACACAAAGACACATTGTTGCTTACAGTGTAGTAAGGAAGGAGGTTCTCAGTGTCCACTGGGATGTGTCTGAGGAGTGGACTCAACCGATGTTGCCATTGCTCCTTGCTGCTGTGAGTCACTGAGACCCCATAGGCAGTTTTACATCTGAAGCACCCGTTCACGAACAAAATGGAATGGCCCTTTGCTTCCCCGTAGGTATATTCACAAGGCCAGGAATAGAGGGTATTTGTTAGCTTTTAGATTTTGGTGTTTCTCTGAACAATTTGCAACAGCCCTGTGTCCACTTAATGAACATATACATGCTCTTCCTTATACAACTCTGTGATTGACCAGGAACGTGACCTGAGTGCAGTCCCTGGCACCCACATGGTGGCAAGAGAGGACTGAGTCCTGAAAGATGTCCTCCGACTTTCACATGCACACCACAGCATGCACACACACACAGTGCACCCTGACTTTCACATGCACACCACAGCATGCATGCACACACACACAGGTGCACTCTGACTTTCACATGCACACCACAGCATGCATGCACACACACAGGTGCACTCTGACTTTCACATGCACACCACAGCATGCATGCACACACACAGGTGCACTCTGACTTTCACATGCACACCACAGCATGCATGCACACACACACAGGTGCACTCTGACTTTCACATGCACACCACAGCATGCATGCACACACACACAGGTGCACTCTGACTTTCACATGCACACCACAGCATGCATGCACACACACACAGGTGCACTCTGACTTTCACATGCACACCACCCACCACAGCACTTGCCATGCACACCACGCATCACACACAGGTGCACTCTGACTTTCACATGCACACCACAGCATGCATGCACACACAGGTGCACTCTGACTTTCACATGCACACCACAGCATGCATGCACACCACAGTGCACTCGCCACATGCACACACAGCATGCACACACAGGTGCACTCCAGCTTTCACATGCACACCACGGCATGCATGCACACACAGGCACCCTCTGACTTTCACATGCACACCACGGCACAAACACACACAAAAACAGATTAATGTAATAAAAAATGCACCGTTTCAATGATCAATAAAACCAGTTTCTTGTGTATTCATTTTACTCCCTAATGAAATGAACTCCACTGACAGCATCCTGCTTCATGGGGTGAGTAGAGGTGTTGACAGTATCTGTGGGGTTCTCGTTCTCAACCAGCCTCTCTGCCTTTGAAACCTCAGAAGAAATAGTATCCGCTAACAGTAACTTTTGTTATACAACTTAAGCTACAAGCAAAAGTATTTACTTTTATTTTCATTTCTATACCGGTGAATCATGAGATGTTTAGGAATAGCTGTAAAGTGCCTTATCACAGTCGTGTAAATTGTTACTCTGATTTTGATGGAAAAACAAGTCTGGGGTGTGACTCAGGTACGGCTTGGCATCATGATGACAGCATTTAGTCTTTTCAGCTTCTTGTGCTTCTAATGAGCTTCGTTGGTATAACAGAGGATACTCACTTTGAGGAACATCTTAGCAATGAAGGTTTTGGCCCCAGGAATCTATATTAGGAGACCGTTGTACTTAGATGCTCACAACACAGGAGCTTTGGACACCCAGTTTGCATTGTGTTTGTGCTGTATGTTTTCACTGATGATCTCATAGAGGCTTAGAGTGCTTTGCCCATGTATAGCCAGGGAGACAAAGGAGTTTGAAGGGCTCTTCTTTCAGGTGACAGTCCCAGGATTACAGTGACTCCCTTTCTCAGCCCTGCAGGGCTCCCAGGCACCCTGATGACCGCACACACAATGACCTATACTTGTCCTGTCCCTCTGAAGCCCATCCAACCCCACTGATTCCTGAGAGCCCGCTCAGCCCCGTGCAGGCTCTGACTGCCATGCTTCATGCTACATTCCACCTCTTTATCCACGAGGCTCTTTGGCTCTTCCATTGTCTTGCCTCCCTGACACCTGCATGATTACATTCAAAGTGATGCCCAGTGATTTTTGTTATCCAGCTTTGCTAGAGTGGACACACCCCAGGGATTTCATTATGTAACCCAAAGTTTATATTTTTTAAAGGTTTAACCTTTAATAAAACTATATGTGAAGACAGAAAGCTTTAGGGATAAGGGTAAGTGGTATCTTACAACAGGTTCTAATCTGCTTGCAATGTTATCCTTATAAGAATAAGAAGAGAGAAAGATCCTCCTTTCCAAGTGCACATACAAGGACAAGCCATGCTGAGAACACACCTAGAGGGATGCTCTCATTTATAAGTGCACAGATATTGGAGTAATCTCCATAATTTGTCAATTACCCTTGGTTTGGAATTTACTATGTGTTTTTTGCTTGATGTTATTCTTGTTGGTTGTTTATGTTATTACCCTTTCTTTCTCCTGGACAATACTTGATAATTGTTCTTATTGTATATAGTTTTGTATTAGGTATTTTATTTAGATAAAAAGGGGGAAGTGTTGTGGGAATTTGTTCTGTTTAACCAATGACCTCGGGGATACTTTGCCTAAGAGGTGTGGCCCTTTCTGGGTACATGACTGGTTAAAACTGAGGAGGGGGCACACACTCTCTCTTGGGTGGTGGGAGACCAGATGGTTGGTTCCCTTCACCTCTGGGCAGAACAGAGGACAAAGAAGGCTGTTTACATTGTTCTGTATCTGTGAGTGTTGTATCCCCATTTTATATCTTAATAAATTCTTGATAGCCTTTAAAAGACTCTTGTGGGTTCTCATAACACACATACACGGACAAGTCATGTGGGAACATACCCAGAGAGATGCTTTTTCCAAGTGCACACCCAAGGACAAACCATGGTGAGAATACATCTAGAGGTGCTGTCTTTTCCAAGTGCACACACATGAACAGGCCATGTGAGAACACACCTAGCGGGCTGCTGTCTGTGAATCCCTTTTCCAAGTGCACACATAAGGACAGGCCATGGTGAGAACACACCTAGCGGGCTGCTGTCTGTGAAGGAGAACATCGCTGGTGGCTGCCCATCCTGCACCCTGATTTTGGCATTGCAGCCCCCAGAATAGGGACTAACACATTTTTGTTGTTCAAGTCCCACAATCCATGGTATTTATTGAGAGCCTGGTCTGACTAATACACCATTTACAGCAAAATCATGCGTCATTCATTCAGCCTGTAGGGATCGTGTGGCCCTTGTGGAGAAGTCCATTTATTCTCATAATTAGATTTAGGAAGCAACAATAATACAGAAGTGCGGTTTCTGAATTCACTATTATTTTCCCTTGCTAGAGATTAGTTTGACCTTTAGCCATAACAGACTCTTAGATTGCTCAAAATCACAAGATCTGTGATGAAGCTGTGAAAATAATTCAAAAGATTTGTTTTTCTTACCCTCGCTCTATCCATCTGATTATATTGTAACCAATATTTGCTGCAATCCCTGTGGATGAAAATTGTTCACAAACTACAAAGAAATTGCACAGCCATGAAGAAATCAACTTGTTAAATGGGCCATGTTTTCTCCCCTCAGCAACAGAAGATGTGTAAAACACTTAGGGGGTGGTGGTGAGGGGAACATTCAGATACTGGAGAAGCAGAATTGGAAACTGTGAGCTTTCAAGTCACTAATGTGACACATTCCCCCGTGGAGGGCTTGTTTTAAGGTATAAGGTGTTGTGATGCTCTTTATCACACTTGGGACCCCTTTCAGAATAATACAAATTAATTTCAAAAATCACCATCATCAGAGGCATGCACGTGCCAGCCTGATGAAATCCATTCACGGGAAGGCAATGCACTTGGCAGTCACTGGAGAGTCATAATCAGGGCGTGCCACTCTCCAGAAGCTTCCTTTTCTGGGGTGTGAACCGTACTCCCTGTTAGTGATCTAGCAACAGGAAATCACTTAAGCTGTCTATCTATGTTATTGTGAAAAGGAATGTACCTTGCCTTGGAATGAGCCATCTTGCAACTGTAATGACCCAGCAAGGAGTAAGAAATATGGGTTCTTCATTGATAGGGCATCTGGAACTAGACATGGTCACTGACACGGGCTATGCCAGTCACCTGGGGATTCCTCTTGTTTTCTGTATGAGGAGATGCCGTGCATGTGAACCTTCCAAACTCCTCTCTCATCAGCACACCTAAATTTCCTTACTGCTCAAGTCAGCCCTGATCAGCGCCACCCTCTGTCATTAGTACCTGTGGGTTCTGGTTAACTTAAGTAATCCAGGCAGCTGCAGAGTGTTGTAGTTTTTGCCATTTGAGACAGAGTGGGAGCTGGAAAGATTGTCATCTCTGTTTGGCTCTAAAAAGAACATTGTAATTAAGGACAGAGAACACCCTGTCCGCTGCTGGCCACAGACGGTACCTTGGACAGAGACAGGAGAAGACGGCTTGTTCCCAGACTTTGCTCTGGACCACGTGATATTTGCTCACCATGTGTCTCAGCACCTTGCAATTCCCTGATGTATGTCCTGAGCATCTGGGACACAGCCAGGCACTTCTGTGCAGACACAATCACTCAGGTTCCATCTCATGTCTGGTATCAAATAACCAGAAAAGAAATACTATCTTCCAGATAATAAATAATATTAGGAGTATATTGGTCATTCTGGGCTGCTATAATAAAAGATCATAGATGAAAAGCAAATATAATTTTTTCCTCAGTTTTTGAGTCTAGAAGTTTAAGATTAAAGCTCCATCAGGTTTGGTGTCTGGAGAGGGTCCAGTTCCTAGTGGATGGATAGCCTGTCTTTCTAATTAACTTCCAATGTCAGAGGTAGGAGGAGCCATCCTAGTATCCCTTTTATAAGGGACCTGATCTCATTTTTTGTTGTTGTGATAAATACACAGAGAAACCTGGGGAAGAAATGGTTTATTTTTTTTTTCTAGATGATTTTTTCTTCTAGTTCTATCCATTTACCCACAAAATTCATGATGTTATGTTTTTTTTTTAACCACAAAATATCCTAAATGAGCTAACCCAGACTCAAAAAGTCAGACGTGGCATGCACTCACTTATAAGTGGGCATTGGCTGTAAAGTAAAGGATAATCATGCTATAATCCACAGACCCAGACAGGCTAAGTAATAAGGAAGGCACAAGGGGAGATGCATTGATCTCCCCAGTAAAGGAAAATATTATAGATTTCCTAGGTAGACTGGGGGCAGAAAGGGATGGGAACAGGGGGGATCAAGTGTGGGGGGCGAGATGGAGGGAGAGAGTACTGGTAGAGATGACTGGAATTGGGGGGGCATTTCCAGAGTGAGCTAGTAACTTAGTGCAATGGAAACTCCCAGGAATCTATATGGGTGACTCTAGCTAAATCTCTTGCTAGAGGGAGATATGGAGCCTGAACCAGCCATCTTCTGTAACCAGGCAAGGCTTTCCAGTGGAGGGACTGGGATACCAACTCAGCCACAAAATCTTCAACCTACAATTTATCCTGCCTGCAAGATGTGCTGGGGTAAAGGTGGTGCAGTACTTGTGGGAGTGGCCAACCAATGACTGGTCCAGCCTGAGACCCATGCCATGAGAAGAAGCCCATGCCTGATGCTGTCTGGAGGGCCAGGAACCAGAGGCTGGATAGCCCAGAGACCCAGGATAGAACCAAACACAATGGGCCAAAAAAAAGTCAGTGAAATATTTCCTAATGTATTCATAGACTAGAGCCTAGCATAATCATCGTCCGAGGCTTCATCCAGCAACTGATGGGAGCAGATACAGAGGCCCACAACCTATCATTAGTTAGAGCTCTGGGAATCCTGAAGAAGAGGGGAAAGAAGAATTGTAGGAACTAGCGGGGTCAAGAATACCACAAGAAAACTAACAACATCAATTAACCTAGGCTCATAAAAACTCACAGAGACTGAACTGACAATAAGGGAGCCTGCATAGGTCTGACCCAGGTCCTCTGCATATGTCATGGCTGTGTAGCTTAGTGTTCTTGTAGGACTCCTAATAGTGGAAGCAGGAGCTATCTCTGACTCTTTCACCTGCTTTTGGGACCCTTTTCCTCCTACTGGGTTGCCATGTCCAGCCTGAATATGAGGGTATGTGCATAGTCTTATTCCAACTTGATTTGCCATGTTTGGTTGATATCCCTGGGAGGCCTGCCATTTTCTGAAGGGAACTGGAGGAGGAGAGGGTCTGAGAGAGAGGAGGGAGGTGGCAGGGAGTGACTAGGAGGAGAGGATGGAGTGGAAACTCTGGTCAGGATGTAATATATGAAAGAGAGAGAGAGAGAGAGAGAGAGAGAGAGAGAGAGAGAGAGAGAGAGAGAGAGAGAGAAGAAGAAGGAGGAGGAGGAGGAGGAGAAGAAGAAGAAGAAGAAAGAAGAAGAAGAAGAAGAAGAAGAAGAAAGAAGTGGTATTGTTATTGTGAGTACAGTTCCAGGGTACTGTCCATCACTGAGAAGAACATAAGTCAGGAACTTTAAACAGGTCATGTCAAACCCACAGTCAAAAGCCAGAGAAATGAATGTATGCACACATGGCTGTTTTCTTTTGCTCATCTCAATGTATCCAGTCTTACACAATTCAAGAATGCCTGCCTAGGAAATGTGCTGCTGCAGTGATATATTGTGTACCCTAATAAACTTGTCTGGGGATTGGAGGACAGGGCCAGCCACTAGATTAGACATAGAGGACAGACAGTGGTGACACACATCCTTAATCCCATCATTTGGGAGGCAGAGATCTGTGTGGATCTCTGTGAGTTCAAGGTCACACTGGAAACAGAGCCAGGTAGTGGTAGCACACACATTTAATCCCAGGAAATGACATGGCTGGGCAGAGAAAGGTATATAAGGTGCAAGGAAACAGGAACTAAAGCAGTTCAACTGATATCCTTATTGGGTGAAGATTCAGAGGATTTCAGTCAGAGGATTTGTGGAGCTGATGAGGTAATAGGTAGTGGCTGTGGCTTGCTCTGCTTCTCTGATCCTTCAGCTTTTACCCCAATATCTGGCTCTGGGTTTTTTATTATAAGACCATGTAAGATTTGAACAACATCTGGCGCCCAACATGGGGCTCAAACCTAGGATCCTAGGATAAAGAGTCTCATGCTCTACCAACTGAGCTAGCTGGGCCTACAGTGTGATGTTTCTTCCCCAAGTCATGTCCACAGGCCAACCTGATGTAGACAAGCCCTGGCTGAGATTTCCTTCTCAGGTGATTTTAGACAGCATCTAGGTGACAATAAAAGCTGGCCATCACAGGCACTAATGCTACCGAGGAGGCTCTACCTTCATGACCCCCTCAAAGTCCTCTTTCTAAACTATAACCAGGGGAGTTGTGTGCCAACATAGTGATTTTTTCAAGAATACAGCGTTCTGACCAATTACAGCAAGTGGTAAGGTGGAAATGAAATATTCTTGGACGTGACAGGGGGACCCACAGAGACAGCTCACCTGAGCTCATGGGAGCTCATGGAATCTGGACCAACAGTTAGGGAGCCTGCATGGGATTAACCTAGGCCCTCTGCATGTGAGTGACAGTTGTGTAGTTTGTGTCTCTTTGTGGGACTCCTAGCAGTGAGATCAGGACCTGTCCCCAGTACCTAGCTGGCTTTGGGAACCTGTTCCCCATGCTGGATGACCTCACCCAGCCTTGATACAGGGGGAGGAGCTCAGTCCTGCCTCAACTTGATGTGCCATGCTTTGTTTAAGCCCATGAGATAGGCCTGTCCCTTTGTGAATGGAAATGGAGGAGGAGTAGGTGGGGAGAGGGGTAGATGGGAAGAGAGGAGGGAGGGGAAACTGTGGTCAGTATGTAAAACAAATGAAAAATGCTAATAAAATAAATAAATTAATAAATAATAAATAAAAAATATTGTTGGACAAAAGGCAGTGTACATTGTCTCTTAAATAGAAAAGGAAAAGGAGTGTCAGAGGCAAATAGGAGGTGGGAACAGCTTTCACACACACACACACACACACACACACACACACACACACACACACACGTCTTGTCCCCACACAAGCAGCTGTGTCCCTGATCTGTCCCACTCCTTTGTGGTAGTTCTCACGGTTGTTGGCTGTGCTGGGGAGCTAAGACTGGGCTTGGGGTCATGTAAAGTGCTCTACAGAGGAACTCTTTGCTCGTATCCACCCTTCGGCTTGTGGGTGGAGAGCTTACGTTTGTGAGTGTTTCCCCATGAATGCACCCATGGGTTTTCTGTAAATTAGCCTTCCTCTAGAGCACTCATAGTGTATCTCAGGCATGCTGATTCTTTCCAATTCCTGCCTCTAACCAGAGGGGTTATAAAACCTGAAGCCGAACGACCTCCTGAGCTTGGCAGGGGATCGTGATGCCTCATGCCCTTGACAAGCAGTTGCCTCTCCCTCAGGATTGTAGATTTGAAAACTCGCTGGATCCCCCAAAATAACTAAATACAGCTCTAAGAACTTTCTGGCAAATACAGAACAATCAAAATGGCTTTGGAATTGATGTAGACTTTCCTTTCCTCCAATGTTATTTCTTGTAGGCAGAAAATGATTTTGTTACCATCTTGGGAGAGAGAACAGATGGAAGGGGTTTGATTAAACCCTTCTATGAGACCAGAGAATTTATAGTGGTATTAAAATTGCTTCATTCTTTCTATGAATACAGGAGGAACAGAGCATGAGGTTGTAAATTTAGAACAATAATAGTGTAGTGATGATTTCGCCACTGCAAACGCTGTCTTGTGTGAGGTTTAGAGATGTGTCTCAGTGGGTCCTAGGGGAGGTGATGGAAGTCCAGAATTCTGTGGCATTTCTGAGGATGATTAGGCTCTCTGCTTGATCACATGGTAATGTCCACCCCCCAAGCCTATGCAGACAGGCATAAGTGCTGGTCTTGCATTCCTCACATTTACACTATGTGTTTCTATAAGTGGGTCACAATCAGGAGGAAAGAAAGACAGGATTCCAGAGTCAGGCAGCAGCACCGTTCATCTGTTTCTCTGCTCTTCACAGACACGCCCCCTTCAATTTAAGAAAGTGCCTGCCCAGGTCGATAGAGGTCTGGCGAGCTTGTAGCAATGATTACTCAGGACCCATCATGTGGAAGGCACTAAGCCATTTTCAGATCATTTTATCAAGAATAATCCCTTACTGCATATTGAGATGGCTTTTGTCTGGCCAAAGTCCCTGGATGATTTTATTATTTTACTCTGTGTCATCCACTCATCTCCATGCCGCTGCTGTCTCTTTCTCTCCTTCCTCCCTTTCCCCCTCCCCCATAACTTCCCCCTCCTTCTCAAGCCTTCTCTCTTTCTCCCCAATACCTCTCTCCCCTTCATATTCTTTTTGTTTTGTTTTTTTAAGACAGAGTTTCTTTGTGTAGCCTTGGCTGTCCTAGCTCTGTATGCCAGGCTGGCCTTGATCTCACAGAGATCCACCTGCCTCTGCCTCCCAAGTGCTGGAATTAAAGGTATACACCACCACTGTCTGCCCTCCATATTCTTATTCCTCCCTCTCTCCTCCTCATCCTCCTTTCCTCTTTCTCCTCATTTTCTTCCTCTTCCTTCTCTTCGACCCTGTCTTCTTCTTCCTTAGATATGTGACAAGCTGTGCTTTTGGATATAGCATGCAGATGGATCTAGATAATTCTATATGCAGAGAGGTTGCCCATCCTTCACAGCTGACCTAATTCTACCCAGCCTTCAAACTACCTTTGTCCTACAAAGGACACATGGTAGAGCACCCATGGTGGAGCACTTGAGGATCTGAGATCAATGGGGTCATTAGGTGTTTGCATACCTGTTTCTTCCTTGGAGCAGAGGGTATTAGTAGGGCAGATTCTCCCACATGGCCACTAAGCTGGATATAAAACACCCCTCCAAAGAAGCCCTCTTCTATAGCACCATGCTGATACATCTCATTCTCCTTCATGTGAGGAGGAAGAGACAGCAATAGAGTGAGGTGAGTGGAGCACTTGGTACTGTGAATAGAGTGGAAATCCATCTGATTTCTATGATAGAGCTAGACACATCCAAATTTGAGTTTCCAAGGAGTTTGTGAACACAAATTTAAAGCACACCACATTATTAATTGACAGAACTACTTTATCTGACATTGGACAAGAACGCCGATAAATCAGAAAGTCTCCCAGCCAAGGCTCATGGGATGCTGCTCCGTTAATTCTGATTTATTGTGTGTTTGGTGTCAAGTGAGTTGCGGCTTAAGGCTAGAGAAAAGTGTGTTGAAGAAGATTCTGAAGCTGCCTCGGCCATTTTCGTTTTGTTCTCAGAGGCTCAGTAGTGCTGACTGAACATCAAGGAGCGCTACTGCATAGGCATTAGAGCTGGGGCCCTGGACCCGGAGGGAGGTGGGGATCCTCACGGGGAGATGGGTGTCTGTGAGTCGTCTAAGAAGTAGCATCATGAGCCTGAGCTGAGGCTGATCCAGCTACTCATAGGCTGAATCTTCTTTCTTTTTTCACCTTTCCTGGGTCTAATTAATAAGTAGAGACTGTGTACTGAAGCTGTGTAAAATGATGCTTTGGTTCAGGTCTAGGCTGGACAAAGTTCACCGCAGTCAAGCCAACTCACATTTTCCTGCATGTTTGGTGGGATGACAGCATTTACAATCTGGCTTGAGCCCTGCAAAAAAAAAAAGAAAATAACAAAAGCAGGAGACCCTGTGACCCTGTGGCAGCAGAGACCCCTGGGCATGTGTGCTAAGACAGAGGAACCACAAGAGGACAGTGCTTCTGAGTGTCCTTTGAATTCGAACCCTGACATGCTCAAGCCCTTCTTGAGCACAGGTATTGGCCTGGGCTTCCGCCAGGTCTCCCCTCTCCTGAGGTTGCTGCCGGCTTCCTGAAGATGCCCCTGGAGATGGTCACAGGCCTGGAGTGTTCCACGGGGTGGGGGTGGGGGTGTGGCTGAGCTTTCAGCAGCTGCCTCTCTTTGGGGGGGCACACTTTTACTCCCCTGCTCTGTGCGGTTGACCCAGTTGTTTGTGCATGCCCAGCACCCTCGTTCTGTCTAATAGGGTCCTGTCTAGGGTCCCATCTGCCTTTTTCCTGCTCAGCTCAAACTTCTAGTCCTGAGAACTCTCCTGGCTCAGGGCCTGGAAAAAAGATTCACCTAGTCAGAACACCAGATTATACAGCTCAGAAGGTTGCTTAGTGAGCACAAAATGACCGCAGCGAGAGCCAGGGAGTTCGGGGGTTTTCCAATGTGCTGTAGTAGCGGAATCACTGTCCTTTTTAGCTCAGAGACTATTTCCAGAAAAAGACGTGGGAGGGAGGGAGCATCTAAATTGGGGCATCCATCGTCTCAGATGGCACTTGGAAGAGTGTGGATGCACCCCTCTCCCCACCTCTTTTAAAATATTCCTATCACTCGCCAAAGGCCTCTGCAGTGACAGCATTATGCATCACGGGCTTCGAGATCCATCTTTTACTAGTTCATTTACGACACTTACTTCCTGATACGATTAGGAGGAGGCGCCTTAATCTCATCAGAGACATATTTATGGAATTTATCTGCAGAAGGATGGCTTCTGGGAAGATTTTTTGCTGATTCGTGTCTCTAACACCCAATGGTGAGTTCCAGATTTCCTGGTCAAGAGGGACACTGCCTGACCCAGCCCCAGCCTGGAGGTTGACTGACGGCCTCCCTAGGCTCTTAGGCCTCACCTCTTCTGGCCTCTGTCTATTGGCCACCATCATTTTTTGGGATCTTGGACAAGAAAAGCCCTTCTGAGACCAACCCTAGTCACCCCAGCTTTCCCTCCTCCATGCTCAGGTGGCCCATGTGTGCCCACTGGGTATGTGACTGTGCTGGTTTGAAAGAAAATGGTCCCAGAGGGAGTGGCACTATTAGGAGGCGTGGCCTTGTTGGAGGAAGTGTGTCACTGTAGGGGTGGGCTTTGAGATCTCCTTTGCTCAAGCTACACCCTGTGTGATACACAGTCTCCTTCTGCTGCCTGCAGATCAAGATGTAGAACCCTCAGCTCCTTCTCCAGCACCGTGTCTGTCTGCACACCGTCATGTCCTGCCATGATGATAATGGACTAAACCTCTGAAACTGTTAAACCAGCCCCAATTCAATGTTTTCCTTTGTAAGAGTTGCTGTGGTCATGGTGTCTCTTCACAGCAACAGAAACCCCAGCTAAGACAGAAGTTGGTACCAGGGACTGGAATATTGCTGTGATGGGCCAGACCGTGTTTTTGTTTGGAGGAATTTGGACTTTGGGAGTTGGGGTTAGGAAAGCAGTGGAATGCTATAATGGACCTTACTAGTAGGAGCATGGAGGACAGTGGTGCCGAGGGTGATTTGGACTGTGGGGCCTGCTTCAAGAGGGTTCAGAGAAGAAGAATTTTAGTATATTGCCTGGAGATCATTTGAAATTTTGTTGAAGAATGTAGCTGTTTTTGCCCTTGTCTGAAAAAAATCTGCCCCTGGCTAAAGTGAAGAGATTTGGGTTAATTCTGTTGGCAGAGGAAGTCTCAGAATAGCCTACTAATAGAGCAAGCTGAGAAGGTAAAAATATAAAATGCAAAAATTTGGGGAGAAAAGGAGCACCAGGAAGTGGACCAGGAGCTAAGTCCTGTGTTCTAGGAGATAAACAGATTAAGAAATGGAGTGGTGACCTCAGGCCAAAATCCCACCCAGGTAAGTTTCCAACTCGTGAAAGGGAATTAAAGAAAAGCTTAGAGCCAGGTGCACACCTTCAATCCCAGCACTCAGAAGGCAGAGGCTGGTGGATCTCTGAGTTTGAGGCCAGCCTGGTCTACAGAGCGAGTTCCAGAACAGCCAGGCTTAGACAGTGAAGGCAACTATCAGAAGCAGAAAGCTGATGAAGATGTAATTAAACGACGGGGCCACGTTCCAGCCCCAGCAAGCAGCAGAACTTGGCAGCTGCAGCCACATGGTTCTGGACTTAGAGTCAAAGGATAGAAGAAAGGGATTATGGAATCTTCCTCCACAACTAAGCAAAGCCGCTGAGGCGGGCATGTGTCAGGGATGTCCCTGAATGGTGACCTAGAGAGGCCATTGCATGAAGCTGTGAAGTTGGAGCCTGGATTGCTTTGGAGACCCCAAGATGTTGGGGATGCTATAGTTGTGGGATACCTGTGGAGGAGAGCTGCTAACAGGGAGTGGAACCAGCCCATGAGAAAAAAGTGTGTTGCAGTTAATAAAGCTAGAAGGAGTTGGAGATTTGAAGAGCATTTTGACCACAGGCATGGAGATGCAGAGTGTGGAGTTTGCTCAGCTGGTTTTCAGTCTTTCTTTGCTCCAGTATTTCCTCACTCTGCTCCCTTCCCTATGTTTTAGAATGGCAATGTATATCCTATGCTGTTATATGTTGGAAGTACATGATCTGCTTTTTGCTTTTGATTTTCATAGGGGATTCCAGATAAGAGATTGCATGAATCTCAGAAGAGACTTCGAACTTCAGACTTTCAAATAAGTTTGAGATTGTTATAGACTATGAGGACTTTTGAAGTTAGACTGAATGCATTTTTGCATTATGATCTGGCTACGGGCCTTTGGGTAACAGGGAGTAGAATGTGGTAGTTGGAAAGAAAGTGTCCCCATAGGGAGTGACACTATTAGGAAGTATGCCACTTTGTTGGAATAGGTGTGGCCTTGTTGGAGGAAGTGTGTTATTGTGGGAGTGGGCTTTGAGGTCTCCTGTGCTCAAATTATGCCCAGTGTGACACAAACTCCTTCTGCTGTCTGCAGATCAAGATGTAGAGCTCCCATCTCCTTCCCCAGCACCTTGTCTGCCTGCATGCTGCTATATTCCACCAAGATGACAATGAACTAAATCTCTGAAACTATAAGCCACCCCCAATGAAATGTTTTCCGTTATGGGAATTCTTATGGTCATGGTGTCTCTTCACAGCAATAGGAACCCTAACTCAGACAGTGACTGATGGGTTATCAATGTCTAGAGTAGCTATAGCAAAGTGCTGTGGACCAGGTACCTTAGGTCAACAGGGGTTCACTGGTGCAGAGTCTGGAGGCCAGATCAACATCAAGATCTCTGAAAGGCCTCCCTGCCCAGCAAGAGTCTAGGGAGGGGTCTATTCCATGCCTCTTTTGTCAATTTCGGGGCGCTGATGAACTTGTAAAAACCATCCTCTATTCATCCAGTGGAGACACTCTCTTCTTGCTGCATCTCTACACAATCTTTCTAGGTCTTTGTCCCCTAATGTCCCCCTTTAAGGACACTCTTATAGATTGGAAGCCAAATCCTAAGGTCATTAGGCTGCATTTTAAGTTGTTGATCCTTGTAATAACCCAACTTCACGTAAGGTCACAGGGATCTTCTGGGGCCCAGGGGTCACTCGATGGCAGATCTAGGGCATGTTGGGAAGTTACTACATTTGCTTTAAGGTGACCCACTGACTCTGCAGACTGTCTGGAACACAGAGATACACTCAGGCACTCTTAGTCATGGGGTATCTCTGAGAGTTGCATTGCTAGATGATTTCATCCTGGTGAAGACATCACAGAGTGTCCTTACATGGTCTAGGCCAGGTACCCTACATGACCTCTTTATATATGAAATGATATAGCGAGCATATGATAGTTAAGGCTGCTGATGGAATAATACAGCCTGCTATTTTCCAGTCAACTTTCCACTATGAGTGGATGGAATATTCTCTAAAATAATAATAAAATAAAGCAACAACACAAATCAGTAGCACAATCACTTCTCCTTATCGGTGCTCACTGTGTGCAGTCGAAAGCACTGTACTTCATAGCTCTGGCTGTGCAGTGCAATGTGTGCTGGCAGCAGAATGGCTTGACCTCACTAGGGGATAGAATCTTCAGTCACAATGGCTTCTCAGATCCCCTACCCAGTGTGCCATCCATCCTGAATGAAGATGCCGTTGAGAGGTCATGGACTGTTCTCAGTAAACAAACAACGAAGGAGAGGTGGGAAGAGGAGCATTTGAGATGATTTCAAATTGTCCTCCCATGCACCTGCATAGCTCTTGCATTTCCTTTTAAAAATATTTTTCATTCTTTGAAAAAACATGTCTTCAGTGTATATAAATCACATCCACTACCCCCTTCCAACACCCCTGAATATCCCTACCATATCTCCCTCCCAACTTCACATCCTCTTTCATTTTTTTTTTTTTTGTTATTAGTAACCCCTTGGGTGCAGTTAGTGCTGCCCACCTGCACACTGTACAAGACCATCCACTGGGGCATGAACAACCTATCCACAGCCATGTCGCCAAAGGAGAGTGACTTTTCCTGTCACAGCAGCCTGAAGCTGCTAATAACTCCTCCAATAGAAAAGGAATGTTGGCATCTGACCTGGAGTTTCTGCAGGTAACCAGTTACTGTGAGTTCACGTGAGCATCGGCCACGCCGTTCCCAGAGGACGCCTCGGCACAGCTCCCCTCCCGACTCTGCTTCTTACATCTGCTCTTCCCTTACCTCACTTGCTGGTTACTTCTGCCACATTGATACCTACCTGATTCACCTGGGAAGAGGGGACCTCACCTGAGGATCACCCGTCTCCATCAGATTGTCTTGTGGGCATGCCCCTTTGAGCATTTTCTTGTTAATGATTGATGTGGGTGAGCCTAGTTCACTGTTGGCGATAGCTCCTGTGGACAGGTGGTCCTGCACTGTAAAAGAAAGAAATCTGAACAAGCCATGGTGAGCAAGTCTATAATTAGTGCTCTTCCATGGTTTCTGCTTCAATTTCCTACCTTGAATTCCTGCTCTGGCTTCTCTTGATGAAGGACTGTGACCTATAAACCAAATAAACCCTTTCCTCCCCAAGTGGCTTTTGGTCATGATGTTTATTACTCCAACAAAAAAAACAAACCAAAAGAATTTCCTTTCAATTAGTAAGCAAGAGAAAGACCTGAAAAGACCAAGAGAGAAAATGACCATCTCCACCCGCCCCCCCCCAGTTTTTCAAGGCAGGGTTTCTCTGTGTACCCTTGGTTGTCCTGGAACTTGCTTTGTAGAACAGGCTGGCCTTGAACTCACAGAGATCTGCCTGCTTCTGCCTCCCGGAATTCTGGTATTAAAGGCGTGCGCCACCAAGCCACCAGTGCCTGGAGAGAATGACCTTATTTAAGATTTATTAAGATTTCAGATATAGGAAATAAAAACCTAGTCTGCTCAGATGAACTTGAGTTTCAGACATTATATGAGACACACTAAACAATATCCCTGGTTTATTTGAAATTTAAAGATAATCGTTCACCCCACATCTCACCTGGACACCCTGTTGTTATTGGTACCTCGTTGGTAGGGGGCCACGGTGACTCTCAGGAGGATGGCTTCAGTGTGTAAAGGGAGAGAAGGAAGGAGCTGGGGAGGAGGGGGGGCAGATGGGGAGGAGGGGTGTGGGGAGAGGATGGGCTGTGGCCTTTTTGCTGTGGTTCTGCTCTTCCTGTTTCAGCCAGACAGCTCCTCCGAGGCACCCCCTCTGCTGCTACCGTCCTCTTCTCCCTCACAGTGAACGGGGTGCGGTGTGCACATGCATTCACTGTTCTTGGTGTCAGTTGCTGACTGGCAGCAGCAGGCTGTCCCAGTCTTTCTCTGCAGGCAAAGAGCCTCACAGCAGGAGCACAGAGCTCACCCTGTGACTTCCAGGGCCGTGCTCCCGCCAGACACCGATTTCTCATTCCTCACGGGTGCCTTCAAATTCTGTGGCTCAGGATCAGTCTGTATTTGGTCTTCTCTTTGCCTGCCTCCTCCTCAGCAACCGGGTGATGGTTCTTACCTACAACGTGAGGATAGCCATACAGGGTCTGGATGGATTTCAGTTACTCAAATAAAATGTTATGGCTCGAGCGTATAGTAAGCTCTCAAAGCTGCGGCAGTTTTTATCTTTGCCACCACATCTTCATCATTATCACCAACACTACCATCATCAGTGTCACTGCTGTAATCATTGCCACCATCCTTGTGATTTTTGCCATGGCGATCACCATCGCCTCCTCAGCCACCACCATTGTCTCCAGTCCTCATCACCACCACCATCTCACTTACCAACACCACTGCCACCATCGTTACTGCTGGCCAGGCTCATCATCTCCGGATAGCACCGTCCTCCTCATCACTAACACCATCACCGTTTTCAAGTCTGTTGTTACGATCATTTACTCACCTATCCACAATGGTGACTTTGTCCCATTAACATCTGGATTGAGTTTAAAGTCTGGTCTCACTTCTGTGGAGTTATGCTGACCGCAGCAGGATTTTTATGAACTGTCTTAACGACCCACACCCTTAGAGTTACTTTTGGACAAAGAGTCTGCTTTGGTTGGCTTAGTCCAGTAGAGACTAAGTGTAATTATCTCACCGGTTAGCCCTATGACCTTTTGTCTCTCCGGCTTTGACCCTGTCATGGGATTTATCACTTACTCAAATGTGTAAGTACATAGAAGTCGTTAGGAGCATGCAGAGTTACTGTAGTCACATGCACCCGACTTCAGAGGGTCCTTCACACCTGCCCCCCCTTCACTCCGTCTTTCCCACTTTTTTTTTTTGTCAAGCTGTTTTCACTTTCTCTTCTCCCTCTGCATTTCTCAGTCTCTGGCCACAGCCTCAGGCTCATATCCACAGCATCTCTCAATGATGTATGTCTTCAAACTTTTACTTTTCTCCCAAGTGCACTACTTTTCCTCAAAGCATTTCCTCAACATTTCCCTTTCTAACAGGGTCTGGTGGAAGCTATTCAGCCGATCCATCCTCACTCAGCTACAATTGGTTTGAAAGCTGCGGTGAACAGCCTGCCTCCCTCGAAAGTGCAATTTCCCTTTTAGCCTGAAATGAGTCTATTCAATTCTTGCTTTCAACATGTGATGCAAAATCCCTTTCATCTAAAAAGGCAGTGAACTTTGAGAAAAATACTCTGGTAACATCATTCCCCTACACGCTTGCCTTGATTATCAACACTGCATCATCCCTAATTTATAATTATGTCCACACATTTCTCCTTACACTTAATGAATATAAAGCACCCCAGGAAAGAATCTCATTAAAGAAATTCTTCCCAAGATGCAGCTGGGAAGATCTGGAGATTCAAATGTATGCTGGCTGTAAAGCCAAGCTGAAGTCAGTCTCAGAGGACAGACTTTCCTGCTTGGAAGTGGCGGTTGGAAGGGTTGCCTGGAAGCTTTCCTGTGATTTAATTCTGGGGCTCACATGTCAGCATTATTGCTGGAGATTGGGTTTGCTTCTGAGGGAGCAGTAAGCATTCTGGATGCTGGCGCTTCGACGATTTATCGATCTGTTTGGGTATTTCAGCTCTGTAAGCACAAACACTGTGTGTGTAAGGGCTGTACCTGGAGCTCACCCTCAGAATCTGGTCCTTTTAACCCACCTCTCCCTTCCCCAGACAGAATGCGTCCAGGAAAACAATTTCACTAATAATTCTGAAGGGATGTATCTGGGAGTCACAGAAGCCTCCAGACTTTGCTATTGCTCTGATGTTTCGATGCCAATAAACTAGATTCTGACATTGTCTTATGGATTGATGCCAACAGTACCTCCAGAAAAGTTACAGATAAGGACTGTATGTGGCAGTTCTCTTTAATGAAGGAGGCTGGATAATTCCTGATTCCACACCACAGTAAAGTGTAGTAGAATTCCAGTCAGCGTGGCTCCACCAGGGCTTCCTGGTTTCAGTAAATTCAGCTTGAAAAGTCAAGGTAGCTTTAGTTCAAGGCTACAGCAAGTTGGGTCTGTGTTACCAAGCAGCAGGGGGAGGAAGGAGTAGCAGCCAGGGTTTCTTGTGAATCCAGGCATTCCTCCTTTGTGCTCTTGACTTGTGGGTTGGTTTCTACACTTCTATTTGTGCCCATTCGTGGAATTTGGGGAAAGTGTAGGCCCTGGAGCAGCTGCCTTTAGAGAACAGTATGCTAAGGGTTTCTTGAAGACACAGTTCAAAGGCTAGGGCTTGGCTGAAGGGATATGGAAGAACTATTAGAGCCCAGGAGAGGAGAGAGGATGTCTATGACTCTTTCTCTGTCTCATTTTGAAGTACTAATATGTATCATGCATAATGGGATGGGTGTGTCTCCCAAAGTCCTGGACAGCTTCAGACGAGCTTACTGGGAACAAAGGTATTTGCAGATTCAGTGTACTTAAAGTGGTTGTACCGTGTAAACACTTACAAAAGGCAGCACCAGAGCTCAGCTACCCCCATCATAGCTCGCCATCTTCTAGTTTACCAGGTGCCCTCAGGAGTCAGTGCTTGGTTAAGGATCTTCTGTGCCCTCTCCAGGATCTGGTTCCATCCTGTGAGAATGAGCTCTCCATTTTCTTGGGTCTCATCTGGATGCATCATCCCCAGCAATTTCTCTACCAGTAATATCTTTCTTTGTGGACATGGGTGAACCATGTGGCAAGCATCAGGATTTGAGAAGTTCTATAGTTTAAGAAAGTGCTTGCAGGAAATGAGAGGATGGATCAGTGGGTAAGATTGGTGATCTGAACCCATATAAAGGTGGAAGGAAAAAAAAAAACGGACTCTAATGAAAATTATCCCCTGACCTTCATAATATGCCAGAGCATGTGCCTCAGCCCTCTCCAATGATGATAGTAAATAAGTGAGTAAATAAATTTAAAAACAAACTGCTTGCCACATTTTTCTTTCCATGCAACAACTGACTGAGTAGGAGAGAAAGGAGCCTTGCCCCTCCTACATATATCCTTGTGGATAAATGTACTATTCATCCACAATGGAGACCTAAGAGTTTTATAAATGTTCCAATTGTCTTTAGTTGTCAACTTCACAAAGCCCAGAGTCAACTAAAGAATCATCAAGACCAGATTAACTTGTGGACATGTCTATGAGGGATTTTCTTCATTGTTAACTGATGTAGAACCATTCCTAAGCAGGTGTTCCTGGGCTGTATAAGAGCCTGGGCTAGTGAGCAAGCTAGCATGCAATGTTCCTTCATGATTACTGCTTCAGTTTCTTGCCTTGAGTTCATGCCTTGACTTCCTTCAGTGTCTGTGGACTGTGAGTTGGGAGCATAAGATGAAATAAAGCCTTTACTTCTCTACGTGGATTTTTGTCAGAGTGTTGTTGTTGTTTTTATTATGGAAACAGACATGAATTTAGAACAGAAAGGGTGAATGTGTCATGAGTAGGCCTGTGTTGAAAATGGCAGTTCTGGTAAGCTGCATTGGGGTGGATCTTGCTTGTAGCTGGCCACTCAGCAGCTGGTGTCTTCCTCTCCTGCCCTGGGTAGAGAGCACACACCTGCTTCTCCTCAAACACTGCACATAATATAAAACCGTGTAATGTCTGCTCGATTCAGACCTGGGATGGATAAAATACATACAGGTTGATTTAATAATTTTTATTGGAAATCATGTAATTTGTTAATTATATATAAGTCTCTATGGTTTTCTAAACAAAGGAGCAGCTAGTCATGCACAAATCAGGAGACCTTCAGAGAAGTGCCTGGGCATGGATACCACGCTGCAGCATTCTGCTGTAGGGTAGAATTTGGGAATGACACTGTTCTTCATCTATAACTTCTTCATCTGGCCCTCTACCATGGAAGTGAGGGGTCATCCCCATGGGGCACTCTGAGTAGAGAACCTGATACCAAGTCTTCTCTCACCATGAAATGCCCCAAGTAACTGTGTTTCTTGGAAAGTCTCAGCCTCCTGTGATCTGGCTCAGGAAAAAATTAAGTTTGGGGTTGCCCCTTTCTGTTTCCTCTTTCTAGGATAGCCCCCATTCTCCCCAGCTCTCAGGAAGTGCCCAAGACCTCAGAGTACTCATCTTATCTACCTTGGCTCTGTGTCTTCAGGTTGTGAATACATTCAGCAAAACAGTTTGGTTTCATTGTCAAGGTCATGCTGAAAAAATGATGTACCCATCTCTGTGAAAATAACTCACGCGCGTCTGGGAGGAGCTGTGCTCCCACTGTGTTCCCTTTCTCCGTGTCTGTCTTCCTCATTCCCCTCTTAAGCAGACTGATTTCATCCCCGAATCATCAGCATCAGCATCGCTGGTCAACACACACACATCCAGGGAGGCGTCGATCCTGTTTGCAGTGACCAGGTCCTTTCTCTTTCACATCAGTCCTGTCCTTCATTTGGGAGCCTTATAAAAATGATACCTCCTTGGGCTAGTGAGATGGCGTCTTGCCACCAAGCCCAAAGACATAAACTTGATCCCCAGGACCTGCATGGTAGGATGAGAGAATAACTCTCAAAAAACTGTCTTCTGACTTCCACATGTGCACTGTATCACACATGCGCACTGTATCACACATGCATCCCCAATGTATACATACAATTTAAGAACTGGTATCATGTTGGTGATTAGGTGATCATTGTTAATCACTGGAAACTTGGAGAATACATGAAGGTACATGTAAGAGCACAAACCCATCCCTTCCCGACTCCAAAGGAAAAACAATCACATATGAAATATATTATTTTTAAAGGCTTTATCCTGCTTGATCCTATCTTTATAAAGCATACATGAGATTATTTCCTATTTTTACTCACCTTCACACTTAATTAATCTCAATCCCGTTCTTATGTTCTTTCACACGGCTTGAATGCACACAGCTGTGTGATGTTCTATTTGAAGGGTAAATTGTGCTGCTTCAAACCCAGAGTTATCCATGCAAGCTTTTCCCAGTTCCTCTCTTTGGGAGCTCCCCATTGATGTATCATCTTTGTACATACATGTTTGCCCATGGTTTTGTTTTTTGTGCGTGCGTGCGTGCGTGCGTGCATGCGTGCGTGCGTGCGTGTGTGTGTGTGTGTGTGTGTGTGTGTGTGTGTATGAGGTATGTTCTTGGCTATAATTCATGCTGCAAAGAGGGAACCTCAATTAAGAAAATGTCTCTATCAGATTGACCTTTATGCACGTTTGTGTGTCAACCCGAGGAGCAAACCAGTAAGCAGCATCCCTCCATGGTCTCCGCCTCACTCCCCGCCTTCAGGTCCTTCCCTGGCTTCCCTGCACAGTGGGCTGTGTGCCAAATAACCCTTTCCTCACCACGTTGCTTTTGTTGATGGTGTATATGACACAACCAAAGCCAAACTAAAGCAGAACCCTGGAAAAAGTCTATCCAGACAATCCAAAAAGGCAGCTCTGCCCTGGGTAACTGTCAGGGCTTCTGAAGACGGTGGGTGATGCACTTTGGAAAACAAGCCATCAAGAGACACTATGCCCACCTTTGTTTCCTTCAAGTCAACATTCACTAAAAATGTTTCTTCTTTAGGAACCAGTTTTGAATAGGAGGTGTCCTGTACTGTGAGCAATCTTGTGATTCTTGAGCCTACACTGGTATTAGGGTATGATTTTTTAAAATAAATTATACATTTTGATTTTGTGTTATTTGGGTTTGGCATATCATAAAAATGATGTTTAAAACAGATAACAGGAGGCTGGAGAGATGGCTCAGTGTGACTCGGAGTGCTTGCTGCTCTTGTAGAGGACACAGGTTCAGTTCCCAGCACCCACCAATTTCAGAGGATCCACTACTGTCTTCTGGTTTCGGCAGCCCCCCCACCCCCCGCACACACTTACATGATACACTTACATGCAAACAGGCACAAATGTCCATATGAAATAATCAATAAACAAATACTTAAAAATATAAAATAGATACTATAAGTACTAAAGGTAAGCATGTTCTTCTTTGAAACTCTAAATATTCCTGGCTCCTAACAATGGTCTCCCATGTTGCTTAGGCAAATACTTGAAGAAACTCAAATCACCAATACGAACAGTTTCTACATCTGTATCGACACCAAAAACTGACACAACATTGTTTTGAGTTGGACTTTCAGAATGGTACAGGGGATGGGTGGGATGGAATCCTGATTTCTTCCCATTTCTTCTCCTTCCTCTTCTCTATCCTCTTCCATCTTTCTCTGTGACAGTATCCGAATGTTCAGTCCAATCCCATGAAGAATTCATATGCTCAGTCCCTAACCCAGAAGTGATGGTGTTGGGCAATGGACCTTAGGGAAATGATTAAGGCACAAAGGTGGAGTCTTATGAATGGAATTAGTATTGATAGTAAAGACTCAAAGAGGTCTTGCCACCTGTACCACAGGAGGACCAAGCAAGACAATGGCTATGAATGAGGAACAGAATCCTGTTGGACATCAAATCTCTGGGAATCTTGACTGTTTTCACCATGGATACTACAGAGTTTGACACATGGATCTGGGAGTGATGCTTGGGGCTCTGGGAGACCTCTGCCTAGGGACCTCCCCTCGGCTTTTACTGTATATGCCAACTTTGAGATGGTTTAAAACCTGAAGATAGGATGCAAATGCTCACCTAAGGAGCACTAAGACTGTAGTGGATAAGTACCAGACACAATCATTTTATCGAAGACCCCTGATGCTCCCTTGCTGCCCACCCTTACCTCACTGGCAGTCTGTCTTCACCTGAGTCCCTCCTTTGAAGGTGCATCCCTGTGAATCAGTGAGGCAAGCTGCCTACTCCCAATTTGTCTCAGTAAGGAATGGGATGTTTAGTTTTAATTAAATGTATTTACTTTGAGTTCCCCTGAGAAGTGGTTCTAACTAGTTCAAATGAGCAGGAACAGCACTTTGAATTGGCATGATATTAATGAACATTAGTGAAATAAACCTAAGGTTATGTGAATATTCATCCAGTTAAAAAGGGTTTTCTATAAATACAGTGTGTTTTCTTATTGAAATTACAATGTTCTTTTAATTTTCTTGAATTTTTAATCTTTGAATTGCATTTAAATACATTATTTTATTGATGGTGACATGCCTTAACATAATAATTTTCTCTTTTAAAATAACCCATTATATGCACGGAGTTTTAAACAGAGAAAGTATTCTTCAGATAATAAAGCCTTCCTTTATATATCTTGAGCCTGTGCCTTTGAAATAAAACATGAAGTGCATAATCCTCTAAACCCCAGAGTCTTTCTGTAATATCCATGGGGGAACTTGTAGTTATTAAATTAACTCTCAGGGGGCTATGAAAGTGTTCTTCAAATGCAGTAAAAAGACACTGAGAAACCCAGAAACGATATTGAGAGTTCTAAGGAGAATGAATAATGCCACATAGTCTACTAGGACACCAGTGTGGATTGTTTGTATTAAGGTTTCCACTCGTTTGGAATTTTCTGAGCTGAAAGACTGAACAACATGTTTCACTGCTGGAGTCCAAAGGTAGTTCTCCGGCTCTGGCCTGCTTAGTGAGAAGCAGGAGGCTTTGCCAGCTTGTGGTGTGTGGGAGGACTTGAAGGCATTGTTTCCGTGTGCCTGACAGAGGGCATCCAGTCATTCTGCTGAGATGCTTATCAGCAGCTACACAAAATCCTCTGTCTCAAATTAAGTATCAAACAATCTTTCCATGTTTCCTGAATGAGATACCATGAGAGGGGATTACAAGTTAAACATTGATTTTAACCGTGTTTTTGCCAGCCTCCTCAAATATCAAGAACTTTTTGGTCCATTAGAAAATAAGCTTCTTCTAAATTTGATTTAGAATTCTCTGGGTAACTGTTTTGTCTCATTGAAAATGTGAGGAATGATTTTCTATACTTGCATTTTTTAAGTTTCTTTATCATGATACCTTAATAAGATAATAAATCCAAATGTTGAATGCTTGAAAATCACCCCAAAGTTGGTTTTAAGAGCATGGAGAGTTGTAACATCCGGTGGATCTGAAGCCACTCTGGCAGCTAGGATTTCAGCACCAAGGTCAGTTCCAGCAACCGCTGGTCTCTCCTGCTCCTGTCTCACCACAGCAAAGCAGAGTTTGAATGGCCGGGGTTCATCCATGGGTGTTCTGCTTAGGGTGATCAGCGGGAAAGAATGTTCTGATTGGCTTTCTGGTAAGGCAGGCTTCATGCTGCATGAACTAGACTCACACTTGTTCTATGGGGGTATTTCTTGTGTGGACTGTGGGAGTTGAAGAGACAGTTGGCAAACACCTGCTTTAGGACACAGCAAGGCCCCAGCTCCTGAATTCTCTCTTGATAGTTTGGGGGGAAGGGGAACACACAGTGTCATCAAGAATTTGCTCAATGAATCGTTCAACAGTATAGATTTGTTCTCTCTCTGTCTCTTTCCCCTTTCTCTTTCAACTTACTTTCACTTATTTTTCCCCTTGAAGTGTGAGGTGCACAGTGAAGATGTAAGCTATAGCAGGTTATATCATAAGCTATATTGATGAAAGACCATGAAACTCCTCACTAAATACTAAGTGCAGCCAGCTACCATGCCCAGCACCCCCTCTGACCACTGGTCCCCCTCCCCTTTCCTCGTTGGACATTAGCATCCTGACTCCCCTGATCATCTTTTCCTGGCTTCTCTTGATATCATACCCAGTAGGGAGCATCTCTAAGAGAACAGCTGGATTCTATAAATGGAATCAATTATCACATTTCTTTTCACATCTGGAGTTTTTGTTCACTCATATGCGTGATATTCTCTTCCTTGTTGTACATAGTCCTGGTTTTTCAGTTGTCAAGGCTGTGTGATACTCCACCATGTGAATGTGTAACAGGCTGTTGGTCTATCTATCATACTGAAATGAACTCTGTGCTTGTAGATCTGGTTTTGTGTCTAGTGATGGTGCCTCCCTGAGCATCACTGTGTGTGGCGCCTCCACCATCTATGGCAATACAGGGATGTATACAGATATGACTGCCTCTGGATCAGGAAGGAGGGCTCCGAAGTAGTCTTTCTCTGAGAGGGCCGTGGATAAAGAAACACAGACAGATGTATATTCAGGGAATCATCAGTATTCCCCCAGCTCAGGAAGTGTCCATTTGCCCAAGAATAGGGTGGCTTGTAACCATAAACTTATCACATGGATGGCACTATTTGAATCCAGGATGAATCTTCTTGCAGTTTTTGCCTGAAGTTTTCAAAGTAAAGGAGGTGGCTTGGGAGATTTGAGTCATAGCTTTATTTCTGTCAGAGATGGCCCCAACCTTACAGTATGGGATCTGGGAGAGGTGGGGCTTGGCGAGATGCATAAATACTATGTTGTTGCAGCTCTTCATGGTGGAAGAGGCAGATTCAATGAGAACTGTAGATATCAGCTGGATATGATTGAACATACCTATGATCCCCAAACTCAGGAGACTGAGGTAGCAGGACAGTTCTGGGCTTGAGTCCAGCCTAGGATACAAAGAAAGTGTGAGACCAGATAGTTCTGAGCTCAAGGCCAGCCTAGGCTACATAGAAAGCATAGGAAAAGACCCCCTTTCAAACCCCTCCACCCAAGAATTGTGAATAGCTCTATTTATATAAATAATTTAGTAAGGCTGAATTATAGTTTTAAGAAATTATATAGTTTCAACTTTGTTTATATAACTTGACTTAAAAATTTAAGAACACTAACGACAATTTGTGTTTGACCTTTAAGTTTTAAAAAATAGTTAAAACATCTTAGGAGAACATTAACTTTTGCAGGGAGTGAGTGGGGGAGGGGATATACCTAAAAATGTGTTTTAAAATCTTTGGTACTTAACATTATTATTATTTTGTGTATTGTGTGCTTGTATGTATTTGAGTGACTGTGTACTCATGTGCATGCAGGTGTTTGTACATTTATGTTGTTTCCAACAATGGCTGGCTACAAGCAGAAAGTCCAAGAATCCAGTAGTGGCTCAGTCTACAAGGCTGAATGTCTTAGCTGGTATTCAGTAGACACTGGAGTCCTGAAGAAGTAGGCTCTAATGCCAGTGAAGGAATGGACTTGTTAGCAAGGTGAGAGCAAGCAGACAAAGAAGAAAGGTTGTGTCTTTCATGTCCTTATATAGACTTCCAGCAGAAGGTGTGTCTTCCTGCCTCAAGATCCCGATTAAAGAGAGTAAAGATATGGCTTCTCCCAGCTCAAAACATCTGGATCAAAGGCATGACTTCTGTTCTAGTTAGGGTTTGTTATTGCTGTGGAGAGACACCATGACCATAGAAACTCTTATAAAGGAAACATTTAATTGTGGTGGCTCACTTAGTTTTAGAGGTTCAGTTTATTATCAGGATGGGGAACCTGGTGGCATGCAGGCAGATGTGGCGCTGGAGCTGAGAGCTCTTACGTCTTGACTCAGAGGCAACAGGAAGTCAACTGACTGTCATACTGAGGGAAGTTTGAGAAAAAGACCTCACAGTCCACCCCCCAGTGACACACTTCCAACAGAAGGTATGGCACAGATTAAAGTGTGCCTTCCAGCCTCAGGGCCTGGACTAAAGGTGTCTGTCATCCAGCCTGCTTCAACAAGGCCACACCTCCTAGTAGTGCCATTCCCTATTAGCTTACAGGGGGTGGGGGGCAAATACATTCAAACTACCACGAGTTCCTACCCCAAAGATCCTGATTAGAAATGAAATTTCCTACTTCAAATTAAACAAAAATCTCACACAAGTGTGCCCTCCATATCTGGACTTTAGTTAGTTCTAGACGTAGTCAAATTGCCAACCAAGAATAGCCACCACACTTTCCTTTTTACTTTATTAGAGAATTTCTCTCCCAAACCTGGAGCTCACTGACTCAGCTGGACTGTCTGAGCGGTCATCCCCACCCCCTTTCCCCAGCACTGAGGTTACAGATGTGCACCCCTCTTACATGAGACTGGGCCTCAATCTTAGATCATCATCTCTACTGGCTGAGCCGTCTCCCTGACTGTCTGGACGTTATTTATATATTTAAGTACTTATTCACATATGAGGTTTATGTTTTGACATAGATATATTTAAATATGTATTTCGAAAAATACCTAACTGAATAACATGAAACATTATATACTATAAACTAAAGTATAATTTTAATAATTCAAGACATGATTTTATAGAAATAGTAAACGTGGAAGCAGAAGCAAGAACAAGACACTAAACAAAACAGAAAATGCTTCAAAAGAGTTCATTTATGCTTACATTCAGAAATTTCTAAAAACCAAGAAACTAAGCAGACTTCTGAGAGCGACTGATTCAAAACCTGCAGAAGGCTATTATATTTTTTAATTATTCAGAATTGCATATTAAAGCATGATGGTAGTCGGTAAGAAAATGCTTATCAAATGTAAAACTTGAGAAGGTCGGATGAAAATCTCCCTCTGCTTGTCAGTATAGGAAGATTGAAATTTTGTTATAAATGAGAACGGGCGAGAATAATTCTCCCCAAATTCATGACTAGAAGCAACGAGTGAGGTTCCTGCTCCTGTTCTAAGAGGAGGAAAATATATTCATGAAATTGGTAAATTGAGCAAGAAACAGGAAGCTTCACCCGCTGTTGGGCAGAGTTCGGGTTTTTCCACCAGCACATCCCGTTCACATTGATAGCTCTGATTTTCCTGTGGATACACTTGGCAGAAAATTTAGTATTTCACATCAAAATCTTTTCAAGTGGAGAAAGAAAGTATGGAAACCAACTTTTATGCTTTAAGTTCAATGACAAGCCTTTTTGCAACTTTTTTCATGTTTCATAATTTTATTTTGGCTAAAGCAGTATTTGGAAGTGGTAACACATTCTTAGCTATAAGAAAATAAATGGTTATTTGCACACACAAACATATGTGCAATCTTAGCCATGGGGAAAAGTCTGAATTACAGAGAAATTGCCACCATCAAGGAAGACGTTTGATCATTTATGTGATTGTCTGAGAGGACACTATCTCGTGCTCACATTTAGCCTACCTCCTCGTGGTCAGCTGGGTGTGACCACTGACACCATTTCCAGAAAACAATGGATTTTCTTTTTTAGAGTAAAAGTTCCCACTACAAAATTAGAAGGTAGAATTACTGAACCGAGAGTGTTCACAGTAAATAAAGCACATTATAACTGTCAAGTACAGAAAACTAAAAGGTGATTCACATTTTAATAATACAAATGACAGAAAAACACAAAACAAGCATTTAAAAGTAAATAATAATAATGTCAGTCAGATTATGCCAAGGGTAATTAAAATTTATGCACGCATCAGAAAAATGAGAAGAAAAATACAAAAGTGAGTGACTTGGCCATTGTTTTCATGGTTGTCCTGTGAAATGCACAGGATTTGACTGCAGGTCTAATGAGATGGCCCATCAGGCATAGGCACCTGCCACAGAGCTTGTTGACCTAAGTGTAATCCTCAGAACCTTTGTGATGGAAAGAACTAACCCCGAAAGCTTCCCTCTGACCTCTGCTCTCATCGATGACCCATACCTACACGCTGGCATCAGAGCACCATGATGATTATTGATGCAATTTTCTGAATCATCCCAAATATGAAGTCTGTTATCAAAGTTGACTTTACCATTTTTCTTGGACAGACATGGGGATGCCGAGTACGTGGCATTGTAGACATTCGATAAAATGCTAGAAACATTTAGCCAAGTGGCAGCTGATCCTGACGAAAGGTGAACTTGGTTTTCAGTGGATACAGAAAGCTAATGTTGGGTTTGGCCTGCCCATGGCTGTTCAGTTTGAGCAAGTTTGCCAACTCCACATCTAGATTTTTCTTTATGTAATTAATACAGTTTGAAAAACTCCTTTAGAGAAAATCAGATTTTTGGTCCTGGGAATCATGCTCTGTGACACTCCAGTAAAACACAGAAATTAGAAACTAGAAACAGACGTTGATGATACCAGGAAGAGAACCGGAAGTGATGATTGAGAAGTGGCAGGGCCCATCAGGAGTTCTGCCAGTCTCAGCGGGAGAGCGACTCAACTGAGCAGTTGGTGGTGTTTTTCTTTATTACATTCTAGTATCGAACAGCATAAAGGAAGAGCGTAAGAAATGTAATTAATTGCAAATTGAGTAGTGAAAGTGAACAATACGAAATTAATTGTATGCTGTTTTACAGTTTAGAGTTTAAAAGGTAAACTTTCAATTATCGGGTAATTTCAATGTTACAGAAAACGTGTGCCGCAGCACAGAGCCCCTGTGTCCTTCACGTGCAGTTTCCACGATAGTTGAACTTACATCAGTGTCATTTCATTGAGGCCTCCAATTTGTGAGCATAGTCCTGTTGTTCATAGTTTTCCTTTGTAATAAGTTTGAGAGCTCAAATGCATGCAAGCACATGCACACATATTATCCAGGTCCTGGCTTGGGCTAATTTACCAATCCTTTCAGGTAATTTTCTTTTTGGTTGCATGATTTCATTTGTTTGAAACTTTGACTGGATTGTAACATGATTGTTTGCATTTTCAGAGTCATTTAATTAAAATATATTTCAAGTGTCTCAGAGACTTCTGCTTTCCTCATGTATTTAGTTATTTTGTGTGTGGAGGCAAGGTAAACACACACACACACACACACACACACACACACACACACACACACACACGCCACAGCACACACGTGGAGAAAGAGGACAACTTGAGGACTCTGTTCTTTTCTCCCACTATTCGGGTTCTTGGGATCAAATTCAAGACATCAAGCGTGGCAGCACATTTACCTGCGAGCGACCTCCTCAGCTCCAGAGACCTTTTGACCTGCAGCCTGCTGATGGCAGGTTCTTTACTTTCCCAAGTGTTGAGCACATCCAGGCAACCTCTGTCCATTAGTACTGCCTATGATTCCCATTCTTATAACGGTTAAGGTATTTTTCATGTCCATCAGTGTGGCTTATCTTGGGGAATGTTTCATAGTTTATTTCCTCATTGATGCTCTTGTTTTTTCAGACCAACTTTCTGAGCTACATCAGGTTCCCTTATCTCAAGGAGAGAGTTCAAATACATGTGCAAGCTACTGCGCTTCAGTGATTTCACTTTATAGTTTTCCATTTCCATTTGTTCTTAGAATGTCTCCATTGCTCACCTGTTTCTCACCCTGTCTGCCTTCCCCAACACATACAAACCAGTATGTGAGCAGCAGCTGCCTGCTCCAATCTCTCTGCAATACTGAGTCTGATGTTTTAGACTTACTTTGTGTCTTACACTATTTTTTCTTGCCTCCCTGCATGCCTTACAGTTGTCATAGTTCTAGGCCCTTAAGGCTTCAAATTATTCCAGTGCCTTTGATTTTATTCTCTCTTGACTTTGAGCATCTCTGAGAATTCTCCCTGGCTAGTGCACACTTGTGTTTTCTTCACTCACCGGATGGTAGAGTCTTATCTTGTGGTAACAGAAGCAGTGAACAGAGGTGTCAGTAGCCCTGTGTGCACAGGCTATGACCTTCCCCAAGCTTCTTCATGGTAGCTTCCTGTTAGCTCCTGCCTCTATACTCAGTTATAGAGCTGACCATCGGTTTCCTTGAATATTGTCCTGTTAGTTGTATTTTCCTTCAAGTGACAGGAAAGCTGGAAATAGTCTTGAGTCCTTAGAACACTTAGGTAAACCTCAAATGATTTTTCCTTTCTTTATGGAGAAGGTGTGTGTGTTTATTGGTGCTAGCTCGCCCCTTTCCACTGGCATGGCCATACCCCAAATTACCTTTCTCAGACCTTCATCATGAACACTTGGTGTAGCTCATAGTAGTAACGCCCGTGATTGTTTGGTTTCTACATAGATTAGTGCTGCTGTTAATCTTGACTAGAGATGCCTCTTTCTGTAGCGGGCAACAACCAACACAGAACTGTATAACTACTCAAAGTGCTGAGACTAAGTGACTGTTTAGTACTCAGACTTAAATATGACAGCCTTATCAACTCCTTCAAAGCTCAGGAAACAACATGGAGGAGGGGGCAGAAGGAATGTAAGAGGCTAAAGATAAGGTTGAGTGCTGTGAGGTGTTGTCTTCTGGACATGACGTGGCTGTTGCAGTCACGCCGCTGTGCTTACCTGCTCAAAGTCAAGCCAACAATACCATCAGCATTCCAGCAGGCAACACCAACTGGACTCCATGGATCGCAAAAGAAACAGGGGTCATGAAGGTGGGAGAGGGACATGATAGGCAAATTTTAGGAAATGAAGGGGTGGTTGGGATGGGTATGATCAAAATACACCATACGCATGCATGGTATTTTCAAGGAATTATGAAAAGACACCCTAAGAAAGGAAGTACTTTCTTCTTGTCCTTGGTTTCAGAAGTTGATTTTAAAGTGTTCCAACACGGGAGCCTCAGCCCCAATCTTGCTTTTCCATCTCCTCTCTTTCTCGCCAAGTTTTTTTTTTTAAATCTCTTTAACCTTGAGAACATACCAAACCTGCCTATAAGCTTCACTGAGTCTCAGCTTCCTCTGGACTTGGCATATGACCGTCTTACCATGTTACCCACACAGAGCTCAGGAATCTTGCTATGTTGTTGGTTATTTGTTGTTTTTCTGGTTTTTCATTGAATGTGTTGTCCTTAATAATCTAGCCCACCGCTATTTGAGACAGAACTGCCCGCCCCCATAATGTGGCCCCGTTCTTCTAACAGTAGCAACACAAATCCATATATATGTGGATTCATTATGTAAGTTCTGTTACTCTGGACAACCCTGACTAATACACACTAAGAGACACACAGAGAATCATTACCGTGAAAACCCATGATTGTTGGGGCTTTCTATCTTCTGCATACCTACTATAGGTTAGTTTTCAATGGTGAATTTTTTTAACTGGTGAATAAATTGAGGCAAGATTTCCTTACTGTTTGCATAGAACTGCTACTGAGGGACAGTACTCCCATGTTGCTGGATGTCTGTGTGGTTCTAGATTTGCACTTTTATTGTAAACAGGGCATGACCACATCTTTCCTTTATGCTGCCCCTAGACAGGTCGTTTTCCAGGCAGCCATGGTGAATTGGCCTCAAGTTCCCACCTTCACTTTCCTTGATCATGGACTTTAATCTTAGGATGAAATAAACCCTTCCCTCCAAGTTGTTCCCATCACGGTGATCGTCTCGGCAGCACAGACACCAGGACAGTAGGCACGCACAATTCTCCTCTGCTGCCTCCTCCATCCTGGGCATTTTGAGGTAGGGCTCCCTCTGTGTAGCTCGGGCTGGCTTGGAACTCACTGTGTAGCTCAGGCTGACTTGAAACTCCTGAGGTTTTCTAGTCCCCTAGTCCAGTGCAGACTCCCTTATTCCTCCTATCCGTTCACGCCATTCTCTCTGGCCACATTCCAACTCATGCACATCAGTGAACATCTTTTTGAAAGATCTCAAGGGCTACTTATAGTACAAAGAACCAGAAAGGGTAACTTCACAGCCAATAGTGGAGAAAACGCACCTGAGCCACGTTTCAGGGGGACGAGGATGAGGTCGGTTCCTGTTGTTCTTGCTCTCATTCATCCTCCCCCGGCGCCCCTTGCTGTGGGAACTGAGGCACCCTGTCTTCTCTGTGCCACTTTTCTCTTTTGCAGCCTTTCGTAAAGGAGTACAGAAGCTGCTCTTAACTGCAGTTCAAGGAAGGAAAATCAAAGCCCCAGCAATCTGCTGTAGATGAGAAGTGCGGGGCTTCATAAGGAGGTTTTTCTGAGGAGAATTACAAGACTTAGTGACCTGCGGGGCGGGATGAGGGTGGAAGCTACAAGCAGGGGGACATAAAGAGTTTCGTATTTTTAGCTTGTAAGACCAGTGGGTCAACTGCTGGCTGAGCATTCCCTGAGCATGTCTGGAAAACTGATGGCTACCGGAAGGTGGAAAGGCCAAGATTGTATAGTTAAAGTGGAAGCAGCATTGTGATCATAGGACTCTTCCTCCTCCTCTCTCCTCTTTTCCTCCTTCCTCCTCTTCTTCTTCCTCCTCCTCTCTCCTCCGCTCCCCCCCCCCCGCCTCCTCCTCTTCTTCTTGAATAGAGTCTCACTGTGTAACTTTGACTGGTTTAGAGCTTGCTGTGTAGACCAGGCTGTCCTTGTACTCACAGAGATCTGCTCGTCTCTGTTTCCCTAGGGCTGTGATTATAGGCATGCGCTACCATAGATCGGCTCATACAGGAGGAAGCTCATGAGGGCGGGAGAAGGAGTCCTCATTCAGACCAGCAGAGATTCCCTGGCTGGAGGTAGATGCCGGAGGTAGATGTCGCACTTTCTGTATCCCACCTCTCTCTGATGGGGAACCAGGGTGGGGGATGCTCTCATGCTATCCTCGGTCGTGCTGTCATGGGGCGGGCGGTCCTTTCAGTCCGGCCCCGAGCCAGAGGCACAAACCTGCACTGCCAAGGATGCTCCATGGCTTTTCATATCACTTTGTGTTGAGGTAGAACTCTATAAAGCCATTTCTAAAACACAGTCAGTTTCCCTTCTGAGAAATGACTTCTGCTCTTGCTTTTCTCGTTTTTATTGCATTATCAGGAAACCGATTACATTTGAACCAAGCTTTCCTCCCGTTGTTCTCATCCTTGTGATCAAATATTGAAGGTGGATGTGGGAAAATCAATACTAAGGTGGACATATAGCATTATGTAAGAGACACATAAATGAAATATTTAGTGCTGAACGTTAAAAGTGGGTTTGAAATTCTAGACCTATTTCTGCACTGCTATTCAGACTCTCTTGGAATTGTAAGAAATCAATATGAAAAGAACACATACTAGGACAGCTTCAAAAAAATGAATCCCCTGACCTGGACGTGGGATTCAAAGTGTTTACTTCCTGGTGATCTGGAGGACAGCAGGTGTCAAGGAAGAGTGATGAGAAGTCGATGGAGAATCTGGGTCGTGGATGGGCAGCAGCAGCAGCCTGGAGGAAACCGTTCAGTTCACCAGGGCACGGAGGAGCAGATCTGGGAAAATCTGACAATTGTGAGGCGAGGGCTTTTAAAGAAGAATATACATTTATTACCGGCTTTTTGACTGTGGCAAGTGCTCCCTGTCAAGGGGTTCAATTTAATGAGGAATTGTTTTGGTTGCTGTTTGTATGAGTGACCTTGTTTACATTAACGGTTGTTTCAGGTCCATCTGAAAGGAGTTTCTTGAGTGGGAGACACGTCTGATGAGTGCTTACACAGTTTAGTTCAGACACGGGCTTTTCACAGAGCCTGAGAATACGACTTTATTTGATGGGCCTTTGCAGACAGCAGGTGCGGAAGTCCCACACTGTGGGAGGCTGTAAGGACAGTGATGAATGAGTCCTGCCTCCCAGGATGCCCACTGCCAGCCCAGCCTGCAGCCTCTGTCTTACAATCCTGGCTAAGCAGAAAGGACGGCACAGCTCTGGGAGGAACTCCTTCTCAATTAATCCTGCTCATCGTTAGCATTGATTGAGGGCTGCATGATAGACATGAACCATCCCTTCCCTGAGGCACTGGAAATCCAGGATAGAGGGGGTGGTGGATGAAGAATCGGTCTCTGCAGGAGCAGCCACTGAGGAAGCACAGAACTCACTGAGGGAGACCAGACACACAGGGAGGGGTCCATAATTTCTAGCCTGTGGTGGAAATGGCCATTCAGAAATGCTCCGAAGCTGCAGCTTTCATGTGAATTTTGGAAAAAGAATCGGCTAAGATACAGGACGTGGGGCGAAGGAGAAGTGAATGCCTAGGACCTGGCATGGAATCTTTCCTGTCAGTAGTTGCCAGCCTTGGCTGTTGGAATCCTCAGGTCTCACTGTTAGGGCTTTGGGCCTCCAGCAGCAGGAGAGCAGCGTTGAGTTGTTGCTACAGCTTTGTGATCAGGGTGTTGGGATGCTGAGTCCTCATAGGCACAGCTCCGAGCTTAGGGTATCCTCTCAGTTCACAGTTCTGCAGCCTGGATAGGCAGAGATAGTAACTTTAGTGGCTACAGCCTGATGCTCTTTATCAGTCTCAGTCCTTTGTAGACCTTGTGTACCATAGTCTCAGCTCCACACCACTTCTCATCCCATCAGCACTTCAGTAGTTGTTTATAGTCTCAGATCTCTGCAGTCTATGCTTTGGGACATTCTCTGGAACTCCCCAGTCACCTTCTAGCTGCTGCTGCTGCTGCTGTGTGTGTGCGTGTGTGTGTGTGTGTGTGTGTGTGTGTGTGTGTGTGTGTGTGTGTGTGTGTGTGTGTATGCATGCACATGTATGTGTGTTGTGTGCTTCTGCATGAAATCTGATGATAAAGATACAGGAAGGCAGGAAAACACTCAGATGAGACTTTCGTAGATCCTACACTCAACATCAGAGATACTGATAAGTGTATGGTCTCCCAGACAGCTTGTAGTGCTCTGAGAAGCACTGCTTATACAGCCAGCCATGCATGCTCACTAGATATCATGAGGGCAGGGTGCTCTCTCCACACTGTGGACAGTGGCAATGAGATCCAGAGATGCTATTGGCGGGATCAGTTGGAGTTGCTATAGATGGGTAATCCAAAGCCACCATGGCCACAAGGCAGCTGGAGGAGGCTCTGAAAGCTGAGGTTGCAGAAGTTGCAGCTCCTGGTGAACCTGCAGGAGAGACAGCAGCATCTCTCTCAGTTCCATCAGGCTCAAGGCCACAAAGGCCAGAGCAGCAGCTCCCATCTGCGAGTCCCTGCAGTGTCTGGGACAGGCAATGGGTTTACTCCCAAGCGACTGACGTGGATGCAGACAAAAGGACCTGACAGTTGTCAGTGGCACAGCCAGACTGCCTGGGCTTCACAGCTTCCATCATTTTAAAGGAAAATCAAAACATTAAGGAGTACTTAAAACAAACATCCAACATTCTGCTTTGATTTACCTGAGATACTTAATTCACTTTCCCAGCCAAATGTCTTTATAAGGGGGATTGGTTCAGCCTGATATGTCTCCCATCCATCCACTCAATCACTCAATCACTTACCCATCTACTACCCACTCACTCACCCACCTACCCACCCACACCCATCCATCTATCCACCTACCCACCCATCCATCCACTCTTCTATTCATCCATCCATCTGTCCATTGAAAATCTATCCACTCACAGATCCATTTGTCAACCTGTCCACCCATCCATCCACTCATCCACTCATCTGACCATCTGTTTAGTTATTTTTAAGCACTTTCTTATCCTTTGGTACCCCCAAATGTTCTGTCTTATATTCATTGTGTTACCTGGTTCCGGGTTCATTTATCAGTATATTTTTGAGCAAGGAGTGGCTTGATAAAAGATGTGCTTAGAAGGCCTCTCTTCGAGGGGCAGAACGATGGGAAACTAGAGCAGTGCCGGTGGGTGTAGAGGAAACAGGACTGACATGGGCTGTGCTGCTGGGACACCGAGGTCCCTTGATAACCAGTAGGTGCTGTGGAGGTCATAGATGGAGATGCTGAAGGGCTTCACTTGGCCGTCTTGGCTGCCGGCAGCAATTTCTATCCTGTTAACTCGGCTTTCGTCCTATCCCGGGTCTCTGTCTGGGGTGTCTTCTGGTCTCTCTCCTCTCCTTTTGTATTAGCACTTAGCTGAGTTGCCTTGCCGCTTGCAAGCAGGGCGGTCTCTATTTTTTTGTCTGGCAAGTGTGATGCTGACAGGCGCCCTTGCTCTTCCAGGACTGCCATAGCAGCTGCAGATAAAGACCACAGATCAAGCAGCTCTTTCTAGGGGCTGACAACTCCCGTATGCGTAAGGAACATGGGAACGTTGGGGCTCATTTTATGGCATGGGATAAACTAGGGTGGTAGGACAGGGAATGGAGGCAAGGTTGAAGAGAGGCCTTGGAGTCAAGTTCCGCATGGCATTAGCCATGTAAAGACCCCCAAGCTGTGTATTTTAGTCCACATGGTGCTATAACAAAACACTCAAGCATGGATAGTTTAGATAAAAAAAAAAAGTTTAATTTGGCTCACAGTTCTGGTGTCTGGAACTTTCAAATTTCATAGCACCACAGTGTGCTGACTAGGGACCCCGGAGGGCATCACACCATGGTGGAGAATCAGACAACACAGTGAATACAAGGAAGCAGGCAGGCAGTTGAATCTGCTTCATAGCAACCTGTCACTCTTGGAATAATGTAGTGTGAGGCCGACCCAAGGGATGCTGTGGATTCCTTCATGAAAGTGGAGTCTCATGATCCAACCACCCGCTATTAGGCCCTAACTCTTACAGGGTTGGTGGCCTATACAATACATCTTGGGGACCAGGCTCCTATCCCCTCTAGGGGACCAACCTTGTAAAGCTGCCCACCATGTTGATGACCCTAGCCACATGGAATGAGTGTTGTGGCTTGGCTGGGGCGATTCTGTAATTATAGCCATTCTATTGCTATGCTGTGTTTGTGTTCCTGCTAAGCCAGTGACTCCACCTGTCCTGACTAAAGTCCAGGCTGAGTGTCATTTCCCAGAACAGTGTGCAGGGGACACAAGACCTCACACAGACACTTTGACAAGTCACCATTAGACGTCTTGACTTTATTAGAACATGCCTACTCTGTGCCTTTGCTCCTGTCTCGTGAATTTCCCTCCTCTGCTTGAATCAGGTCTACACAGTGTTTCTTATGCTTAAATAGTTTCGCTGGATACAGGATTTGGGGGAAGGGGGTTGGGTATTGTTTTACTTACATATGTGCGTGTGAGGGGGAAGTACATACGTATGTAGGTGTATATGTATGTGTTTCATGTTGAGAACACTTTGGGTGTTGCTTCTCAAGAATACTGCCTTATTTTTGAGACAGAGTCTCTCATTTGTCTGGGATTACCTATTAAGCTGGGATGGCTGGCCCTCAGACTCCAGGGATCTGCCTGCTATTGCCCCCTACAACCCCCAGTGGTGGGATTACAAGCACATACAGTGATGACTGAACTTTATGCATGGGATGGGAGTTGAACGCAGGTCCTTATGCTCACAAGGCAAGGGATTTGCTGACTGAGCAGGGGAGGTGCAGTTTCTTCTGTGTTAGAACAGCAGCCCTGATCCTAGGAGAACCCCCTCCCATGCTGGGAAATAACTTTGTCCTGTGTGAGGGTTGTGTATTTTCAGAGTGTTGACTACACTCTGGAAAACCTGAAGGACAGGATTCCCAATGACACAAGCAACATAGATTTGGGACGGATGCTGTGAAGGAGCGAATGATTCTAGGTTATCTGCGGCTGCCTGAAGAAGGTTGGCATCATTGCCATCGGTACTGCTACCAAGAGGGTGGATATGGTGATGGTATGGGCTGGCCACCTGCTCACTAAAGTAGATATGACTTCATTATAAACCAAGCCCAGTTCACTGACAAAGCTAAACTTGGTTTTCTAAGGCTCCCTCCAGCCTGTGTCTCCATTTCCTCTGCCCTGTCACAGACCAGTTGGCTAACCTCTGTTTCTTGACCTCACAGCATGTGCCTGGTGATATCCTAACCACCACTTGCCTTCATGGTTATTTAATTAAATGCATTTCCTTGCCACCACCCACTGCAGCAGGCCTAATCCAGTGAGCACTTTGCCTAATACTTTTCATTCACTAAGTTGTGCACTGGAGTCAGGGCCTGGAGGAGGCGTTTGCACATGGATGTTCATTAGCATCATCTGTCACAAAAGCTAACCTATGGGAGCAAGGGTCCTTTGGTGGATGAACAGATAAACAAACTATGCTATGCACATCTCATGGAACATTATGTCTTGAGAAGGAAGAAGATTCTGACATATGCCACAACATGAATGGACCCTGAGACATTGTGCTAAGTGATAGCACAAAAGACAAATGTGGCTGGATCTCACGGACACACAGCGCGGCAAACATTCCTCCATCTCACTGACACACAGCATGGCAAACATTCCTCGATCTCTCGATCTCACTGACACACAGCACGGCAAACATTCCTCGATCTCACTGACTGACACATAGTACCAAGAGTAATCAAAATCATGGAAATGGAAGGTAGCATAGCAGTGATCAGGTACTGGAATTACAGTTTAATAGGTGCAGAGTTTCAGAGCTCATTTGCAAACTTTATGAATATTTTCAATGCGCTTCATTGAAAACACCAAGCTTCACTTGAAAATGAACAGGATGGCCAGTCGCATGCTGTGTGTGCTTAGGAGTCTCCTCATAGATGAGATTTGCCTCTGTGGGGGGCAGGGGGCACCTTCTGCTTTGTTTCCTTGTGGGCTGACCTCCTCATGTAGTACCAGAGGTGGGGTCCTCTCCTAAGCGCCGCTCAGAAAGCACTTGCTAAATGGTTTTGCGGGACTGTCGCCACAGCTCCCTGGGTGCTGTGTTGCTAAGTATATGAAAGCTGTTCCTTTTTCTGGAGGTGAATACAGCCAAATGTCAGACTGACTTTGCCACTTGTGAAGGCTGTGTCTTCTCACACCAGACAGAGGCCTATTCACCACTGTGGCACCCTCCTTGGATCCCACATTTCACGATCTGTTTCTCGTTTCCTACAGCATTTTAGCATGGGTAAGTCTCGTATCAGATGCTCTTATTAACTGCCTTCAGGAGCTGAGTGGTGCTAACAGGCTCAGATTGTAATCGCCGTGTCCTGTGGCACCGTCTGCACCCCCAGTATTGATTGGTACAGAAGACCTATCTCATCGTGCATCACAAGGACACAAGCACACTCAGGATCACAGATGTTTGTCATTTGTTTTTCCACAAACACGGCAGAAGCCTTCCGTCCTTCACAAACACAAAAGCTCCGCGTGCTGACGCTGAGGTCACCTTTGCTCAGCATGGATTCCTAAAATGGATGAATCTCTAACATCAGCCTTTTCGCAGCTGAGATGGGAGGAACCATTTATCAATGCCAGTTTTCATAAGCAGCAATGTGTGGAGACCACAATGTGATGTTTAACACACCAGAGACTTTTTTTCTCACATGGTTGATTCAAAAGTCCCCTGTATCTTAGTTTTATGAAAATTGAGAAACAAAACAAAACAAAACAAAAACCCCAAACCAACCTGCCTAAATTGCCACTTTTGAGAGCAATTTGGGAAGCCCAGGGAGTGCTTTGCTACTAGAAGATATTAGCTTCTGTAGCAGTACTGTGTCTGGGGGTGGTAACGTATTATTTCTCCATGTGCCAGGCGGCAAGCTGTAACTGGCCATCCTGAGGAAGTGTGGCGGTGATGATGTAGGGGCTGGGAGGGATTTGCTTAGTTCCCACTCTGGGTGACTAACACTTCAGTGTTCTGAGACCCAAGATCTGAGCAAGGGTGCCCACCCCTGTGCTGGTCTTGAGGGCTGCATCCTAAGGACAGATCTGAGAAAGAGTTTAACATTTAGCACTCATCAGGAAAGGCCTTTGGGACCAACACCCAGGTGAAAGGGCAGAACTGGGCAGAGCAAGAGCGTGCACTTGTCTGGGGGGCTTCAGTGATTCTTCAGCTCTCCCTAAAGTGGGAGTCGGCCTGCCACAAGCTGGGATGGTATTTCCCTTCTTGAAGGAGCTTCTGAGCTGACGTCACAGCTTTTTCCCCCATCACATTTACTCTTGGCTCTTCTTCACCAGCCTTACAAAGAAACTGGATCCGTCAGAGAGGAAGCATCCGCTGCAGCAACAGAGGAGCCCGGAAGTCAGGAGCTGATGACAGGGTTATTTCTCACTCAGACTCAAGACCCGACACTGGCCGCCCACGCCTCTGGTCCGTGGAATGGGCCCTCTGGACCCTGGCAGACCTCTGCCCTTGGATCTCGCTGGGCTCAGGCGGACAAGAAGAGCCACAGAAACCCGGCTTAGCTTTGAAACTCTCTTCTTGGAAGGGATTATGTCATTTCCAACATTTCATTGGCTAAATTGAGTCATGTGATCAGGTCCCATTGTCTGTGCGGTAAGGAAGATCATTTTCACAGGTTGAGTCCAGGAAGGGACGGAGGCTATTTTTTTCTAATAACACAGACTGAGGTGCGTCAGGAAGTCAATGGCTCAAAGTTCCCCGGGCAGGTGGGGTTTCAGGCCTGGGCCCTTGTTGCCCCACAGTATCGTCCAAATTGGTGAAGGTGCAGAACTCCTTTCTGATTTACGCTACACTTTCCTCCTGAATGTGGGAGGGCCAGTCACAGCTCTCCCAGCCAAGGGCAGAGTGTCTAGGAAGCAGAAGCAGCAGTTTTCAGGAGGCAAGGTGGTCCTGGCAGGATCTCCAATCTTTTCTTTTCTTTCTTTTTTATCTCATCATCTTTCTTCCCTGAAGCAAGCCTCTGCATTCGCTTGTTCTCCATTTTCCAATCTGTTCTCAGAAAACTCACTGGGCAGGACAGGCAGTGGCTTTTCTGGGCACACTGGCTAGACAGAAGTGCTTCTGCTGTTATGTCCTGGTCCACATGGAAAGGGGAAAAGTCCCGAACAGCGGCCCTCAGCGTCTGACCATCGCACTCTGAGAGTCACACTCTGTTCTTTTGCCACCAAATCGCTGGCTGTGACCAATCACAGTGATTGATTTCCCAGACCTTGCCTTAAGCTGCTTTGTGCTGTTTTGCTCTGGGTGCTGTGAGAAGCACCTGTAAAGTGAGTAGACTGAAAGTGTAGACGTTTATTGTATTCTAGTTGCAGAGTCTCAGAAGTCTCTAACCAAGGTGTCCTCAGCTGCACCTCAGAGAAGCCCCAGAGGGAATATTTTCTTGACTTTTACAGCTTGTGGCTTTTGTCACCCTTGGACTGGTCATCTTAGGCTGTTATCCATGGGTGTCTCATCTGCTCTTCTAGGGACACCTGTCACTCTACTGAGCTCATCACAGCTGGGTAACCTCTCCAATGATACTTATCCAAATAACGTCACAGTGGCACACAGTCACAAGGGGATAAAAATCCACCAAGTAGCAGGTCCCCACTGGAGGTTTGGAGAAGGAAAGACAAGCTAACTAAGGTAGAAATGCCCTAAGGGGAAAAATTGACTTGCCATTCGTTTTTTTTTTTTGGTTTTTCGAGACAGGGTTTCTCTCTGTAGCTTTGCGCCTTTCCTGGAACTCACTTGGTAGCCCAGGCTGGCCTCGAACTCACAGAGATCCGCCTGGCTCTGCCTCCCGAGTGCTGGGATTAAAGGCGTGCGCCACCACCGCCCGGCAACTTGCCATTCTTATGGGCTCTACAGCAAGGCTCACAGGTAAAGGAATGCCTCTCTCAGCGGCTTTCAGCAGGTCTTTTGTATCCCGTGCAAAGCTTAAGTTTCTGCCTGATTTGGCCTCCATTTGCCTAAGAGGAGTGACCTTGAAGGCAGGTCATCTTGGTGTCTCTGAATTTCAGGTCCAAGAAGATGACAGACGTTTAGTTTAGGGGCAGCAGGGTTTAGGGTTTTCAATGGCTCTAAATTCTTCCAGCCTGGAGCCTGAGAGTAAATGTCTTGGAAGCCATGTCCTTGAGGCACTACTTGGAGCCAAACAGACAACTCACTGCCAGACTCTGTCCTGCTTAGCTAGCAAGTGACACCCAGAGACTAAGGCAAAACCCGGGGGCCTTCTCATATTCCAAATGCAGCTTGTTGCTGAGATGCTAAGAGGGGTGCAGACCCCCCCAGGCTGTGGAAACAGAGCTGACACTATATATAAACACTCTTTGAGACAATCATTACCTTCACCAGTTCTCCAGGAGCCCCAGCTGTCAGCTTCCTGTTGCTTCCCTCAGAATGAGTGACACTTACAACCTTTAAACGCAAGGATGAAGGAGGAACCGCACTTGCCTCCCAGGGTGATGCCAGGCGCCATGGTGATGCCAATCAGATATATTCTCTTATTCAGTCTTAACCTTCCATTGCTATTAACACATCTCTAAAATTAGCTTCTGATTGATAACTTTCATGCAGAAGTAAAATTTTTAGCTACCTGTTAGAATTCCCACATGGGTTACAATGAAAATGTGTTAATCCCTGTTCCTATCAGAGAGATCTGACTTTTTGACAGATCTAGAAAACAAAGGCATGCACATGCGTGGCCATTTACATAGAACTGCAGGATTAATTGTGGGTAGAGCTGTGAGGCATTTTACTCAAAGCCAGTATTATAACAAATGCAAGCCACAAGGGGGGGGGGCTAGATAAACAGCTGACCATATCTTTGTCAAATTCACAAAGCATTTCACTCCTGACAGATTCCTTCTGTGGCATGGAGCTGAACTTTATTGTGTTGTGTGTAGGAAATGATGGAGTGAAAACAGAAAGTGGGCCAGATTCGGGTCTCAGACTTTCTCATTATTCACAGGATCTTGCGTTCTTTGCACTGTGGAGACCAGCCTCCCAAGTGCTGTGTTGAACGCCAGGACTCATGCATCACGCGTGAGCAGACATTCCCTCTTGCTTAGAGTTTTCTGCTGGTGGTGGGCACTTCTCTGGTGAGCACACCTGTAACTGAAGAAGCTGTGAGTTACAGAGGACGCACTGTAGAGCTGGTGTGCCCTTCCTTGGTTAGAAGTGAGGTGTGGATTCTATGTTTTGGCATAAAAAACTAGCCATTGACTTATTATGTGCTATTAAGTGACAATTTTAATATTGACAAAATAATGACTCAAAGAAATAGACAGTAAACATGGTTAAAAGATTTTTTTTTGTCTAAGTCTTTAATTCATGAGGGAACTAGTAAAATGTTATACTGTATCAAAAGAAAATTATTATACTTACTTATTTAATTATTTATTATTTATTATGTGTGTCTCTGTGTTTGTGCATGTGACCTGTGGAGGTCAGAGGTCACTTTGTCACTCCACATGCTGTGGAGGTCAGAGGTCACTTTGTAGGAACTGGTCCTTTCCTTCCCGTGTGTGGGTCCTCAGGAGAGAACTTGGATCACGAGGCTTAAGGGTAAGTCGCTTCACTGGCTGAGCCATCTCACAGTCCTTGGAAGAAAATCAAAGCTCGAAAAGACACTGATAGACCACCAGGAGCCCAGAAGGGAATGTACAGCTACACAGAAAACTGCTCGTCCTCTGTGGAGCAATGGCCAAGTGCTTCTCTCCAGCTCTGCTTACTTTCCCACGGGCGGGAGTCACCGCCATTCCTGCGTACACAGTTTCCACAGCTGGAGAGCAGCTCACAGGTGGCCCAGGCTGAGGTCTTCGAAGGGGCTTTCTGAACTCATTAGTTTTGCTCATTTGAAAGAATTTTATACCTTTTCTTAACTATATATGTCAGTGTGTGTACATTCGTGTGCGTCTGCTTGTGTGCATGTATATGTGTGCGTGTGTGCGTGTGTGCGTGCGTGCGTGTGTGCGTGTGTGTGTGTGTGTGTGTGTGTGTGTGTGTGTATGTATACGTACATGTGTGTGTTTCTTGATTTTGACTGAGGCAGGAAAGACAGAAAATTGATAGCATATTTTCAATACTGCCCTTAAACTCAGACTTCATATAAAGTTTTCAATAAAAGGGAAGTGCTTGCTAATTGCTGCATGTAATTCATTTGGAGTTGAGTGATTTTAGTGCAGAATAATTCTGGCTTATGCAACTATTGTTGCTGGCTAACTCTGTGGTTTACTTGTAAAATTGGATATATTTGTGACCATCAGCACACCTAGCCAGAAGAGTTCACCTTGAAACCTTTCCCCTGCCTGCATAGGGCATGGCAGGAAGACTTGGGTGGCAGTCTGCTTCTTCCCCGTGGCCGCCTAATGATCTTGAACAGTACTTCTGCTTTTTCGGACTTTGGCCTCTTGGTCTGTGGATGATGAGAGCTTTATAACTCATGGTTCCTACAACAATTCTGTAGCCACAGGAAGGCTTCTTGAAGGCCGATGCTGTGCCTGTCAAGGGCCATCAGGACAGGGCCTGGCTCAGTGGCTGTTACCTTCCATTTATCTCATCAAGCTCTCCCCTTCACTTAGAGATATAGTTTGGTGACATCCATAAAGTTAATAATTCTGACTTCTCTTTGAAGATACTGGGAATAAAACAATTACCAGCAGACATGGATGATACCGGAACACCAAGGAGGTCAGAAGTGGACAAGGGCAAGGGAATTGCCCACGGACACTGCAGGCCCACACACCGCAGCCTCATTCAATACTTTCCCGTAGAAAGAATCTGTATCTGTTAAACATACACTACTTTCCAGGGGCTCTGCAAGGCTCTTCAAACTGCTATGATCATATAGGAGAGGAAACAGACTTCCTGTGGGCTGAGCAGACTGACAGGACTTGGGAGTGACAAACTGAATCTTGGTTGATGGTCAAGGTGTTTGGGCATCCTGTCTACTTGGTACGTGTTATGCACCACACCTAGAATTCTGACTGGGAACATGAAATCCGTGATTAATGGAAGCTGGAGGCCTTTGCGAGGCCTGCTCTTTCTCCCACAGTGTCTCTTTATCCAGAACAGCTTAGGAGCCTTCTGCATGTTGCACAATAGATTCCATCTGATCATTTGATGGTGAAATAATCTAAACAATCGCACATGCTGAAGAATCCATTTAGTTAAAATGTGTGGTGTCAGCCGTTGACTGAAGACCGAATCCATGGTGTCTCGCCTGGAACACACAGAAGGCGACGGACAATCACTCTGCCCAGCTATGCGAATACCACTTGCTGCTGGTCAGGAAGTCCGTCCCAGTCACTTGGTCCCTTGCCTCAGTTTGGTCAGGGATTTGCCAGTCACTCAAGATGATAGACATGGTTTTCCATTTGGTTTGGGAAAGGTGGCCTTGGCTGGTGGATAAACATTTATTTTTAGCATATTCTGAGTAGTAGGCTTCTTTATAAACACCTCTCTGTGAGTGGGGAGACCACCACTGGAAGGCAGCAACTTGCTCACTGGAATGGGTTGATTCTTTCTTTGGGATGACATCATCCTGACTAGAAATGTAGCCTAAATCTTATTTTGTTCCATCACGTGATGGACCACCCCAATTCCACCTTAAGATCAGAAGCCTTCTTATTACCAGAACAAAATAAGTCCACTGTAAAACTTAAATTTCTGGAGTATGTCATGTTCCATATCCTGATCCTGCCTTAACCTGTTTCCTGGAATTTGACTTGTTCCTGACGATGCCTTCGCCTCCACCTTTCCAGAACAAGATGTTCTGCCAAATAATCCTAAATTGTTATCTGCTTCTGTATTTTGTTTGACAACTAATTTCATATGGTGCCAAATTCCTAATGGAAGCCCTTAGTTTATGGTTTTGCCGTAGAAATGGAACCTAGAAAACTAACTCACTGATGATCTCTGGAATCCCACTTTACGGGGAGATGGTATCCTGACGTGTCGAGAAGTCAGGCTGTACCTACAGCTGCGAAGGGAGGTATCTTGGATACCGGCAGCTCTGGAGATAGGGGTATCCTGACTAGTCAGGAAGTCAGACTGTATGTACCTACAGCTGCGAAGGGAAGGTGTCTTGGATACCTACAGCTGTGAGGAGAAAGGTATCCTGACTCGACAGGAAGTCAGGCTTTTACCTGAAGCTGAGGTCTGGTGGGGGAAGTCTCTCTGCAGGATGTGGCCATCCTGATCTTCTCTGAGAGAGAGCCATTACAGCCGAGCTCTGCTCCTGAGGGAATTTCCCAGCAGAGGTATCATCTGCTTCTTCTGCTCTGCTCCCCTAAGGGAGCTTCCCAGCAGAGATTCTCCTCTGGGCCAGCGAAAGAAGAGCTTCACCCAAAACTCTTTTAAGAGATTTAGTTGGGAAGGAGGAATCCAGGAGAGCGGCTGCCTCTGCCAGGGTGGAGGAGGAGAGCTGCCAGCTGGGCAGGCGGAGGGGCTTACGTAGGGCTTCTTAGGGGCAGAGTGTTTCCAGGGACAAGATATTCAGGGAGGGCATTGGTCAGATTTCCATCCCCTTGTGCTTGGACAAGCTCAGAGTGACTAGATTTCGTGCTCAGGGATTGGTTGGTTTTATGTTCAGTTGGTCAGGGCAGATTTGGCTCTGGTTTCAGGGCCAAAGTATGTTTCTTTCACTGGCCCTTTTTAACCTTTGACTCTAGTTTCAGGGCTAGGGTGTGTTTCTTTTGCTGGCTTTGGTTTCAGGACCAAAGCGTGTTTCTTTGCTGTTTTCGGTTTTTTTTTTTTTTTTTTTTTTTTTTTTTTTTTTTTTTTTTTTTTTTTTTTTTTTTGTTTTCAGGGTAGGGTGTTTCTTTGGCTGTGGTTTCAGGGTCGGGGTGTTTCTTTGGCTGTGGTTTCAGGGTCAGGGTGGGTTTCTTTGGCTGTGGTTTCAGGGTCAGGGTGGGTTTCTTTGGCTGTGGTTTCAGGGTCAGGGTGGGTTTCTTTGGCTGTGGTTTCAGGGTTAGGGTGGGTTTCTTTGACTGTGGTTTCAGGGTCAGGGTGGGTTTCTTTGGCTGTGGTTTCAGGGTCAGGGTGGGTTTCTTTGGCTGTGGTTTCAGGGTTAGGGTGTGTTTCTTTGCTGTGGTTTCTAGGGGTCAGGGTGTTTCTTTGGCTGTGGTTTCAGGGTTAGGGTGGGTTTCTTTGACTGTGGTTTCAGGGTTAGGGTGTGTTTCTTTGGTTGGCCCTTTTACCCTATGTTAGCTGCAGGACTGGCTTTGTTGTGCACAAAGTTAAAGCTTGCTTAATCTGACCAAAATTTGGGTCAGTGGTCTTTACTGGCATTTGGTGGGATTAACACATGAAACTATGAAACCAAACACAAAGATAATTAAGGCTATTGGTCACTTTTAAAAAACAATTTACTTGTATTTTATGTGAACTGGTGTTTTGCAGGCATGTATGTCTGTGTGAAGATATTTGATGCCCTGGAACAGGAGTTACGGACAGCTGTGAGTTGCCATGTGGGTACTGGGAATTGAATCTGGGTCCTCTGGAAGAACAGCCAGTACTCTTAACCACTGATCCATCTCTCTAGCCCCTGGCTCTTGGTCACTTTAAAAAACATAAAGTTGAGTTGCAGAGGAATTGATAAAAGGCAGATGCTCGTGCCACAGACATTCTGGTTTAGGCCCATTCTGCTCATTTTTACTGTGTGACCCAGATAAGGTACTTGTGCTGGTTGGCTACTGCCAACTCAACACAAATCTAGACACATCTGTCAGAAAGGAATCTTAGCTGAGAACATACTTTCATATGTAGGCAGGTCTGTGCAGGGTATTTTCTTGATTAGTGATTGATGTGGGAGGGCCCAGCCCTGGTGGTCCTCCATGATATAAGGAGGCAGGCTGAGCAAGTCGTGTGGAACAAGCCAGCAGGTAACACTTTTCTGTGACTCTGCCTCAGTTCCTGCCTCCAGGTGCTTGTGTTGTGCTCCTGTCTTGATTTCTTTGAGGATGGACTGTGATGCGGCAGTGTAAGCAAAATAAACCTTTTCTTCCAGAAGTTGCTTTTGGTGACAGTGTTTTATCACAGCAATAAAAACCCAACAAAGATAACACTTACCATCTGCATTATCTGTCTTCTTATCTGAAAATGGCAAAAGGTAGCATTGCCGGCTCATGTGGTAACTGTGTGGACTGACCGAGTGTCAAGTCTGCATGTAACCAATGCTCAAGGAATATTTTGGGCAATTATGTTAGCATCCTTTGCTGAGACAAAGCACCTGAGATCTAAAAGGAGGAAACCATTGATTTTGGCCCATGGTTTCAGAGGACCCAGCGTGACAGCTGGTCCCCATTACCTTCAGGCCTGGGCATAGTGTATGGAGCAAAGCAGCTTACCTCATGGTGCCCAAGAAGCAAAGAGACAGCTCCTTTTTAGGACAAAGTCCCTTCTCAAAAACCCGTGAAACTACAGATCTGTAAGTGTCTAAAACCACTGGTGAGGTCAGAGATATCATGATCCAGCCACCTCCCAAGGCCCCGTCTGTGAAAACTGATGTGTCGTGTGCCAGACCTGTAGTGCATGAGCTTTGAAGATCTAAGCCACAATAGTCTTGGCTATCATCACCGTTGGCTGAAGGTGGACAGGGGGACTGATCTAGTCACTAGAGGCAGTAGGCAGAGGAGAAGACTGCAGAATCAACATGGATATCCACATGGTGCATGGCTGGGAAAGGGAGCTGATACAAAATCAGTCCCACACCAAGGGCTACCTGTGGCTCCTGACTCCTCTCTGGAGATTCCCCCAGGGAGCAGTCAGGAGCTCTGGACTGACCCAGCACAATGGGTTATGTTCTTCAATCTATGAATGTTAAAAATCAGCTCATGTGGTCAGTGCTGAAAACTAGGTGTTGGTACATACCACTACAGCAACAGTACACACACACACACACACACACACACACACACACACACACACACACATATGACACACTTAGCCCCCCAGGGACAATGCCTCTGTGGGCACAGTTGGGATCTGGGTGGTCACTCAGAGCTCATGTTCTATCTGCTGCTGGTGTGCGAGGGCCCCAGAGCAGCCAGCATGACTCAACACATGGGGTAGAAACTAAGGTACTAATGATATCTCACATTGCACAGTCTCACTGATTTTACGTTGACTGCTGATTCTCCATGCATAAAGAAATGCTGTTGAAAATAAAGCATGTTATGAGCAGTGCAAACAGTGCCCTGACCACACAACATATTTTATTCTATAATCACTTTTTCAGTTACAGATACCAAAGAACAGTTTGCTTTTCCTTGTAGATTACTACATAAAACTAATGTTTTCCCCCAAGAAAATGTTTTCCCCAGTTACTCATTGAAGAAGAATATTTTCACTTCATTGTTGATTTTTGTTCTTTATGAGTATTGAAAAATACAGTTGTACTACCCACATCTTCTAAGAAGCAGATGTAAGGGTAGGGTCAGATGTGAATGTTGGAGACCACTAGAGAAATGCCTGGAAGGTGCCAGGGCAAGCATGAACAAGCAGGGAAATCCTCTGCATCCTGTAAGAGCCAGCAATCTGGTGAACTGTTCTCAAGTCAGAGCTCTTAGGGGAGTTCCTGGCCCATAAAGGTGTGCACCAGCACCCTTGCATGTGCTCACACTGCCTTTGCGCATCCTTGGAGTACAGCATAGGTCCAGAGAGCAGCAGCCATTCCTGCCCACTGGTGTTGATACCTGGAGGAGGAGAACAGAGATGCAAATTTTTGTTGCCTTCACAGCGATGCAGAAGCAGACTTTTGCTTCGAAGAAATCCCAGCATGGCCAGAAGGCAGTAGGATTATTCCCATGGTGGAACAGAGGTGCATATTAAAGGTGTGACTTCTAAACTGACTCTTGGCTGGTGAAGAGATTGGCTAGCTACCTGCTACATGGTCACCATTGGCTTTGTTTAGTTCAGAATATGTTCTCTAGGACCATGCTAGTCCCAAGGGATGGCAGAAGATACTGAAGTGGTGAACAGGCAGACACAGGCCAACTTTGCCCTTGTTCCTTCCCATGCACAGTGCGAGGTCATTGAACCTGTCTGTTTATGATCCAGATCTTTAGAATACAAGACCTGCATTTAAAGTTTCTGAATGTCCCATGAACAATAGGTGCTTTCTGACTTATCCTGCACTCTTCCCGGATGAGCTGTGCTGAGAAAATATAATAAACCATTAACATTTTTTATTACAGCTGGATCCAAGGCCAGTTCTCATTCTGTGCCATTTTCTTTGCATATCCCTTTGAAGGAAAAGACAATCAAACTCTCATGTGTAAAGGTCACCAACGGTCCAGCATATGTCTGTAATAATAATGATGCTGGGTAATGAAATTAAAATTGCATCTTGTGCCCACCCTTGGAGCTGCAGTCTGGAGCATTTCCTCTCTCCCTGGGCTCAACCTCTGACCTTTATGGAGTGGGCAGAGTGCTGACTCCTACTTCCTTCTCCTGCAATTGCAGTCCTGCTTGGGGAAGGACTGGGCATGAGATTTATGCCACTTCTTGGGACTCTGGTCTCTGAGCTTCTTCAGGGCTGTAGGAAGCTGAGGGCAAGGACCATGACCTGGGACTGAAATAGACACATCTGATCTGCTTCAGAGGTACCTTCCTTATATTCTCTGCTGTTTGCTTTCCACTGCTTTTCCTTATGAAATCATCTAAAATATAATGGTATGGAGAACACTATGGAAGCACAGGAAACCATCACTAGCCTCATCGAATCTTAATAGTTTGCAATCTGCTCCATTACCTAAAGGATATAAACCCCCTGCAGAGGCTTGTGTACCTCTCTGACAGTATCCACCTATGTACCATTCGGGGTTTTGTAATTGTGCATCACACACTTCTCAGTTACAACTCGTAGTCTGATTTTATGTGTCTTTTAAACCTAAATGAGCTGCATTTTGCTCCCATCTCTGAGTGGGTCCCCAACCCTGCAACTGGCTTCTGTGATTCCTTAGGCAATACTCAGAGGACCTAATCTTAGTATATATTTCTTCTGTGGCCACAGCTTGTTACAGGGAAAGAGATAAATTAAGTCAAAAAAGGGAAAGGGCACAAGGGGTTCACTGTGGGGAGCCAGCCACCAGATCCGCAGGACTCTCTAGGGGAGTCACTCAGGACAAAATTTCCCCAGCAGCACATTGTGACAACGTGAGGAAATAGTATCCAGCAGGAAAGACAGTGGATATCCAGCGCTTCTAAAGGGGCCTGATCACACAGGCATCCTTCCAGTGACAGGTACAAAATTTTCCGAGGCATAAAACACATTTTCTACTCAGGTTAGGTGTGCTGAGCCACTCTTATTGGCAAAGAAGTAGTTGCAACTCTTAGAACCTAAACTCATAGACATTTAGCCAAGAACCCGCTTTGCAAATAGCCATTCAGGGCCAGTTCTTTCAGCCTTGCTGTGCCGATGCTTTTATGCATGTTAGCCACATTGTTTGTTTGCTCAAGTCCATATTGTAAATTTAAGATTCATATGCCTGATACATTTCGATACGACGCCTTCATTTCTTCTTCTCCATCGTCTTCTTTTCTTCTTCTTCTCTCCTCCTCCTCCTTTCTCCTTCTTCCTCTTCCTGAATGGTTCCCCCTGCTTTTTATTGTGGCAAATGAATCTGGTAAGTGTCCCCCTGGATATCTTCTCAGACACACATGTAAATTTCTATGCTCTACCAAAGAATGACCAGCATGCTTTCTGAGTTGTACACTCTCTGCAATCCTTCCAGGATGTACAAGGGACTCACATTATCACCTCCTCTACATCACTTGATATTTAGACTCATTTTTGTTAACTTGCTTAGAATGAGAAGGGTTCTCCCTGAATTTTGGAGTTGTTTGTCCCTGGGAAGCAAGAACATGTTGTCCTCTGAAAGACAGGGCTTAGGATCCTGGATGCATCCATGCACTCTTGAGGCCAGACAGGAGAGAGAAGATGGGCTATTTCTTCTAGCAAGTTCTGGCAATGGAGGTCTTTAGTAACTCTGAAATAGCACTGGGGGAGTTTGCACTTGAGGATCCATTGCATGTATCTATCATAGAATACTGCCAGATACTGGGTAAAAAATAATCAGGGCTCTTTCCTGTGATTCATGCACTACTCCGACATCACTGGCTTTATATAACTCCAGTAAAAACTCCAACTCTTTAAGCAATAATTCTGAGCAGTACTTTTTCTTGGCTTCAGAATGTGAACATCAGAGCCAGGCACAGAGGTGGATGCTCTTCAGACCTTGGGGAAAGTTTCCTTATGGGTGACTGGGCTGAATGTTCTGTGACAGGAGAATGGACATTATTTCTCCCACGTCATATGGCTGTGGCTGCCTGTGTGCCAGGGTTCCTTACAACAGGAGATCAGGGCACAGACATGCACGCAGGGTGACCATGTATATTAGTTATGGTTTCTATTGCTGTGATAAGACACCCAAAGCAACTTTGGGAGGAAAGAGTTTATTTGGCTTTTCACACTTCTGCTTCACAGTTCATCATTGAAGGAAGTCAAGGCAGGAATCTGAAGTCAGGACCCTGGAGGCAGGAACTGAAGCAGAAGACATGGAATAGCGCTGCTTACTGTCTTGATCCTAATGGCTTTCTCAGCCTTCTTGTACAAGATCATCTGACCAAGAGCGACACCAGCCACAGCAGCATGGGCCCTCCCACATCAATCATTAATCAAGAGAGTGCCCCACAGACTTGCCTACAGCCCAATCTGATGAAGGTATTTTCTAAGTTACCATTTCCTCTTCCAAGATATGTGCTGGGTTGGGTCAAGTGGACAAAACCCAACCAGAACACCAGGTAAGCACCCAGGAAGAAGTCACTATGTCCAAGCTATGGGAAGAGGCCCCAGATGGAACCAGTCACTAACACCTTGATCTTGGGTGTCCAGTTACAGAAATCAGTTTTCTGTTACGTAAGCTGGTCAGTTGCGGTATGCTGTTCCACCAGCCTTGACTCATGACTACCCATGTACTCTGGGGAAAGAGGGCGGGTGAACTCAGAGAAGACACTGGGCAGAGCAGAGGACTGAAAGGTGAGAGCGGAGGGAGAGGGCCAGAACTCGCCACCCGTATTTCTTCCCCATTCCTTCCTCCTCTTCTCTGGTTCATGTGGTGGAATCACATCTAATTGAACACCGATCTTCTGTAGTATACATCTCTACTCACCTAGAAAGAAAACAAGTGTGATTTACGTAGCTGCTAAGGATGGTATATGAAACATCCTGTGCAGGTTCAGGTTTGAACACTGAACTGCTGCTGACGGTGGTGTTTGGGAAAGTTCTAGAACTTTCAGGAGGTGGGGCCTGGGTGGAAGAAGTCATCACTGAAGGACAGGCTTTGAAGGTTCATTCCCAATTCATGCTGACTGCTACCTACCTGATCTTCCAAGAAGTGTGAAAATAGCCTCCGAGTTCTTACTGGCAAGCCACATGCTCTAAGCAGCAAGGCTTCCCCACCATGATGGAGGAGACTCTCCAACTGTGAGCCAGCGCAGACCATCCGTCTCTTAACTTGCTTCTTGTCTGGTGTTCAGTCACAACAATAAGAAAAGTAACCAACACACTGACTTCCGGCTCACCCAAGTCAGCATGTGAGTTGGCTCAGTGTGGGTCAGGAGCTATGCTGAACAAGACACTGTAGGTGGAGATGCTAAGAGAGACTGTGGTGGATGATCCTGCACTGGGGTCTTTCCTCTCTCAATTCCTGGTGGACTTCGCTGTCCTTAGTGGGCCTTTATGATGTCACTGAGGAGGATGAATGCCTTTCTGGCTTTACTCATCCCTAAGAGCAGGGTGTCAGGAAGTAAGCTGGCTCCTGGTGTTGATTCCCAGTGCCTGCTTACCCCTGTTCATTTACTGCAATGTGAAACCCTCACCAGGGGCCAAGCAAATGCAAAACCACTCTTGGATTTCCCAAATCCAGAACTGTGAACCAAATGAACCACCGTCTCTGTATTAAATTACCCATTCTTACCATTCTGTTATAGTAACAAAAAAAATAAAAAAAGAAAAGAAAAAAGAAAGCAAGCACGGTGATACCATGGGGGTGGATTTGAGTAGGTCCCGTTTGGAGCATCAGAGGCAGCCACATGACAAGGGAGGCTGCTGAACAGGTTGAAATACCTGCTGCACGTGGGTGAGTGTTCCCTGGAGGACAGGTTGTGAGCTGAGGACTAGAGTAATCTTGGGGCTTGTTGTGAACAGTCCCGGGATGGGGTGTGGGTTGTACATCAGGTTGGGGACAGCAGCATAGACAGAGATGGACAGAACTGTCCCAGAGCTTCCCTGGTACATCCTGGGCATTACTCTGGTTCTCAGAGGACACCCTGAAGGACACTTAGTAGTAATGTGGCAGGCTCAGCAGCAGTCTCAGTTCAGCCCCTGGATTTTCAGCTTATGAATCAAGCAGGGTGCTGGTTATAAACACGGATTTATAGTCACACAAGACCCTCTAAATCACACTTCCTGGTGTGGGAGCCAAGAACCGCATTCTTCTCAAGCTCTCTGAGTAATTCAGAGGCCACCAGAGATTAAGAGCCATTGATCCGGTGTTGGCAGTCAAGGGCTCTTCCTCTCCTCTCCCCTTTCTTCCTCTCTTGCTTTTTCTCTTTGGTTCCGAGTGAAGCAATATCTTAGTTATTTTACAAGGCAGGGTTGTATTTGAATCACATTCTGTACGGAGGAACTACACCGAGTGTATATGTACATGTGTATGTGTGTGTGTGTGTGTGTGTGAAATTTATGTGCATGGTGTATATCTGCATGTCTGTTCATGCATGTCTGTGACCATTCCTGCAATACGCTAGAACATGTATGCTATATAAAACCTAGTCTACTTCATTAGGGGACCAAAGCTCAGACAGAGCAAGTCAGGGTTTCTTCAAGGCTGATGTGGGGCACTCTGAGGCTAAAATCAGGCATATGTGCTGCCATCGTTAGGGTTTTTATTGCTGTGAAGAGACACGGTGACCATGGCAACTCATAAGAAAACATTTAATTCGGGGTGGCTCACTTACAGTTTCATAGGTTCAGTCCATTATCATCATGACAGGGAGCATGGCAGTGTGCAGGCAGATGCGGTGCCGGAGCTGAGATTGCTACATCTCGCAGGCAACGCAAAGTTCACTGTCACACTGAGGAAAACTTGAGCAAAAGAGACCTCAAAGCCTGCCCCCACAGTGACACACTTCCTCCAGCAAGGCCACACCTCCTAATAGTGACACTCCCTTTGGGCGCCATTTTCTTTCAAACAACCACACACACCATACATCAAAGCCTTGTTCTGTCTTCTGTCTGCTGAAAGAGGGTGACGTAGAAACTGTCGTTTGGGGAGGAGCTCACGTAAAGGTAGAAATAAGACACTGCCTCTGACTGTTGGGGAAAGGGTACCCTCAGTAGCCCTCTGGTAGGGGAGGGGCTCACGTGAGAACTCTTTAGGATGCAGAGTACCTCATGTCACAGGGTGACTTTCAGGTTGCTCAGCAGATCATTTTTCTAGTGTTACTTCTTCACATATACATGACGTACATGCCATCACCATGTGTTCCATCTAGGGCCTGTATCTAGGGCTGGTGAGATGGCTCTGCAGGCCAGGGTGCTTGCCACCAAGTCTGATGATCTGAGAGCCATCCCTGGGACCTAATGGAAGGAGGAAACAAGCTGCTTCCGTTGTCCTCTGACTGCCACACCTGTGCCATGGTACATGCATACACACAATGCACACATGTATGCCTGCACATGCTCACACACCATGCTCATGCACACACACACACACACACACACACACACACACACACACACACACACAGAGTTTTAAAAAGCTTAGGGGAAGCAATAAAAGTGCCGTGACTGTATAAGGCGTCCAGTGATGCTGAGGAGGCGACGTTCAGATGATGAGGGACGGGAGCACGGATGTGGGTGAGGATGCTGTAAGGAGCGGTGGTGCACTCTGCTGACCAACTCCCTCTCACCCTCTGAGGGTTGCGTCACCTTTAACTGAACCACAGGGCTCTCTTGTTTGGCTCCCTGCTCCTCTGATTTGGTGTTGACTCTGCGTCAGCCCCGTACATCACTCAGGCCGTCTCCACCGCTTGCTCAATCAAGATTACAAATGGGAAGGGAAGGGGGCTGCGTCCACTCTGCCTAATGGCTGTGTGCTTTCTCAGGCATCTCTGCAGCCTTTGATACTGGATACAGAAATGCCTCGGGGACTCCGAAGCTCTGCACACACATAAATAGTTCTTCCCCTTCTCACTTTGACTGACTCTGGCTGTCTGTAAACACCCAGAGACATTGTCAGGCGCTGTGGATATCAAAGGCGTTTCCTTTCTCCACACAGAGTCACTCAGCCACACCAGTGTGCTCAGACTCCATTCTGTCAAGACACCCCAGAAAGGGTTCTTGGGGCAGACTTCAGGGTCTACATGAAAACATGTCCCCAGTAAGGAGACATTACGTCCGAAAGTGGACATTGAAACAGACACTCCTTCACAGGGCTTTTTGACGACAATAGCAAGTGACCAGAACTGCTTTCCCACCCTGCGGTGCCGTGACTGTAGTGAGGAGACTTTTGTCAGGCGGTTTTACTCCCACGGAGGGAGTTTAAGTTCTTTGAAGAAACAGAAGACAGCACACTGGAAGTGTGTAATCTAGAGCTAGGGATCCTGGGAAGTGGGAAGGACCTGCCTCTTAAGGTGTCACACTTTGGGAATTGCTCACCAGAGAGAACACAGCAGACTGAAGGGGACCCACCAGGTGGCAGTGTCCAGGTGGGACAGTGGGCTGGCATGCCATGAAGAAGGAGGTGACACGGGCCGATGGTGGTGCCGAGTTGGTACTATAAGAGAAGCAGATGTGGGGGTCACATCAGGCTGTGACTTTTGTACCTGCTGCACGGCAGTGGTAAGCCTGAGGAGAGGGAGGTCTGGGGATTATGTGCATGATGGGAAAGAGGGGTGCCCACAGGTGAGTTTACTGCCTTCCAGGTGATGTTTGATAGTGTTTTGACATCTGAGAAAAGATATGCAGGCCCCAGCTCTGTCATTATGTTTACAGTCAGAAATACCCTTGGGGACAGGTGTGGCAGGCAGACATTGCTGAGGAGGATGCCTGCCGTCTCTCTCATTGCATGTTTACCAGCAGCTCCACTTGGTCCAGAATTTGTGTGAATGAGAGCCAAGAGGAGAATGACATGTGCAGCAGGTCTTTTTTTGGACTGCTAGCTCCAAAATAATGACACAGAGACTTATTAATTATGAAAGCTTGAACTTAGCTTAGGCTTGTTCCCAACTGGATCTTATAACATAAATCAACCCGTTTATATTAATCTACATTCTGCCATGTGACCATTACCTCTCCTCAATACAATACATCTGAATTCCTCTGGATCACACTGGTAAATTCCCTAGCACCAGATTCTTTCCCAGAGTTCCTATCCCTGCTCGGAAGTCCCGTCTAACCTCTCCTGCCTAGCTATTGGCCATTCAGCTCTTCATTAAACCAATCAGAAGTTGCCTTAGGTAGACAAGGAAGGACAGAGACACATCTTCACATAGTGTGATCAAACATCCCATATCAGACCTGATCTGGTCTGTGCTTCCTAAGACTCCCTCTGACTGCTGGGGGATGAGTGGGATGGAGAGGGAGTGCCAGAGGAAATGGGCACCGGATATGACACCATCAGGATTGACCACCATTCAGGTGATTTTGGACTCTTTGTAGTGTGTGTTCAGTGGAGTTATTAGAGTCTACTGAATGATTTTAAGCAGGATGTGAAAGAAGTAGAAACCAAGAATAATTCTTAGATGTTTTATTTGAACTGTGAAGACTATAGTGTTGAAGGTTCAGATAGTGGAATCCTGAGTGGAATATGTGCCATGTTTGAGAAACCCATTAGATGTCCACATGGAAACACTGGGGAGGGAATAAAATCCTGGATCTGTGTGGCTGGGCATGAGGGTTATATTCCTTGGGGAGTCCTGGACCAGGGGAGGGACATCAGAAGAAGGAGCTGGGGTTTTAACGTCACGGTATACAGCTGCTGCTTTGAAACTATCTCTCAGGGTAGAGATAAAGATGGAGGTCTCCTTCCTCAGTCTACATTCTATGTGCATTCTGAAGCAACAACTGTCGGAATTCCTGGCCATTCCCCCAGCTACATGACCACTCATGCACTGGCAAAATGATTAGTCATCCCAGGGCTTTACGTCCTATGTAATCCGTGTGCTGCATGGTTGTGTAATTTGCACTCAGCGTGATCATGCAATCTATGTGCATGCATGGCGTAGCTTCATAAGCTCATATGCGCATGTGCAGGGGAATCCATAAAAAGTGGGTCACAGACTTCTCCCCCCCCCCATATCTTCCATAGGCCTAAGCACATTCTCTTCCGTTCCTCCTTCCATAATAAACCCTGATAGTGGCTTTTGCAGTGCCTCGTGGCTATTCTTGTACGGTAACAGTGCCGCTGAATGAATAACTTTGCACCTCCGCCGCATTGAAACCAGCAACAATGGAAGTGAGCGTTAGGGTTGGTGCTGCTCCTGCATGCTTCCCCATCTTCCTCCTGTCAAGGTTGGGGTGAAGGTGTCCAGGAGCAGAAAACGAGTCTTGCCATCAGCACCAGACCTGAGGGAGCTGAACTCTTCTTGGTGCTTTGGTCCTGGCTTTGCCTCCACGGCGACCCTGAGTGATTGGCAAAGAAACCCTTTGATCTACAGAATGTTCTAGGCCTAATGGAGCCTCGGTCCAAATGGATTTCTAGTCACTCAGCCCATGAGCAACTCTGCTGCTTTTGCTAAATTCTGCTCTTTTGCTATAATTACACGTCTCTGTTCTTGCCTCCTTGTGACAACCCCTCCCCAGACTCACTGCTCACACTGTTCTTCCAATGAATGACCTGTAGGCTTAGCCCAGAGACCGTGATATTTTCCACGGGCCCATGGGGAGGAATGCGGCTATTGGAAGAATTCAACTGGTTCTTGCTAAGTTCTTTCTCTTCTGCTGTTGACTCTGATCTCCTTTCTGAATAGAGGGTTCTTCTGGGCAGAGACATAGGTGAAACTGTGATCTACACCCTGTGTCAACTAAACTACATCTTTGTTTTTATAATATTGTGACACAGCCGATGTACTTGTATGTAGTTGCCGATCATCACCCTCCACCAGAGGTAGGCTGAGTTTTAATTGGTTGGATACCTGGGTGTTTGGTTGCATCAGCCCTTAAAGGTTGGCTGTGCTTGCCCTTCCCTCAGAGAAGCCATGCTAGGCTGGTTCCACACACACAGATGTGCAGTTAGGTTGCATTGGTTCATAGCTCACAAGAAGCTGGTGTAGCCGCAGGGCCTGGCAGTGGGATATTCTGTTTCTGCAACTCCTTTTAAAAAGGCATCTCAGGATGGAGGCAGCGACCTTAACTGGCCAGGGTTCCTGTTTCCCTGCTAAGATATGTGGAGGCACAGGGACTTGTTGGTAGCCTGGAGCAGGGGGTCCATGAGCTGAAGTGTCTGTCATTTCAAAGTTCATGGCTGGGTGGTCTCTGATGCCCCTCCATCACTGTGGAGTCGTCCAGGAGCAAGGCACTGCGGCTTTGGTGAATCAGCCGCACTTTCTCCTTGAGGCACAGGCATCCAGGGCCCTGGGAAACACCTAGGCTGGGACTGTGAAGTGTCAGTCAGCATGTCAGCACGATGAGGGGCCTTTCTTTGACCTGAGCCTTATTTCCAAGTCCCTGGGATTGTTTCTTAATCCTTGAGGAGAAACAGCTTGAACATTTCCGTTTTCACCTAGTTGATCTTCATCCTTCTCCTGCCCCTTCCTCCTTCTATGGAGTTATTTATTCTTTCTCTGTCCATGTGGAGGCTCTCTGGAATACAGCTTTGTTGTACTGATGTCATCAAGGGGCCGAGTGACATCAGTCAGAACCTGCCTTTATTTTTTGCATTGTATTTTAAGAAATTGTTTTTTCTGTAATATTGCTGCTTTATTGATTTGTGACAAATAATGTCTTTAATACGCAAGACCCCTACTTTGCCACTGCTTTCCTGATTGAACACCCCACAGGCTAATACTTCTGAGAAGAATTTTACTGAAGGTCATCAACATGTTGCTATCAAAAGTTATTTCCGAACCCCATCTCTTCCCATTTGTTACAAATCTTCATTTTTATCACCAGAAGAGCTTTCTGGAAATTCTTTGTGTGCCTAAAATTCAATTTGATAAGATTTGGCAAAGTTTTCCAAGGACCTCAGAATGACAAGGCACAGAGGTATCTGGGGATGGTTGGCATTCAAGGACCTCCTGGCAGGGTTGCGTCTGACGATGTGATCATTTGCTTTTTGGATTAATTTAATGGCAGAAGTACCCGGCTGCTGACTTCTTCTGGGAAACACACAGGAGTCCGGATCTTAATATATTCATTTACCATGCCAAGGAAACTTCAGGAAGTCACAGCTTTGGGACTATATATAGCCAAGATCCCAGAATTCATTTGTGGAATAGTCTAAATTCACTCTGTAAGACCGAAGTGTCTGGGTAGGCACAGACCTTCCCGAAGTCTACATTAATTCTAACAGTTCTGTTCCCAATGCTTCAGATTGTTCCAGAAGTTGCAGGATTTCACTTTCATTTCTAAGATTGTTCATAACAAATGACCAATTTTAATAAAGGTTTGTGTTAATTTTGAAATGCCAGTCTATGCAGCTCTCGCTTACAAATCGAAGTACATGCTAATAAAGCAACCAGGAAAATAGATGAGCTTGACAACGTAGCATCGAAGGAAATAAAAATGTAGTTGCTGAAGTGAATAATGAGACCAGTTTCTGGATGGTCTAGCCCTCTCTATGACAGGCAACTTGTGTCCAGAGCAACCATGGCCCATTCCACAGGAGTATCCATGGGTCATTTATCCCAGGAGAGTCTTCCCAGCCTTGTTAAAGCAAAGCCCCTTCCTTTTTAGGCTATGGGGTTGGATTATGGCCACTCATGAGCTTTGCTGTGCTTGGAATGTGGTGCTCATCACAGAGCCTGCTTCCCAAGGCTCAGGAAGATGCTGTGAGATCTGGAAAGGGATCAGGAAGAAGTGTGACCACTTGTGGGGATGGAAACCTCTGAGTGGGTAGAGCTGAAGATGAGACTTGCTGTGGGCAGGAACAGAGCTCTGCAGGAAAAGAGGGTGCTGGCCAGAGGTCTGCACAAGTTCCCCATGGGGCAGGCACACCATGTGGGGGGCAGGGTGAACCCTGTTTGCAGAGCCTGAGTGGACAGTGTTGGAAACCCAGCAGCACCCGTTCTGTATCCACTCCTGTTCTGTATCCAATCCTGTTCTGTATCCACTCCAGAAGTCTCACGTTCACAGGATGTTTTCAAAGATGGGGTCCAGCTGAGAGATCTTAGTTTGTTCAAATTTCAGTTGTCTTGGTAACCACCAGGATGCTGACTCAGTGGAGATGGTCCAGGACTTTGTCATCTCAGATTGCTCGCAGGGAAGTTCCAGCCTGCTTTCTGGGTATGTTGGCTTCTTTCCTTAGTGTGAGATCAGTTGGATCTGGAGAAAGATCTGTTCTCTCCTTGAGGAGGCTTTTTGTTCCTGCGTAGCTTCCAGAGAGTTCTAAAAGTCTGGGTTTGGTCAGGACTCTAAGCTTTCCAGTGTTTTCAGGGAAACTGTTGATCTATGACTGGGTAGAACAGGGCTGTAACAGGGTCTGAAGAGGGATGATAGAACTGACCATGAAGGCTGGGCTGCTGAGGTTCCTGGAAGGCTGATCTAGGTCCTGATAGCAGGTTTTTAAGCTAATTCTAGAGCTGCTTAGAGTTTTTCTGTCCTGTGAAACTCAGTTGGAATCCACTCTGGGGATTAAACAGCCAATGAAGCCTCAAGGGAAGCCCTACCATCTCATTAGACACAATGCTCTTCCTGAGTATTGCTCTCAGACCCTGAGAGTTAGCCCCAAAGAACTCAAATAAGCTTCCAGAACCAAACTCAAAACCTGATGACATCACACTAAAGGAAAACAGGTTCCGACTTCTATCTCAAGGAAAACAGCTTGCCTTTAATCAAGCTACTTCTTTGCTTTATGTACCTACTGGCAGGAAATAGATTGAATGCATTTAATAAGACGGTTCAGCCAAGGAGCTCAGGTGGCCTTGTGTGTGCCTTGCCCCCAGAGAACAGAGCAGGCTTTGAGAACAACCAGCACCTGCCTGGGAGGCCGGGTGGTCTGCGGCTTCTGGGTGGAGTAATTTGTGGCCAAGGGTTTGAGAGAGACAGTTCTCCTTTACAAAGTGACCCTGAGCATGGAACCTTTTAATTAGCCCACAGATCCAGCCAGCACTGCGTGGGTTGACTGTCAGTTTCTTTGCCTTCTGCTGCCCTCCGTTGCCATGGCAACCTTCCTAACAATGGATTTATGGGGCAGCTGGGAGAAAGAGAGAATCTCAGAGAAGCCAAGCCCAGTGCCAGCTCCCTGGCAGAGAGTAAATATTCATGGGAAGACAGTGGGGCTGAAAGCAGTTCTGAGGATGGGTTTCTTTATTCATAGTTGACGCTGAGCTGGACAGGGTGGTAAAGTAAGGCTTGTTTATCTGAAGGCTAAAGCAGAGATGAAAGTATGAACTCGGGAAAGCGTGCCTGGGCAGGAGCAAGCCTCCTCAGCTGTGGCCTTCTGACTTCTTTACAACCACCAAGTCTCTCTGTGAAGTGCCCGGGATGGTCCTCCCTGTTTTCTTTTTCCAAGTGCTGGAGACTGAGCTGTGAGCTTCACACGTGCTAGGCATGCGCTCAGCCACTGAACTGTGTCCCCTGCCAGGACCTTTGCAAAGGAATGGGTCGTGAAACGGAACTCCCACCAACATGTGATTCACAGCTTTCTGAATGGTACTGGCCTCCCAGGTTTTGTGCACTCATTCGTAAAGCAGTTTGAAGGCCCACTCTTGGGGATGTTTCAGGAATGGCAGGTCTAGGGGAAGATGCTGTGGTTTTGAAAGGGCTGGTACCTTTGGAGGCATCTTGACATCCATCCGTCAGATGATTAATTCGAGAAGGAAGATGTGGAGGTTGACCGTAGGCAAAGTGAAGTGAGGCCTGAATGTGGCCTTGACTATTTTATGTCTGGAGCCTGATCACAGCCATTTTGTGTCCCCAGAAGCCTGAGAGATTGTTGTCAAGGACACAAGTTTTTTTTTTTTTTTTTTTTTTTTTTTTTTCTGGTACTGCTCATCCTTTTATTTCTTCTTTGTTTTCCATCAACTTGGCTGAGCCTGAATGTGTCTTCTCAGGGTACCACACTTCCAATCATGGATTCCACACTGTTGTAGTTTCCTGTGGCCTTTGCTTCCCTGACTTCCGCCCATGCCCAGGTTCACATGGCCCAGTCTGGTTAAGAGGTGGCAAAATCAGGCTCCTTCCTACATGTGATTTAGTCCCACACTGGGGACCATGGATTACAAATCAATACTTAGCTCCTAATAGGGAAAAAGAAGGAGTGTTCCATCTTTCAGGCTGGATTCCATCTAGGTAGAAGAAATTCCACATCAGTACTTACATGAGCATCCACTAAGTGCTAACCATTGTAATTACATTACCTGCAGCTTGCTTGATTATTTAATTTGGCCTGTTGAGTAATTAATTACTATTTTATCAGCACTGTCGTTTTGCGGACAAGCACAGTCACAGAGGGTCTGTATTGTACTGAAACATGCCTGCTCCTCTCGATCGGATGTGACTTAGTGTCTGGAGATGCTGTTTCCACAGGCATGTTGGGTCCTCTTTCTAGACAATTGTGGCCTGAGTACTTGCTGGGCTGTCAGGAATGATGAAGACATGAATAGTTTTGGGACCATCACCACTAGTGTCTCTGAAAACAGAGACAGGAGCGCTTCCAACAGTGAATAGCACAGTTGGAGTCTCCAGTGGTCAAAGCTACATGAAGTGGGGAAAAAAAGCAATGTATTTAAAAATTTTGGCAGGCTACTATTACTTGGAAGGAAGGGCTGACAATAGAATACTGTTCTACTGAAGACATGGATGCAGATTTGGAGAACATGCTTACAACGTGTGTATCCTACAAGACTGTTATCCACAATATACAAAGAGCCCTTAACACTCAACAATTATCAAGGAGATAACCTAGTTATAAAAATGTCCCAAAGATCTTAACAGACATCTCATCAAAGACAAAAGCAAACATATTTATGAAAAGATGTCCAGCATTGTGTGTCATTGGGAAGGTGCAAATCAAAACACCGAGATACAATGCTGCAGGCCCTAGAGTGGCTAAGATCCCCAATGCTGACAAGACAATGCTGGTGAGGGTGAGTGACTACAGGAACTCTCACTCATTGCTGAAGGAGAGTAGATGGCATGGTCTCTATGGGAGACACTTTGATAGTATCTTACAAAAGTGAAATGATTACAGTACAACTTTTTCGTTATGCCCATATTTACTTACCCAAAGAAGTTAACAAACTCATGTCGACACAAGAACCTCCTCAAGTTTGTTAATAACAGTATTATTTATTCATAATGAAAATTAGAAGCAAGCAGGTTATGTTTCAGTAGTTAGGTGCATAACTAAACGTTGGTCTGTCTAGACCATGGAATGTATTCAGTGCTAGAAAGTAAACAGCTATAAGTGGTGAGAAAACATAAGAAATTTAGGTGGAGCCATCTAAAAAGTCTAATGTGTAATGCGTCTAGCATTATGACCTTCTGGGAAAGGTAACACCAAACAGTTAATTAAGAAAATCATTAATTGCTGGAGATGGAGGGGAGGGAAGCCCTGGACAGGCAGATCCCAGGGGGTTTGAGTGGCAGAACTCTCTACTCAGTGCACTTCATAAAATGTGATTACACATTTGTTCAAACCCATAGGATGTACATGCCTTGATCTCAGTTATAGATGCGTGGATGCTTCGGTTTGGTTCATCAGTGGTAGCAAGGTACTACTATGCTGCAGGATGCTGACAATGGTAGAGACCACGTGTGTGAGCACAGGAGAAGCACAGGAACTTTTTGTACCTTATTCAGTTTGTAGATGAAGCCAAAACTACTCTAAAAGTGAAAAACACCAAGTTAATGGGCACATAACTGAATAAAAGTTTACTAGGGAACTGTGGCCTCTGACATGGGCTCCTCGACGCCAGCTATAGAGTTTTGCAGCTTAAACAATTGCATCAGACAGATGAGGACATAGTTGAACCCTAAGTTGGGCATCCAGCACTTCCTCTCTTTTGGTGAGGCTTCTGGGAAATCAGAACGCTGGCTAGCTGCTCAGGCTCTGTGGTGGAAGGGGCTCTGAAGGATACAGTGACAGCTGTGACCTCTGGAAGGTCGTGCACCTCCTCACGTTGTCTGGGGAATTCCACTCTGGGAAGTGGAGGCTTTTCCAGTGGCTCAGTTAAAACAAGAGGTGTAGAAAATGCTTGGGAAGCCTTTTCTGTACAAAGATTTTAATCACACTCAATATATAGCTTTCTCAATTAACCTTGTTATAACAGCTATAATTCATTAACTGACCCATCATTGCTAAAGACATTCAAAATTTATAAGAACCCTGTGAGAAGGTATTGTCCTCTTTCTCTTATAAATGATCAAGCCAGGTTCAGATCGGTCTTGTGACATCCTAAGGTCCGCTGTGCAGCAGGTATAGCTAATTCAGAGATTCCAGCTCCTGCCTGGCTGAGGTGGAAATGCTTCCATTGCAGTCCACATCCTGTCCTGGTCCAGCCCAGGGAAATTCCTGCTCAGCTATCAGAAAACCTGAACCCACCCTTATGATTTCATATCATTATAAAAAATATAATCAGATCACACGGAGAATTTTAAAAGTTTATTGTATAGGCAAGAGAATAATTGGAGCACCAGGGGGCCCCACACCAAAGTGGGAAGAGGAGATGCCAAGCCAAGGCCTTACATGCTAGCTTACCTGCCAAAATGAGAGGCTGTTCAGTGTTTGCCATGGTTGTCTGTCACAGCAGGCTTTTCCCCACAAACAGTAGGAGATTGAGTAAGAGTAGTGTCTTAGTCATTGTTCTATTGCTGTGAAGAGACACCACTACCAAGGCAACTCTTGTAAAAGAAAGTGTTTAATTGGTGGCTTGCTTGCAGTTTCAGAGGTTGAATCCATTGATGTAGCATGAATCTTAAAGAGTCTTATTAATAAGAACAAACCTAAAGCCAGGTATTGGGGTGAACGCTGGAAGATCAGAGAAGCAGAACAAACCACAGCTACCTCACCTTGCCAATCCCTCAGCTGATCCTGTTTCCTCAGACTGGAAGCCTCTGAGTCCTCATCCAAATGGGTCTCAGCTGAACTGTGCTACTCAAAAGCCTAAAAGCTTAACCAGCCAAAAGCTTCTAGTTCCTGGTTTTCACGCCTTATATACCTTTCTGCTTTCTGCCATCACTCAGGGGGATTAAAGGCTCACTTTCTGGGATTAAAGGCATGAGTCACCATGCTTGGCTGTATCCTTGAACACACAGAGATCCAGGTAGATCTCTGCCTCTGGAATGCTAGGATTAAAGGCATGTACTACCACTGCCTAACCTCTATGTTTAATATTGTGGTTATTCTAGTCTCTGACCCCAGATAAGTTTATTAGTGTACACAATATTTCGGGGAACACGATACCACCACACATTATCATCAGGTCAGGGAGTATGACAGCATGCAGGCAGATGTTGCTAGAGCAGTACCTGAGAGCTACATTCTGATCTGTAGGCAATAGACAGAGATGGGGCCTGGCATGGGCTTTTGAAACCTCAAAGTCCATCCCCAGTGACACAGTTCCTCCAACAAGGCTACACTGCCTAATCCAAATTCTTTCCACTAGTTCTGCTCCCCAATGACTAAGTGTTCAAATATATGAGCCTATGGCGGCCAGTCTTGTTCAAACCACCACAGGTGGCTCTGTGTCATCTTGGGAGGTGGAATCGAAGACTCTAAAAGACACTCAGGGGCTAGCCCAGGTTCTTCTTGCAAGTGGGACCTGGTTTTATCTGCTTGGGGGCACTCACATCTGGCCTGAAGTTGACTGCATTTCAACACCATCTTCCAGCAGGGGTTGTTTTAGCTATTAAAGTCTGTGCTTTGATGATGCCCACTTGAAAGCAGCCAAAGGCTGAAGCCATGTTCTCTTGCTCATCAGTGGCCAGTGGCTCCTCACTCTGTTTCCCAATCTGGTTCAGATTAGGAAGTCACAGAGTTCCTGACACCTCCATCCATGCTTGTGAGCCTGAAGGTTTGAACCTCAGAAATCATACCAGCTCACTGCCAGGCAGTCCCTGACGCCAGCTCTCCCACTAGCTCTGTGTGTCAGGAGCTCATCCATGGCTACCTGACCCCTGCCTGCCTCTGTGGAGCGCTATGCTATCTAGAACTTTTGGTAGCAGAGTTCCAGATCCCTCTTTGGGCATCCATCCTCTGCCGATTATCCTGTGCTGCTGGAAACAGACACTCATCTCTATGAGGGTCGAAATTGAGAATCAAAACCAGTGAACATGGGGAAGATGAGGACCATTTCAAGTTGCTGGATCTCATGATATGCTACACACAAGGACACGACAGGACAAACTCGAGGTCACGCTTCAATTAGGAAGCAAGGGATCCATTTCCTGGCTTCTCCTATGTACCGATCCTCTTGGCTCAACTCTGTGTTCCAGGCCTACTTAGTTTTTCCATCATTGTGCTTGCTCTTCTCAGGAGAAATAAAATATTTCATCCTCACTGTTTTAGGGTTATTATTCGTGTGATAAAATACCATGACCAAAAACGACTGGGGAGGAAAAATATTTATTAGGCTTACATATCCTGAATCACAGTCCAATGAGGGAAACCAACGCAGGGACTCAAACTGGGCAGGAACCTGGAGAGGGGAGCTGATGCAGAGATCATGGATAATTGTTATGTACACGCTTCTTCCTCATGGCTTGCTCAGTCTGCTTTTTTTTTTTTTGGTTTTTCGAGACAGGGTTTCTCTGTGTAGCCTTTCCTTAGTAGCCCAGGCTGGCCTTGAACTCACAGAGATTTGCCTGGCTGTGCCTCCCGAGTGCTGGGATTAAAGGCGTGCGCCACCACCGCCGCCGCCGCCGCCGCCACCACCGGGCCTTCAGTCTGCTTTTTTACAGAACTCGGGACCACCAACCAGGGGAGGCACCACCTGCAATGGGCGAGGCCTGCCATATCAATTACTGAGCAAAAGGCTGCCCTGCAGGCTTGCCTGCCCACAGCCCAACCTTCTGGAGACATTTTCTCCATTGAGATTCCTCCCTCTCATATGACTCCAGCTTGTGTCAAGTTGACATAAAACTATCCAGCACACCCACTCAGCCTCCATAGATAATACAATGGAGTACTGCCTCTGCTCATGGGAATGTGAGGAAAATACTCCAACGCCCAGGCCTCACTTGAACATTTTTACAACAAACAAATCGAATGTTATTTCTATGTTGATATAAAATGACAGAAATGCTATCTATATATTAATTTGCCCATAAAACAAGTCAGTATTCTCCCCTTAGATTTATCTGTGTCCCCTTTATTTCAAAACCAAGAAGCATGACATTAGAACTTTCTGTTATATGGTGTGTGTGTGTGGGTATAAAATATATGCAAATAATATATATGTATATGATATACATATGTATGTATATACAATTTCTCGTACTCTTCTCTATGAAAAAGGGAAGAAAGGAAGGAAACTTCACCTGTGTCAGACTTTGTATGGGAATTTCTCTGGGTGACAGATTGATACTTTAAAAGATTCAATTCACTTATATTACTCTGTCGATACTCATCTGGTATTTGAATTCTTTTTACTTGGACACAGGAAAAATAAAACCTATATGGAACTGCCTTTTTGTAATCAGCAGGACAGGCAACTGCCCCGTTTCTTGCCTCTGAGTCGTTGACGTTCTCACATTCTCATCCCCTGACACTTTTCAACCACCGTTCTTACAGGAAGATGGATGACGCCGCCGCTGACTTCGTGCCATCAGTGCCTTATGTCTTATTAGGTCTGAATTTCAGAGTAGATGGCGGGTCTGTGCAGATGAGTGCAAATGTAAGATACACGAGGCGGAAAGAAAGATCCAAACAGGTGCAGAATTTGCTTAAATGCAATTTAACTTCAAGATGCAAAGTCTGTTATTTTCTGGAAAGTTCAGGAAAAAATAATAAAACATTTGCTGCATTGGGAGCCGCAGAATGCATAAATTAGCAAAGGATGTACACAGACAGGATCATTCTGAATGCACAATAATCTGCATTTTGTCGTTTATCATTGCCTCACATAAATAAGGGGCAATTTCGGTTCTGCCATCCCTGCTAGAAACGTTGACATGTTTTGGCATCTTCATTTAAAATGCTGCATGCTGTCTTCAACAGGACTTTTTTCATACTGTATTTGTTAATCTATCATAATGAGAATCTATAATATAGGCTTTCTATCTGGGCACAAGGTGCAATGAAGTTGCGAATACATTTTCCTGGCACGAAACACAAATTATGATTTCCATAATGGGCTGCAGTTTCCTGCAAAATACATCCTATTTATTGAAAGTGAATGCTAAACTGTTAACAGTGTATTTTTTCTGTGTTTCTCAAATTATTATTTTATGACCAGGAATGAAATATGGATTGCAGCTATAAAAGCCTTTACATGCGACATCAATCCTGAACCATTTGCTGCAGCAGATTCTGAAGAAGTGGGTGGTCATAGTCTGGGCACAGCCTTCTGAAAGCCCAGGCAGCTTTTGGTAGCTGCTCCATTGGGCCAGACTATCAGGCCACGACAGGGGGTCTGCACCTTGATGATGGCGTGGTGGTGTGTGAGTGCTATCAAAGGGTGTGTGTGATTGTGCATGTGTATGTGAGAACTTCCCTCTATCAGGACAGAGTCCCTTGCTTGAGGTCTTCCCTAATCGAGTACCAACTCACCTAAACTCGGTACTGACACCTCACCCTGCTGCCCTTCTGGTAAGTTGAAATTTCAGAACAAATAAAGAAATTATTCCATAATTTATCCAGGATCACTAAAATTGCAAGTAAGCTTGAGCCTTATTTCCAAATAAGGACAAATCTGTGGAAATGAGGTGTTCTATCTCTGGAGCGGAAGCCCTTGCTGCTGGTGTAAGACACCTCGTCGGCTCTGCTGAACAGCTGCAGGTTGTGTGGTGGTGATGGGGGAGCCCCTCCCTCAGGATCTTTGAGTGTCTATGTTGAAGAAGAGTTATGGGGTCTAGGACTTTTGTGAATTTGTGAGAAAGAGTAGGAAATACACCTGGGTCATGTTAAGCCCCCTAGACCCGAGGAATAGGTCCCTACATAAGTAAACCTGGGAACCAAATAGAGCGGGCACTGTCTACTCATTTTCCTAGCCTCCCTGCCGAGAACATGCCCTCTGGCTGAGCTCAGACCATGGACTCCGTTCTTGCAGGACAAGCATCGTCTGGCCCAGCAGTGGTGGCGGTGGCGAGGCTGACCTACCTAACTTGGAAACCATGAGTGAGTAGCAAGCTGAATGCAGTTGTGTCACTCACAGCGATGACAATACTGTCCTATCAGTGATTTATGAACATGAAAAAGGGTGGTATTCTTTGTTTCTTCAAATGCTGATGGAGACTTCATAGCTATAAAGCAAAAGCTGCTTCACCTGGAGACTTAGAATAGTAAGTAGCTTTTAGGGTATGAATGACTGTGGGTAATAGCTTCCATACGTAAGAGGTTCCTGTGCTCATTACAATTTATACACATACAGTGTGCTGGCTACTTCTATGACATGACACAGGCTAGGGCCATCAGAAAGGAGGAAGCCTCAACTAAGAAAATACCTCTATAAGATCCAGCTATAGGCAAGATTGTAGAGCATTTTCTTAATTACTGATTCACATGAGAGGGTCCAGCCCAGGGTGGGTGGTGCCATTCCTGGGCTGGTACTCCTGTGTTCTCTAAGAAAGCAGGCTGAGCAATCCATGAGCAGCACTCCCCCATGGCCTCTGCATCAGCTCCTGCCTCCATGTCACTGCCTTACTTGAGTTCCTGTCCTGACTCCTTTGATGATGAACTGTGATGTGGAAGTGTAAGCCGAATAAACTCTCTCCTCTCCAAGTTGCTTTGGTTATGGTGTTTCATCACAGCAATTGTAACTTTAACCAATGTAGGAATTTTCTTTGGGCCACCAACCAGCTCCCAAATAAAGACACGGAGACTTATTAATTATGAAAGCTCTCAGCCTTAGTGTAGGCTTGTACCACAATTCTTTTAACTTAATTTAACCTGTTTCTATTCATCTATGTTTTGCCTTGGGGCTTTTTACCTTTCTTTCATTCTGTATGTCCTACTTTCCTGTTTCCTTTGTGTCTGTCTGTCTGGCCCTTGATGTCTCCCCAGCATCTCTCTCTCTTTTTTCTCTTCTCCAAGCCTAAATTCTTCCTCCTCCTTACTCTCTTTGCCTGGAAGTCCCGCCTATACCTCCTCCCTCTCTATAGGCTGTTCTGCTTTTTATTAGACCAATCAGGTGCCTTAGGCAGACAAGGTAAAACAGCAACACATCTTTACATAATTAAATAAATGCCACATAACTTTACACAGTTAAATAAATATCCCACAACATAAACAAATGCAACCAATCTTTACATAGTTAAATAAATGCAACACATCTTTACATAATTAAACAAATGCAACCCATCTTTATATAGTTAAACAAATGCAACACATCTTTACATAGTTAAACAAATGGAACACATCTTTGCATAGTTAATAAATAGTCTGCAGCAAACCAAGACATAGAGGTTCCTGTGTTCCAGTGCACCATACTACAAACATGCTTGGCATCTGTCTTTCTGTCTGACCTGTGGATCCTCAATTCTCCCATTACCTTCTGAAGCAGGTGCTGTTTTCAGTCCCCTGGCTGTAAAGGTTGAGCCATATAGATTAGATCCCCTCCCTTCCTTTTTCTAACTCTGGGTTTTTTCCTAGTGCAGTTAGATCATCAGTCTGTGTGTGATATGAGGCAGAGGTCTGGTTTTTTTTGTTTTCCGATTTTGTTCTTGTCACCCACAATCTGCATCTGCCGACAGTCTGACCACCCAGTCTTTCTCCACGACCTGTGGGACACTGCGGGTGTTAAGTTGCTGTCTCTGACACTGACTTCTCTCCCATTGGTCCTCTCCCCTGTGCTTATGTATCAACTCATGAGTCTTATTAGTAGGAATTTGTTGGATTTTATAAGAGCTTAGTGAAGTGAGTTCCAGACACCCACAAATCTGTCTTCTGTGATGGTACCTTCCTTTCTACCTTGTTTCTGTTTGTGTGACTATGAATTCTATGCATTAAGTAATTTTTTAGATGAATTGCGTATCACGAAACATTTGCAAACACTGGACCTATTGTTTTTATAGTCCAAATAGATCATTAATCACATGCGTTTCTCTTTGTAGACGCTGTAGCTTGATGGCAGTGATGGTTGTGTGTCTTCCTTTCCCACCAGGGCTGGCTAGTTTTTACATCAACTTGACACAAACTGGGGTCACGTGGGAAGAGAGAATCTTCGTTGGGGACATGGCTCCTTACTGGTCTGTAGACGTGCATGTAGGGCACTTTCTTGGTTGATGGTTAATGTGGAAAGGTCCAGGTCACAGTGGGTGGTGCTGCTCCTGGTCAGGTGGCCTGGGTGGTAGAAAGAACCAGGCTGAGCAAGCCGTGGGAACAAGCAGCCCTCCTCCATGGTCTCTGTCTGCATCAGCTCCTGCCTTCTCCAGGTTCTGCCCTGTTGAATTCCTGTCCTGATTTCTTCTGCTGACTGACTGTGATGTGTAACTCTGAGTTAAAATAAACAATTCCTTCCTTAAGGTGTTCTTGGTGTTCAATCTCAGCAACAGAAACTCCAACTAAGATGCCATCTTTCCAGATGCTGTTCTTCACTTTTCTCCTCCTGAAGGACTACGGTGAGCAGTAGAGCAGCTGTGGGATTTTTGCCAAATCATTGAGGAAATACCATGTACAATCTCCCCTGATATTTTTGTTTCTGTTGTTTGAAAATTTTGAACTTGATAAATAGTAGTACCTAGTTATAGTTATGTTTTGTATAAATTTAGGTACTATTTTTCTTTTAACCTATCAAAACTATAAATTAACAGGCAAATACTTATTAATAGTGAACCATCATTGAATATTTAGAATATATTTTTCCAGGTTTGTATTATACTTTATTTTTATTTAATTCTTATACTAATTTGGCATTTTGAATGTTTCCAAGATGTTTTCATTACTACATAGATTTTTCAGGTTTTTTTTATTGAATAATTTCTGATAACCTTATTATTTTCAATTTTTATTGTATTTGTGATTGTGAACACATTTTGTTCCATATTTTGTTTTTAGAGATTTCATTTTCTTCTCTTGATAAGCTTTGTCACGTCCATAGCCTCTGCCACAGTTTTTCATTCAGTAAGACCATCTCTTCCTCTCCTTTCCATCTTTCCCATTTTCCCAGAGAGAGCAGGGGAGGCAGATGTGCTTGGGAGAACGGGTGCCCTGGTTACGGTATGGAGGGAGCCCTGCCACCCATGTCGTGGATAGGACATCAGAAAACCAGTCGCTTTCGAGCAGTGGGAGAGAATGTGGATGCTTCTGGCTCGTTCGTGGCCTGTGGTTTACAAATTTCCTATAGCAGAATTTTCAGGGAGCGGTGAGTTTCTCCTGCCATGGTTCCACTAACGTAACGGCCCCAGTTTCTAGCCTGCCAGCCTGGATCTGTGGTCCGTTTCCTTCCTCCCAGCAAGAGTGTGCTTCAGCGTCCCCATGCCATTTACACCGACTCTTAGAAGCCTGTTAAGAATTCAGCCAGGGCTTTTCTAGGTTCTTACACTTCCTTATTTCTATCATTTCATCTTCCCACTGTGACTCACAAGTTTCGTGTTCACTGTACTGAGGGGGACACATGCCCAGTACGGCAAGGATTCTCATCTGCCCACTGAATAACATTTCAAATGACTGCTTCACAGTGGTTGGGTGGACAAGTGCACAGCTTCACCGTTTCTGTGACGTTTGCAGCTGTCCGTCTCCCACAGGCCTCTCCACAGCAAACTCGGGAGCTGGCTAACGTCTTAATGGAGGCAGATTGAATTATTTGTACCGAGTTTGGCTTTTCCTTTTATTCTTAGCTACTAAGGAGCTTCTGGGAAGACTCAGGAGCAAACTGTCTGGTCTTGACTGAGCGCAATATTTGATTTTAGTTATAAACTTCTTTTTCCGGTGCATACTTTCATATGTGGGGGAAAACAATTCTCTTCACTCTAGTGCACTTGGAAAGGACTGGATGGCCAAGCCAGGGCCCTAAGAGGCTCCCCTAGCAGCCCTGGCATGGACCAGGCCTTAGTTTCGGTTCACTAGAATGGGCTGGAGCTGAGCAAGCAATTCTCAGGAAAATCACAACTTAGGGGCAACCAATCAACAGATGCCCCCCAGCCTCCTGCCGGCTCAGCAGGCCCCCCAGCCTCCTGCCGGCTCAGCAGATGCCCCCCAGACTTCTGCTAGCTCAGCAGATGCACCCCCACAGACTTCTGCTAGCTAAAGGTAGCTTTCCCTACCCTCTAGTCAACAAGCCTCTAGACACTATACGCTGCCCCCCATCACCAATAGGCCCCTAACCACTACAGCCTCCCACCAATCAGCTCCCAGACTAATCTTTCCTCTGTCAATCAGCACCAGATTAATCCCTCCTCTCTGGAATGCCCCTAACTCTGTTTAAAAGGAGCTAGTGATCCCCCTTTGGAATCACTTTTTGCCACCCCATCATGCTGGAAATAAACGCTCTTGCTAAATTGCATACGTGACTGTTGGTCTTTCTTGGGGGCTCCTCTCAGACCCTAACACACTTATTTGCATGCATGCTGCCTGTGTATTCTGCCTTCTTAACTGATTGTCTAAAACTTTTTTAATGTCTGAACTGCTCAAGTCTTTGGATGATGGTCTGAGCTGGTACTCAGCTGTTTACTCAGGGATTTCTCATTCTTTTCTTTCTTGTGTTTCTTTTTTTTTTTTTCTTGTTCTTGGGATCAAACCTAGGTCATTGTATATGCCAGAAAAGGGCTCTGCAATTAAACTATACCTCCAGCACTAAGGAATCTAGAGGCAAGAAAGTGTTCCCACAGTGTGAGTCAATTTTTATGTTGTACACATGAAGCTTCTTTAAGCAACACACTTTGTATTTCTGTCAATTGGGGCGCCCAGGACTTTGCATGTTCTTGAGAGTCCAAATGGGTAAATGATTCCATGGGATTTCAGAGAACATTGTGTACACGATTCACTGAAGGCAGGGAGCCTTAGCTGGTGAGGGACTTGACATTGATGTGTGTAGAGGCCCGAGCAAGTGTCTCTCCATGCAGGGGTCTTAGAGGGCAGGAAAGAGATCCTGCTTCACAGAAGGGGAAGCAGACATGATGGCTTTGATACTTAAGAAAGGATATTTTAGATAGTTTAATGAATGATATGCTAATTCCTCAGTAAAACCATGTTGATAGCTTGTACAAGTTTGTAAACTAAAGAGGGAAAAAGTGCCGTGAGCAGAATTTTAGTAGACAGAGGAATGATAAGAAGTGGAATATGTTTACTAAGCCAATCTTTAGTACATTCAGAAGTTCCACAGCCCAAGAACTCCCCAGGTCACTGAGATTGCACTCTGTCATTCACAGTGGCCTACAATGACATAACTGAGTGGCAAGAAACCACGTCCAGGGAGTTCCTATCCAAAGCTTAAGTGACTCCTTAAGATTTCCTGTTTTGTACCATGATGAAATATCTCATTTTGTGTTATTTGGAGAAATTTTAAAAGTTAAGCTGTGTACTCCCATTGTGGAAACTACAATTTTAGTCTGGTATTGCTGATACCAGAAAAAGGGTTGGGGATCACAGGGCAGAAATTGAGAGGGAGGAGTTGGCATGGGAGAGTCAGGTTCTCTGAGGCTGGGAAGGGAGAACTTGGGAGTCCCTGAACCGACTACCCACTGTGCTCAGCCCCACCTTGGACAGAGGGGATCTAGGCACTGGGATTTCCCAAATCCCTAATAGCTCCACATCCTTACATGGCATAGAAACTCCCAAGAGTATTGGTCCCAAGCTATGGCTCAGGAAGGTTAGAAAGTTCCCCATGGCAACCAGTGAAGACTTGTGATCACTACCAAGAGAAGTCAACTAAAGATTTGGCCCAGAGTAGGTGATAATGCCTGGTAAGTGAATGTGCTCACTGACCTCTCATGACCGCCATGGTAGTATACCCGCACTCACAAACACAGAACAATATCAAATAACTAGAAAACGTTCAGCCCAGTCAGTCTTTCTAGAGTATGAGTGACCTTGGAAGGAGGAGACCCAAGAGACCCATGTGTCTCCATGGAGATGATAACTAAACAGATCTATGGGATTTTTTTTTTTTTTATTTTGAAACAAGAGCTGTTCTAGGCTCTTGAGTTGGTGGATGAGGTAAGTGCCTGCTGAACCACTGTGTGCTCTGGCTTATCTCGCTGGACTTCAGCAGCTTTAAAGCTCCCAGAAGACACTGAACGAGAACCACAGCTAACATCACCAGACTTTCCTAGTTTCTGAAGAGCAAATGTCAGAAACAATTTAGGGAATGCCATTATTTTGGGTTAAATTCTTCACTAGCTCCCAGTAAACCAAACCAGAGTAGACTTGCTGATACTAAATGCTATGTAACCAAATGGACACATTAAAACATGGGAAAATTATCCCAAAGCCAGTGTCGCCAAAATACAAATTCACCACAACCGACTGAAAAGTGTAAATTTAAGAAAGGGCTTTAAGGATTAGAAGGAGAATAATAGATGAAACTGGGAACTGAGCTACAATTTTACATTTTGCCTGTTGCTTGCTCCCACTTAAGCCACCTTACAGACGTCATCTCCACTTCGCTCAGCAGAATTCTTCTCTTTTGTCACGTAGAATGTTCTGAGACCCATGACATGCTAAATGAAAGTCACTTGATGCCTAAAAATCAATATGCTGGATTTTTGGTGTATTTTGGTGTTTGTATATATTTGTGTATGTGTGCACATGTGTATTCTTGTGTGTACTTTTGTATGCATGTGTGTGTGCACATGTATATATTTGTGTGTACATGTGTGTACACATGTGTGTGGAGGTCAGAAGCTGATGTTGGGTGTTTTCTTTAATCACTTCTTCCCTTCTGTTTTGAGGCAAGGTCTCTCCCAGGAACTGGTGCCCGTGGACTCAGCGAGGCTGGTCGGATGGAGAACTCCAGGATCCCCCTGTCTCTGCTGGCCCAGAGCTGCGATCACAGCTACTCACCACGGAGCTTAGCTTTCGTTTCTTTAATGTGGATACTGAGGTTGAACTCAGGTCCCTGTGCTTGCAGAACGAACACTTTACCTACTGCACCATCTCCCAAGCCTTGATTTTCTCTTTCCTTTATGGAATCACCTGTGCACAGGAAATCACGTGACACAGGAAATCATGTGACACAAGTCAATCAAAAATTCTTATTCAAGCACACCACATGGGCTTCACTAGCATGAGCTGTGGGCCAGTCCTCATCCAGGCCTCTTCCTGTGTGGATTCCAACACCTGCCTGCTCCGGAGCATCGCCTGTTGGATGAGGTTTGCAGATGTTCTCGTAGGCACTGGGCACTGGCTCTTGTAAGCACAGGCACATCTTGTTGTTATCAAAAATTAGCATAAGTGTAATGCTAATGCTACATTAGAGAAGACTCTCTGGTGTAGTGTGTTTACCCCTCACTAATGGGTCCTCTGGGAGGAAAGAAAGCCTTTTACAAGGTGTAGTTTTCTGTCACAGACATGTTAATGTGGCTGCTAAGACTTTGTTTATCCTGCATAGAAAACCTGCTGAGCCTATACTGGCATTTATACACATGCAATTTTGAAACACTTTTCCCCACAATGGCAATTCATACACCACGCAGAATTAAGATGTTTGTGCTGGGGCAGAGTCTCTATGCTTCATTCCTTGGACCTGTGTGGGACTCTGGCTGGAGACCTGAGGAAGTGTTCTACACAGTCTAAAAGGTTATTTTATTTCCTGGGTTTGAACAAGTGGAATTAACAGCCAAAAGTGTGTGTACAAAATCAGCGGCTGGACTGTGTAGTCAGGCCATTTCTCCGGCAAGTGCACGCTAGACTGTATTCATTTGTGCCTCACTTCTACAGCGGGAAGAGGGAGAGCAGAACAGCCTGAGCGGGCCTCAGTACTGCCCTGGTTTGGAATTCGTCAGCAGGTTCTGCCTTCCGCTCAGAACCTCCGTATGCACCGTGTCCACCGGGCTGTCAGTGAGGACTGAGTAGGGGTAGGCCAGTCCAAGCTATGTGCATAAAGCATCTCTCTAGTTTTTCTACAACTGAAAGGAGCAGCTTGAAAATCTGTTTTATTTCCCCCCACTTCTAATAATGTCAGTTCCAGATGAAATGGCAGAAAAGCCAAGATGGAGAAAACGTTCTGAGAAATCAGCTAGGAAAATGAGATTGTGCTGGTTATAGATGCACATGTAAAATCCAGCTTGTTCTGTGGCCGTGCAAGTCAGACAGTGGAACAGTGAGCCACTTGGCGTGTGTAGACCTGTGGCCTTTGGTGGCCCCAGGTCCAGCTCCTTATACTTTTTGTAGCTGGTGAGTACAGCACTATAAAGAACTTTGTTCTGCTTCCAAGAGCCATCTCAGAGCAGCTGTCTCTTCTTGCTCAGAACTATCTGTGACTGTTCTAGATTTATTAGACTGACTTACAGGCTTGAGGTCCAGCTAATCCAACAATGACTGGCTGTGAATGAAAAGTCCAAGAATCCAGAAGTTTCTCAGTCCACAAGACTGGATGTCTCATCTGGTCTTCAGTATATGCTAGAATCCTGAAGAAGTAGGCTCTAATGCCAGTGAAGAATGGACTTGCTAGCAAGGTGAAAGCAAGCAGGGATAGAGAGAGAGAGAGAGAGAGAGAGAGAGAGAGAGAGAGAGAGAGAGAGAGAGATATTCTATGTCATAGACCAATTAGAAGTGGATCTACCTACTTAAAATTAGGCACTCCCCACAGATTCTATTTTGATTTAGTTAATTCAGATGTAGTCATACAATATAACAGCATCGCACCACATTATTGAGTGGTTTTTTCTAGCCTACATTAAAATTAGGTCATAAGACTTCGCCCACAGGTATGTCCTCCATTTTTGGATTTTAGTTAATTCCAGATGTAGTCAAATGACAATAAGAACAGCCATCGCACCACGCCATCTATTACTTGGGTGTTGTTTTCTGGTCTCAGCTCAGCCATGAAGAACTGTCTGCCTGGAGAATGCACCAGTTCTCCAGGTCTCACTTCAGAGGTGCCATGAAGACCTGTCTGGGGCCCTGGGAGAATGCACCCAGGTTCCTCTCCAGGTTCCTCACTTCAGAGGTGCCATGAAGACCTGTCTGGGGCCCTGGAGATGTACCAAGGTTCTTCTCCAGGTTCCTCACTTCAGAGGTGCCATGAAGACCTGTCTGGCCCTGGGTCAGACCATGAAGAGAGATACCCAGGTTCTTCTCCAGGTTCCTCACTTCTTGTCCATGTGATCCCATCAGATGTGTCAGGTTTTCTGGGCTCAACTTTCCTTTTTGGAAATTGAGATTGAAATAACATTGACTGAGTCAACAGTGCATTCAAGTGTCCTCAGAGGGGACTAAAACAACATAAGGAATGAAGGAGAGACAGAGACAGAGACACAGAGAGACAGACAGACACAGAGACAGAGGAAACGCAAACAGAGACTTCCTCTTAGAATAGTTCACCAAAAGCAAGCCCAAATTTGAATTCTCCATCTCTTCCACTCCTCCATCATGTCTTCTGTCTGTCCTTAGTTTGTGGTCTGTGGCCTGTCTGCTCTTGTCTGTCTGCTGTGTATGTGGGTGCATATTTATGATCTGTCTGTCACTAACAAAGGACTTGGCTCTATATTTATTGAACAGCACAGAAAACACGATGTAGGAAAGGGATGGCTTTTTATAGAAATCTTTCACAGAGTCTTGCAAGTTTCTTTACTGTTCTCAGCTGACCCAGAATAGCACTCAAAGCCGTCAGCAGATACTATCAACCTATGTCCACAAGTTGCTTCCCATGTTTATAGTAGATGTTTATTTTGCTTAACAGTACCTTCAACTTGTTGGCTGGCTACACACATACACACACACACACACACACACACACACACACAATTTTAGCTCAGGGGTATAGAAAGTGTATAACTGAAGATTAAGCTGTGCCTTTAGCTCAGGCTGTAAAAGAAGACTGCTTGAGGAATCCAAGGTATGATAAGGTTGTTTACATCCTCTTAAAGGCAAGCGGGCTGGGCACACAGTAGGAGATCAGGCTAAAGACTGAATCTTAATTAATCTCACAGAATAGTATTAACTTGGCTGAGAAGTCTAGCAAAATTTCTGACTCTTTGAAAGCAGAAGAAATGGTATGTTCAGAAATAAATAGATTGCTTATGCTTCATGAAGAGATGTTGACCAATGGTGACGACAGCTTACTGAGGAAGAAGTACTCTATCTGCTGTCCAGAGCAACAGAACCAACAGAGCTTACTATGGACTTCCACGACAGGGCTATGTGTATACTGGAGGAGCAGAAGCCAGTAGCTGCTCCCCACACTGAACTAGATGCCCCAGCAGTCCCAAACCGGGGCTGATTCCCTGGACAGTTATGAAGCTGGGGCAGGATGGAGACAGCAGGGGAGGTGAACTCATCTGGGGAGAGGCCAGCGGTCAGGTGGCACCACTCAGTATTTCTCAGGCCACGGGTTTGAAGGTAACACTTTGATGGTGGGTCTTGCTGCCCAGTTATTTTTGTTGGAAAAACCTCATAGATGTGTCCAGAGGGATGTTCCTAGGATGATTCTAAATTCTGCCAAGTTGGTGATTAAGACCAACCACCAAAAGTAGGACACAAAAAGTAGGACCTTGCAGGACACAGCCTTCCTCTGTACTTCACGGTAGCTGTGTCTTCTTCCTCAGCTGACACCCGGGCTGCATTTAAGTTGCTACATTTAAGGCTAAATCACTGGCTCCTACCAATGGGTATGAGACACAGTGACCTGTGAGCTGTGCAGTTTAATGCTACCAAGCACCAGTTCATCTCTTTCTTCTTGGTTCAACAAGCAAAGGCAGGGTAGGAAGAGGCAAAATGGAAACATCTTCACAGGTTTCAGGATACTGCAGATTGTCTAACCATGGCTGAGTCCAGCATGTGTGGTTCTTGGGACTTAGCTCTTATCATAAATTCACTGAATACAGTTTCTGCCTGGGCATTCATTTGTACATTTGTTTGCTTGTAAGGTCACCCGCCTGTTCCACATGCTACTGATCCACACTCAGTACAACCCACAGCCACTAATGCTGATGAAGTCCAATGGTCAACCACAGAAGTCATCTTTGTACATGTGTTTTAGGTCAATTCATCCACACTGTCTGAGGAAGAGTCCAAGGGGGAAGGCCTGTGGACCTTGATGCTCTTTCCCCCTTGATCCTCCTCCTTCTCCCCCTCCTTTCTCTCTTCAATGCACACACATTCTTTCCACACACTGGTGAATTCTGTGATGCTTCGGGACTTCCCAGTGGCTTTCTGCCATCAAGATGAGTGCCCCACAGATGTGTGTGCTGAAGACTTGGTCGCTAGCTTGTGGAAAGCAGGAGGTAGGGCCACTGGAGGAAGAGGTCATCATGCAGGCTTATGGGCTGCTGGTAAGATCTTCCTTGCTCTAGGCTCGTTCCTGTTTCTCTCTCTGCTTCCCAGATGACTCAGGCCTGGCAGCTCTGCACTGCCTCATGCTCCCACCATGACAATTCACTCTCTCCTCAGGACCGAAGTAATGGATTCAGCTTACTTTGCCCTAAACTTCTGCAACCATGAGCCAAAGACTATGTCTCCTTTGTGTTTCTCTCAGGTGTTCACCAGCATGGTGTAACACTTTTTAACATGTCCTCTAATCTGTCTGGGACCCATGAGTGATGACTGAATAATGAGGAATAACTAATAATAATAAGTGAACAATCCTCATTGCATCTCACCTGGTATACTTACCTACTCCTGACATTCTATGGTTAGGGCTGTCTTGACTCATGGGTACTATGGAACCCTCAATATTTGCTTCAAAGAAACTTCACCTCTAAAGAAACTCAATTGTGTGTGTGTATAGAGATTACAACATTGTAGGTTTTTATATGGCTTTCCCCAATATCCTTAGTTTTGGTCTTCCCTTTCTCCACCTCCTCCTCTACCACACCTGGAGTTACCCTGCACAGGGCATGCTGTTCCTCCCAGAAGCCATAGACTGCCCAATAAAAAGCCAGGTGACATGTGTGAAATACCTTCCTTTGAGTTGTTGGTGACGGGTGCCCTGGAGATGGCCCAGAACAATACGGGAGATTTCTATGACCCTTGGTTGCTCACCCAAACTTGATGGTAAGATTCTCTGTCTGAAGACTTCACACACTTTGACCACAAGTCAGGGAAGTCAACTTGGTCCTGACTGGGAGACTTCTTCCATGCAGGTTGGGTCCCTTAGTACTGGAAGGTGCCATGCAGGCTGGGTCCCTTAGTACTGGAAGGTGCCATGCAGGCTGCTAGGGGAGAAGTCGTCACCAGTCACACCTGGCTGCGAGCTCTGCTGAACACAACAGTGGTCTTCATGGCAGGATGTGCCCATCGGTGCGATAATGACACAAGTGTTGGAGGTAACCGACTGCTCCGTTTGACTTGAGACCCACTGCACGGGACACAAACGCCCGGGACTGTCAATCTGGCTGGGAGTCTACAGACTGCCTGGGACTGTCATCTGGCTGGGAGTCTACGGACAGCCTGGAGTCAATCTGGCGGAATTAGGCTGCCTGGGACGTCAATTGGCGCACAGTGGATGCAACAGGGGTAAATACACTCCTATTATTTTTCTAAATAGCCAAAGTACCAAACTAACCACTACATTTGTATTTCTATCCCCATAGATTATCGCAGCTCTCAAACATCATCAAAGAAATTTTCTTGTGTACCATGCAGCAGCGGATGCAGAAACTCACACGTGGTCAAGGAATCAATGTCTGTGAAATGCTCAGCCATCAACGAGACACTGGTATCACACTCCTCCCTCCAAGGCTCAGGAGTCATCACAGAACAGAGGGAAGAAGACTGCAAGAGCCAGAGACCGGGAGGACAGGGACAAGACAGTACTGCTGCGCACGTGAGCTCACAGCAGCCATGAGAACAGGATCAAGCCAGTCCACACATCAGCACGGAGAGGGGAGGGCATCCTGATCCCCCCTGACCTGAGCTAAAGAGACACTTAAAGTTATGAGCCGCTGGGATAGGAAGAAGACTTTTTAAAAAGAGTATGGATCCTTGTAGGTTGATGACGCGCTCCAGTGGACGACCCCACACTTGTGAGGATGTGGGTAGCACAGATTGGACTTTGTGGGTCACACACAAAAAAAGAAAACATAAAATTGGGAGGGGTTTGGAGGTGGGTCTGGGAAGAGGAAATGGGGAGTGGGAATGAGTATGACCAAAATACACTGTATGCATGTTTGAAATTCTCAGTCTATTTCTTCCAAGTAGTTAAATTTGAATACAAAGCTGCTTTTAGAATGGATGAGGCTTCTATGGGGGTTGTTTTTTATTTTATTTCTAATGCTATCATTTTCTTTTCATAAAGATTAAAATTCTTAAGTTGAATGACCCTTTCACAGAGGTCCCCTAAGACCATTCGAAAGCCTATCATATATGTACATTATGATTTATAACCTCAGCAAAGTTAGAGTTATGGAGTAGCACCAAAGAAAATTTTATGGTCGGGGGTCAGCACAAGTTGGAGAGCTTTATGAAGGGGTTGTGGCATTAGGAGGGATACTCTTGTGTTATCCTGCTGATTACACGGCTTTCTCTGTTGTTGACTTTTACCCCCCTTTCTCCTTCTTGCTTATTTAGAAATTAATCTCCATCATCAATATGTACGCATAGGAAGATCAGTGCTTGTACAACTCCTGGTTTTCCACATTGGGCACAGGGTCTTGGAATGCTTATGCCATGGTCATGGTGGGCCTACTGTATTTATTTTCATAGTTTCCTCCCTAGAAACTCTGTTAGGCTGGGCTCTCTGTAGCTATCTGCAGTGACGGGATTCTCATCCTGCAGCCCCAAACCTGCAAGGCTACCACATGACACTGCTCAGGAATGCTCTTCTGATGACTGGGCTTACACTTTTGTGTCAGTGGACTCTTGGTACCAAAATTCCCTTCCAAGGCCCATCTAATTCGCAGAGAGCATGATAGATAAGGAAGTCAGCTGGTAGAGGCCCTGGGGTTGGTACTCTATGCCGCAGCTTCTTGACTGCCCTCTGCCACAACCACACACTGTCCCAGTTTCCAGTCACAGACAAACCCGATGTGGACCGTCACTGCTTCTGTTGGTCCCTGAGATATTCCACGTGCTCAGAATTCCTTGTGGGTGGAGGAGTCGGTGTCACCAAAATAGTACAAACATCTCTGGCCCAGATTCATGACTCCAAGGATGTAAGGCTGAAGTCAAGTGCATGGTGTGGCTGAAAACCTAAACCGGAGTTAACTTGGCAGGTGGTTTTGGGGAGAACCTAGTGCCAAACATGTTAGGTCACTCAGGAACTTCCGAGGTGAGAAATGTCTGGTGGGAAAGGGGTGATGTGATGCTCCTTAGAGTCTCAGCCCTGTGATCTACCTCAGGACGTGTGAGACACGCGCAAGAGAGAAATAACTGTTGTGTGGTGCTTGAGAAATACTGGGATTCCCCCACAAGAACAGCACAAAGGGCACCTGGCCAGTTGAGACTGGGCAACTCTTTCAAAGCACTGATGTTCCCGATGTGGTAACTCCTGTGATTTTTACCCCATTAAATGCTGCCACTACCTTTGCCTTGCTTCATCTACATGGCAGCTGAAAGAGGCAGGTGTGATTGCACCTATTTATAGAGAAAACCCCAAGGCCTTAAAACATGAAATGACTAACGCAGGGCACAAAGACAACAAGCAGCCGAGATGTTGCTGGGCTCAGATTTTCTGAGCATTTTTTTTTTTTCCAAAGAGCAACAACAAGATTGTTAGGTTTTTAGAGAAAACAGAATTTAAGCAAACCTATTTAAGGCAGATTGTAATTATATTGCTCTTCCTAGGCACAAGCAATATCTTCTCAAGGTGCAAAGAAGGTAAGCAATTGATCAGCATGGAGTTCACACACTGTTAGCATCTTGCACCAACCACCCGCCTTATGAGGATATGAAAACCTCCCGCACACCATAAAGGGAAGGGATGCTAGACGCACGATCCATGAAATGTGCTCATTTTCTGGCCACATTATGGCCCATGAATCACACATTCAGAAACAAGGGGATGCATATTCATGACATAAAAATGCGTGGTGCTTATCCAGGGAAGCACGGGGCTTGTTTTGCTTTGTGCTTTAAAGACAATTACGTAGGACAAATACATTCTGGAGAAACACTCAGTTATTCCCAAGGAAAATTATAGATGCTTATTGGCAGTGTATTTTCATCGTTTTAGTGGTTTATTGCTCTCCTCCGTCACCAGAGTGTTCTTTTCCATCCATTAGTCCTTCTAACAGATCTCTCTATCTTACTACCCCCTGTCAGCCTGTGGACTTAAGTACCTATTTTATCTTTGCTGTAATGTCACTTGAACTAAGTTGTAACCACCGCAGTTCCCTCTTGCAATTATCCTTTCTGTCTTCTGCATCAATATCTCCCTGCGTGCTAGCTCATTCCCAGTCTCTTATCTGTGCTGTCTCCCCATCTCATCTTAAAACAAGGATGGAAAACGAGAGAACATAACTCTTCTGCATCTCCTCTTCACTGCGTCTTTGTTTCTTTTCTTCCCTTCACATAAAAAAGACCCTACCTCCTCTTCTGAGGGTCCCCATCCTCTCACCCTGCTCTGGCTCTTCCGTCTCTCCTGAGTGCCACTGCTCACTCCTTGGCCTCCTCCCTCCTCCTGGTCTCATCTCAGGCATGTGACCTATCATCTTTGCTTTGACATACCATAATATGCTAATGATGCTCCCCTCACTATGGCTCCAGCCCTTCATCTTCTTCCTGAGCTCATATGGCCAGCCTGCTTTCTGTGTCTGTTTGCACACCTGATTGACTTTTAATCCCACATGTTTAGAAAGTCACCTTTCACCTGTCACTCTAACCCACTCTCCCCTTAGTCTCCCTACTCAGCAGTCAGAAGCTTGGGTTACAAACTTCGAGATGCCCTTGAACTTTGCCCTTGTGTGCAACCTCCTGTCCTTCAGCCAGCTATGACTTCCAAATACCCACTCTGGGTCTAACTTTTTCCATCTGTCATCTCCAGTGAGGCTAGAAGGCTCTCAATGTGTCTAATTGCTTCTTCTGTATTCCCCCGTAGTTCCTTTTTATAGGAACTGTGGTGGTCTTTTCCCATGGGAATCAAAAAGTCAACCCTGCTCAAGATCTCCTCTGCCTTCTCACCATTCCATGATAAAATCTAAGCTCATTGCCATGATCTGCCAGTCTGAACTAAACCAAATGCATTCAGGATGTCTCCTCCTTCCTGCTCATTTCTATCAGTTTTCTTTCTTTTCTTTTTCCTTTTTTTTTTGTTTTTTGTTTTTTCGAGACAGGGTTTCTCTGTGTAGCTTTGGTGCCTTTCCTGGGACTCACTTGGTAGCCCAGGCTGGCCTCGAACTTACAGAAATCTGCCTGGCTCTGCCTCCCGAGTGCTGGGATTAAAGGTGTGTGCCACCACCGCCCAGCTTTCTATCAGTTTTCAAAAGCTATTAACTTTGATAGACAAGGACTAGTTTTATCCATATGCAGGGCCTGTTCTTGTCTGAGTTTTATTAAACCTTAACCTTTCTGTAGGGTTTGTAGAGAGAGGGTACAAAAGAGAAGTAGAAGATGTGAACATTTGAGATGTCATACCCAGCCATGCAGCACATTGAGAGAAGCAATCCCATTGTGCCAGGCCCTACTGTCAAACAGAAATCTGTTCTCATGGCGCTTACCTAATTTACATACAAATTATGGTGTCCATTTCTTGCATAGAAAGAGGAGGAACATCGTGAAGGAGGTGGCTTAGCGAAGTGCTTCCACTGCAAGAATAAGGACCTGGGTTCCATCCCTAGAACCAACCCACGGGGAGGGACTGTCTGCAGCGCCATGTGCTTGTAATTTCAACACTGGTTCCTGCAATGACAGATGGGCTCCTGGGCCTCCCAGCCCAGCCAGCCTAGCCTCTGTAGTGAGTTCCTGGCCAGGGAGAGACCCTGTCTTAAAGGAAGTGGAGGCTCCCCAAGAAACAATGCTCGAGACTGTCTTCTGTGCTCCACCGGCTCATGCACACGTGGGTACACATGTACCCAGACCAAGAAAAAGATAAGGAAAAGATGGCTTAGAGCTTAGATGCCCGATAGACAGATGGACAAATGGATGGATAGGGTAGGGTGATGAAGAGATAACTGCATGTTTTCTATTCTTGCCCTTTCTTCTTTTTAAATTTTCACTGATTTCACATGTTGTGTGCATGTGCAATATGGCGCAGCACATGCATGCCATGACACACATGGAGGCCAGAGGACAGCATTGCAGGTCAGTTCTCTTCTTATACGTCTCTGTGGGTTGAACTCAGGTCATCTGGCTTGCACAGCAAGTGCCTGACTGCTCGTCCCATCTCACCATGTCACTTACATCCTGTCACCTGTTTTAATCTCCGATGGGCCAATTTTGTGTGTGTGCTCAATTTAATCAAAAACTCCCTAGCAGTCCAGCCAGCTCCAGACTCCTTCTCTTTACCTTTCAGGTGTTAGGATCATAAGAATGTATCCATGTGCCTGGATTTTTGGAAAGATCTTATTTTTTATTTATATTTTATATTAATTTTTTTATTAGCTGAGAGTCCCACACAACATGTCTTAATCACATTCACCTCTCCCCTCCTTCAACTCTTACCAAATCCACATCCCCTTCTGTCCCTTCTTAAATTCATGTCCTTTTGGTTTTTTTTTAAAACCCACAAACACCAGTTTTGCCACCCAACTATCATCAGCTGTGTGGCTTTCTCCTGTGTTGCAGTTTATTTAACGGGGGCTACACTCCTAGTGAAAACTGTCTCCTCCTTTTCTGGTAGCTAACAGTCATCAATAACCCCCAGTGAGAGGTGAATTTTCACACCCAACTCCCCATCTCCGTGCTAGGACGTGGTCTGACTTGGGCTTGCACAGATCTGGTGTGTGTTGTCACAACTGCTGTGAGGTCCCTGTGCAGCTGCCCTGCTGTGTCCAGAAGATACTGTTTCTTCGTCATCATCGACCATCCGGGCTCTTCCACTCTTTCCTCCCTCTCTGCACAATGGTACAATGATCCCTGAGCCCTGAGGGGAAAGGGCGCAGCAGATGTGTTCTGCGGAGGGAGAGCATTCTGCAGTCTGTTATTCTCTATACCTTAGCTGGTTGAGGTTCTCTGTTTCAGTCACTATTTACTGCAGATGGAAGCTTTTCATCCGAGGGTTGAGAGATGCTTTGCTCTATGGTGTAATAATAAGTCATTAGAAATTGATTTACTACTGTGGCAACATGGCAGAATAATAGTAGCAGGTTCTCTATTAGGGTCTATGACCTCTGCAGCCATCGATTCTTGACCTCATAATGGTAGCTGCTATGGGTTTCATTCTGTGGAGTAGGGCTTAAATCCAAGCAGGAAGTAGTTGGTTACTCCACTGATGTTCATGCCACTATTCCACCAGTAGCCATGTCCTTTCAGGCATTAGCTTCCATATTTTATATATGTGGTGGTATTGTGTTCCCCGAAATATCGTGCGCTAATAAACTTATCTGGGGTCACAGAACAGAACAGCCACAATATTAAACATAGAGGATAGGCAATGGTAGCACACGCCTTTAATCCTAGCATTCCAAGGGCAGAAATCCCTCTGGATCTCTCTGAGTTCAAGGCCACATTGGAAACAGCCAGGCATGGCAACTCACCCCTTTAATCCCAGGGAGTGATGGCAGAAAGCAGAAAGATATATAAGGCGTGAGGACCAGGAGGTAGAAGCTTTTGACTGGTTAAGCATTCAGGCTTTCGTGCAGCAGTTCAGCTGAGAGCCATTGGGATGAGGACACAGAAGCTTCCTGTCTGAGGAAATAGGATCAGCTGAGGAATTGGCCAGGTAAGGTTAGCTGTGGCTTGTTCTACTTCTCTGATCTTCCAGCATTCACCCCAATAACTGGCCTCAGGTTTGATTTTATTAATAAGAACTTTTAAGATTCCTGATATATATATAAATAAAATGAAATTACCCTACAGTGGGGCAGAAATGGCTCTGTTAGACATCAGAGGCTAACAAATAAGAATTCTAGTGCCAGGAATGGATTACCTCTTTTGGAGTCCTTGGTCAGTGAGGACGCATAGTCCCCAAACATTACAGGCCAGTGCTACTTGGTACCCTACAGAACTTGATAGTAAGACCCTGTTGCTGAAGACATCACTTCTTTGAACCACAGCACATATAGGAATCAAGATGACACTAGCCTGGCTAGCTTTCCTAGTGCTGGAAGGGTCTATGTGCAGTATTGTAGGAGAGTAGTCATCAATCATACTCAGTTGTGAACCTTGCAGGCTACAATAATAATTATATCTGGTTTTTATTTGGGTTCTAGGAGATTGAACTCAGTTCCTCACAATTGCTTGACATCTCTCTAGGTCTCTTAGGTTGATTTTTATATTGAGATTTTTTTTTTATCAAGAGAATCAAGTATGCATTATATTGAGAAGCTCAGGTATCTATAGAGGATTCAGCTTAGCATATTATTGGAGGTCCCATATAGCTCTCCAAAGCAGAGGAAGGTAAAAGCCTGTAACTCCTCTGGAGGAGGAGTGTGCCGTGATGAGAATATGGGTGATTTCAACAGTGTACCGCAGAAACACACTCCCAGTGGGCCTGAGGAAGGGGAAGAGGTGTGCGCCTGAGGAAGAGGAAGAGGCGTGCACCTGCCGTTGACTATGACGCAGTGCAAACAGTAAACACAAAGTCACTCTTTTCAGCTGTGGCCATCTGTAGTGAACTGAAGAAATTCTTCTCAAAATCCATGCTCACCTAGAGCCTCCCAATACAGCCATCTTTGGGAATAGGGTCTCTGTGGGCATAAGGAAGGAAGGGCCTTGGAGTGACTGCAAACTGGGTTCATGGCAGGCTGGAGGCCCAGTGACTCTTGCCTCATGCAAAGGCAAAAAGAGAAGAAGCCATGTGTGGATGAAATGGAACTGGAGTGATATTGATGGAACCTTGTGGATACAAGCTCCAAACTGACAATGATTGCCTGTTGAGCGGAAACCCAGGGGGTTCATGGCATAGGTTTTTACCAAAAGCCTTCTGAGGAACAGAGGCCTGTGGATACTTTGGTTCCAGACTCTCAGCTTCCAGAACTTCCAGAAAATCCATCCTTATGGTTCTAAGATGGTGCTTTCATTGTGATTTATGCTGGTTTCCTTGGGTAACTAACTCCTCAATACAGAAAACTTCTTACCCCTCCCTCTCAGACTAAGTTTAGAGTTGGATGGTCTGTGGACTTGCAGAGTTCATCATAAGCACCAGAATCCGTAGCAGCTTCACAAAACACAGAGACACCTGTCCAGCTTTTCTTTGGGAGTTGCATAACTTCTCTCTGCCTTGATTTCCTCATCTGTGTGATGGGCATTAGAGTGATTTCATCTTCATTGTGTCTGGCTTCGGTCTGCATAGAGCTTAGCACACTTTCATGCTCTGCCTGACTCTACAGGCTGTCCTCAAGGGTACCATGTGGGAGAGGAGGGGGCAGCTTGTTGAGGAGGACAATGAGATCTCAGAAAGGGAAGAGAAAAACCAGGGGTGTTAGCCTAAATTAATAATAATTATTAATAATTAAATAGCCTAAAATGGGTATTTGGAATTCCTAGGAAAGCCAACGACAAAAAAGACAAATGAATGATAACCACCATATTTAAGAGAACACACATGCACAAAGGATAAAATTCATGAGTAAATAATTTATTTTTCAGTTCTTGAGATTTTCATATGTGAGTACTGTATTTGCACCCCTACTTTTCTCTCCCCTAACTTTTCTCTGTCTTCCCCACTCCATTTCAAATTATCACACACACACACACACACACACACACACTCCACTGAGTCCATCTAGTGCTGTTCATATGTTTATGTACTTAGGGCTGACTACTTGAGGCTGGATAACCTTGAGCAGACTCATCCCTGGAGAAGACTGATTCTCCTTCTAAAGGCAGTCACTGACTACCAGTAGCCCTTCGCTCCGGCGTGGGTACCTGTGCTACTTCCCCTATCCATGCTGGCTGGTGTTGAGACTGCGTAGGTCTTGTTGAGGCAACCAGATTGTTAAGATTCCATGAGTGCAGCTGCCCTGTTGTATCTAGAAGAGTCTTTGCCGCAGGCATCCTGGTCCTCTGACTCTTACAATCTTTCTACTCTCATCTTCATCTGTGTTCCCAATCACGTGTATTTTAGTCATCATATTTTTAAAAAAAATTCCACAAAGTACAAGTTATTCTTAACCATTTGCAAACTATAAAACAGGATTTAGGGTGAACTGGGGATGGGTTCAAGGGTTTTGATGACTATGTGCCACTGACCAGAAAGGAGGAGAGGTACTGATGAAGGACCTGATTCTCAGAAGTCGGAAGGCAGGAGGAAGGAACGTAAAGGCTACACAGCAGTTCAACCACGGGAAGGCCACGTGCTCCAGGTCCCCCAGGGTCTCTGGTGCACAGGTGGTGCATGTCTGCCTCCCCATGGCCTGTGGTTGATGAGTCGCCCTCGCCGGTGTCTGCAAGCTATGTGCCTTTTGTGTTGTCCAACTTCTGTTGCCTGGCATTGATGGACGACCTGCAGAGGACTGAATGGCTTACTTCCACCGAGGTTATAAAGCAGTATTCCCAGGCTCCTGTGATGACCACAGTGGACCCTGTAGACAGTCCAGAGGCCACACCCACTTTTGTCATTCTGAAGTCTGCTGTTAACAGGTCTGCTCTGTCCTAGAGGAAGCCAGGGCTCTGATTCTGCTGCCTGAGGACTGTGGATAAATAATAGAAAGTCCTCTTCTTCCTTCTCAGATTAGGCAGGCGGGAAGAAGCTCCAGCGTCTCTGTAGCCTTTGTTTTCTTTTTATCATTTCTTTATATCTAGCTGATTAATCATGAATAACACCCGGCCCAGACAGCCAGAGTAAAGAGAGCCTGGATTTCACAGGAAACGACTCAAGTGGCTTTCCCTTAGGGACTGGTATTTACCAGGGAGAAAATGCTGTTGCTTACAGCAGTTATGTGTAACATTGTCTCATGTGTAGTCCTGACGCTTTGTCACCATTTTTCATGTAGGACAGAGTTGAATTAACACACATAAGTGAATGATCCAGCCGATGAATGGGCATTAGTTTGAGGAAGGGAGAGAGGAGAAGCCAGCACCGTGAATGAGAAGAGTAAAGGTTATTCAGTCACTCAACAGCAGTCAATGGGCAACTCCCATTGGTTCCTCATGGCTTTACCCAGCAGGTCCGTATAGAGGATGATCAGGACCATGGGCCTGAGTGCAGGTGTCTGAGATGGTCTGCACTTGGCTGTGCTGTGGGATGGTCTGTATGTCAAGTTGCTCTGATTGGTCAATAAATAAAACCTGATTTTATGGGCAACTCCAGCTTTCCCCAGGAACTCCAGCTTTCCCCGGGAAGGTTTGCCGCATGACTTTGGGATTCCCTTTTGCTACTGGGCAGACTATACAACGAGACCTACCACAAGCTGGCTCAGGTGACTGACATACCCGCATGAGCCCTTCAGCCAAACGGTGGAAACAAGGCTACACAGTGGGAAAGGAGAGAGAGTTCTCAACTGCAGAAGAGAAGGGAGGCACCATGGATTTCCTACATAGAATTAATATCCTTGCATGGCTACTTAGCCCATTCCTAGATGCAAGCAAACAGTTTTTATAGTAAATGGAAGAAATGCCATGGAACAATTGTCTCAACACGGTTCCACTCAGACAGGACTAATCCATCCCTTAGTATCAAATGCATCAGCAGTTACAGCAAACCCAAATGTATTTATTTAACAAAAATTCACTTCTGACCATCTTTAGTGTGAAGATGGCATTTGTGATGTGGAAGCTACCCTTGGATTTGGTCGGTCTTATTAAAATCTTGGCAGGGAGGGTAAGAAGCAATAAAGTACGATCATTAAAGTCTGAGTTAGTGTGATGAGGAAGCAGGGAACTCCAACCAAGCATTTTGTAAGGTAGAAGTACTCTGAGCTCTTCTTCCTATTGAGAACCTGCGAAGGACTTGACTTCCTTCTGGGGTCTGGGCTGCGAGCAGAGGGCTTGCAACAGGCTGAGAAGTGCGCAGCTGTTGAGCCCGATTTGCAGAGGGGCTCCAGAGAAGACCAAGCAGGCTCACTAGTCTGTGCCTAAAGACCAGAAAGATGTCTGTAGCTACTGTAGACAACACCAGCAAATGGCGTCTTCCTTTCTGAAATAGGAAAGTGATAGAGCCAGCACAGACACGCTGCACCTGGATCCGGGAGTAGGCAGCAATAGAGGAAGGGCAGAGCCTCGTGATGACAAGACACCTTACCTAGCAGATGCTCAATGTCCCTGTCCAAAGCAACGTCCATTGAGGAAAAGCATCCAAACACTGCCTCATGCTTGCTACGCTTGTTCAGCGTTATCTGTGAAGATTGATTTATATACCAGGCCTAAGCTGAGTTGGCGCCAAAGTCGTAGCTCCAGGAATATAGATAACATTTCTTGTCTGTTTGGGAAGCTCAGTGAAGGCCCCCCTCCCTTCAGTTGGCCAGTGTGAGAAGCAGAATATTTGGAAAGCTCAAGAGATACACTGATTCAAAGACAAACATGCAGTGAATACAGCGTTTTCACTTTCACTGTCATGCCCTAACACTTTCAAATACAGGACTGAATCTTTGTCACTGTGATGTCATGCATCACCAAAGCCACTATGACAGCATGCATTACCAAAGTAACTTCAGGGAGGAAAGGTCTACTTGTGCTTAAAGTTTCGGTCCAGCATGGCAGAGGGTGTGGAGGAGAGCAGCGCATGTGATGGAAGCAGAAACAGAGAGAGGGTGGGAGCAGACTGACGCTGCTTCTGCTTCCATCCCAGAAGCAAGCACACAGGCTGTTCCTGTCGGGCGCTTGAGAGAAAGTTTAAAAGGAAGACAGCGTTTCTTGCCTAATGGTTTCAGAGATTTCAGTCCATCGTCAGCTGCCTCTGTGGCACACAGCATGGCCAGAATGTTCACCCTACAGTAAACCACAGAGCAGAGAAAAGAAAGGGAGGAATAATCTAAGACAAGACTTAATCTTTCAGAGGTATGCTTCCAGTGACTCAGTTTCTCCATTGTCCCCACTCCTAACAACCAGTTCAGCTTCACGCTCATCAGAAGATTAGTGCATCCATGAAGTCGGCATCCTTTAGCGCCAGCTCTCTTATCAGCAGCTGTTGTGGGAATTCATTCCTTTCAGCCAATGGCTTTGGGGTATAAGCCTAGGGCGTGGCTTTGTCTGTGCATGTGACCCTTTAAGAGCTGAGAGAGAGGAGTCCAGTGCTCTCTTGGGTGGTGAGGACCAGGTCAGGCAGCATGGAGCAGCTTGCGGTTGGGGTCCCCAGCTCCCCTGGACAGAATGGCAGGACTCGGCAACTGGATCAGCGGCTGCGTCTTCCTTATTCTGTATCAGTGAGCGTGTTATCCCGATTATTTAATAAATTCTTGAGATCCTTTAACAGTCTCATGGATTCACATAACAAGCATGGACAACTGGGGACTGAGCTGTCTTCGACACCGGGGCATCTGGGAGCACATCATATCCAAATCACAAGAGGTTAGGAGTATCGCCAGGGGCTCCGGTGGAGGCGCTCTGCCCCAGGCTGGCATCGCCGACACCAGAGCTTTCTTCTATCCGCCTTGCCCTTTCGCCACGTGCTCCTCCGTTTTCTTCTACCTGTCTCCCAAAGGCAGCCGCCCAACCTCTCACTAGCTGCACTGTTTCTCTGGGTGTAGTTCTCTGGTGTGCAATATAGCTCACATCCTGAAGCATGTCCCACAGAAGGCTCCCCTCCGTCAGCCCTGAGGAGCATACAGACGTAGCCTCGAGGTAGATTAAAAAGCTCCTTCCTTCCACATACTTGGAACAAGGAGCTCATCAGCTTGCCACTGAGAAAACCGAAAATGGGATTGGGAGTTGTAACTCTCTGTCCATCTGAACTGAACTGGACCAGAGTGGATTGGATTGAAAGATATGAAAACAGTGTCCTAGATATTTCTCAAACAATAAAAGAGGATGGATGCAGAAATCAGAACAAGGTCACAGTTCCTCCTCCGGCATTCTCTGGACAGTTCCGCATCCGTGGATCTGCATTAAGGAAGAGCTCAGGTGACTGAGCAGAGGGAAGGGAGTGTTTGAAGGGTTTAGAAGAGATGCTAACTTCTGGTCCACAAGCAGGACCTCACTGCCCATGCCAGGCCTTCAGATAAACAGTGCCAGTGAGCAGAACATGAAGGATGTGAACGTGTGGCAGCTAGCACTCCAGGCCTGTTCTCCCAACATGTCACTGCAAGTTGCCCCCATATGTCAAGTGTATTCTCTTTCTTAAAGGATTTGGAGATAGGCTACAGAGTATTTTATATTAAGAAATGCAATAGTCATAATCTCATTTTAAATCATTTGAGGTCAGGAGCACAACATTAAAAGATAAACTTAGGTTCATGGTACACTAAAGTTTTTTTCTTTTAAATTTGCAGAGTAGTTCATGAGTTGAGTAGCACCAGATCATAAGAGATTCAAGGTTCCACTGAGGGATGCGAAGGCCAATGGTGCAACATGTTATAAGAAGCAGGATGATGAAAATGGGAAGTCCTGGTTAGGGGTTAGCTGTCAGTTCCTGACTGGCCAGCTTTGATTTCACTGGTTGGATTTAGTTACTGATTGACCAGCTTTAATTTAATTTTCCTAGGCCACGTCTGGTAATTTGAACTTGAGTCTGCTTATAAAAACCCAAAGTGCTATAAACATCTCAAACTCATGATCTCCTGATTGAGGTTTTAATAGCAGAAATCACAAGAGCTGCTGAGAATGTCTGTGCACTAAATGCTATTTCAAGCACTTAAAGGCATCCCTTTATTTGACTGTCACAAGGACCCAGTAGGAACTAATATCCAGAGTTTCTGAGGAGGAAGAAGGGCATAGGAAAGGGTTAGGTGACAAGTTCTTAACTTAACTCACTTAATGCCAACTTCATAGATTGTATTGTGATCCTTCATGCCCAAACCTTGGGATGGGACTTCAGTTGGAGACAGGTTGTTCCCAAAGGTGATCCCATTAAAAAGAAGTTGCTGGGGTCAGACATCCAATATAATAGATGTCTTTATAATTAAAAAGGGAGACTTACACAGAGAGAGAGAGAGAGATGCATACATGGGGAAACCTCATGTGAAGATGAAAGGCAAGGTCAAGGAATGTCAAATCTAGACAGCAGCCTTTCAAAGCTACGATGAGAAGGTATGCTAAAAACGCTGCCGAGAACAATGCCAAGGGTGGAGTGTAAGTCAATCACATCAGTTCCATTGTTCCTGAGCGCTTGGGGAGGAGGAGCAACATAGCGTAGGGCATGGAATGCCCGAGATGCTCAACTCATGGCAGTTGGGGTGGGTTGGGGAGTCTCACCATGGGCTGTAACTATGCCTCAGTGTTTCCAGCCATACCCTACCTCCTACACCAACTCCCCAAATAGTGACAATAGCTAGGGACCAAGCATTCAAGACATGAGCCCGTGGGGGACATCTTATACTCAAACTCTTAACATTATTTCACTGGCTTCCAAAAGCTCATGGCCACCTCACAATGAAAAACACAGTTATCTCTGAGGACCCCCAAATCAATAGTTCCAACACCATCAGAAGTCTTTTTGGAGACACAAGATATGCTTTTAACTGTGAACCCCTTTAGTAAAATAAAAAAGACAGCTACTATATCAGTTTTATCATTGCTGTGACCAAATACTTGACAACTTAAAGGATTTCTTTTAGTCCACACTCTCAGAGATTTTTATGAATAATCATTGGCTCCATCGCTTCTGAGTGCAACAGAAACACAACATGGCAGGGCATGTGTAGAGGAAGAAGATGAACACATCATGGAGGACATGAAGCAGAAGGAACACAGGAAGGAAGTATGGCTAAAACATAGCCCCCAAAGGTGCACTCCCAGTGACCCACACCTTCAAACCAGCTCCCTCCTTTCATCACTTCCTAATAATGACATCATGTTATGAGTTCACTGATTATTGCAGGGCATTCAAGATTGCATGACTGCCTGAAAAGACATCAGGCAACCAGCTCATGAAACTATGGGGGGGTTATATTTAATTATAATGGGTTTCTAATTCAAACATATTTTTTGCCCCATAGATTCGGTATATCATGTCTACTTTATTGTTGCTAGGCCGTTGGTGAGGCCTGTCATCCCAGTGGGGAGGTGTCCTGTTGGGTGTCTACTGCTGTGATGAAACACCAAGACCAGAAGCACCTTAGAGAGGGAAGGGGTTATTTCAGCTTACAGTTCCATAGCACACTCAATCATGACGAGAAGACAGGGCAGGGACTCCACACAAAGAACCTGGAGGCAGGAGCTGATGCAGAGGGCATGGAGGGGTGTTGCCTACTGGTTTGCTCCCCATGACTTGCTCAGCCTGTTTTCTTACAACACTCAGGACCACCAGGTCAGGAGTAGCATTGCCCAGAGTGAGCTGGGCCCTCCCACCTCAATCACCAATCAGCAAAGTGCTCCATAGGCTTGCCTACAGGCCAGTCTTTCTTGAGTGAAGTTCCTTTTTAAAAAATGAATCTAGCTTTTCTCAAGTAGCCAGAACAGGAGGGCATGGAGGACCAGAACTGCTCATTTCATGACAGCCAAGGAGCAGGGAGAAAATGGAACCAGGGACCAGATACCACTTTCAAAGGCATACCCTACTGCCCTCTTTGCTACAGCTAGGCTCCACTCCTTAAAATTTCTAGAATCTCCCAAAATAGTTCCACTAGCTGGGGACCAAATATTTAACACATGAACCTATGGGATGCATTTCACATTCAAGCTATAACACCAGGAGAGGAGCCTGTGTGAGTTTCTCGCACAACTCCCAAGAGGAAACAGCCTTACCAATGCTCTACAATCAAACGTACAGCCTCCAGACTATGAGATGATACATTTCTGTTGTTTAAAACCCTGGGCCTTTGTATCTTCTTCAGTAGCCCTGTTAAATTGACCCCTTGGCCCTGATAAGCAGACCTGACGAAATGCTTGGAGAGGTATCTGTGAGACCCACTGCATGGAAGGGACTGAGGATGCCATCCCTGTGAGGAAAGATGCTTGGTTGGCCTTGGTGTTTTATGACTCCAGAGGACCAGGAGCCACTCAGCATGGATGCAGAGCTAGACACGAGCCAGAGCTCAGCGGAGGTGGGAAGTAGCCATAGCTAAGAGTGTAAGAATGGGAATGGAGTATGGTGGTATTTTATTTGTACTGAAATGTGATTTTAATTGTATGTTAATAAATAAAGTTGCCCTGGGGTCAGAGCTATTAGAGCAATAGCAAGAGTGTGGTGGTGGTGGCGGTGGCGGCGGCGGCGGCGGCGGCGGCAGCGGCGGCGGCGGTGGCTGCGGTGGCAGCAGCAGCAGCAGCAGCACACGCCTTTAATCCCAGCATTTGGTAGAAGAGCTAGGTAGATTTCTGTGTGTTCAGGGATACAGCCAGCATTGGAGACATACACCTTTAAGACCTGGGGGGCTGTACTTACAGGTAGTGACGAGGCAGTCATGTGGTTGGGTTTACAACCAATGAGAAGGCAGAACAGAAAGACTATTTAAAGACAGACACAAAGGAAGTAGCTCTCTTTTGGGCAAGCTAGGAACACCGCAGGAGGTAAGATTTTAGCTCTGAGCTCTGACCTCTTGGCTTTCTCTTTTACATTGGTTCTGTGTTTCTTATTTTAATAAGACGGTTGGTTACATCTACATCTGGTGCCCAACGTGACAAGAATCCATTAAAAACTGCTTGGGGCCGGCTCCCTAGTCCAAGCAGTTGGCTCCCTAGCCCCGGCCCAGGTCTGCTTGGCCTCAGGCCAGACTAACTGAGAACTGCTTGTTTAAAGCCTGCTTACTTAAAGCCGGTGCTACAAACAACTCAGGCCTGCCCTGCCAAACAGGGCCCCTGCCTGTAAAGCCAAGCCTTGACTCAGCTCAAGAGGGAACAAGTGGCTGGATTTAAGCTTTAGCTGGCTACGCTTTTGCTTTCTCTCTCTCTCTCTCTCTCTCTCTCTCTCTCTCTCTCTCTCTCTCTGGATTTATACCTAGGACATTAGGTGGCTGTTTTGAAATTCGCTCGGATTTCTACTGTTCTACGCAGATTTGGTAAGTCACAACATATCAGATATTTTAAAGGAAACTATTTAAAAGAGAATTTTTTTTCACACTAAAAAAATGGGTTTTGGGTCTGGGATAATTTTCATTGTTTAGGGGGGTTGGTTACAAGTTGTTGTCAAGGGTTAGGAAAAAGGCTAAGCAAAGGAGATTAGATTTAAGGTTCTTGCTTAAAAAAAAAGAAAGAAAAGAAAAAGACAATTACTAGTTTTAAATACTTTACATTATTACCAACTATTAGGATATAAAGAAATGAAAGTTAGTAATTAGACATTACAATAGAAATTGTAGTCATATTAGATATGTTTTAAAAATAGAGCAGATATATTTTAGACAGGTCATCTTCAAACCCTTCAGAGATCTACAGAATATGGCATTTAAAACGTTTTAATAACTTAGAAATTTTTCTTTTTTGAGACATGTCGGCTCCTGGCAGTACTAATCTACTTCAGAGAAAATATGGGCATTGAAGAAACTGCATATGGAGTTAACTTTCATTGTGGCAAAAGTTAGCCACTGGACAACAAAGTATCCTCGAATTAACAGGACAAAATGGACAGACAGAACATGAAACAAAGGACTACTGATTCCTGCCAAAACAAGTGTGGTTATGGCTTTATCAAAAGGCATCTTCTGAGGCCAGGACAATATGGCACCATCCCTGAAGTGGCCTTCACAATCCGGAAAAGGTACAGTGCCCTTTTCTTGGAAGGCAGCTGAACAGGCAGTGGGCCGATGGCTTCTGTTGTGCAATGGAACAGCAGCTGAAAGCTCATGCCTCTCGAAAGTAGACTGGCATTTAATAGAGGGATGTGGAGAAGAAGGGGATGCTGAGATGAAGCCATATATACACAGCCAAGAAGAATGGACAGCTGAATTCAAAAACCATCAACAATTTCCAGAATTTAAAATCCTGAATCATGACAAGACACTAGTGGAATTCAGGTGTTTCTGGTACATGGACTGCTCTTACCCAATGTGAGGTTGAACTGTTGAGCTTGTATACATCCTGCTTCACAAATGAGTCTGCCAGATATGCTAAGCCTATAGGCTGAAGATGATGCCCAACACTGTGGAGAAACCTCAGGTGACTGTCCAGGCAGCTGGCTGTTTTTGTCAACTCACAAATTTTTTGGAAGTTGCTTGTGTGCACTTCCTGTTTTAGCTAATATTATATTTAGCTAATATTATTTCCTTCTTGGGTCTCTGAGGGAGTTGAAGATTAGTTAGTTATAGTTGAATATTAATTAGGATAGAAAGTGAATTAGATACATTTTGGACTTACCAAAATAGGATAGATAAGGGAATTATTTTCTCTGATTTGTCAAATACAAATGGACTAGACATCGTTTAGGTATTTGTTACTTGTATACATTGTATATAGTTATTGTACTTTTGTATATAGTTTTTCTTTTGTTAGTTATAACCTTTTGCCTTTTTTCTTTTTATTAAAATAGAAAAGGGGAAATATGGTGGTTTTTTATTTGTACTGATATGTGATTTTAATTGTTTGTTAATAAATAAACCTAGGGGTCAGAGCTATTAGAGCCATAGCAAGAGCGTGGTGGTGGCAGCAGCGGCGGCGGCGCGCGCCTTTAATCCCAGCATTTGGTAGAAGAGCTAGGTAGATTTCTGTGTGTTCAGGGATACAGCAGCATTGGAGACATACACCTTTAAGACCTGGAGAGCGGTACTTACAGGCAGTGACTAGGCAGTCATGTGTTTGGGTTTACAACCAATGAGAAGGCAGAACAGAAAGACTATTTAAAGACAAACACACAGGAAGTAGCTCTCTTTCGGGCAAGCTAGGAGCACTGCAGGAGGTAAGATTTTAGTTCTGAGTTCTGACCTCTAGACTTTCTCTTTTACATTGGTTCTGTGTTTCTTATTTTAATAAGACGGTTGGTTACATCTACAATGGAGGAAATCAGGGTGGGTCAAGTGCCTCCTACAAATCCACCCACTGTACTCCCAGGGATTCCTGGACCTAGTGGGTGCCAATGATATAGCAGATAGAACATTTGATGGAGCTAGATATTTTTCCAAAGCTACTTGCATGCAGGAGGAAGTGAGCTGCAAAGTAGAAATGGCAGACTTTATTCTCTACAGGTGGACTTGAAGGGAAAGTCACCAGCTCCATTTAATGCCTCCAGTCAAGGACTGGGACATCATTACACACAATGGGAGAGCTGTGCAGGGTAAAGTGGCAGAGCTTTTGGAAGTGAGAGCATTTAACTTGTTCTAAAGGGAATATTGTAAAGAAAGCCCAAAGACCTAAGCCGCAGCCTGCAGTCTTCATGTGACCACGACCGTGCACAGCCTCACCAGGCCTCAGTTTTCTCTCCTACACAATGAGACATGCTCATGTCTCCCCCGGGGTGTCAACCCAGGCACACAGAACACACCTTTACATGTTCTCAGAAGTAAGTTAGAAGTGAAATGACTAAGACTGCCAGGCATGAGATGTCAGTGAGGATGGTGGCGATGGTGTCCCCTCTGTCACTGTGTGAGTGAGTGGAGACAGCGGCGGAGATAATTCTCGTGGAAGCCCATGTGAGGAAAATTCCACCACAGTGTGCCAGCCATCTTCAAGGCCAGTTCATGGCTGCTAGGGCCTACTGAGAGGTGACACAGCTGGAATTCGTCTAATGGAGGGGTGTGTCAGGTCACTTGCTGTGGACAAGGACACCTGCAGTTCTGATGGCATTCAGCATCTCTCCTAGATTCTGTGTGTGGTAGGAATGACACACTGTGGGGGCAGGTATCATGTCTAAGCTCACAAGGAATTCAAGTTCTTAGGGAGTCAGGCCTCACCATCCTGACATGTCAGCATGTACCAGGAAATGTGATAAACTGTGCCTGTGGTGTAGCAAATGCAAAGGACTATCTCTCAGATAAAATATGCCAGTTCACTTACTTCGAAAGCATAGGTTGCTAAATTAAAGCTCCACATTAGATTTTTATATAAACCCTTGGCAAAGGTGTCAATTTCCCCACCAACCAACTCACACCTTTAAAATTCTTTCCATTGCATAAGGTGCTGGAGATTTTGATAAATGATCCCTCCTATCCAATTGTGCCCCAGCATTGGGAATTCATCATTTCCATTTATCATGTGTCTCTTTGGTGTCAGAGCTGACTTGTTCCTTGCCTAGGTATCATTTTCCCTTTGTGCTACCAGAAGTGGCTCCCAGGCATCAGAATGCTAAGGCTGGATCAGTCATAACTGCAAGAGGAAACACAGAGGATGTCTGCTGCCCCCTGCACATGGCCAGCAAAGCTGCCTGGACCAGCAAAGCCTCCTGCCACACACAGCCGGGCTATCACTGGCAACAAGCGTTGGCCTAGAACTGGTCTGCCCCAGAGCTCCCCCAGTGCCCTCTCTCACACCCACCTAGCTATGCTGAGCCCCGAGAAAGACAGTTTCTCCCAGCCCTAGTGCTACTGGTTCTTTAAGGAAGTCGGCAGGGGCTGTACAGCATTGGGTGATGGAATGCATGTTGACAGTCAGACCAGAAGAACCATTAGAAGCGAAGCATGCAGTGTTGGTCTAGGGATGCTGCCTCCAAGAGGCAGCTAGCACGTGGCCCAGTTCCTCTTCCTGTAGACCTCCACCAGCTGGGTGGACATGGGTGGAAAGGGCATGCTGATATGTGCAGAAAACGAGACACTGATAGAACCGTGAATCTCTTTCAAGCTGTTGGCAACTTTCCTCTGGTTCTGAGATGTCTTAGACTCAAGTGAGATGCTCAAAAGTCTCTGAATCAGGCATCTCTGTCCTGGCTGACCCTGGTTTCCTCTGGCTGTGCTTCCCTCCCCTTCCAGCTTGTGGGTTGGATGTAAGTTGAATCTACTCTTACTGTGTTGAGTGTGACTCTGTGCAGGTGCTGTGGTGTGTCTCCAGAAGACGAGCCCAGCAGCAGGACAGCCACTACCAATTCCCTTAGCAATTCCTGGGTTCAAGAAGTATGGGTCAGGCCAACTTGGACACAGTTTTGTTGGAGCGGTGTTGTGTTGGGTCAAAGTAACAAACTGTTAGAGAAGACTGAGCAGGGACATTATCTCCAGCTACAGAACTACTACCTCCACTTAGGGCAGAGGTCAGGATGCAGACAGGTAGAGGTATGAGGGCATTACTGCAATGCATTGTGGACATCCAAAGACAGGGGAGTGATTTCTGCAGAAGGCGTTTCCAGGGAGGAGGGGCACAAGCACCATTACTTTCACACTGCCAAGGAGGGATGGGAGAATGGTACCTGATAGCTTTTATCAGAGCAGAAGTCTGAGTGCTGATACCTGAGACATAGGTTGTCTTGTTGGCTACATAAGGACGTCTCGTGACCTAGACACTTCTTTACCAAGATACAGACCCTTCCCAGCTGTGCTGGGCTGACTCTTATGAGATGATTATCTTTTAAGTTGTGTGCTTTTTTGTCCTGCTTATGCCTGTGTGTCACATGACGGCTGGCCAACTCAGGTGCTACAAGGATCTCCTGTAGGGAGGGGTAGAGGCAGGACTGTGGCCCAGTGTGGGATGCTGGGAGATCCATGATCATTTAGCAATCTTCTTTGAGTGCAGAGGTGTTCTGGTTCTGTCAGGGATGCACTTGAAACTGCCCTCAGTAACTGTGACACTAACATGTCTCAGGTGTCAGCGCTCAGACTTCTGCTCTGATAATAGCTATCAGGTACCATTCTTCCATCCCTCCTTGGCAGTGTGAAAGTAATGGTGCTTGTGCCCCTCCTCCCTGGAAACGCCTTCTGCAGAAATCACTCCCCTGTCCTTGGATGTCCACAATGCATTGCAGCAATGCCTTCATACCTCTACCTGTCTGCATCCTGACCTCTGCCTTGAAGGTTTTTTTTTTTTTTTTCTCTTGATAAATATACTTTGCTTTGGCTTTCTGGTTACTTAATTGATTCTTGTTATTAAAGTTAGCAATAGTTCTGATAAATATGGCAGACCCTGAGATGGCTGCCATCCTGCTGATCACTCTTCTGCCTATCTCTTTCATCTCTTGATTCTAAAGCTAAGGGACCAGGCAGCTTGATTCAGGAGACCCAGTGCTGAGTGAAGAGCATGCAGTGGCTGGCCTCAGGCCAAAAGCCCATGCTGACTCTCAGATCCTTCAGTCTATGCATGCCCTTTCCCAAGAGTCTGTCTCACTTCTCATGTGTGAGGACAGAAAACAAAGACTCAGGTAGATTGTAGATCCATCCAGGCAGCATCAACTGGACCCTGAAGTCTCTGCTGCTAACAGTGAGGTCAGGAGTAGGCAGAAACATATCCTGGGGCCTGGGCCTTCAAGAAGCATCCTTCTCCAAAAGCCACTGCTATGGGTCCCATCTGCATCCTGGCTGAGGTTAGAACCAGGGTGAGCATGCCTCTCTAGCAGAGCTGCCGTTCATGGGAATCAATCCATCTTCCATAGCTAGGCGCCTCCCTCCCCATTAGCTTCCAGAAATATTGGCCTTCCATTTCCCTGCTCCTTGAGTTGCTGATTCGTGGCTGTCCCCACAACGCTGTCACCAGTCAAATCCTCCAGGGTTCAGACGTAGGAGGGTGTCTGGGCAGTCTGAGACTCTACCCTGCAGCCTCAACTATTATTCTGCAGTTTTGCTCCGGGGTGGTCATGTCTGTGTGAAGCTAATGAAACAAATTCCTGACAGAGACTGATGTCTGTAATTACCTAGTTAGTGCTGCAGCCTGCCTAGAGTGCTTCTGGGAAGGAGGCTGTGGGGAGAACTGGCCACTTCCTGTGGTCTCCTGGGGAACCATGAGCTAATGAGGTGTGAGTGCAGGACAGAAGGCAATGGAGTGCATGGTGGGTGCTGCTGGGTCCTCGGGAGCGCCAGTCTTCAGAGTTGTCACAGAGAAGGGAGACCTGGGTACCAGCTCCCGAAGGGCCCTGCATGGCTGGGGCTGCCCAGCGTCCCAGTCCCCGCTGGTTACAACGTCCACAGCAAGGTGCTTTAGACAGCAGAAGTGTACAATACTGCAGTTGTGCAGGCTGGAAGTCCAAGCTAAAGCTACTGAGGGGTGAGACCCTGCTGAGACTGAAGGAGAATCTGGTCCAGCCTCGGAACTGGGCTCATGACGCTGCTGCTTCCTGTCTGTCCACATCATCTTCCGTCTGTGCTCATTTCCATGTGTCCAGGCTTTCCTCTTCTATGATGACAGCGTATATATGAGGCCAGGGCCCACCACAAGGACTTTTTCTTAACTGATGACATTCACATGCCGTGGCCACGTTTGGAAGTGCCGACAATGAGGGCTTCATCCTACAAAGGGTTCAAGGCGCAGATGTCGTGGGCCTCACGGTGCCACCTCTGCTGCTTTGCTGAAGACTCAGAAGGTTATCACCTGGTCTACGCTGTTCCCATGACACGGCAGACAGCAGCAAGCTCTGTAAAACAGACAAGTATGTTCTCTGGTATTTCTATGATATTGACATACACCCTCCCCACAAAAATATACCATAAAGTGCATGATAACCCAATAATTTCCATAGTTGTGCCAGTGTGTGTACCCCATTCAGTTCCTAATATGAACTTTTACACACACACACACACACACACACACACACACACACACACAACACACACACAAAGTTATTTGAATTTTCATACAATATATTTTGATTATATTCTTTCCCCTCTCAAGTCATTCCAGATGATAACCTGGGATGATCACCTCCCTGCCAACCCAACTTCATGTCATATCATATGATTTTATACATAAAGACCTCAAACACAGCTGATAAACACTTTAAACAAAGTAGCAGGATACAGAATTAAATTAACACAAAAATTGGTAGTCTTTCTGTGTACATGTGACAAAAAAACACTGAAAAAGCATCATGGAAACAATACCTTTCGCAGTAGCCTAAAAAGGTCATTGAATAACTCCAAGTGAAAGACTAGTATAATAAATTCAAAAAAGACACCAAAGAAAAATGAAGAGGACACAAGCAGATGTAAAAAAAATCTCATGCTTATGCATCAGTAAGATTAATATTGTGAAAATGACTATTCTACCAAAATCAACCTACATCATTCCCATCTAAATTTTGATACAATTTTTCACAGAAAATGAAATAAAATCTTAAACTTCATATGGAAACATAAAAACCCAGAAAAGCTAAAACAATCCTGAATAATAAATGAACCAGTAGAGGTATCAGCATCTCAGATATCAAGTTGTAGTAATAAACCCAGTATGGAATTGACATAAAAACAGACACATTGATCAATGGAACCAAATTGAAGACCCAGACATAAGCCTATACCAGATTTTCTTGTGAGAAAGAATCAAAAAAGACACAATGGAAAAAAAGAAAATCTTCAAAAAAATGGTGCTGGTCAAACTGGATAGTTGCATATGGAAGAATGAGAAGAGATCTATGTCTCTCACCCTGCACAACACTCATCCACAGATGGATCAAGGACCTCAACATAGGATGAGATACCCTGAATCTGACAGGAGAGAAAGGAGGGCGCACATTGGAACTCATGGTATAGGAAAGGACTTTCTGCACAGGACCCCAGCAGTACAAGTATTAAGAACAACAATTAGTAAGTGGGATGTCATGAAGTTAGAAGGTTTCTGCACACCAAAGGACTCCATCATTTGAGCCAAGTGACAGGCTACAGGATAGGAAAAGATCCTTAGCAAGTACAAATCTGATAGAGCATTAGTATGTAGAATGCAAGAAATACTTAAAAAAAACACTGGGCATCAAGAAAACAAATAACCCAATTAAAGTGGAGTAATTAACTGAGTAGAGAGTTCTAAAAAGATGGGACACAGATGATTGAGAAACAGAAAGTGTTCAACATGCTTAAGCTATCATGCAAATTAAAATTACTTTGAGATTTCCTCTTACCCAGTCAGAATAGCCAAGATTAATAAAACAAATGATAGCAGAAGATGGTGAGGATCTGGGGAAAGGGGAACACTCATTTATTGTTGGTAGGCTTTCAACTGGTACAGCCACTATGGAAATCAGTGTTGAGATTCCTCAGGAAGCTGAAAATCGATCTACCTCAAGATCCAGCTACTACTCTTGGTGTATACCCTCCATCTTACTACATATATTTTTAGTAGAAATTTTTTGTCATTTACTTTGTAAGTTTTTAATGTTCACAAGAAAATTTTTTCCTTATCTAGACATTAAACATGCTTTTTAATCTAAAAAGTGATGCTTTAGTTTGTAAAAACCTTGATTGCTATTACCAGATTATCCTTACCTTGCTCCCATGGACAAGCCTTTGAAATAACAACTTACAACTTTGAAAGAACAAAGTTCTTGTGGGCCCAAATTACCTGGTACCTTTGTGAGAGGATGGAGATCAATTCCTTTTTCTCAAATTCACTTCATCCTACCTTGACATCACAGTTACCACATGAAGTGTAGAAAAGGCTGGAAGAGCTAAGAGAGGACCCAAACTCTGGTCAGCCTCATTCTCAATGAGGCTCCTATTTATGTACATGCCTTGCTTCTGCCCACATTTTCAGATCTGTGCCAACATGGCTGGGTGTAGGGCCCTAGAATGTAACTGCTTTAGTCAAGTGGCCTTGGGGAGGGACATTGTCTTCATTGTAAGCATTCTATGTGTTAAGTGACTTCAATCTCAATGGCCAGCATTGTGTGTTTCCATGAACTATTGAGGACACAGAGCACTGCTGGTCCCAGCTTGTCTGGGTCAAACTACCTTCTCTCTAGCTTGTCTACCAATTTCACAATGATACACCCAACATGTACAATCACCTACAAGTGTTGCCTGGAGGGGCATTACCAGATTTACAGTGTTCCACAAGTCACACTATTTCCTTGTCAAAGACCAGACTTCTTTTACCAGACCAGAGTTTGCCATCTTAGAACATTCCATTGACTTAGCAAACATCTAATTCAAATCAATGAGTTCACTGGGGAATCCAGCAGAGACAGCTACAGCAAGCACACATGTTGATGGGACAGGGTCACTGCTAATTGACTGGCCTTGTCAACCTCCTTCAAAAATGTCAGAACTCTGTGTGATTTTAACTGTGGTATGTGGGAGACATAGGTTGCATGTGAGTGTCACAGAGGGGAATGTAAGTGACATCCTTCAGAGACGGTGTCTAGAGGAGAAAGGCCTGTCCTGGAGGCACCGGGACCGAAGCATGATAGATGATTCTGGAGGAAGAGGGGTAGGGCCACCAAAGGAGTCTTTATAACTACAGCCTGGATTCTTTTCTAGGAAGAAAGGACAAAGTGTGGGTAATGAGTGTAGTTTTCATAAAAGAATTTAATGTATTTGGCATTTAATGTAATCTATTGATGTTGAATATACGTCTTTGTGTATCTTCTACCTATCATCTCTCTCTCTATATATATATGTATATATATATATAAAATCTATCTATGTATATATGTATGTATATATCATCTGTCTATCTTTCTATCTATCATCTATATATCTATCTATGTATGTATATTGTATATATGTATGTATTATGTATATCTATCATCTATCTATCTATCTATCTATCTATCTATCTATCTATCTATCTATCATCTATCATCTCTATCATCTATCTATCTATCTCTATATTTATCATCTATTTGTCTATTAATCACTAATCTCTTTATCCATCACATATCACCTATTATCTATCTACCTATCTACATGTCTATGATGGGTGTAGAATGAACCCAGGCTTCACACAAACTAGCATATGTTCTACCATTGAACTACACTTCAACCAAGAAAAGTAGAGATGTTGACCAATGTCTGCTATGACTTCATCTACCTTAGAAATCATAAATTTGAGGGATAAGTGTTAAAGAATCTCTAATATAGTGAAAAATCTTGCTTATTTCAATACCATCTGGTCCCGAACCTGGTATAATGGCTAGTCAGCACATGGTTCTCCTTATTAGGGTTGTTGTAATTATTTAAGAAGTAGTGTCTTCTCTGTTTGCAAAACCCAGGCTTTAGTTCATAATTTCACTTGCTAGCTACCTTCTAAAATAAGGTTTATGAACTTTAATTCCAATTTAATTACATTCTGTTCTGTGCTTGGCAAATTATATAGACATTTTATTTATTCTCTAAGTACTAATAGTTAAAAGTCCAATTAATTTGGGCAAAGTGATTCCTGGCATTTAGTCTAACTCTGTAATGCCAGGGATCCCTGAGGCCAAGCCTGTCACTAGTTTATGGAAATGTGAGAGGTCCTGACACTATGTGTGAAGATTAATGGTGTGAACAGTGGTGCTGAGATTAACAGTGTAAGTCAAGGAATCATCTGGTTTTGGCGGTAAAATCACATCTCAGTTCTGCATTGTCACCAAAGCATGATTTATCTATGATCTCATCTGAGCAGCATGACAGTGCTGTGGAGCAACACGAGCAGGGGCAGAGCACTGGTTCATTAAGGAGCCCGAGGCCAAAGGGACAACTAGCTTATTGGCATTGTGTAGATTCTCAAGGGAACAAATGTCTAGGGTATGGGAAGGATTAGCCTTGCTTTACCCTCAAGACCTACTTACCCTTAAGTTCCTCTCTTTCAAACTTCATTGCATAAGAATTCTGGGTGTGGGAGTATACAAACATTCAGCCAAAAGCATTCTATACCCCACTCCAAAATTTATGTCTTTCTTACTCGCAAAATGTATTAGTTTTGTCATCCAGGCTTCAGAAGCTTAGGTTGCTACAGCATCCAATGACACCAATGCTCTCTTGAAGTAGGATGGAAATAAGATGTGGTGAGATGCAATGTCAGGGTCACTATGAAGATGCAAAGCGTTCCCCAGCTATGAACCTGTGCAGTGGGGCATGTTCTGCACTCCCCAAAACACAGTGGAGGGCCAGAAAAGGTAAATATTCCCATTATGGAAGTGAGAAATAGGAAGTGAGGAAGTATAGTCTGCAGGTAAGTGAAAAAAATGAACATGGAAAGCAACCATTAAACCTTAGGGTTCAGGGTGTGTACTTTAGCAGTAGTTGGGCCGCAAAGTTCTAGGCAGTTTTTGCCCCACCCCCCAACCCAGTTTTTGGGAGTCCTCATTACATGGCTTCTCTGAATGACTTTCTATGAAGGTTCTATCTTTTGAAATCTGGCTGGATGCACTCATGTTCTCTGGACCCTTAGTCTCTGCAAAGCAATAGAGATGGAATCATAGAGACACCATCAAATTTTGCTTCCTATACTTGCTAGGAAAGTGGATTTCAAGGCCCATGTAGTACCAGGCTCTGGAAAGCATTTTTGAGGTCCTGCACATACTTCAGCCCCTTGTTTGAAGTCACTGTGATGATTAATCTTGACTACAAACACTATTTGACTAAGAGTTGCCTGGGAGATCAGTGAAACATACTTATAGGTGTTTATAAGTACATCTCTGTAGAGGATCAGAGCACAAATGTTCTGACTTAATAAACAGATAAATCCCTTGATGGATTCATAATAAGGTGGCCTTACTAGGAGGTGGTGAAGGTAAGGGGGGCCTAGTTGGAGCAGGTATACTGGAAGTGTGTCCCTGAGGGCTACATCTTGCCCTGGCCTCTACAGGATGACACCTCTTCAAACATGAGTCAAAATAAAGAATTTACCCTTTTAAGTTCTTTTCTCAGTACTTCTTTTTTGGAGCAGCCCAAAAGCAATCATTAAATCCTCCTGTCTCCCTCTGCCAACTCTCATGCTTTGGGGGCTGGGATGGAGAGGCAACTTTGGTGAGGCAGAGAGTGAGTCCTAGAAGGCCTTATACAAAAGCTACCAAATTGAGAAAAACCAGTTGGTTAAACAGAAGACTGAAAAGCCCCCAGACTAGGACCAACCAGAACTGGCTAGAGCCACTGGTGTGGTTTAGAGTTACCTGTGTGTCCCATAATACAAACACACACATTCCTGGGTGGAAGCTTAAGATGCTAATGAGACAGAGGATGCATCGAGTTCTTTACAAAACTACAAGTAACAGAGTGAACCAGAGGAAGCCTACTCTGTGCAAACAGGCAGGAATTCCATGCTATGCCAATGACCCCCAAAGCCCACAGAAAATGACCTAAAAGCTCCCATTGAGCTTTGCCTTTACCTTTAAACATGCAAGCTCTTCTGTGCTCTAACCCATGTTCTCCCTCTGAAGTGAGTTCTTTCTTAGCAAGCTCCCTTACTTTGCTTGCTACTGTCCATGTGTCTGTTTTATACCTTGTCCTAGGACACAAGAGCCTGGAACTGCCCCAGAGGTGCCCACAAGACACCACAAGAGCCCTGGTGTTTGCCTGCCCTTCTCATGCCCTGACTAAGGATTACCTTCAGAGCTGTTCCTTATTTGGCTTGGAGAATCCTCACTGCTTCTGTGGAGATGGTGGGTCTCTACCAAGTCCTTATGAAATGGACCCTTGGCCCCTGTGGTTGTTCCCCCAGTTCCAGTTCTCTCCCAGGCTGGCTTCCCCACTCCTGATGTGAGCAGCTTGAGAAGTTTCTAGATTATTTCCCTACACATTTTACTTCTATTTCCTCCCTGATCAACACTTCTGTCTTTGAGTCATTTCTGTCTTCTTACATCTTGTGATGATCAATCAGAAATTAGACCCAACTGGCAACATTTTGCTTAGAAATAGCCTCAGTTAAATATTTAGATTCATCACTTCTACAAAGCCCCAGAACATGAACACAATCCCACCATGCCCCTCACCTTCTACTACAAAGATGCCTCTTCCCTGTTTTCCAAGGACGTGTTCTCACTTCCCACGGCAGCTCTTTTCTATCCACTGTCCTGTTAACGTTCTGTTCAAAACCACTTGGTCATACTCTGAGGTGACTGAGGCACCGTTTATATCCTCCTTTTTTCTTCCTCCTCAACATCTGCTGTTAGACTTGAGTGCTTGTGTTCCCACAACATTCCTATGTTGAGATTCTAACCTCCTGCATGATGGTATTAGAAAGTATGGCTTTGGAGAGGTGATGAGGTCCTGAGGGAATACTACCACAAACTCTAGGGAGCTCTCTGTTTCCCTAGTAGGAGGAGGTACCACCTGTAAACCAGGAAGCAGCCCCCATCAATACCCCAATGTGCTGATCTGGTGTCTATATCTGCAGAATTCTGAGAACTACATTTCTGTTGTGTGTAAGTCCCCAGCCAAGCGTGTTTTGTTCTAGCACCATGACAGACTAAGTCATCTCCCAACTGACTTCCCTCAGACACCATCACACTGGGGACTGAGGTTCAGCTTGCTGAATTGGAAAGATGTAGTCTTCGTTCTACAGTCACAGATCAAGGGGAACCAGGGAATGTATCTGACTGTTGTTGAGTTCTCCCATCCCTAAGCTTCATCTGTCTTTGCTCCTGCAGCCAGCATTTGTTTTCTGTCCATGTGGAGTATGCTAGAAATGTCTGAACCTCAACACGTATGCTGTGCCCAGAGTCCAAGTGTTCTGAACCGTCAGGCAGTGAGAGGATTTCTATTTGCTAAGGCTTAGTCCTAGGAGCTTCTCGCACTGTGATGCCACACTGCCCCCCACCTCTCCTGAGGGCCCGGGCCATGAGCGCCTGTCAGCAGACAAGAGGCTTGTTTACTGCCTACTCACCCCATCCTCTGCATCGCCGTCTTACTGGTTCCTAAAGGTGCCCTTGAGTTCTTGGGATTCTTGCGGAATGTCTGTGAAGGACCATTTGATTAGGGGACAGTTCAGAAAAGTTGCTCTGAGGTAGGCACCAAGGGAAGAGAAGTAATGGGAGGATGGGCGTGTTTTGTTCTGACATTTGTCTGACATGTGTTGTAGCATTTCATCCCACCGGGCTTGTGGCATGAGTCCTTTGAAAGTTATGGAAATGTGGTTCCTGTGTGGTTCTACCCATGGATGTTGAGCATTCCATCCTCAGGGCTGACAGGACCATGAGTGCCCTCTGAATGAAGAATGTCCTATGAAGCTGAGGGCCGAAGGAAAAGAACTCAAATAAAAGATGGAGCAGAATGGGAGAAACCTTAGTGAATGACACCAAAGCTTGTGGGTCCATGTGAGTAGAAATCTCAACACAGTGGTGCATTTGGGGAGGTAAACCTTCCAGGACAGCCTGAGGATGTAGTACGTTGATAAGTAGAATATGTCCAAGACAACTAGGATTGAAGGCTCCTGTTTGTGTTTTAGAGGGAAGAAGTGTTAGACATGTACATGAATGTAATATAGGTGAGCACAAAAAGCCTCTCTTGGCTTCCAGAACCCAAGAGTAGAAGAGTTGTGTTAAGTAACACAGTAATTAATGAGGCAGTTAATGTGCTCTGCAGAGGACAAGTTCAAAGTCTCTATAACAGCAGGTGAAGGTACAGACAGGTACATAGAGGCCTCTTCTCAGTCATATTTGTTGGAAGGAAGGCAGCTTCTGGAGGTAGAGATTGCAGGGAGCCAGATCCCTTTGGTGGCAATGCAGCTGGAATCTTCTCAGAGCAGTGTCAGAAAGGACATTGTGACAGTGGGTGACATTCAGAGAAAGGGATGCTAGCTATCATAGAGAAAGGGATGCTAGCTATTGTAGAGAAAGGGATGCTAGCTACCATAGAGAAAGGGATGCTAGCTACCATAGAGAAAGGGATGCTAGCTACCATAGAGAAAGGGATGCTAGCTATCATAGAGAAAGGATGCTAGCTATCATAAGAAAAGATCTGCTATCATAGAGAAAGGGATGCTAGCTACCATAGAGAAAGGGATGCTAGCTATCGTAGAGAAAGGGATGCTGGCTATCATAGAGAAAGGGATGCTGCTACCATAGAGAAAGGGATGCTAGCTATCGTAGAGAAAGGGATGCTAGCTATCATAGAGAATGGCTACTGCTGCTCTCGAGCAGCTTGTGCAACTGTATGTGCTCTCCAGTATATGTTACATGAGAGGGGTCCATAAAAAAAACTCTGCCCTAGAAGTGTCTCATATATTAATGAGATCAAATTTATATAAAAATGGAAAAAATGGTCATTTCCAATTATTCGATGACTATGTTTCTCTTCCTGTGTCCGTCAAAGGTTGAGAGATTTATCTGAGGATGATGCTCTTAGCAAAGAATATAATTGAGAGAGCTAACACCTCCAAACTCATGACAATAGAGGGTATCATACCTTAGAGAGGGGGCTAGCAGCCCACTGTATGGGAAGTGGTTGTTCACTCTTCGTGGTCTTCATGACAGATGGAGACTGCTTTATTGTACAGTGAAATATGGCCAAATCAAGCATGTCCCTCCCTGTGCAACTGAAAGAGTCTCCCACCCTCTCTTTCTGTGTTTGTCCCTTGGGATTCAGAACACTGACCCTATTTACATCCTGTCCTTGACAGTCTGATTTAAGACTGTTCCAGTAGAAGACCTGCCTCATTCCTCTGGCACAGGAGAAGGGCAGCTGTCTGTAGGCACAAGAGGAGCAGGGTCTCAATGCTGTTCTCTCTGGGTTGTGAGGACATTGCTTGCCCTGTCAAGACTCTACTTTCTCATCTGTTGCTATGGCTTGGCTATGAATTCAGTCCCCAAAGAGACAATATTGTGGCAGTGCTGAGTGGTGCTAAGTACTTCCAGAAATGAGGTCTGGTGAGAACTGACTAGGTCATAGGATGGAAGGGAAGCCAGAAAAAGTCATGTAGTTTGCATGAGACCATGTGTTACTTCTTTACAGAGATTGTTAGTATAGTGGCCTGACCCTCTGATTGCTCTCCAGCTTCCTGTCTTACCATTCTACCTTTCTCTTTTGCTAACACTCCCACCATGGCAACATCACTATGACTTGACACCTCTATGACTTCTTACTGGAGACAGCACCATGCTATTTGAATTCCCACCTCCAAGACCATGAGCTAAATACATCTCCTTTCTTTATTAAAGTACCTGACCTTAGAATTTCTTTAGAGTGATGAAGAGTCGACTAATCCATCTTTAAATTATTGATAGTCACAGGAACACTTCAAGTTAGAGTTGTCATCAGCGCTCAAGAGAGCAGTTTTAGTATGTTTGTGGCTTTGGCTTGATTTTGTTGCTCCCAGTCCAATCTGAATTGAGTCTCTAGCTGTCTCATATTTCTGATGTCTCTTGTTGCTTCTCTGGATTCCATTTAAAGCTACAACATCTCTCTTTTACAATATATGCTTCAGGAAGTGACAATCACAGTCATCGGAGACATCCTAGCAGTAGGCAGGACATTCTGTTTGGGAGATGCTGAATTTATCAGGAGAACAGTGAATTCAAAAGAGTAGATAGTGGGACCCAAATCTCAGTGCATCATGGGTGTGCATGCATGTCTTTGGAACAAAAGTTTAGGTTCATTTTTTTTTTTTTTTTTGTAGTTTCTCAGTGGAGCCCATTCTACTGAGAAGTCCATTTCCTCCTAGCTCTAATGTTGAGTGAGGATCTTTATTTCTGCTTCCATAATAACTAGGTTGTTATAGCACCTGTAAAGTCAGGGTTACTGCTCAGCTCTCCCACCAGAAACTGCCTTATTTACATAGAATTAAGGTCATTCCTTTGACAGGGGTAGTGTGAAGAAAGTGCATTGATCAAGATTGAAACAACCTCCTCAGGATTCTCAATCCAATTTCATCCTTCTCCGAGCTGCTCTCCTGGACTAGGGAGTTGTGTCTGAACTGGGCTTTTACCCCTGAGCTGCCTGGGCCTGGCTGGCATTGGAGGCTGAACAGCAGAGGCCTGACACAGTCCTCAGTATATGGCCTTTCTCACTCACAGGTATCTGATTGCATGCGTCTGGGCAGAGGTATGAAGAAAGGGCCATGCTGTTGGCTGGGCATATCATCATCTGCGCCATGTTCTACCAGCCTATTCAGGTCACAAGGACAGTTCAGACTCAAAGGATCAGGAAATAAGTCATAAAATTCTCTTGATGAAAATGGAATAATCAGCTGTGAAGGGGGATCAATGCGAAGAAATATCCCAGTTTTCAAAAAGGGTTGTCAAGAGCAATTTTTTTTTCTTAACAAATAAGAGATTAGACCTAAACAAAAACTTAATAACTGTTCAGGCTCGGAAAGGACAGCATCTTGGACACATTTCACGAACTGTTGCTCTTGATGCATCCTGTCTTCAAGAGCTTCTGTCTAGATGGACTTTATGTGTTTCTCCAGACGAGCTTCCAAGAGAACACCCTCAACAGAAGGTTCTGTTTGGTTTCGCTGACTGTGGTGGTCTCTTCGTCTCCCACCACAGACAACTGGAGAACGTGAGGATCTTCATGGGAACTGCCTAAGTCCATTGTGGCTAGCTCAAGCCCTACCTGCAGTCACTTTTTCTTTTTCTGGTTTCTAATTTCCAATCACTACACTCTGACACGTCCCCTATTCCTGCTTTCCATGGCTTGGAGTGTCATATGGCCTATACCTCATATACATAGCCAGACTGATTTTGTTTGGTTTTGTTTTTTTGGTTTTTTGAGACAGGGTTTCTCCATGTAGTTTTGGTGCCTGTCCTGGATCTCGCTCCGTAGACCAGTCTGGCCTCAAACTGACAGAGATCCGCCTGGTTCTGCCTCCGGAGTGCAGGGATCAAAGGTGTGTGCCACCACTGCCTGGCTAGCCAGACTGATTTTAACAAAATCCACAAACAGCCTCAGCTTTCCCTCGAAGCCGCGAGGACTTAGATGTCTCCCAGGAGTCTCCCTTTTACTCTCACAGTTATTGCCGCCCTTTCCCCAGGAGCAGGATGTGGGCCAAGTGTGGGAGTCTTTGGGGCGTCATAGATATGTGTTGGTCTGGAGCAAGCCTTTAAGCTAATAGCATTTTGGATGACAAACCCCTTGCAGAGTGAGGATCTCAACAGAAGAGACCATGTGATTACAGGATTCTCAACTCCAGCTATGAGCAGACACCACAGGCAGTCCTTGTGCTCACTGGGATTCTTTCTGATTATGTAAAAGTGTCCGTGGGCTCTGACAGGACCCCATGTTTCAGGAAGCTGAGATCTCCAGTGGAGAACTCAAACAGAGTCTCCAATTACTTCCAGATAAGCTGTGAATTTGCATAAAATGTTTTGATGCAAAGGAGAGGAGATAAAGAAGCAACCTTTGGTTCATATTAATATTGAAGCTGACCTTGCTTTTGTGAACAACCATGCTAATAGGGTGAGTGACTGTTGATAGCAGCAGTCAAAAATGTACACTTGTTTGTATCAAAATATAATTAATAGGAATTATTTGTCACAAGTTGTAGCAGTGGAAAGAAAGAAATAAAAAGCCTGCAATATCAAGAGGCATTTTCTTAAACCTGTGTCTTTTTTCAAGGCCAGAAAACATGAGTCAGGAGAGCAATGCCTCCACCCTTGGGGATCTCAGCCGCTCCTTCTAACAAAGCAAGCTGGCTTCGTTCAGGCTCCAGGAACAGCAGGTAGTATGGGCACTGCTCTGAGCTGAACAAGTAGCTTATTAGCCTTCTCACTATGTCCATGAGCGAGTGGGTAGGAGGCCTCTTCACATGATTTTCACACATGCACAGGCAGATTCTAGAAACATTATGCAGGTAAATCCACACGAGGTCCTGGTGTTCTGAGGTCCAAGGGCAGGGCACATTTTTTTCTTCTCACACTGAGTCAAAGGCTTAGCAAGTATGAGGCTGAAAGTTAGCTGGATAAAAGCGCACTGATGTCAGAATAGCAGGGACCCTGGGAGCTGGGTTCTTTTAGGAGCCCAGGGTAGCCCCCCAAATCACAGTAGAAGCTGGTTCTTAAACACATGTATCTGCTCCTCTTAAATTCCATCTTTAAAATGAAAGACCCAGAAGTCAAAGTTTGGGATGTCTCATTATTGAAATGAAAACGAGAGTGCCTGCCCTGTGGTTCCAACGGTGACAATTACATCCAACACCAGACAGACATGCAGGACTGGCCACCCCCATAGTCGACCCTTCTCTTCACACTTGGGCGGTGGATTTTCCTGGTGTTCTGCTCCTTGTCCCAGTGGCCCCAGCATGTCCATGCAAGTGTGCTAATGGTGAAGCCTAAAGCAAACCTAATGAGGTTACCAAACGGCATTGTATCTATATGCACAGAGTAAGCAAGTGCCTCATTAGCTATGCAGGCTGCCTTCTGGGGCCTGAATTGCTTGATGAGGGGCATTGTAAAGGTTTCTGCATTTGTCAGGCCCACCAGATGCCTGGCACACCCCAGTGGCTCAGGGACAGCCACTCATTGATGTCCATTATGTACCACAGTGGGCCCAGCCCCTAATTAGGCACCGGCAGAGGCCCAGTGAGAAGGAAGCACTCCCGAGCCGTGTCCCATCTCCTACAAAGGCTTGGCATCGCCATGGCCCCCAGGGATGGGTGAGAATGGAGCAACAGACAGACAGGCCTGTGGGGAACCAGGCTCTGCATTTTCTGTGTTTCCCTCATTGCTTGCCCGTGTCTGAGACAGGGTAGGACTGTGTTGTCTCTGGAAGCAAATGGGCTGAGTGCAGGAGGGTTTCTTCGGTGAAGACATGGGCATTCTTCTGTCTCGGAGATGGGGTGTCGGACTCATGCCCTGTACGTTTCTGCTCTTGTAGACGATGGGGCTTTAGTCTTGAGTTATCTGTCTTCCGACCAGCACATGTCTGAGTACTACCCTACACATACTAACCAGCTGTGTGCTAGCTTTTAGTCACTGTGACGAAATACACGAACCAAGCCAATTTAAAGGAGCTTAGTTCTATCTTGGCTCATGGTGTCAGATTCCTGTTTATCTCTGATGCTTTTGGCCAGGGTGGGACAGGACATTGTCAAAGGGTGTTACATGCTCTGCTCACTTCATGGTGACCAGAAAGCAAAGTGGGAATGAAAAAGTTGTTGTGGTTCCAATCTCCCCTTTAAGACATGCCTCAATGACCAAGCTTCCTACCCCTAGGACTCACTTGCTCTGCGTGGTCTGGAGAACGAGCTAAGAGCTGGGCTTTCAGTTTTGAGTGAGCTGGTCTGTTAAGTATATAACAAGTGAAAAAATAAGTAACAAGAGCTAGCAGACAAGTAGCCGAGCGTCACACATCACCCAGCAGAAAATGACTGGGTGAACCATGCCAATGTAGCCAACTGCAGCTCCCAGCTGAGAGCCCTGGGCAGAGCAAAGTGTCCTGTGTCCCCTCTGGGGAGGTTTTCAAGCAAAAGAAGGAACAGCATTTAGAGATGATGGCCTCAAAGTGGTACTTACAATACCCAACAAACATACCTGGGGTAGTTGAGACAGTCAGCTGGAGTTTCCGACTGGGTTTTCTCCCTGTGTGTGTATTTCCATGGCTGTACTTCAGACTCTTGAGTTTGCATGGCAGCATTTTCATACCATGGTATAAACAGTAACCACGGTTGGAATGGTTCACCTTCTAGCTGTTTACATGGACACAATGTTTTTAATCTTGGGCTGTTTTAATTTTCTTCCAATCCTGTCACAGAGTTGGAGGCAGGGGGCACCACCCTCACAAACAGCCTTGGCAGACACTCTGAGACAAACAGGTTGGAGCTGAAGGTGGGGGTGGGCAACTCTGTTTGCAGGACCAGATTCTCAGTGAACTCCAGCAATGATGACAGTGTACCAATATAACGTACATTGTGCCAACCCCTAAAAGTCCCACCCTTTCCCAACAGCTCACACAGGGAACTCTGAAGAATATTTCAGATCCTAACTGCCACACCATCTCTTCAGTAGAGACTCTCCAAGGACAGGCACTTGCCTTCTCTCTGTGGCTCTGTTACACTATTTTTTGGCAATTGTTTATAGACTGGATGCAGTGTGGGATCTGGCAGTAACCGTACTGATCACAAATGCTTCCTCTGTTGATCAAGGCCTTCTTCGATGGGCTTTTGATTCCTTCCTGTGCTGTCAAATCAACACCTCGGGACCCAGGAGGCAGCTTAACCGTGAAAGCTGCTTCTTTCTTGGAGCTGGGCATCTTCTAAGTTGCTGAAGGATCTCCGCTTGGTCAGTGATGCTCAAGAACCTGCTCAGGTGGGGCATGAGAGAAGTGCAGCTCTCCTTTGGGGAACCGTGTCTGGTCAATCCCTTAGAAGTGCATCCCAAATCACAGTTCAGAAAAAGCCTGAGCAAGCGGGCTTTCCCAGGGGAGGTCAGCAGTTCCCATGGGATGGTAACCACCAGGGGCTGAGGACTCCCTTGACTTCCAGTGAAGACAAGAGCAATGGAGAGGCCACCACAGCATGTTGCAGATTTTATTCACTCATTCATCCATTCCTGCTGCTTTTCATCACGGACTGTTCTGTGAGCCATGAATTCTGTGATGCTCACGGCTGCAGACTTTTTGTTTCTGTGAGCCATGAAGTCTGTGATGTTCATGGCTGCAGACTGTTTCTGTGAGCCATGAAGTCTGATGCTCATGGCTGCAGACTGTTTCTGTGGGCCATGAATTCTGTGATGCTCATGGCTGCAGACTGTTTCTGTGGGCCATGAATTCTGTGATGCTCATGGCTGCAGACTGTTTCTGTGGGCCATGAAGTCTGTGATGCTCACAGCTGCCTCACTTCTCCCTTTTAGTGCTTTCCACCTTCTCCCACCCTCTCCAGCTCACGCTGAGCTTAGGATGAGCCTACAATGTACCTAATGTTTAGTGTCCATTCCCGCCAGACCTTTGGCCAGAGTAGCCTCCTCCTCCTTGCCCTTTTGTCTGTGAATTTGCCCTTAGTAATATAAGCGTCTGCCGACACTAGTTTTCACTGTCCAGCTGCCTCTCTGTCAAGTGGGAGTGGATAAAGGAAGATGGTGCCAGAAGGTCAGGAAATATTAGGTCAGCCCAGAAGATCTGCTTCGGCACCTGAGCTGAGGGAGACACAGCCCTATCCCAGGCAAGGGGAGTGGGTAGAGACTCCATGTCCACCATCTTTACTGCTGGGTAAGTACCGCAGACATGTGAGTCCCTCTCCTGACTGTGATAATTGAGACAAGGAAACAGGGAGAGCCTCATGGAGGAATTCTGGAGCCTCCAGATGGTTCCCAGGAGCTCAGCCCCAGGCCTGTGGAGAAAGGAAGTGGACAAGACAGTACCCACTGCCTGTTTCATACACAGAGAGAAAGCTTGGCTCCTCTAGTCCATGCAGCAGGGCCAGTGTGTTCTCAACCCCCCACCCCACCCCCGTAAGTGCTGTCAGCCTTTACTGGAAGAAAGAGGCCACGTGAAGACAAGGTCTGTTATCATTATTAAATTGTTTGGGCCTTATTAACATATTCATGAGGCTATTCAATTTAAAATATATTTCATTTCCTTAGCACAGCAAATAATTCTCCCTTTCTTAGGATGGCTGCGAAATTTAATATAGAAGGGATTTTGCTTGGCAGTTTGTGTCTGGAAAATGCGGTTCAGAGCTTCAGCACATGAGAGGGAGAGAGAAGAGAGGTGGTTTAATTCGGCAAGCGAAAGCAGTTTCTCTCAATCTCAAGAGTTTATCGGCAGCACAGGAAACATGAGTCAAAATGCCCCTCCCCCTGGGCGAGGCTCAAGTGCTCCTCTACAGTCTTGGCAGGGAGGATGCGCTTGGCAAAGGGATGGGGAGATGCCTTTGTGCTCAGCGGCAGCTGACTACCTTCAGTGAGGGTGGGACCAAGGGCTTCAAGAAGTAAATGGTGACTCAGTAGTGCCTTTCGGGAGGGGGTGGGGGAGACCGGGTCCCCACTGCCTCTTGCTGCTCTCTGGTCAACACACACTCACTGCGCTCTGGGTTCCGTGGTGGTGCTGAAGAGAGTGGGATGCTTCAGCACCCACGTGCTTTCACACTTGCTTTGGGATCGGCCGGGAAACAGCATCCCACGCGCATGGGGAGCTCATCTGTCTCAAGAGCTCCACAGGAGAAATTATGTATGTCCTTTAAAAAGTGGAACACATGGGGGGTCTTGCAGGGACAATAGAAGAACAAAAACCTATGGCAGCTCAAGGAACGAGCATTTGGAACCTTGAAACGCACTGTGTTTCTGTGACGCATCAGGACCACTTTTCGGACGTCAGGTGTCTGTCTGAATCTTGTAATTCCTAGCTGACTGATACATTAGCACCATTAAGCCCGCTCAAGCTGCTTAAACTTTTCTTCTTCTTCTTCTTCTTCTTCTTCTTCTTCTTCTTCTTCTTCTTCTTCTTCTTCTTCTTCTTCTTCTTTTTTAACTGTATTTCATATTGAGTTCTTTCAATCCAAATATTTAATGTATGACAGCATCTGCGAATATCTCTTACTTCTGATAATGACTCCACAACAAATATACCCTGCTAGATCCTCAAATTGTTAAAACTGTGCTTCATCGCTAGTGAAGGGCACCTTCTCTACCCCCCTCCTTCCATACCCATAATGAAACCGTCACTGACTCGTCCTTGAACTATTTCATATTTCAGTTAATTAAAAGAGTGTGGAAGAAGCCTGTCTCCCTGGCTTGGTATTGTTAATTAACAAAGGTACTCACTACGCCACTGCAAATGGCATTCTGCTAGCGTTTAATTAAAATAAATACAAAAACTTAAAGGAATGAAACAGATTTTGGCACTGGCCTGCAGTTTCAGGGCCAGATTTTACGTGTGGATATAATGCAAGCATAGGAATAAATCCGGAATCTGTTCTCTTAATGGACTGGCATGTGGCCAGAAGCAGGGGCCGCGGCAGCAGCTCCAGCTTGCAGGCCTTAGGAAGAATTATCCCCCCCACCCCCCTCCAGACACCCAACATGGGAGTGGCTGTCTCTAAACCTCTCCACATCCTGGGGCGGGAGGAGCACAGCTTAGTTCTCTCATCCATCCTTCTGCTAACCATTCAGTGTGCAGGACGAAGTGTGTTTATTCACCGTGCTTCATCATGGGGCTTGGGAACATTTTTTAGATGGGAACTCATTGATCTTGCTGCTCCTTCCTTGTGATGCTGGCGGCTAGAACGGAGGATGTCTTCAGACTGACTGATTAGGAGACTGGAGAGGAGGTGACACTTCCGTGAATCCTCCCGCATCAGGACCCGAGGTAGATGTCCCCCACACTGGTGCACCCGAGGGACAGAGGCTGCTGTGCATGGCAGGAGTATCTAGAGCAGTGTGAGGTATAAGGTCTCTGCAGAAGAAGGGAGTTTCATTACAGATGCCAAGTGGAGCCTGAGCTGGAGGCTCTGTGAAGGGTTATGGTATAAATGGCAGGCTAAGTGCAGTTGCTTCAGAGGTACTAGACTCAGGGTCTTGCAGGTAACCAATACACATCCCATGCTTTGGGTCATGGAGCACAAAATGAATGGGAACGTGAGAAGCAATAGGTTCTATGGACTGTAGAGAAGAAAAATACTCATTAGAAAAAAATCATCTGTGAAAGAATGATACACAAGGAGGAATGAAGAACTGCCGGGCAATGTCAATCATGTGGCTGCTGGTGTTCAGGCATACAGGCATACAGGTGTTTAGGTGTTTGGGTGTACACATGTGCAGACATGTAGGCATGCAGGTATGCAGGTGTAGAAAGGTTCAGACGTGCAAGCACTCAGCTGTGTAGGCATACAGATATATAAGTGCACAATGTAAATGCAGGTGTATGATCTTGCAGCCATACAGATGCACAGGTGCTCAGTTGTGCAGGTGTTCAAGCACCCACGTGTGAAAATATGTAGATATACAGGTATTCAGGCCTGCAGATATAGAGGTATATATCTGTGAAAGTGTATAAACACACATATGTGTAGATATAAAGGTTTGTAGGTGTTCAGGAATTCAGGTGCAGCTATAAACAGACATGCAGGTGTGCAGGCATGCTGGTGTGCAGGCTTGCAGGTATACATGTGTATGGGTACGTAGGTGCTCATGTATGCAACTTTTTAGGCACGCTGATATGTAGCTTGCAAGTGTACAAATGTGCAGGTGCATGGTTGCACAGACAGATAGGTGTGCAATCCTTCAGGCATTCAAAGTGCATAGGAGTACAGGCATGCACATGTGTAGGTTGCAGGAATGCAGACAAGCAGGTGTTCAGATGTGCATACATGAACAGGTGTGTAAGCACACAGGCATATAGGTGTCTAGGTGCGCATGCATGCAGGCCTGTCAGTACACTGGCTGCAGGTTTATAGGTATACAGTGAGGTATGCAGACACACGGGTGTACAAGCTTTCAGGAGAAGTTATGTGTACTGCTTACCCCATGGTTCATGACACAACACCACAGCTTTGGAGCCTAAGCAATTGGCCTTATGATTAGGGAGGCTGGAGGTCTCCTGTCCAAGCTATTGGACTCTTCCTGGCTGTCCTCCGGATGCCTCTCCACACGATCTTTTCTCTGCATGCTCCCCTCTGGAGTCCTTTTTGTCTCTTATTAGACCAGTCCAATTTCTTTAGGGCCCAGTCGAAGAGCCTCACTTCAGTTCATTTTCCTCTGTAATGGTCGTTTCCACATTTTTGTCAGATTCTTATGTGCCGGGGGGTCAGGGTTTCAAATACGAACTTTGTAGCCTGCGCCATGCTGGAACTGGCGCCTAGTCGGAGGTCCCATTTAGCGAAAACGAGGTGTCTAGTACGGAGCTTCCTCTTTGTCTCGTTAAGTCACTAAGACCAGGATAAGCTGGGGGCCTCTTTTGGGATGGGAGAGAAACAGGAAGACTGTTTTGCTCTGTATCCAGTAATAGTAAGTGGGTTTCAGGTTCCAGGGTAGAGTGGTGGTCCTGTCTGCTCATTTGCGCTCCCTGGTGTTGGACCTGGGGATAGCACGGGCAGGGTCGAATTAAGAGGACATTGGAGGACTTGGGGGAAGCAGCCAAGCGCTCTGAAAGGTAGGGTGCAGAGTGATGTTAGACTTTTATGAAGACAAGAATGAAATGTCAGCAGCGACTGACACAAGACCCAGGGGTTAGGACTCTAGGAGGTGACGTTCAGGGGTTGGAAAAGGAAAGCATTGCCCGGGGTTAGGATCCAGGCCCCAGGGAGCCCACAGAGAGGTGGGGTGCAGCAGGGTTTCCATGGAGACCCCGCCAGCGAGGCAGATTTGACTCTGGTGCCTGAGGAGTCCTGGGTGTGAGGGGTGAGGGCCCTCACAGGGCAGCACAGCAGCGCGCTTTTCCCGCACTGTCCGAACCTGCGTTCCTTTGTGTGTCTCCCCACCTGCTCTTAAGGCTCCCTTGTGCCTCTGACCACGAACACAGACGGCCTTTTCGCCCAGCAGAAGGCAGCAGCAGTAGTTTACAGCCGAGGCAGTGCAGGCCTGTGGAAAACCAAATGCTTGATTCTGAGGGATGCGTCCTTAGTGCCAGTTTCCAGGAAGCTTCTTAGCATTGATTAAAAGCACCGGAGGCCACGCAAGAACGATCAGGGCTTTCCCCTGCGGTCTCCTAGAGCTGCTCACCGCGGATCCCGGGAGGAACCCTCCCCTGTCAGCACCCCTTTGCAGTTGGGGACGGCTGGGACTCCTTCAATGGCGTCTTAAGGGACTGTATCAGGCTCACAGGCATCTCTACATTAGCCCTGCAACTTCTTCACATGGTATCCATTAACTCCAGTTAGATGGCTAAACCAAGCCCCATTATTTCAGCTGCCTGGCTTTCCAGAGTTTACTAACTAAAAATACTCCAGTAAGTGGCATCATTTAGGGGTGGTTCAGTAGCAACATAAAAATAGCATCTACCTATGGCAGAAATCACAGAAATTAGGAATTACATCTGTAACTAAAATAGAGCAAGTTTATTTAGTATACTAGATTACATATTGTAATATGTGATCAAACTTGAACATAAACATAGGTCCTGAAAGACTCTCAATAGTAAGATTAAAATGGGAAACTTAATCATTTATGAGTTTGTTTAGCTATTAACAATACTTACAGATGATGTATGTCCTCCATGCCTGGCTGTATGTGACCTTGACAACATCTGCAAGGATGCAGAGGAAGCTGGACACACTCACATATGTCTATACACACAACACATGCGTATTCACATGCACGTGCGCACATGTACATACACGGCATACTATTGATTTTTGCTCCTCTGACTAACACACACCACTCTCCTGGTTCCTTATCTCCCCTAAGATTTCTTTTCCAGCCTAATTTGCAGGCTGATTTTCTGTTTGTCACAAATGGTTTCTATGCCAGCATTCCACTCAGTCGCCATCACCTACCTGCACGTATGTCCCTAGGACATCTCCTAGATGACCATCCACATCCTCTAGCGATGTTGCCTAGGTGATGGCACCATAGCCTGGACCCTGTCGTACCCACAGACAGAACCGACCCGGTGAGCCTCTGGATGCCACAGGCCCTTCCTGGGCACTTGGCAATGACTGGGTAAATTAATAAGTGAATGAGTGTGAGTTCTGTGTTGTAGGATATATGATCACACTGTGAACCCCAAGTTTGTGTTTGTGTTAATGAACTAAAATCAACCTTGGGTAAGGAGGCAGAGGCAGCAGCTAGCTGACAGAAAGCAATCACAGAGAGTCAGAGGGAGTCCAGAAAACCAATTGAGAGAAGCACAGGAAGTAGTAGTGAGGGACTTTGAGGGTGGTTGTTCTTTTTGAATTTTGCAGCGTTGGAAGAGGCACTCTCTTTCTGAGACACTGGAAAAAAGGGGAGGTCAGCTCGCTGCTCCTCAGCCTCTCTGAGCTAGCAGGTTTTCACCCCAGCCTCTGACTCACAAGTCTTTACTGGCAAATAGAATGATAGCGATTTAGTTAAAAACTACTTTGGTGGCAGCAGCTGGAGGTGGATCCGGAGGGACATAGAAGTCCTGCCTGGCCACTGTCTGGGAATCAGGCTGGTAACTGTAGAGCTGCATTTCCTGGCTGAAACAGCAGTAGATTCAGGTGCAGCTGCTGTCCTTGGGGAAAAACAAAATCTTGGTGACTTGTCTTGGGTTCCAATTATAGTTGGACTTTTCTTTGGACTGCTAGCTCCCAAATAATGACATAGAGACATTTTATTAATTATGAAAGTTTGGCCTTAGCTTAGGCTTGTTCCCAACTAGCTCTTATAACTTAAGTTAACCCATTTGTTTTAATCTATGTTCTGCCACGTGCCTCATTATCTCTTCGCAGTGCTGTACATCTGACTTCCTCCGTGGCCGGCTAATCTCTCGCCTCAGATTTTTTTTCAGAGTTCCTATCTCTGCTGGATGTCCCACCTATCCTCTCTTGCCTAGCTATTGGCTGTTCTGCTCTTTATTAAACAAATCAGAAGGTGCCTTAGGCAGATGAGGTAAAACAGAGACATCCTCACACCGTGTACAAAAAGAGTATCCCAACAGTTCTCAGACGTCAGATGAATGCAGACAACCCTGGGGTAAGTGCATGTTTATGGTTGTGATCAGAACTCTCACATGCAGTGTCTGGGAACACTTTGATAACTGGAGAGCCGCGTTGGTGGGGGACTGTCACGGAGCGCGGTGAAAACCTGGTGGAAGGGCGGCCCCACCAGTCGCCTTCCCGTGACAGAACCACTGCCCACAGCATGGCCAGGCAGTGGGTGCATTGAGACCAATAGCATTTAGAAAATTTTATGTCTGGAGCAACTCAGGCCCAGGTCAGAGGTCAAGGTGTATATGCAGCTCTTAAAGGAAGACTGCCCTGGTGCCTCTGCTCATGCCCTGCTCTCGTTGGTGAGTAAAGGCCACAGCAAGTGCCCAACTGCCTGGTCTCAGGATAAACTACTGACTCCTCTTTATCAGGGCTAAAGTTTAGATTTCCTTACTTTCACTCACACCAAGTTTAAGTCATTATGTAATAATTCGTTGTTTCCAATTGTTCTAACGAGATAGATAATGTTTTTAGAGCAGTGTCAGGAACAGAAAATGTGAGCACAAAGTATAAAACTCTCAGACCCTCTCCCCATCACTGAACAGTTTTTCCCAATCTTAGCATCATGAATTTGCATGGTGTATTCACTACTGTTGATCAGCCGTATGGACATATGAGAAAGTTAGTGGCGATTGTCCTCTCCTAAATTAGGAAAGATTATATGGGAGGCCCATTCCCTGGGCTCTGTTCTGAACTGCATAAAGAGGGGGATGCTAGTGGAGCACACATGCTGCTCATTCTGTCTCCTGCCTGAGATGCAGTGTGACCTGCTGCCTCAGCTCCCTGTTCCTGCCGCCAGGACTCCCTGACATGAACGATGGCATCCTAGCACTTGGAGCCAAGATAAACTCGTCCTTTCCTAAGTTGTTCTGGTTAATTATTTTGTTGTAGCAACAGGGAAATAATTGAAACAGAAAATCACATGGAGAAGTGGAGATATTGAAAACCCGATCATGTGTTTCTTGAACCTTTGAAACACGAACTCTATTAGGAACTGGGTTAGGATCATTCATGTGATATTTTGACCAATAACCTGGCTGAATTCTGTCTATGCCCTCAGAATTTGAGTGCAGTTGAATTTAAGGTAGCAGATTAGTTTAGGGAGGAAATTTCAAGAGAGGGGACATTCAAGCTGTGGCGTGGCTGCCTTTACTGCACTTATCTAGATCTATGATGAAAAAGAACAAAACTGTTTGGCAGAAAAATACTTTAAAATCTACAGTCTGTGGATTAAAAGAGCTTCAATAATTAAATGAGCTTGTAGAAAGGGGGGCTGTGATCGTTACCCAGAAATATCATACTCTTCACAGGGACAATTCGTTACCTTGCCTGGAAGGAGAGACTCTACTCCTCAGAGGGTTCAACATGTGAAAATGCAAGCTGATTAAAAGAAGAGTGGTGGGTTGATATGCAGCTGACAGGTCCCCCATCCCTTGAAATGAACCCCAGAGGGAGGTGTTTCTTCAGGTTCAGCAGATACAGCCATGGTCCAAGAGGTTAGCTGCATCTCTAGCTAGCAGGAGCATTTGAGTGTTGACTGGTTTTGAAGGCATGAAAGATAGAAGATCATGAAGTTTTGTTCCATGGCTTCAGAGAGCAGCTAAGGCAGACAATGTATGGCAGGGTCAGAGTCCTGAAAAGAGGGTCTGAGAGGTCACTGTGCAAAGCTGCAAAGATGAAGCCCAAGTTACAATAGAGCAGGGAACAGACATCGAGGAGAGGTGCAGGGATGAAGTGAGGCTGGTGTAAGAAGAGAGGCTACGTGTGCTGCCTGCCGTGGGGATGCTTGAGGGATGGGGCTACCTAAGCGTACCGGAGCCTCACCAGTTTGGTCATGAGCCCCAGGATTTGGTGTTTTCTTTGCTGAGCATCTTTGTCTCATCATCTTTGGTCTCATTTTGGTCTGTTCACTGTTGGTGATGCTCCAGTTCCTCCATGCTGAAACAAGACTCCTTTGTTAGAAGTGGGTGACTTGCTATTGGTATTATTGGAGTGCCCTATTAGGAGACTGCCTTGAGTCTCAGGTAAGGCTTACATTTGGTACCTCCAAACAGTGCTGGGTCTTGTTAATAGCAGTGAGGACCCCTGAAGTTGAACAGAAAGTATTTTTGCCTGGCTGTGACGTTATAGAAACAAGCATGAAAATTTGCGCCTTTAAGGTGGTTAGTTTGGGTGTCACACTGACAAGAAGTGGGGTGGTGATGATTAGTGTTATCAACTTGACAGGATCCAGAATGACATCGGAGGAGACAATCTCCAAGGACACACACATGATCTTGGATTATCTTGGCTAAGTTAAAAAGGTGGGAAGACCCACCTTAGAGTGAAGGTGACACCATTTCCTGCTTGGTCCTGAACTTCATAGAAAGGGAGAGGCTGGCTGAGCCTGAACCTCACTGTTGCCTGATTGCCGATGAACAGCACCAATGTGACCAGCTGCCTCCCAGGCCTGCTGCCAGGACATCCCTCCCATGATGCACTAGGAGCCAAATAAACTCTTCCTTCCTCGAGTCGCTTTGGTCAGGTGTTTTGTTGCAGCAATACGGAAGGCAACTGAGACAATGGTTTTTGAACAGTGTAGGTTTGTTATATCAAGGCTGTTTGCATTGTAGAGCTGTGGAGTTTTCCAAATGCATAGTACTAAGTACCCCCCATTGTGCTGACTATCCCATAGGGTTATTTTGTTATCCTCAAACCGCCTCTCAAATCTTGACAACGTGTATAGGCAACCCTTGACCTCTATTTTCTGCACTATCATGCCGAATCTTGTTTTCTCTCTCAGTCTTTATTTGTGCCTTATTTTTGTGTTGCCAAAGCTGGAAACATTTACGGTCTCTTCTGAAATTGTAGGATTTTTTTTTTCAGAGTTTTCAGTTGAAATGAAAAGTTACAAATCTTCACAGAGCATCTGCTTAAGTGTGACTCTATGAACATCTTATCCTGCTAGGCCAGGTGCTGTGCAAACTTTGGGTTTCTTTCTTTGCCAGTTCAAGGTCATGACCTCAGCACAATTTTGCACACATCAGATAGTATTGCAGGATTGCTGATAAGTGGATTAGAGCCCCTCCTCTGTTTTGAGACAAGGTCCCCTTCCATGGCCTCACATTCACTATTTACCCATGAACGTCCTTGAGCCGAGGCTCCTTCTACGCCTCTTCAGTGCTGGGATTAGAGGTGTCCATTGCTGCATGGTGAAGTTGCCTTTCATCTTAGGTAGTTGCTCACAGCTGTGCGGTCTTTTCATTTTCTTCTCCCTTTGACCTGGATTTTCTTTTTATGTATTTTAGATAGCTCCTTTTCCCTATTATAGACAAAAAAGATAGACTTCTACATTGTATTCCCAATATGCATTCTGTTCTTGTAAAAGGTTTATTTTGAGCACAATAACTTCACTCCTAACTAAGGTGGGTAAATTTCTAGACAGACTTCAGTGTGTGGATTCTGGGTTTTCTCCTGGGATTGGATGTCCTGTGCTTCAACCTTCCATCATCCTCATTCCTTGCATGTCTGCAGTTCACCTTCAAGTAGTTTCCTAAGAAGGGCACAGGTGCTTTCTGGACATTTACTTTTCTAAATCTATATCTAGTTTCATTTAAACTCGAGAGATGATTGGATATAGAATTCTAGTTTAAAGAAAAATGCTAAGAGCAGCCGGTGATTAATCTGACGCTATCACATACTTGTGCAAGGTAGGAGGCTTGCTCATTCTCCAGCAGTTGTTAGAGTCTGGATTCTTGGCACACAAACATCGTATGAGGCTACTCGATACGAGTATTGTTCACCCATCCTTTAGTATGCTGCTTATTAAGTTCCCTTATCATGATGGTTTATCATCTGTGGTCTCAGCAGAAAACAGATGTTTGTCAACTTAGGTCAATAGTAAAAAAGACTTATTTGTCCACTTGTCTAAACAATTGCAGAGCATATTGTTTCATGCATATTCTTGATACTTCCACACTGGTGATCATTTGGATCACTTGCAATGTTTATGGTGATGAACAACTTTATTTAAAAAGAAACAACCTGGAGGCTGAAGAGATGGCTTAGGGGTTAAGAGAGCTGACTCTTCTTCCAGAGGACCCGAGTTCAATTCCCAGCACCCACATGGCAGCTCACACCTGTCTGTAACTCCAGTTTCAGGACACCTCGACACCCATGGCAAAAACACAAATGCACATAAAAATAAAAATATATTTAAAAAAAAAGAAAGAAACAACCTTTGGATACTGTTTCCTTCTTTCTTTCTTTCTTTCTTTCTTTCTTTCTTTCTTTCTTTCTTTCTTTCTTTCTTTCTTCCTTCCTTTCTTCCTTTCTTCCTTTCTTTCTTTCTTTCTCTCTTTACATTTGAGTATTTAACATTTTAAAATAAATTTATTGTGTATATATTTACACTTAAATTATTTTCAAGACTTATCTCCTAACATCATGTTAAAAAGACTTAATTTCCCGTGTGTGAAGGAGTAGGGCACTGTGAGAACACCGTGCAAAGCACTCTGGGATGTGAGAACAGTGCTCTGTGGACAGCGTGGGTGACTGGGAGGTGCAGGGGCCTGGCCTTCCTCTGATACTCCTGTTTGAAGCATTGACCTTGGCCTCCAACTTTGGCACTTCTTGAGCAGGCACTTCACAAGGGAAGGTCACAGTGCAGGCCCCTGTATGTAGTTCAGATTCCAGGATACTGAGTAGAGTAGAGAACGAAGATGGGCAGGGAAGCCTAGCAGCAACTCCTGTCAGATTTCTTTGTGAATTTCCTCCACTTTCTTTCTGAAATCCTGCCGTGGGAGGGTCTGTATGTCAAATTACTCTGATTGGTCAATAAATAAAACACTGATTGGCCGTGGCTAGACAGGAAGTATAGGTGGGACTAACAGAGAGGAGAAATAAAAGAACAGGAAGGCAGAAGGAGTCACTGCAGCCGCCATGACAAGCAGCATGTGAAGACGCCTGTAAGCCACGAGCCACGTGGCAAGGTATAGATTTGTGGAAATGGATTAATTTAAGATATAAGAACAGTTAGCAAGAAGCCTGCTTTTGGCCATACAGTTTGTAAGCAATATAAGTCTCTGTGTTTACTTGGTTGGGTCTGAGCAGCTGTGGGACTGGTGGGTGACAAAGATTTGTCCTGACTGTGGGCCAGGCAGGAAAACTCTAATTACAAAATCTTTCCAGAAAAAAAAATGGAATTACTTGATATCTCTTATTCTTATCTTAAACTTTTTTTCTGACTTTTTTTTTCTTTTGCTTTTTCTTCTGGGAAATTTTCTGATCTATTTTTAATTTCAGAGAGAATGTCTTTCTTTCTGTGGATTCTTTCTTCATCTCTACTATTTTGTTGTTGAAGGACACATCCTCTGGAGCCAACAGTGTCTGCAGGAGACTCAAGGCACCTGAACAAGCAAATGTTCCCATGGCAGTACTGGACACAGGTGAGTCCGAGGGAAAGTGGACGCAGCTGTGAGGGTGAGGAGGGCTACTGGTTCACAGAGAGAGGTGAGAAAGGGCGCAGCATGTGGTACTGGTGAAACACAGAGCGGCAGAAGGGAGGGAAAAACTTCGATAAGACATTTGATGAACGCAGTGGTTTGTAGACCCCGCCCCCAGGCTTCTCCTCGTGGCTAGTTGCTTTGGTCATCACTGAAGGATAATACCCCCGCTTTTTCCTTTGCTCCCATTTTTCTCCTTCTCCTTTGCCAACATCAGCTAAATAACCAGTTTTTCTTTGTACATGTTATTCATTCTAATGATTCTCATTTTATACCTCATAATCCTTTCAGATTGAATTTTTTTTTTAAAGACAGGGTTTCTCTGTGTAGCCCTGGCTGTCTTGTAACTCACTATGTAGACCAGGTGGCCTCAAACTTAGAGATCTGCCTGCCTCTGCCTCCCGAGTGCTATGCTAGGATTAATGGCTTGAGCCATGATCACCTGGCCAGATTCATCATTTTAAGAAAAGTAGAATGTGGGGCCAGTGAAATTGGTAAAGGTACTTATTGTTCAAGCTTGGTGACTTGAGTTCAATCTCCAGAAACTTTAAAAAAAAAAAAATTACCCACAGCATTGCCCTCTAAGTATTTATGTCCCTCACCTCCACTCCCACCCTACACACCATTTTAAAAGAATGTAAGATGTGCTAACTTATCCAGCTGGCTAGTATACTTTACTTCTGCCATTGTATGTGATGAACTGGCTCCCATGTGTGGAGTATTTGGAGAATCCCAGGTCTGTGAGGAGGCTTGTGGACTGACAGGAGTTATATCAGGGAAAATGAGTAGATGATGTGATGCTTAGCTTAATTTTCTACCCTGACAGACTCTGGAATCACCTGGGAAGAGAGTCTCAGTGAGGAATTGTGTAGAACACATTATCTCAGCTAGGGATTGTGTAGAACACATTGTCTCAGGGAGGGACTGTGTAGAACACATTGTCTCAGTGAGGGACTGTGTAGAACACATTGTCTTAGTGAGGTGTTGGTAGAACACAATGACTTGTAACCCCGTGTGTGGGAAACTATTTCGATGATGTTAATTGAGGTGGGAAGACCCACCCACTGTGGGTGGCACTACTCTCTGGGCAGGGAATTTTGGATTTCACAAGAGTTGAGAGAGCAAGCTGAGCATGATCATGCACGCATTGACTTCTCTCTTTGCTCTTAAGTGCGGATGTGCCTAGCTGCTTCAAATTCCTTCTACCTTGCTTCCCTGCTGCGCTGGACTGTGACCTGGAGATGTGAGCAAAATAAACCTTTCTTCCTTATGTTGTTTTTGTCCAGGTATTTTATCACAGCAACAGGGAAGAAAACCAGAACAGGTGGCTTTTAGGAAAAACGTTTATCCAGCTGTCTTTCTACCATTCATCCATCCATTCATCTGTCCAGAGTCTAGCCAGTATCTATCATTCAGTACCTATCTACCCACCATTCACCCATCCACTATCCATCCATCATCACACATTCACCCATTACCTATATTCTCACCCATTGACCTATTGAATTTATTTTATCTGAAGAAAAGTCTGAGATATTTTCTCTCTGTGTTTACCAATATCTTAAGTGTGGGGTTTGAAAGAAAATGGCCCCCAAAGTGGCACTCTTAGGAGGTGTTGCTTTGTTGCAGAAGGTGCAGCCTTGTTGGAGGAAGTGTGTCACTGCGGAGGTGGGCTTTGAGGTCTCATATATGCTCAAGCCATGACCAGTATCTCAGACAACTTCCTGTTGCCTGTGAGTCAAGACATAAACACTCAGTGACGTCTCCAGCACCATGTCTGCCTGCATGACACCATGTTGCACCATGATGATAATTGACTGAACCTCTGAACTGTAAGCCACCCCAATGAAATATTTTCCCTTTATAAGACTTGCTGGGGTCATGGTGTCTCTTCACAGCACTAGCAACCCTAACTAAGATACCGAGGAAACAATCCAAACAGATATTTTATAGTAAGAATTTCAATATGTATATCCCCTTTCCCCATTTTGTTTTTTTGCTTTTCTTGTGTGCTCACCCACAATATCTACAGCTTCTCTCAGATTCTGTGCATGACAGTTCACCCTATCTTCCTGGATATGGCATGAAATTGAAGTCAGATTGCCTGGGTATGAGTTTTGGCTTCCAGACCCATACTTATTAGTCTTATAACCTTGGACACGTTACAGACTGCAGTGGAAATGATAACGCCACCGTGTCAGGATTGCTGTGGGGCTTAGGTGTGAGACTGTGGGGTGGAAGTTGATTACTGGGGTTGGCCCATGACTCCCAGCCCCTCCTCACTGAGGTGTTCCTGCAGCTGTGATTATCCCTGCCCTTGTTGTTCTCAGTCTATTTTTTCCTGTGAGTCTGAGGCTACCGCACACTGTTCTGACTCCTCCCCTTATCAGTTTTCCACAACTGGTGGGACTTTCATTTGCTGGTGAACCTCATCTTATTTTCTTTCCCACGGAGTTTCTTTCTGTCCATCCCCCTGTCCCCTGCTCCCCTGTCACCGCTAATCATTTTATTGGTGTCTCCATAAGGAGGGAAGGTGGAGAAGAGTGCTTGGCCACTTTTTGTCCATCTCTTGAGAGGCTCAAATCACCCATGATGACTTGGCCCATGTTACTCAAAAGGTAAAGTAATGTGTCTCCGCAGTGGCATGATAGAGGTTACACTGAGCTCTTGAATGAATAAACTTCCCATCCAGCATATTCATGAGCGGTCCTTATTCTCTGCCGAGCTCTGAGAAGGCTGTCACAGTGCATCAGCAGCTCTCTGCTGTGCCTGCGATCTTGCAGCTTATTTTGATGCTTCTCTTGGGGTTACACAGCATAACCTTGGAAAACCACAGCTGGCTTTCCAAAAACACAACAGTAACCCCACCACCACCTCTGCTGTGTCTGTGCAGACAGGAAGCCGGGAGCCGGGTGATAACTTCCTGGGCACGATGCCCAGTTGTAGGTTAAGGATTTGTTTCCTCAGAGGGGGAGATGTGTGCTGCAGGAAGCTAAAGATATGAAGTCACTCTCTACCTGAAAATTAAAACTTCTAGCCAAGAAGTGGAAAAACCATTGATATGCAGAGGATGGATGAGGTTTCATGAATGAAAAGCAAGTGTTCATAGGTCCTCAGTCATAGGTGATAATGTCACTAGATACAAAGACATGTGAATAAAACACACTCTGTCCTCAGCCATCCTCATCTCTGGAAAGAGGGAAACCCACCTGGCAGTCTCTTGTGGACTTTTCACAATGTTCTTTATAGAAGGTCAACAACGAGATTCTTAGGGCAGACTCCTAAGAATCGGACAGAACAGGAGTCAATGCACAGAATGGTTTAAAGATCAAGAGGCAGAGGAGAAGCCTGTGAATGTCTGCAATGGCATTTTGGGGACATGGCAACCCCATCCTCCCCCATCCTTGGCATTCTCAGGTGTCAGTTCCTACAGCTCCTCGGGGTGAAGAGTGTCCACTGCTGCTGCTTCCACAGCCTGGGACCGTGCACCACTGTCCTCAGACTTCCTCCCAGGACACTTGTACTTTAAAAGCTCCATGGAGCCCTGAGGCACTCACCTGGGAGACCCGGCCTCCTTCAGTGGACCAGATGCCTTCGGGAGAAAGATGGTTCTTGGAAGGTTTGAGTCTTCACAGTGGATCCCCAAATAAAACACAAGGTGGTTTCCTATTATTAGGCTCTTGACACAAAATGTGTGGGAGATGTTCCCCAAACCGTTCAACCAAATACTGACAGAGTTACTGCAGACATCACAGGTCAAGGGGTCGGTCCCTTCAGCCATCATCACCAAGTCGTCAGTTTGTATCTGTTTTCTGACCCACTGGCTGAGGGTTAAGATGCACAGCTTGATTTGACAATTTGCTTAGAAGGCTCATATAACCCAAGGACATGTTTTCATCCACTTGTTTTTGATATTGCAAAGGGATGTCATAAAGGACACCGTTGGACAGTCTGTGAGAGATATTCCCAGGGCAGGTGGGAGGGTAATGGAACTTCACTCTATCTCTGGAATTTGTTATCTTGCCCTCGCTGTCCCTAGTTCTGGAATCTTGAACAGGTGGCAGAGCTTCCATCTGCCTCAGTCTTCACCAGTAAACTGGATACTGGGACATCCAGAAGTGTCTTCTGCCATGGCTTCTGATCAAGTCTGTGAGGAGCACCTTATGCTTGGGAGGGTTGATTGGCCTGCCTCTCACCACCACCATCACGGCTTCTGCAAGGCTATGTGTGTGTCCTGGCACTCCAACACTCAGGAAATAAAACAAAAGCAAATGAAGGAAGACTTCCTCAGAAGAGTGGTTCACAGATTTGCCTCCATATCAAAATCTGTGAACTTCAGATCCCCCGTCATGCCCCACAGCCAAGACATTCTGGGACTTGATAGCAACGGATTTTGAGGTTGTGCTCAGGGTTGCCACATGCAGGTGGGTTTGGAAACAGCTGTTCCAGATGTGTTGTCAGAGAAGAGCGAGGAGCCACTTCCTGTCTTCTGAGAAGTTGGCTTTGAAGACTACTTAGTATTACAAAGAATGATATGTGTGTGTCTGGATGCACGTGAGCACAGGCGCCTGTGGAGACCAGAGGCTTTGGATGTCCCTGGAGCTGGGGTTGCAGGTGGTTGTGAGCTGCCTGGCCCAGATGCTAGGAACCTCACTCGGGTCCTCTGTGAGAGCATAAGCTCTTTAACCTCTGAGCCATTTTTCCAGCCCCTGTTAAGCTTGCCTTAAAAAGTGTTTTTGATAGCATATACTAATTATACATAATAATGGGTTTCATTGTGACATTTTCATACAGGCATGTAATGTACTTTATTCATATTCATCCTTTATTACCCTCTCTGGTCCCTTTCCCACACCCCCTAATTCATTCCTGTTTCCAGCTGGTCCCCAGCCCTTTTCTACTTCCATTTTATGTGAGTGTGGTGCACTGAGTTTCACTAGTGTTGACTGTAGCAGCATGGATGAGGGGTTGTTTACAAGACCATGGACACCTGACAGGGGCTAGACCAAAGAACTTGTAAGACGGCCTTTGCTGAGACTGTCTGGGATGTGCTCCTCCTACTTGCCTACATTATTTGTAACGTGGGAGATCAGCAGCTGATGGCAGACGCTGCTGTGTACATATGGCTGAAAATGGGGTCTCCATCACACAGGCAGGTCTGTAAGCACATTAAGATGTCTTATTTCTTCTGAAAGAGAGACTTGCCCTCATTCTGCTCTGTGTCTCCTTCTCCATCAGGCTGTCTCAGGGCACTTTTGTCTGGCTGGATCTGAAGTCACATAATCTTCTTCAATTGTGACCTTCCCAGTAATGCCTCAGGTTCTCTTTGATAATAGGAGATTAAAAGAGAACAAACCATTTCAAAATGGGTTTACCAGGACCCAACAAGGAGCTATTATTGCCCATTAATTCTGAACACCTCTACTCCCTGGTCTGGGACAGAGTTCTTGTCTCTGGCAGTGTGGCTGTGCTCCCATACAATTAGTCACCCTCCCGACCTGCCCAACTGTGTTGCATGCTTTTATTTCTTATGAATGGCAATGTTCCATTCTCCATCAAGGCTCATGTCTTCCGCCTGGCTATTCTGGCACTTATTTACCCACAGTGAGTCTTCTTCCCATAGTCTCTGTCCACTTCTGAAATGTAGATTGATCTATTTTGTTACTGAGTGAGAAATCGTGCTTTTTGAAGTTGTTTCAAAGAGTTTGGGGAGAAATTTACATATGAGGCAACTCTGAAGCATTCTGCTTCAGCGGCCAGGTTACCAAGGTAGTGGGAGGATCCTGCCTCAGTGGCCATGGTGGGGATGTGATGGGGGGTCCTGCCTCAGTGGCCATGGTGGGGATGTGAGGGGAGGTCCTGCCTCAGTGGCCATGGTGGGGATGTGATGGGGAGGTCCTGCCTCAGTGGCCATGGTGGGGATGTGAGGGGGAGGGTCCTGCCTCAGTGGCCATGGTGGGGATATGAGGGGGAGGGTCCTGCCTCAGTGGTCATGGTGGGGATGTGAGGAGGAGGGATCCTGCCTCAGTGGTCATGGTGGGGATGTGAGGGGGGGTCCTGCCTCAGTGGCCATGGTGGGGATATGAGGGGGAGGGCCCTGCCTCAGTGGCCATGGTGGGGATGTGATGGGGAGGGACCTACTTCAGTGAGCAGGGCAGGGGTGTGGTAGGAGGGTCCTGCTATGCACTGGAAATAACTGTAGGTGACTAAGACCCTTCTACTTGACTTTGGCATAAAGCACACTGGGACTGACTTTCACAGTCCAGCGTTCACATCTGTCCACATCCTCAGGCCAGGGTTGCTTTAATGGTCCCGCCATTCTTATCAATGTGCAAGTTTCTCCTCTAGTAATTATACTCACTGGTGTGTGTGTACATATGCGTGTGTCTATCATCATCTGTCTATCTGTCTGTCTATATCTATCTATCTATCTATCTATCTATCTATCTATCTATCTGTCATCTAGCTATCTATACATCTATGGAAATCATGAAGTTTGGGGGATGTGTTAGGATGAGGTCTAGGGGGAACTGTGGAGGAGAGGAAAGGTGGCTTTGGAAGATTGAAGTACATTGTATACACATAGGAAAAATTTAAGAATAAATACATACTTCATCACATACATATATGTCTCCCTGTATTTGTAAATACATATGCCCATGAATTTTATTCAGAGGTCCTTTATCTGTCTTGCTTATTGCTCAGGCCTTGGCCTTCATGTGTGGGTGTCCAGACAGTGACTGTTTTCCCCTCACCCTTTTAAGTTTCGGGAAAGGCAAAGGTTGATCAAGATGGCTGCCCCTCAGTGCCTTTCTAGATGAGCATTTCCTAGTCACATGACGTAGCAGGAGCCTGGCCCACTGCATAGGGGATTTGCTCAGTTTGACAGATGTTGGTGGCCACAAAACTGACTGTGAGGTTCCCCGGCCTCAGGAGCTATCCAGAATCGCTGGGGCATCAGATTTCCTGGAAGCAGCTGTGAGATGAAGATTCATCTCTGAAAGTGCTGCTGAGGTCCACGTCTGTGGGGACAAATCCACAAAGCAAAGAGTCTCATGGTGGCTGCTGGTGTGGGTTTGCAGAGGCAGGCAAGACTGGCAACTTGGTGTTCTAGAAGCCCAGGTGAAAGGCCCCCTCGAGATGTATCTTTAAAGCTCACGGGAGAGATGGGAGACTGGAGATGGGCAGAGAGCTCCAGGTGCCAGGCTGAATGATGTGGGATGTGTTTGTTCCTGAAGGAAGGTTCTGGGAGATTCTAGAATTGGAAGACTGCCAGAGGACACAGCCCCTAAGGCATGGGTTTATCAGCGTGTCCTGGTCAGAGAGTACTCTAACCACGCTCAATTTGAGCTAAATAAATACATCTTGGGCCTTGATTTAGTGGTGTAAGGATTTTAAAGAATGGAGCACACACTGGCTTTAGCAGAAACAGTCCATTTTATAAAATGTTTTTATTGTGATTCCTCAGCCATAAAGAATCATGAATAAAACAGACACGGGCAGTGCGGGTGTATGATGTCTAGAGTCAGCATGCAGCTCTCGAGAGTGGGTGAGTAGGAGCTTCCCTCACGGGAATTGTTCATGGTTCTCTCCCTTCTTGCTTTGAGGATGGAAGACATTACAAGGAAACCCAGGAAGGCAGAAGGATGGGCTTTCCATTCATCTGAAGACCAAAGCAGCCTGTACCAATTATCATCATTAGGCAGAGTTAATCAATTTAATCATTAATTTAATTTCCTGATTCATTGGCAATAAAAAGCATAACAATGTATATTTGCCAAAATGATTTGCGACCTCCGTTAAAACAGTAATTCAGCAATTAAATACGAAGGGGTCCTATTAATTTGTATTGCTTTTTCTTACCAAAGCAGTTGATGGCAAAGCAGAACAGTCAGTCAGAAATCAGTCCTAATAAAGTGCAGGAGGCACCGAGGGCACCTGGGGAAGGAGAGTCATTGCCAAGGGCAAGCAGTCGGTGTGGAGATGCAAGTGAAATGTTTTAGCAAAGCCGGAGATCTCCTGCGCCTCTGCACACCAAGGGCAATGAGAAAGACCAGCCAGTAGTCCTTGAGAGTCCCTGCTTGGGGCTGGGGATGTGCTCAGTGGGTCAAGTACCTGTTCACAAGTGGGAGGAGCTAAGTTCTGACCCTCAGCACCCACAAGAAAAGCCAGCTATGGAGACCTACTCCTGTAACCCTAGTCTTGGGAAAGTGGAGGCAGGAAGGTCCTGGGGGCTCTCTGGCCTGGTGGCCAAGCCCAAACAGCCAGCTCCAGGTTCAGTGAGAGACCCCCCTGTCAACACTGCAAGGTAAGTAAGTGACTGAGCAAGACAGTCACACATCAGCTTCTGGCATCCGCATGTACCTGTACTACTGAGGAACACACCTGCAGACACATGCAACACACACACACACACACACACACACACACACACACACACACACACGGTGATGATATATTGTGTACTCTAATAAACTTGCCTGAGGATCAGAGGACAGAGCCAGCCACTAGGTTAGACATAGAGGCCAGGCAATGTTGGCCCACACCTTTAATCCTATCATTCGGGAGGCAGAGATCCATCTGGATCTCTGTGAATTCAAAGCCACACTGGGCTACATGAAATTGATCCAGTATAGGAGAGAAATAGAGCCAGGCAGTGGTGGCACACACCTTGAATCCCAGCACTTGAGATCTCATGCCTTTGCTTGGGAAGCACTTTAATCCCAGGAAGTAATATGGCAGGGCAGAGAAAGGTATATAAGGCGTGAGGAAACAGGAACTCTCTCTCTCTCTTTAGACTGAGGATTTCGTAGAGGCAGGAACTAGTGGCTGACGCTCTTTCAGCCTTCACCCTGCTGTCTGGCTCTGGGTTTTTTATTAAAAGACCATCAAAGAGTCTAACAACACTCACACACACACACACACACACACACACACACACACACACACAGAGAGAGAGAGAGAGAGAGACAGAGACAGAGACAGAGAAAGAGAGAAACAGAGACACACACAGACACAGAGAGAAAAGAGCGAGGAAGGACTGCTAAAGGCTAAAGAGGAGAGGTCCAAGTGTTCGCAAAGGCCTTGCTGAGGGCAAAGGGCTGACACAGAGGCAGGCACTCCCTGTAGGTGGTTAGATACTAAGGTGCCCAGCTGGAGAGCAGAAGTTTCAGGCTCACAGTGTCCAGATAGTAGCAGGGTGGAACTAAATTGAAAGAGTCAAGGACTGTAGAGGTGAGGCACATGACCTGATCTGGATGATGGACAGATGGACAGATGATGGTTTCAGCAGGCTGCTTAGCAATGGGAACCATGCTGCGTGAAAGCCTGGGACCATCAGGAGCTCTCTGCCCATCAGTTCCCAGCATGTATGGGATGGCCCGATGACAGGTTGATGAGGCTGTAGCATCACAAATGGCAGGTGTTTTTATGGGGTACAAGGTGCTGTACCCTTCTGCAGTCTGGTATTTGCTATGTTCTTGGTCTCATATGGTATTGGTATATTCATGTGCCCATATGGTCCCATCTGCTTTGATGAGTTTACAGGAGGTACATTTATGTGTGGGAATACATTTTTTATCTGTTCATGCCTCCTGAATGGTGCTGGATAGACAAAGGCGCCTGTCTGCCCGTTACAGGGCAGAGCGGTGTTCCTCTGCATTTGCACTTCACTTGGAGACAAACTGGAGAGCCACCTGGGTGAAGACATGGCCGGAAAGTCACGGTTTCATACAATGGGTGGTAACTTAGCAGGCCGTGGCCTGCTCTCCACAAACCTTTGCTGTGTTTCAAATATGCTCTTTAAGCCACAAGGACGCTCTGGGTAATACTGAGGAAATAATAATAATAATAATAATAATAATAATAATAATAATAATAATAATAATAATAATAATAATAATAATAATACTACTAATAATAAAGCATTCAATTGCTTTTGACTGCTGAAGTTTATTTGGGTGAGCTACTTGAAGCTGAGGAGGCGGCCTCCACCTTCAGGTGAGGGCTACTGTGGGCTCTATTGGGAGATCCTGGATGCCCTGGCCCTGGCTCCCACCCTCTGGTCTATAATCACCTCTGGACAAAACAGAACTAATTTTGAAGAGGTAATCAAAGTGTAGGGCAGGGCCCAGGGGCGACATGGGTGACAGCCTTCGAGGAGACTTCCTTGTGCTTCAACACTGTGTTGCTGTTCCAGGGGAGGCAGTTTGGAAATAAATGAACACTTCTTTCCTTAGGTCTGGAGACTTTGAAAACAGATAATATCAAACATTATAACTCTAAGCATTTGTATACTAAATAAAAAACAAGGATGGCTTCCGTTAAATTAAACTGTGTGGTGAATAGCTCTATCAGACTACTGTGTCTTTCAGCACCCCTGCAAGGTAGAGACTTTATCTCCAATAGAAGAGGAGGCCCTGGAGGTAGGCTGGGGCTCCACACAGCAAAGGCTGCTGCTGTCCAGGTGGTCCCTGAGCTCAGAGGAAGGAGGGCACACTTCCTGTACATCAAGAGCTTTGACAACTGTACTGAGAAAGACAAACAACTTCAAAGACAAAGGGCTGAAGACTTGAATAGCAATTTCAGAGCCGTGAAAGTCTAAATGATTCATAAACATATGAAAAGATCAAATTCGCTGAAATCAGTAGGATGCAAATTAACCTAAGCAGGACGGCCCCTCGAAGCTGCTAAGCAGAGTGAAAGATTAGAGAGAGTATGTGAGGAGGGCTAGGGGCTAGGCTGGTTCCCGGGCGGGCGGGCAGGCGGGCAAGGCATGTGCATGGAACTGCTTGCCTTCACAAAAGCTGTCACAGGGTCACAGATGGCTCAGCTGGTAAGAGTGCCTGCCACCAAGCTTAAGGACCTGAGTCTGGTCCCTGGGACCCACTGTGGAAGAAAAGAACCTACTCCCACCCAAGAGACCTTGTGGCCAGAGAGGAGAGAGGGGTGGTAGATCCTCCCCTCTGTGGCTCAGACGCCCCCTCCCAGCTCTCCAAGCATTTGTCTGCACTGGCTCAGTTCTTAAGAATAGACCTACACGCAGTTATTCAGGGTCTGCTGTTGATTTTCAGGCTGAATATTATATTCCTATCAAAGAAGAACTTATGCCTAGTCACCAAGGTGTCTCCTCTTCCCCTGGCCCTCTGGGATGACTGGAATAGTGAAATCCCTACCTCCTGCCTCCTGGGTTGCTCAATAGGCTTAGTTGAAGTCTCTGTTGACCCTTGCTTGATCCATTCATAAAGGACCAGCAGGAAGGGGCCTGGGCAGGCAACAGTGACTGCGCCTGCCACATCTTCACATGCATGCAGTGTTCTCTTCAGGTATAAAGGTAGCAGGTCAGATCTCAAGCACTGGATGTTCTCACTTGCCAGGAACAGTTGAGAGCAGCGTTTAGTGTAGAGGTTTTGTCCAAATATGCACACAGACCTAACCATGCTTCCTTTAGCTACACCAGTGGAATTAGGATTCTTTTAAGATCCTGGTATAAGTGTTGAGCTAAAGATGTCCAACTGACCTGTTCTTCTCTCTGCAGTAACTGATTACCTAGGAGCCCCTGTTATTATTAGCCCCAGAGTCCTGGTTTCCTCTGCAAAAGCAGCGACTACCCCCCTGCCCCCAGCACCGCCTCTCCCCTGTGCTGTGCTGACTGGCAGTTGAGAGGGGAGTCATGTAAATCAGGCGCAGATGGAAGATGGGGAGTCCAGACAGCATGGGCAGGATAGAGGGGCCCTGTGCACATGGCAGGCTGCCCCACATGTTGTATAGGCTACTGCTCATGGACACAGCTTTTTTTTTTTTTTTCATTCTACTCTAAAAACCAAATGGAACCTTTGCTTTTTAGATAAAGGAGGAAACTAGCTGCCTTCAAATTTTCTTTGGCTCCCCATTGGGGGACTCTGTGATTTGCATTTTAAATGTAAATTCATGTAAATCAGCACTTATTTTCAGATAAAAATCCACTGAGAACAATCGGGAGTTACTCTCTAATGCCAAGGAGCATTTGATCCCCATACGATTTCTCAACGTATGGATTAAGCCTGCAATAAAAATGGTGCTGTCATAATTGAGCATGAAGACAACTGACCCTGCCATAGGAATAGGAAAATGTATTCACAAAGCTTTTCCCCACATTTGAGACGAAGTCAGCCTATGTGCCAGCTCAGTCAGTTGGCTGAGGCAGGGACTGCCCATCCTCTCACGGGTCCGTGGCACCCTAGTTGGCCAGTAGACCAAAGAAAACACCTCATCCCTGGGCAGTTTCTTGCCAGCTGAGGCCTTTAGTTTCAGTAAGTTCAGAGAGTGCAGTGAACTCTACCTGGAGGTAGACTTTCCACCAAGTTGATTCCCATGGAGCAGAAGATACTGTGAAGGAAGTGGTGGCCATCGTCTGGTCATTGAAAACAAGTGATCACGAGATGCAGGGGACCTTGAACTCTTACTGCACCTTCAGAAAATCGCAGGGAAGAGATGCTTCTGAAAGCTGAAGTGGGGGGGTGCTTCTGAAGACAGCAGCTTAAGTGTGCACAGCACCATTGCTTGGAGTGAGCGGCAGGAAAATAAAAGCATCCTTGGGAGAAAAAATTTGTCCCCAGGTCAGATGTGGTTATGGACTGATTTTGAGGAAGCTCCTTTTACAGTGCTTCAGGATATGCAGGTGGGAAGCACTCGGAACAGGACAGAATGCTGAGGGCAGAGGGCTCCATCCACTGTGGTTTGGATGTTCCGTCTGGAACCCATGCTGGCATGTGTTTAACTGCCACTGGCATGGCAAGAGGTGACAGACCTTGTGGAAGATGATTAAGCTTTGGGAGCCCTGCAGGAGGGGTAGCTATGAAAATGCAGCCCTCCTCTTCTCTCTGGGCAGAGTCTTCTGCCATGTTTCCACACCCAAGAGGGTCCTCAAATGTACAGACCCTAATCTTGGATTCCTCAGCCTCTACAACTATTAAGCAAACACACAACTGTTGTTTATCAATTACTCAACTTGTGGCATTCCATAACAGCTGCAGAAAACAGACCAGTCAAGTGAAGAAACACCCCACAGAGTGGAAGACAAACTTTCTAACTACACATCTCACTGAATATCATTATCTAAGATCCATAAAAGTGGAAAACCTTAAAAACCAACAAATTAAGCAATTTAACCAATAAGCAGGCCAGTGGAATAAACAGATAATTATTTAAAGATGAAATACACATGGCCAGTAGTCAATACATTTAAAAATGTTCAACATCACTAGCCATCGGGAAAATGCAAATTAAAATAACGTTGGGATTCTAAGTCATCGCAGTGAGAGCGGCAGCCATTAAGAAAACAAATAACATTAGATGCTGGCAAGGATGTGGAGAAGAGCGAGCCCCTATGCCCTGCTGGTGGGGATACAGATAGTCTGGTCACTAAGGGAATCAATACAGAGGCCCTCAGAAACCTAAAACTAGATCCACTACGAGATCCAGCTTAACACTGCTCGGTAGTTGCCTGAAGGACTCCAGGTAAACAGATCACAGGCATGCTGCACACTGGATGTTACTGCAGCACCCTTCACAATAGATAAGTTATGGAATCAGCTAGGTGTCTATCAACAGGGGAATGGATAAGGAAAATGCGTTCTATAGATGCAATAGAATTTAATTCAGCCATAGAGAATAATGCCATGATTTTACTTACAGAAAATAATGGATACAATTAGAATAAGCAAATTAAGTCAGACACAGGAAGACAAATGACACATTTTCACTCACTCATTGATACATTTAATAATGTGTGTATATAGAATGTGAAAGTAGAAATGAGAATGGTGAGGTGATTAGTGGAAGGAGAGAAAGGGGAATGTGGGGAAAGATATATCTTTAGGAAGCCCAGGGCCACGTGCAACAAACCCACACCAACTAAAAAGCAAGATGCCCGATCACCACTTAATAGACAAAGTGTGGACGCAGACAGCACTAAGATTGGTCAGAGAGCTGGGCAAAGCAGTACTTACCTGTCATCCAGCACTTGGGAGGCAGAGGCAGGTGGTTTGTGGCCAGCATGGTCTACTAGAGAGTTCTAGAACACCAGGACTATGTAGAAAGACACAGAGAGAGACAATGCTTAGGGGCTGGGAAGCGGCTCAGTGGTGACCAGCACTGTTACTCAGCGGTGACCAGCACTGTTACTCAGCAGTGACCAGCACTGTTACTCAGCGGTGACCAGCACTGTCACTCAGCGGTGACCAGCACTGTTACTCAGCGGTGACCAGCACTGTTACTCAGTGGTAACCAGCACTGTTACTCATGTGACCAGCACTGTTACTCAGCGGTGACCAGCACTGTTACTCAGCGGTGACCAGCACTGTTACTCAGGTGACCAGCACTGTTACTCAGGTGACCAGCACTGTTACTCAGGTGACCAGCACTGTTACTCAGGTGACCAGCACTGTTACTCAGTGGTGACCAGCACTGTTACTCAGGTGACCAGCACTGTTAGTCAGGTGACCAGCACTGTTACTCAGCGGTGACCAGCATTGTCACTCAGTGATGACCAGCGCTGTTACTCAGTGGTGACCAGCACTGTTACTCAGTGCTTAAGAAGACTAGAGTTTGGTCCCCAGAACCCACACCAGGTAGCTTACAATTGCCTGTATTCCAGCTCCACAACACCTGCTGGTCTCTATAGGCACCTGCATAAATGTTTATATACACACATGTACACAGACGCACACCACACACACACACCACATGCACACACATACCACACATACACACCACACATACACACCATACATACATACCACACATACATCACACACACATCACACACATACACACACACCACATACACACACATCATATACACTTACACCACACACACATACCACATGTATACACACACACACACACACACACACACACACACACACACACACATCATGTACACACACACAAAGAAATCTTAAAAATAAAAAATAAAATAAAAAAAGACAGTGGGGAAGCATTTATCAGACCACATTGCAGTTTCCTGTCCATGGAGCACATTTTCCAAGAACACACTGAGGCATTGTTTGAATGGCCCCGGTGACAACTGGGGTTATTTCCTATTACAACCTCTAATCCACATCCATTTTAAACAAAACAAAACAACTAGCTTTAAAGGGGGAGAGTAGTTCTCTCTGGCATTGCTTTCTACCACTTTTCTTCTGTGCCTGGGGATGTGGGGAGAGAGAGAGACAGACAGAGAGAGAGAGACAGAGACAGAGACAGACAGACACAGAGACAGACAGATACAGAGAGAGAGACAGACATAGAGACAGACAGAGAGAGGGCAAGAGAGACACACACAGAGAGAGACAGAGAGAGAGGGAGAAAGAGACAGACAGAGAGATATGAAATGAGAAGTTGCCTCTATTGAGATCTGGCTGACTCCCTAGGGTGGGAAAACAATGGCTTAGATGGAGTCTGTTGGACATAGCATCCCTCAGGCTGAGTGAGACATGGAAAAGGGAGGTGGGAGCAGGTGGAGGTTCAATTAACAGGGAGAGCTGCTCGTTAGTGGGGAGGGGAGGGGTCTGCTGGTCTGTGGGGCTAAAGAGGCAGACCCCTTAGAGGGAAAAGATGGGCGAATTAGCAGGGATTGGCATTCAAATGCAGACAGAAAGACTTTATCTAAATCTCCATGCTTATTCCCCTAATGAGAGCCAATAAATTAGTGGTCCCACCAGAGAGAGAGTCCTCAAATTGAGGGAAAGGGGCAATTTGAGAAGAGAGGTGTCTGCAGAGAGCATTGGTCATCCTGCAGTGTTTGGAAAACTGTGATGAGGAGGAAGAGGTGGTGGGAAATGATTTTCCTCTGCTGATACAAGAGCAATTCTCAAGAATAAAAGGGGGCCATGCTGTGGAGGAGGCCCACCAGATGTCCCTTCCACATGGTAACACTCAAACAAAAGACGTGATCTCAGAGGACAGTGGGATGTGTGGGGCTGTGGACTGGGAGGGACCAGGGGCAGGTGGAGACTGGGGGCCAGACCAGTATCCCTGCTAGGACATGTGAGATCTGGAGACCCGCTTCAGCACAAGCCTGTGTCCATCTCGCCTGGCATTCTTTCCCCAGTTAAAGAGGGCCAGGGCTGGAGGGCAAGATGAACCCTGGCGGCCAGAGGCAGCAAGGCTCTTAGGAAGCGGAACTCCAGAGGTGTGGTCCTCCTTGGGGGCAGGGGACAATCAGCTGTGCTGGCTTTACTTCCTCATTGTAGTCGAGGGTTGGTGGCCCCTCTGAGCCCCCCTCTCCACTGTTCCTCTTCTGTCCCTTCAGCTGGGCTCTCTCTCCTGCTCCCTCCCAGTCACTCTTCTGAAGCAGCAAACACAGACATCTGTGACCTGGACATGCTAGTTACAGACTACATCAGGAAGAGTATTTCTAATATGTGAAGCGCAGGGACGCTGCCCGCCTAATGCTGAGCCGTTGTTGTGAGTGAGGACCACCCTGGGCTCTTGGTGCCCTTCAATTTCTCTTGTCTTTAACACTCAGTGTTTTAGAGCAATATAATGGAAGGAAACCTCACTTCTTGGACTTTTTCTGAGGTTGGGCAGAGAGTAAACGTGCCATGGTTTCTCTCCCCTAATCCTCTTGTAAATCTGAGTCTCTCCTCTGATTTCACTTGCCCACTCAGCTCTAACCTGGCCAGGTTTGGTGGTGAGGTCTTCTCAGCAGTTATCAGGAGTGGCCATGCTTGCTCAGTGGAGGGGATGGGAACAATCAACAGGTCAATCACCGAGCCTGCACAATTAGGCTGTAGGAGCTATACACCCTGGCGACCAGATGCATCTTTGACTTGAGCTCATTTTGCTTATGTCCACAGACATTGTAAAAGTCGAGGATGCTGTGGTGTCTGGGGTGAGATGATGTGGGTTGAGATAATCCAGCAGAAATCTCTTCATGATAATGGCCTCACTCCCTCCTCCATATTTCAAAGCCACTGTGGGCTCTTATCAAGTTTGTTCAGGAAAAATGATGAGGTCTACTATTTTAATTCAGAGTTAATTTGCATATCATAGAACAGATTCCATAAAACTATATATTTTAATTTCTGGGGGTAGTGAGATGGTCACATGGCTATAACAACTGGTTCAAGTGCGATCATTTTTATCACTCCAAAGAGAAATGTACACATTGGGAGGCGTGGTCCTCTCCCCTCCCCGTTAATCTACCATCACCATTAACTGACTTGTCCTGGACAGACATGCTGTGTAAATGGAGTCGCGTGGTGCATGTTTGTTAGCTGGTTTTTCACTTAGCACAGTTGTCTTTCTGATCCGTTGTGTGGAGCCCTGCTTTAGTTTTTTTGTGCCTGCCTAATGCCGTCCTGCTGTAGTCTTGGTGAGCCCCGACGATGCTTGGCTGGTTCTGCCTTCGCTCAGAAGGACGTAACCTCTCCCTTTTCTGTCTCTGTCTCTTCCTCTCAGAGCTAGCCAGAGCCTAAGTGCTCCTCCTCTGGCACTTGGGTTTCCTTTTTCTTTCTGTAAAGCGCCCCTTCCCACCCGGCAGCTGTTTGTCTGCCCTGTGGCCGACCCCATGTTGGATTAATTCGAGTGGCAGGACTTCTCTTCCTTCCCTGCTCAGCTCCTCTTCTGAACAGCTGCCAAGATGCCAGGATTTACAGATTGTGTTCACTGAGGCTTTGCTTTTAAATTATAATGAAATTTCTCTGGGCTTCCAAAAATAAAAATAAAAGTAATATTTTACTCTATGCATGCACTGCATTTTGTTATCTCTACATCCAATGGATAGACATTTGGGTCATTCTACTGTTTGGCTGTTGTTAATATCACACACACACACAACTGTTGGCTGTTGTTAATATCACACACACACACACACACACACACACACACACATATATATTATATACACATTTTTCCTGTAAATATGTTTCACTTATCCTAAGACACAAGAATTTTATGTTCAACGTCAAAAGGCCTTCTAAATGCTTATCATATGGTGATACCATTTACTACATTCAACTGTTAGGGTAACAGTTTTTCCTAAGGTAACAGGACCTTAGAGCCATTCTAAATAAATGTCAAATGCAGCTCTGATTTGTTGTTCCTTGATCATCAATGACATTACATATCCTGTGCATGTGTGTGTGTCTGTGTGTCCCCATGTGTGTGTCCATGTTTGTGTTTGCGTGTGCACCCATGTGTTTATTTGTGTGCATGTACAGCTGATAAATCTTTTTCAGTGAAATTCCTATCTTCATCTTTTGCCTGCATTTTAATTTTTTTTTTTTTTTTTCGAGACAGGGTTTCTCTGTGTAGCTTTGCACCTTTCTGAACTCATTGTACCAGTTGGCCTCGACTCGCAGAGATCCGCCTGCCTCTGCTTCCCGAGTGCTGGGATTAAAAGCGTGTGCCACCACTGCCCGGCTAGGACATTTTAATTTTTTTATTTGTCCTTTTATTGTTGAAATTAAAATGTTCCATAGATTTAGCTGTGATACAAGACTTATAGTGGATAAATTATTTCCCATGCTCTTCAGTCTGAAAGTCTTTTGACTTTCCTAATAACAGTACTGATGAAGAAAGTTTGAATCTTTACTGAAAGCTTTGAGCAACTTTTTCTAGAAAGGCTTACATCAGTGGTTATGAACTTGCTTTCATTAACAAACCCCTTAGGAGGCATCTTTAATTTAATTTAATGAGTTAAATTAAATATTAAGGAATGGGTTTTGTTGACTGAGCTGTGGAAGTCCACAAGCTGTGGTAATACGTAAGATTCTTTTCCTCCAGGTACCAGCTTTACCCCAGGGATGATACTGTCCCTCTCCCTTGGCGAATGTGTGGGTCAGGTCACCACTTTGTTCTTTACTTAAGGAGAGTCAGAATACAGAAGATGATCTGAGCTGCCCTTTGTGCACTGAGTCTACTCCTGTACCCGAGAACTCTGCTTTATCCACGAGCCTTACCTGGTCTACTTGGCCTTGGGATCTGTTATCTCCAGGAAACCTTCACCAACAGAAGGAGGCTGAGGTGGTGGTTTCGCCTCCATCACCCGCTATGGATGAGAGGCTCTGATCATCCCTAGCATATTGATTGACTTACCCAATTTACCACCTAATTACACAGCCTGGGCTCGCATGGCTGTGTTTCCATCTGCCCATCTTACTTGATTACATTTTCACACAGTGCACGTCACTGGAACTTGTTAATCCTGGAATATTGATGCAAATTGCTCTGCCTACTTCACTTTCGGATCCTACGCTGCACCCAATGTGACTGGATCTCAAAACTGCTTTAGAGGATGCGCTGCTTTGCTACAGCAACTGTGCTTTCCTGGCTTCATGCAGGTGGTATTCACAGGGTCGAAGTTCCCCGACAGCTGCATCTTACAGTGACACACCAGTGAGAGTTTTCAAATATCTGGGATAGAGCCCTGGGCACTTAGACGGGAACCGGATGCAGAGTGCCTCCTTAAACTGTCAGGAACTAGGTACTCCTGGAGGCCTCCTGCTTTAGAAAGACAAAGCAGGTAAGAACTAGCCAGCCCCATGCATCTTCAGACTTGTGGACTCCTAAGAGCTGCGAGCGAAGTCAGGTGAGTGGTGATGAATCGAAGACAGAACTGTGTGAAGCCGGCAGAGATACGGTGTTCTGGGAGGAAGCTATGGAACGCCAGTGCTGGAACCGTTGTTTTTCCTGTGGGATTTGGAGACCTCTTCTGTTTCAAATGAGTGCCTAAAACAGCACGATCAGAAGTTGGGGTGAGCTGATGTTTTTCTGTTGCCACGGTAACTCACCACAACCAAGGCGACTTATAGAAGGAAGGGTTTATCTGGGTTCGCCGTTCTAGAGGGTTGAGTCCATCATGGCAGCAAGTAGCAGAAGGTTCGCACTTACCTCTTCAGACACTAGCACGAAGCAGAGAGGGCACACTAAACGCGGCGTGAGTCTTTAGACGGCCAACGTCTGCCTCTGGTGTCAAGACTACCTCCCCACACAGCGCATCAACTGAGGACCAGGTGTTCCAACGCCAGAGAGCGCGGAGGACTCCTCTGATGTAAACCGCCACAGCTGGGGAGATTGTTCAGTGGGAAGGAACACTTGCTGCACCAGCATGGAGGTCTGGGTTTGCATCTCAGCACCCACACACAACCCTGGGTGTGTCTGTGCACATATCTGTAACACAAATCCGCGCCACTAAGAAGGCTGGAATTCACTTCCCATCCGGTTTAGTAAATGCCAGACTCAATGTGAGGCCCTATCTTAAGAAAATAAGACAGAAAGAGATGTTCTCCTAGCCTCTGCAGGTGCACATACCCTCATATGTGTCCATATACAACACATGTACATACATCACACACACACACACACACACACTCACACACACACAGAGAAAGAGAGAGAGAGAGAGAGAGAGAGAGAGAGAGAGAGAGAGAGAGAGAGAGAGAGAGGAATGGAGTTTGGGACTCAGTGGATATTCTTGGGGATGTGCCCTGTCACTTGGAACACTGATGCTCAGTTCGTCAAGGGCTCCTGGAGGAAAAGGTGTGTTCTCTGACAAGATCCCTTTGAATAGTTTCACTCAAAAATCTCTTTAAGAGAGAGGCTGGTGGGTATCTGTAACTCCAGGCCATGCTACTGTGTTCTGTGACATTTCAAAGCTCCTTGTCAGACATGTTACAACTTCATTTCTCTCTGACCTCCCTGAATACCACGAACAAACCTGTGAACCTTCACCACCGACAGCCGTCCTTAGAAACTTGGCCCAAGGCACGGTGGGAGTTGGAAGCTATTTAAGCAGCAAGACTTTGGGACATAACACGTGCCTTGTTTTTTTGTCTGTCCCTCTCTTGTCTTTTCTTTCCTTCTCTCTCCCCATTCTCTGTCTGGTGAAGTCTCCATTATTGCGTGCTTTTCTTGTTCTTCTATCTTTATTCACGCATGAAGAGGGTGGTTGAATGTGTTGGTAGGAGAGAGACAGAGGTGGTCACTACCAGACTTACTGCCAAGAGTCTCAGGAGAATTTGTGACCTTCCTTGCTGCTGTAAACAGACCTGGTTACTGGATCCAGTAATAAGTGACTATAAAGGAGTCTGGCGTCTAAGGGGTGTCCTCCAAGGAGAGGCATGGCATAGTCTCTGTTGAGTATGGATCACGCTTGAGAAGAGGATGCACTCCTCTTCTCAATCAGAGCTGCCATGGCATGGGTCCCTTGAGTGACACTTAAAGGTCAGCAGGGCTGGAAGAGTCCTGCCAAATCTAGAACCTAGTGCATACTGGTTTCACACTTGAGACCCTTCAGAGGCTTATGAGCAATGCCAGGTTACCAGCAAAGAGGTGGGCTTAAACAGCCTTCAGTGAGCTCCCCAAAAGACTCATAAGATCTCTACCACCACCATGAGCCGCAATGAAGGTTTGGATCTTCTGCAGGTTGAGGAACATTTCTTAGGGTTTAGGGCAGAGTTGTTCTGGGGCACCCATGTTGGGGTTTCCCTGTAAAGAACCCAGGAAATCTGAACCTTTTTAGAAGAATCATAAAGTGTTCAGATTCCTAGGAGTCTTTAGGCCTTCCCTTCTCAGTGCCCAGAGGCCTCAGAAATAGATGACATCTTTTATTATTAGGAGCATTTGATGTTCCAAGCTGACTTGTATGTGAACAGGACTTCTAAAAATACAAGAGGGTGTGCATGATCCTCATCCTTAGGAGAACAGCAGGGTACCTCCAGAACCTATGTTCTGCCTTTTATATCTGACTTTGCTCACTGGATAAGATACATCTTCAGATGACCTAATGAGAACAGAAGCTGTCTGTTGCTAAGTGACAGAGATGTGGCCAGGTCAGAATAGTGGCTGAAATGACTGCTTCCAAGAACCTATGACTTTTTGTTTGCATATGACCTCTTTCTGCTGATCCTCTAGAGAACTGAGCATAGCCAGTCCAGGTCAGGGCAAACCTGGCCTATTGTAGGAGGCACTTTCTTTCCAGAGAGGGTGAAATGGACACAGGGTGTAATTACAGCTTGTGTTCCATGGCTCCTCCCTTTCATCATCTTCGCTTTTTTGCTGGTAGTACCGACTGTTGTACATCCCCATTTTCAAAAAGTGCCTATTATCTTCCACCAGGAGGGAAAGGGATTAATGCTCTCAAGGACTGCTGTAATTCATTATTACTAGTACTTCTTAGTTATTTCTTTGACAACAAATATCTTAATTATGGTGTTCTCTGTCCACATTGGGGGGAAGTTGAGTGCTTTTGGATTGCTTCTAAGTGTTAATCATTCAGAGGCAGACATGTGCTCATTAGTAAGGTGCATGTGCACAAGATTTGAAAACCCAGGAGGATGTTTTTAAAATGGACACCATGAATCACCATCTGTAGGTCAAAGTCAATGCTCAGAGGAACTGACAACATGTCTGCTCTTCATTCAGTTATTATCTACCATCTAGTATGTGGAAAATCCCTTGCTAAGTACCACAAGGTGTCATGAGGTAATGGGATCTAGTATCTCTGACCATAAACAGCTCCCCACCTAATGAGGTAAGACTGCAGTACACACAAGGATGCTGCAACCACTCTGCTAAAACTACAGCATTCTATGAGCTCATTCTGTCAGCAGTGGCCACATGGGTTGGCATCTTAGGTGAGAACAACTCCATGCACATGAGGTAGAGCTGGGCATCAAATGTACTTTTGTATAGGGATTCCTAACTATCTTAAAGGCATTTATTGAAAGGGCAGTATTTCCTCACTCATCTTTAGTGTCACCCCGAGCTTATGTCAAGATCCACTCATGAACAGGGTTTATCTAGGCACAGTTTTCTTCTCTAGACCCTATGAGTCTATCCGTGAACCAAAAGCACACTATTCATCCACAGAAGCCTTTGTAGTAAAGCCTTAGATTCCATATGCAACTCTCTTTCTTTACTGACTCATAAAGTCCAATATCTCTTAATTCCCGTATTCGTCAGTTTCCGTCACTGTAATGAATGTGGGATCATGAACTTCCGGAGGACAAACACTTTGCTCACAGGTGAGCTCGACAACAGGGTTGATCAAGGGATGTGCTGGCAAGGCTGTTCAGGAGCGCAGAGGCACACTGAACAAAGTGCTCTGATCGTGACCGAAGGCAAAGAAGACAAGAGGAAGGGACTGGTGTCCCAAACATCCCTTCAAGAGGCTGCCACCAAAGACTTAAAGACCTCCCTTCAGACCCACCACCCACAGGGCTCATGGCCTCCCACAGTGCCACCCTGCACACTAGGCCTTTGGCACATGGGCCTTGAGGGAGCAGTCAACATGGAAACTATAGCAACTCTCATATAAATTTAGAATAATTTGGTCAAGTTTTTCAAAATTCTTCTTTGATATTAATTGGGTTTAATTGATTCTCTAAGTAAAATTGGGAAGAATCTTTGTAAAATCGAATGTATTGGCTGATGGTTTTCATTTTCTTGAGTTTTCTTCTAATATGTCTTAATGACATTCAAAAACATCCTTATTTAATTATTGCATGGTTTTTAATTATTTCATCATTATTTGCTATCATAATTAAAGGTTTTCATTTTTGTTTTTGCTTTGTAGCATTTTTGTTGTCATATAAAATGAATTTGTTTTCATACATTTTGTTCAAACAAACTTTAATTTTTACTAAATTATTTTGTAAGTTCTAATCAGTTATTTATGGATTTTTTTTTCTGTGTAAAACTTGTGTCTCCAAGACAAATTATTTCTATTTCGTTTTCGCTCTGTGGTGGTGTGAATAGGCATGGCCCCCATAGACTCATGTGTTTGAATGGTTGGCCTATAGGGAGTGGCACTATTTGGAGGTGTGGCCTTGTTGGAGGAAGTGTGTCACTGGGGGTGGGCTTTGAAGTCTTAGATGCTCAAACCACACCCAGTGTGGTTCTCTCACTTCCTGCTGCCTGTGGATCAAGATGTAGAACTTACAGCTCCTTCTCCAACCCCATGTCTGCCTGCCATGATGATCATGGACTAAACCTCTCAACTGTAAGCCAGCCCCAATTAAATGTTTTCTTTTTTAAGAGTTGCTGTGGTCAGGGTGTCTCTTTATAGCCATAGAAACTCTAAAGACATCCTCCTTCCTTGACAGGTTTTGTGATGCCTTCCCCCACACACTGTAGACCCGGCTGTCTGACCTGCAGCTATGATCCCCCTCCCTCCACCGCCTGAATGCTGGCGTTCTGAGCTGTGCCGCCATGCCTGGCCCTCTCCTTCTAGCTACCTTTCCTTTATGCTTCTAATTCTGCTGTGCCGTGCTGACTTAATGTGCTAATACAACGTTGAAAGAACTATGCCATATAAGGTGATGTGAAATGGTTCCTCAGTTCAAAACAAAAATGTTCATATTGCTACCCACCTGACATGATATTTGCCACTGATTTTATTAAGGAGGGTTTTGTTGTTTGGGTAGGTATTAAGGCCAGGACTTTGTGCATTTGAGGGAGTCACTCTGCCACTGAGGCGAGATCTACACTGGCACTGTTTCCTTGTAGATGGTGTTTGTCAGACCGAGGAAAGGGACTATAGCACCAATTTATTAAGCTGTCTATAATTTTTATCATGAAAATTCCACCAAATGCCATATCCATACCTGTGACTTTTCTATTTTTCTCTTAATACTTTGTACCAACGAGCGATGACTGTGAACCAGCCTTCCATGGTGACCTGAGACTTGACAGACTCAATTTGTCCATCATCTGTGTATATCTTGCTCATTATAGTTTCATCTGATGTTATCACTGTGCGTTATGGGAAAATCCTGTCGACAGGGAAGTGCTGGGCACTTGGGTTTGGGCGTTTCAGGACTTTGTGGCACTTTGGTAGAACTCTCCGTACCCTTTTTCTCAGAACTTCTTGTATATTAACAATAACAAATTTTTCTTCCCTCATTTGCAAATTATATGCATTTCTGTTTTTATTATTTTTTCCTAGAAATTATAACATGGTTACTTTTAAGACAGTTCAGTACTTTTATCCTTTTTGCTGACAAAGGTCTTCATAATTTGGACTCATTTTAATCTTCTATTTTTTATGATTATTGTAGTTTCAACTTGTTTGTTTTTTCCTCAAAATACATTTTAACTTTTACATTGCAGATTTCATTTGAATGTATGCATGCATTCCATTTTCTTGGAGCTTATTTCCCTCTGAGTGTCAATCACTCCATGTGAGGTACACTCTTCTCTGTCTGACCTGCGTGCTTCGGAATATCTGTTGGTCTGTTATTGTAAGCACTCCATAGTTTTGTTGTGTAAAAGATTGAATTTAGGTTTTATTCCTTCAAGATAAACTTTTATTTATGACCCTCTCCATACTCCCCACACTCATTGAAGGTGTCAGGTGTGTGACTTCTGGTTTATTGGTTGTATAAAGGTGTCAGCTACTATTCTCATACCTTTAAAGGAGCCTCTGTGTCTGTGCTACTCCCCCCTACCGCCACAAGCTCACACACATGCGTGTGCAGACACACACACACACACACACAGAGGGTGTCTATACTACTCCCCCACCGCCACATGCTCACACACATGCGTGTGCAGACATACACACACACACACAGAGGGTGTCTATGCTACTCCCCCCCACTGCCACAGGCTCACACACATGTGTGTGCAGACATACACACACACACACAGAGGGTGTCTATGCTACTCCCCCACCCACAGCCACACACTTGTGCAGACATACCACACACACAGATGCTATGCACTCCCCCCACTGCCCCCCCACATGCGTGCAACACACACACACATACACACACACACACACACAGAGGGTGTCTATGCTACTCCCCCCCCCACTGCCACATGCTCACACACACGCGTGTGCAGATGTATACACACATACAGAGAGGAGAGTATTTTCCCTGGACACTGTTATGGTTTCTGTCTTGTTTGTCTGCCCCTGCTCTCTTTCGCCTAGAATCAAACACAGGTCATAGGATAAACTGAGTCTTATTTTTCTGCTTAAAATGGTGTTATGCTAAAACAGGCTTGGAGAGCCAAGAGAGGCACCACAGGAGTGAGGACCAGGAGAGGAAGACAACAGAGAGGCTCTTCATCAGAGCCAGGTGCCTAGAGAATGAGTACCATGTCAAGAAGCGAAATGCAGGGCTGGGGAAGAACGCGCCACGGAGAGTCAGAAGCTGTACCAAGTTTATGTAAATTACTTTTTTAATATCTCCAGTTCCCAGCACATGTCTTGAAATGGAGAGCTCGATCGCACAAGGTTTCTAGCATTAATTCTTGTCTTCTATAACTGCAGAGAAAGAGAGAGAGAAAAGACTGCTAAAGAATGAGCCTCAACCATGAGATCACAATTATAGTGTGGAAATTTCCTGAAATTAAGAAAGAATGTTGACGTTCAGTTTCTTCATGGGATTTGAACACATTGTGAAATTTACTGTGAAAAGGGGATTAAACAAATGAAGTCAGATTTTTATTTCACTTGGATGGGACATAATACATGAGATAGTCACCTTAAAATTCTAAGAATTACTAAATTTCCTCGTAGCCTTTTAAGAATGTGAATAATGAAAAGTGAGTTTCATTCCAGTGGCTTAACTCTCTGCTAATTAATTATGCTTGCAGACATCCAAGTGAGTGAAGTATAGTGCCCATCGATTTCCAGGATGTATGCAAGGCAGGGAAGAGCCTCCCCAAGGAGCAATTTCAATACATCGATGCGTGCGGTGTGTTCCGCTCTCTGTACTGGAGCTAATGCACACCTGGATTCTCATTGTGTTGGAGTTCTGACATGCCTTATTTGTCTGTACTCTGGTGATGAACTGTTGCCGTGGTCTGAATATGCCCCCTCTGCAATCAATCCAGGTGTTGGTGATGGGAGAGTTTTAAGAGGTGGGGTTCTTAGAGGTGACTGGGTCACAGGGGCTCCTTCCTCATTTATCAGGTCACGTGCTCTTGTGAGAGGATGTGATAGAAGAAGGCATTTAACCCTTGACCTTGCTTGTGGAAGGACACAGCTTCCCTCCCTCAGCAGGACTCCAAGAGCCACCACCTCGGTTCTGGACTCTCAGCCTCCATGAGGATCAGAAACTCACTCCCGTTCTTACCAGATAATGTTGTTTCAGCAGCTCAAGTGGACAAAGACAGCTGGCCTATTTATCTGAGCAGGAAGGAGGTTCACTGAGCTTTTACAGTCTGTCAAGTTTCCTCCTGCCAGCTCCCTGCATCTCTTCATTCTCTTATATCCCGCCGGAGTCTGAGATGAAAACACACTGAAGCCATCAGTTCTCACAGAGACCAGTGTTCTCAGATCTCATTTCCTGGCTTTGGGGAACAGCTGTGTGGCCTTTTTAGCCCTTAAACCAGAGGCCCTGTGCATGGCACCCCTTCCCTTTCTCCACACTCTTCCTGGGTCAGCCCATTCCTCCCCAGACCATGTCTGCTGTGAGAAATGTGCCCACCCCAGCATTCTGACACTGAGCTAAAAGGAGACTCTGCATAGACTCCAGTCCACCAGGTAGGAAATAATAAGCCTTATGGGAAAAAGTGTGTCTACAGTGTGAGCCACCCTCCCAGCTCTGGGCTAGCATAAGGATACACACACACACACACACACACACACACACACACACACACTCATGTGTGTGTGTATATGTATATGTATATGATGTGTTTATATATGTATGTGTATATGTATAGTGTGTGTGTGTGTGTGTGTGTGCGCGCGCGTGCGTGCACACCATGAGGCTAAATTATCTGACCGTTTTGTAGTCGGGCATGTCTTCTGCATGGGATCAGTTTCAGTCTGACTTGACACTTCTTTAGATGAAAATAAACAATCTGTTTGGTGTTAGACATTCAGGATCTCCCCTTGCAAGTCATAATGATGGTTGCACTGCCCAAAACAGAAGATTTGAGGGGTGAGGCGGCAGGAGCCCATGATGCTTCTCATCATAGCCTTTGTTTGCAGAGAGGGTCCTAGGTATGGTTACTCTGACATATGAAATGGTTGCTCTCATCTTTCTGAGTTGCCCAGTGTTGTGATTTGAGTATGAAACCATCCCACAAAGGCTCATATGCGTGAACACTTGGTCCCCAGTTGGTGACGCTTTGGAGAGGTTAAAGGACCTTTAGGAGGCGGAGCTTTGTGTACATCACCACAGGGGTTTTCGCCCCGTTTTCTGATGTCTCTTTGCTTCTTGGGTGAGGTTGAAATGTGCTCATTGGGACAGCCAAGATGGTCTCCTGCTCCTCCTGCCGTGCTTTCCCCAATGTGATGATTCCCTTTGGAACTGTTAGTGAAAAGAAAGCCTTTTCTCATCCAAGTTTCTTCTTGTTGAGGCTTCCTGTTACGCCACAGGAAAGCAGCTGCTATCCCACGGGAGTGGAATGAGTGTGTCGCCCTCATCTGGCACTTGCCAACCACGCGATAGAGTGGAGATGATGCCGTTCCCAGTTGGGAGACACTGGTGTCTGTCGTTGATGGTCTCGGACTGCCGTCCCGAGGGAGCAGCGTTGAGCTGCTGTGCGCTTGACAAGCAGCTTATCTGGAATTTCAAAAGAATTCCCTTTACTGTCACCGCAAAGACACAGAATTATAGTTACCTTAACCAGAGGGGAAACTCTCTGGTTGATACTTTATTTATTTATTTGTTTGTTTACTTATTAATTAGTTTGTTTGATTACTTATTAATTTATTTATTTTTGCGTGTGGGAGCCAGAGGAAACACATCATGGATCTGAGGTAGGACTCTGCTCTGTGCCAGACAGTGGTGTACAGTTTAATCCTAATGAAAACTGACTATGACTATTACAAATTATTTTGTTTGGCAGATGATAAAACCCAAGGGAGCATCAGCATGGCCCTTCCTTCCCTAGTCTTCACCTCCTTCTCCAGGCTGGGCTCTGGGTAGTCGGGTGCCCGGGTGAGAGACAGGGTGCAGTGGAGAGCACCGTAAAATCAGGTGCCCAGAGCCCGCAGAGACGGCCAGGATCATACTCGTGGTGTGATACTCAGACTTTCTGTCCGACATTACAGATGAGCAGGGGCATGACCAAGAGTACACCATAGTCACAAGGCGAGGAATCAAATAGTCTGCCTCCTGCCTCCTGACTGACCTCTTGTGTCTCCCCAGCACGTGGGTGCAAATCCTAACTTCCAGTGTGATGGCGTCAGGTATGGCCTCTGGAGGGAAACAAAGGCCGATCCCTCACGGCATGGGGTTAATGCCTTCCATGGTTTGAGTAAGATCTGTTCCTGTCAAACCTCATGCTGGGGTTTAAATTCTCCATGAAGTGATGTCACAGGAATGTTACAAGGGCCCAGTGGGAGATGTCTGGTGTGTGGGGGGGGGGGCGCGGGCAGAGCCTCCATGGGTGGACTGATGCCTGTCTGTGTGAGTCTTCTTTCTCCTCTAGGCTGGACTATACCTCTGGAGCTGGCTGCTGTGAAGTTCATAAACGGGCCCACCCTTCCACCTGCGTCCACATACCCCTCTGCTTTCTGTCATAGGTCAGTGAAGCATGGCTACCTCAAGGCCCTTGGCAACCCACACTGTAACTCACACTCGGGTCCCTTTATAAATGACCCAGTCTCAGGTAGCGTGTGATAGCAACAGAGAACAAGCTCAGTATCTTTACAAAAGAGGCTCTAGGGTATTCCCTCTCCCTTCTGCCTCAGGACAGCATAGTAGGAGAGCAGCTGAGGTGACCCGGGAAGCAGATCCTGCTGTGACCCGGGAAGCAGATCCCCGCCAGACAACAGATCTACTTAGTCTTGAAGGTCCACCCACCCGGAATCATGAGAAACAAATTCCTGATCTAAAGCTGCTTGACTTAGGGCTTCATATCATAGAAAGCCTGTAGCTGAAGTTTTCCTGTGTCCACCCGGCTCCTGCAGCCACTCAGACCCATGTAAACACACAAAGACTTATATTACTTACACACTCTACGGCTGTGGCAGGCTTCTTGTTATCTAGTTCTTATGTCTTAAATTAACCCATTTCTATTAGTCTCTACATTGCCACGTGGCTTGTGACTTACTGGTACTTCACTCTTGCTTTTCATGGTGGTGGCTGGCAGCGTCTCCTGACTCAGCCTTCCTGTTGCCAGAATTCTCCTCTCTGCTTATCCCGCCTATACTATACTTCCTGCCTGGCTACTGGCCAACCAGCATTTTATTTATCAACCAAATCAGAGCAGCACATTCACAGTATACACAGAGATTGATATACACAGCAAAAGCTGGACAATGTAGGTTGCCTTTCCCCTCTTCCAAAATCCATTGGATCTTTCTTTGCTGTGAATTGCTATAAACAAACACATGATGGACTTGACTACAATCCTAAAAAAAGTTCCTAGAAAAGAAGGTTCAAGTGTCTCTAAAGCTTGTAAATGTCAAAAAAAGTGGGCCAGTTACTCAAAGTCTTGTTTTAAGAATGTCTGATAAAGAGAGAGGGTATAGCTCAGGTTCCTTTAAGTCTAAGTTGTAGCATGAGTTTTCCTGCCTTGCGCACAGTCAGGACAAATGTTTGTCACCTGCCAGTCCCACAACGGTTCAGACCCAACCAAGTAAACACAGAGACTTATATTGCTTACAAACTGTATGGCTGTGGCAGGCTTCTTGCTAACTGTTCTTATAGCTTAAATTAACCCATTTCCATAAATCTATACCTTGCCACATGGCTCGTGGCTTACAGGCATCTTCATATGCTGCTTATTCTGGCAGCGGCTGGCAGTGTCTCCCCTTGCCTTCCTGTTCTTTGTTTTTTCCTCTCTGTTGGTCCCACCTATACTTCCTGCCTAGCCTCTGGCCAATCAGTATTTTATTTATTGACCAATCAGAGCAACACATTTGCCATACAGAACATCCCACAGCACTAGGTTTTGTAGGACATCAACGATGGTTTCAGCATGAGTGGGGAGACCTGGAGACAAAAGTGCAGTGGAATGTGACTGGACTGACCAACATCCTCCTTAAGTATGTCAAGAAACTATTTCAGCACAGCAAGGCGCAGGAGCAGAAGGATGCTTGAGCTGCTGATCTTAGGTGACCTCTGTGTTGCTTGATGTGCTGACACTCACTCCTAACCAGAGGACTCACTAGCTGGCTTCCCGGCTCAACAGCATTTCATTCCCTTCTAGATGATTAATCTAACATCACATATCACGGCCCGAAACCTAGCTGTTCCCAATCTTTGTTTGATTTTTCAAAAATCTAATTGAATTTCATGTTTCTCTTTTTATTTTGAGGATCACCACGGCTCTGTTTGTGTATTACCTTCATGAAGTCACACTGTTAAATCCAGCCTGTGTGAGGGAGAGGGGTCAACGCCATGTAGGGTCCAGTGCTGCCTACGCAGTCCTGTGTGAAGGAGGCTCTCCGGTCCTTTGTGAAAACTAATCTAGGGCTGATTTTCAGATTGTGATGACTTTGTGGGTGATAGCAGTAATACACTTTCATTTACAAGTATCATTTACAATCTTATTTATGCTTTTAATAAAAAGAGAATTCCATCATTCCCCCTCCCCTTTCTTCCCTCTACCCAAGCTGTGTTCCCTCCCTCCAACCACTTCCATTCCGTCTTCACTCTCAAATTGATAGGTATTTTTCTTTGATTTTATATAAATGACTATATATATATATATAAAATAGACAAATATATAACATAAACCACTGAGTACATGTTTGTTGTATGTGTATATATGATTTTAGAGTTGACCATATTGTATTAGACAACCAATAAGGAGGCTCCTCATCTCAGGAAGAGGATAATTCTTCCTCTCCTAGCAGTCATTAGATGTTTGCAGTTCTTTGTCTGGAGTGGGACGTTGTGAAAATTTCTGCGTCCCCCTTAACCTGTCCATTAATGTCACCCTTGTTCTGGCCTTGTGCAAGCAGCCATCTCTAGGAGAGACTCCACAGCAGGCCTCCTGGTCCTCCAGCTCTTGCGGTCTCTCCTTCCCTTTTCTGCTGTGTTCCCTGAGCCGTAGGTGCAGGAGCTGCGAGACAGGTGAGTCCACTGGGGCTGGGCTCCCCAAGATCCATTGATCTCTGCATTGTGTCCAGTGATGTCTCCGTTTTCTATAAAGAGAGGCTTCTTTGATGAGGGATGATAGCTACACTTACCCGGACTTATAAGAAGATTTAGAATGCGGTAAGGAATTATGCTGGTCTAGTAAAGGGGTGGTAAGTAGAGTCTCCTCTAAGATCTATGGTAGCTGGCTAGGTTTCTAGTACCAGGTCTGGTTTCCTCCTTGTGCGTGGGCTGCAGGACCACTTAGGAATGTATGCCATTATAAGCATCCTTCAAGGGAGAGTAGGTCTCTTGGTTCACAGCTGACCTTAGAGGAGCACAGATAAAGCTTAGTGCTCCTTGCTCCTTGTTGCCTCAGGTTCTTCTAAGCTGAGGGAGTTGCTTGTTAAGTGACAGACTTCAATAGAAACTCGTTCCTTTGCATTCAATTTAGCTCTGTTGAGCTATGGTTCTGTAAAGCAAGTATCTGCTTTGCTGGTTGCTCCCTGCTGGGTTCTTTCTCCAGCGGTGACTAGGGGTGACTGCTGGGCTGCTGGACAAAGGGAGGTTTAGCCATGACTTAGCTTTTCAAAACTCGCATTCCTCCAGTCCTCCACCAACGCAGAGCCTGCTGTTTCCAGTATCCTCAAATCAGCACCTGTGCATGCACCAAGTAACAGCACCCTGCCCCTGAGACTTGTGTGTCCTGTCTTCAAAGTCCTGGGCTCAAACTCTCTACCTCCCCTACCCCTGTGCAAGCTGGAACAATGTCAGCCCCTCCTCTGGTTCTGTAAGAGCCTTCAGAAGGGACAATTCCTGTCAACGAAGATGCAACCTGGAAGAGAGTAAATGCCTGTTGCTTCAAAGTGCTGTTATTCTAGCTGGGTGTGGTTGCCTCTAATCCCAACCCTCCAGAGGCGGATCTCTGAGTTCAAGGCAGCCTGGTCTACAGAGTGAGTTTCAAGGCATCTAGGGCTACAGAGAACCCCTGTCTTGGTGGGTGGGGGAGAGAGGAAGAAAAGAAAAATTAAAACAACTTTTAAAAAAATGCTGTTAGCCTTTGTAAAACTAACTCAAGACACACTGGAGGAACACCCCACAGAATGGTTGTGACCCTGGAGCGGAGCACCCTGTCTGGGACCTGACCTGTGGAAACTTAGAGATTCTCACCATTGTTTTCACTATTACTCTTAGTCCTCTACGGCCGTGCCCTGAGGCAGGAGCATGTGGTGAGGGTCATCAGGTGGCTGCTCCTTAACTTTTTCTAAGCGACTAGTGTTGGGATTCTGCTGTGCTCCAGCTGCCTGACTGCACACGCACAGTTCAGGAGCTAGACAAGGGGTCTTAGGTCTTACATCATCAGTATGCGCCGGTGATTATGTATGCACGGTGTGGTCACACAATCTGTGCATGTGTGGCATGGCTCTGTAAGCCCTCCTGCGCCTTAAAGAGAGATCCAGGACAGGCACCAAAAATTACATGGAGAAACCCTGTCTCAAAAACAAAACAAAACAAAAACAAAAACAAAAACAAACAAAAAAAGAGCTGTGGCTCAGACACCACCCTGTGTCTATTCTGTCTCTCTCTCTCTCTCTCTCTCTCTCTCTCTCTCTCTCTCTCTCTCTCTCTCCCCTCTCTCTCCATGTGCTCCTTCCCCAGTCTAGGTCTCTTGTTCCCCCTCCCCCAACCCCTTTTTCTCCTAATAAAGCTCTGATACTGATACTGGGTTTTGTCGTGGCTATGGCCGTGACCTTTCCACATGGTAACCAGCGTCGGTAACCAGTGTTGCTTATCATTCTTACAACTAGACCTTTCCAAAATCCATAGCATCCAGCTCCATTTTGGTGGGCTGAGAGGAAGATGCTATGACTGTGGATGGTCTAGCTGACTTTTCTCTTCTGTACAGACCTGCTTTCCCTGTCCTCAGATGGCCATCCCCAGCTGCACACGCCTGCATATCTCTGTCTAGAGTCGAGACTCCAGGAAATCCAATCTCTGTTGCTTTTGGGTACCCACCAAGCTTTGCACTTGAATTTTACAGACTCAGTTTGCATATGTATTGGTTCTTTGTGAGAAACAATGGACTCTATAAAATTCTTTTGGTTCTAAGTGATTATGGGTTCATGTAAAAATGATTCAACCCATTTATTTCATCAGTATGTGGAGAGTGCTGACTTCTGTCTCATTGGCCCCCACATTGGAAGCATTACAATTTCTATTTAAGAAACATGGTGAGCTCTTAGTCTGTGGTTCTTGTCTGATTAAATGTTATGGTTCCCACTTGTAAACCTGCCTGGGGAATGTCCAACAGGAACACACTATCCATCAATGTAAGACTGTGTGACCCAAGGTCTCCTGATATGTCTTGTTTGCAAAGAAAGATGATATTCTACCTGGACTCATGGAGTCCTTTGTCAATAATGGAAGAAATTGTATTCTAGATGCAAATAATTAAAGCCTCTGTGACTTTGTTCCTTTGTTTGTTCTGTTTTAAAGATGCATTAAAGGTAATTTGTGATGTGAGCAAGGATTTGCGTGGCTTAGAGTTCCAGCTTTGCTTCCTAATGAAACGATTGCTCTCTCCCGCACATCCTGCTCATTTACATGGCAATTCACAGGTACAATGCCAGCACTTAGCTGCACAGTCAATACTGCAATTGCTGCCTTTCAGGAAGACTTGTAGGTGTTCACTCCTCTCCATGCAGATGGGCTATTGACTGAAAGCCACAAGATGCCCCGATTATCTTAGATTGGGGAAAGAAAGGGAATCTCGAATGTTCTTGTATTCCACCTAAATGTTCTTTTCCTTTTGTAAGTGCCGAGTTAAAAGTGGGTGAGCATTAGGAGTGTGGCTCCTGACTTGTTTAGTAAAATCGCTTTTATAGTATTAGCCTAGAGGGATTCCACTGAAATGGTTGTATTTTAAATAAACACTGATTGAAGAACAGTTTTATGGTAAACTATGTGAATTCAGTAACGCTTTTGGATGATCCTGTGTTTTAGGATTAACCATGGCAGCACCCCTGTGTTTAAAGTATATGATGTTTGGATGGTCCTGTGTTTTAGGGTTAACCATGGCAGCACCCGTGTGTTTAAAGGATATGATGTATGGGGAGTGGAACAAACCCTGAGTGTGAGGAGTCTTCAGTGAATGTGCATTGTTGAAATGGGCACCACCATGTCAAGGCCCCCAATGCATCAACCCCACAGGAGTGACAAAGTGTCCCATAGGTGATGTTCAGAGGGATGTCAAAGCCTTCCTTTGGTCCATGTGTGAATGTTGACAGTGTGTAGAAAATGCCCAGATGCTAATGGCGGGAAGGCAGCTTCCCTACAAACACTACCCCTGCAGAGATTAGCTGAGCCTGCCTCCTTATTTATCTGTTTGCAATAATCCCGCCTCCCTGTTGAAATGTATGTAACCAATACACTGGGCTTCAGAGGTGCTGAGGCTTCTCTATGGGAGAGCCCAGACCACCCAATCCCAGCTCTTCTCTTCTCTGTGTGTCTGTCTATTTGTCTGTCCTCTCTTCATTCCTGTTACCCCCAGTCGGGATTCTGGGCCCTAAGTGATGCAAGGAAGTGACTGTATGTGTGTTAGAGAGAGTGTGTGCATTTGTGTGTGTGTGTGTGTGTGTGTGTGTGTGTGCATGTGTGTGTGTGTGTGTGTGTGTGTGTGTGTGTGTGTGCATGTGTATAACTTTTACAGTCCCTCCCCAAAATAATCCATAGTTGCTGCAGGTACTTCTTGGCACCGTCCGTGACTTCCGATGTCCAGAGTTGGTGGATAACAAAGGAGAGGATACTTCTGGCGGGAGCTCAGCTCAGGGTCTCCTGCCGATTGGCTGTATGACCTTGGAGGTGTTAGCATTTCTTCTTGCAGTTTCTTTTGCAACATCCTGTGGTTTTCTGTCTGTTAATACCTGTGTGCCCACGATATCCTTTCTTATGTATGTGGCCTTTTGTATGCAAAGGTCACTTGTATCTGCTGTTGGATTAAATGCTAAGCCCATCTCTACTCTAAACAGCAACGAACAAAGCAGCAGGAATCCCGAGCTCCCGTAGCATTAAATTAACCCAGGAGGCTGCTGTCCATTTGGCAGTAATGGCCAGCACGCAGATCCCAGAGGACCCTTAGCTCACATTTGCTAAGCTAGGCATGGCCGGTGGCCATTGACAAGCTCGTTAATCATCTGTCCCATGCCTGCTCTTTTCAGACCTCCTTCGGGACAGACCGTATTCTTCTCTTGCTTCTTCTCTGCTGCTTGTGCATATGTAATCATAAAAATGAATTTTTATTGCCCTCCTTTGAGCCCACGTGTGACATCTTTCCCCGTTGCACAGAAGGGTCACATGTTTCTGTTGGGCTTGGTTTCCTGGTGAGAGGCAGCAGGTCTTTTATGAGGAAGCAGCAGTTGAGAAAGGCGGAGAATCATAAGACTGAGCTAACCTTCCAGTTCAGTCACAGGGATGCTTACATTGCATATTCAGGAGAAAAATTTCTGCAGGGTTCAACAATACTGTAGAAGCTTCTTAAAATATACAGAATGAAGGAAATGTAAACAGAGTCACCAAGTAATGGGGGAGACAATACTAGACTTTTTTTTTTGCACCAAGCGCCAGGAATGGGTTATATATAGTTAAATAATGGGCCAAAGGGGCCCCATGAAAACTTTTGAACAACTCAGACTGTTGCTCCCCAAAAAACGATCATAAGGCCCTGTTGGTGAAGACAACACCTACACATCTCACTGAACACGGAAAAGCCAAGCTGGTGCCTGGCTGGAGCCTTCACACCCACTGACTAGTGTTCACATACTGGAAGGTACTCAGGCACACTACCAGAGAAGAAAGATAAACATCATCCCAGCTACAAACCCTGACGTCCACAATGGTGAGCTGCCTGCAGGACACATTGGCGCAATAGCGGCACCATGTTGTCAGAGTAACCAACCACTATCAGAGAGGACTACAGGCCCTCACCAAGGACGGAACCCACGCCTGATATTGCTTGAGTGACTGAGAACCTGAGACTAGATATGTCATGGGTCAAGGGGAAAACCAAATACTGTTGTTCTTGTAAAGGAACGTAGCGATAAAATGACTCCCGATGACGTTCTGCTACACCATGGATCAGTGCCTCACTCACCCATCATCAGAAAGGGTTCGTCTTGCGTCCAGGAAGTCTTCTTGATAAGCCGTTCCCAGGCTTGCTTCCTCTCTAGCCTTATTAGATTCCTTTGCCATGTAGTCGAATGACTCATGAAAATTTTCAACCATATATTGTCTTTTTAACTAGATAAATCCTACTATACATTTTCACTGGGGGCATTTTAAATGGGTATTTTATATCATACTGATGATTTGATGTACTGATAGCTTATTATACATGTGAAATTTATTTTCTCTCATTAATAACTACTGGTTTTGGCCATTATCTCCATCAAGTTCAACCTTAGAAGTCTAATTCTGTGAATAAGCATGGAAAACCTTGCAATCTCTTCACAGACAAGTTGCAGCTGTGTGCAATTTTTTGCTACTATCATTTACAAAACAACAAAATAGCAATAAAGATTTCAAGTAGAATGAAATTAATTTTGTGAGGATATTTTTACTTAAATCAGAAGTCAAAGAAAATTATTAACAATATCAGCACAATTTCTTTCTTGAGTGTTTAGAAGAATTAACTAACACAACTATGCAAACCTGGATATTTATTTACTTTTATTTTTTATTATTTTTTTTTATTTTTTTGGTTTTTTGAGACAGGGTTTCTCTGTGTATCTTTGTGCCTTTCCTGGATTTCACTCTGTAGACCAGGCTGGCCTCGAACTCAGAGATCCGTCTGCCTCTGCCTCCTGAGTGCTGGGATTAAAGGCGTGCACCACCACCGCCTGGCAGATATTTATATAGTATACATTATTGGAGAAATTATTTTGGCCACTCCATGTAGTTAAAAGGATATTTATATAATGGCATAACTCACAGATTAAGTGAAAGGTAGGTTGCAGGGTCCCTTTTTATTGCCATCTGATGATATGAAATGACTAAGAGCAATAGACATGTGGTGTGTCATGCACCAGACAAGGGGTGTGCATTACTGCAGGGGCTGATGCTTTAATTATAAAACACTGGTTGCATGAATATATTTATGATAATTAAAAAAGAAGTTCAGTAAATCCTACCAGCTAAAACAGCAACGTCATTGCATCCAGCTATACACATACACTGTAATTTAGGCTGCAATAAAAATACTTGTAAATATTTAAAAATGATGTAATATGTGGATGATAGAAACACATACCAAGCACACAGGAGCACTCACTGGTTGAAAGCTCTTAGGGATCTCTACCTGTCATCCCTCTACCAACACTCTCCACCTCAGTCCTGACTGCCTCTGGAGTGGTCAGGTTAGGGAATGTGGTTTTTGAATTGACCATTCTTGCCTCTCCATTTACCACCTGCGTACCTAGTGGATCTCCAAGTCTCAGTTTAGACAGCATATCCTTTAAAGCGTACATCCTGCTCCTTCTCTCAGTTCTTGCTCTTCCTTCATGGTGTCAAAAGGAACTGGCTTGGATGACTCACCTTGAGCCTTCCTGCCTCCCTCTGCTGTTGTGAGCCAGGGGGCTATGAATCCCTGGCACCTCTCTGAGAGGAAGTGGGCTACATAGAGGAGGAAATGGATAGGAGACAGAAGTGACTGGTGAACCAAGGTTTGAGATGTGCACAAAGTGAGAAACATGGGGATGAAACAGTCAGAGGCAAGAGACCACTTAATAAAAGTAATTTAGATTGAACACAGGATCTTCTGTATGCAAAGCAAATAAACTACGACTCCAATTCACAAAAGCCCACTTAACATAGCATTTTGAAAACTTACATAATGTGTATGTTTACACACACACACACACACACACACACACACACACACACACACATACAGGAGGAGTTGGATTTGGTCTATTATACTCACTTGTAAAATACAATCCTATTATTTTACTTTCATCTTTCACATTTATATTTATTTCATCTATAAATATAATTGTATCAGCTTTAGCCATTCATAGAGGAGTGACTAGGTGTTCTGGTCAAATCCTCTTTATGGTTTTTATGTTTTATGTTTTCTTCATCTGATCTCCAGGGAGGGGAGGAATCCATATAGTCATGTTGGTGAGTGCCAGCCTTTGTGGACTCCAAACTAAAGTCGGGGACTAATCTTTCTACCAGAATCTATATGTCCCAAGGATCCTATATTGAAATGGCAACATTCTTAACTTTCTCTGCACCTGCATGCAGTGGAGGGGATTTCCCATATGGAGTTCCTCCTGTTTCTTCTCCCCAGGAGCAGGTTCCTGTGGCACACAGCGTCTAGTCCGCCAGGGTACACCTGGACGCTTTCCAGATTTTGCAGCAGGCATTTGGTACATAGTTTGGCAGCACCCAAGAATCCTCATTTTGAACATCCTTGTCCCTGACCCATGTCTGCTGAGAGAAATACCACTTTAAATGTTTCGGGTGAGAGGGGTATCATTAAGTGCTGGCTCGTTTGGGAGTCAGCAGAGGAAAGGGAAAAGGCTCAGATTAGAATCAGAAAGGGGAACACCAGGATCCCTGGAGTGGGTGCAAGGGAAGCCATTTCCCACTGTCACTTCTAACTGTGGGAGGAAATGCCATCCATTGTCCTCAGGAGCCAGATTCATCTGTTTCTCCTGGGCATTCCTGGTTTTGATTTCTTGGGCCTTCACGCCACTTTTAATTTGTCTCTTCACACACCACATAGCATCCATGCTTCTGTGTACAAACATTTCTGACTGAGTTGTTCCCACCCAAGGACCAGGTTCTTTGGATTCTGTGTCTGACACAGCACATGCGTCTTATGGTTTTGTCTCCCTGCCTCCCACCTACCCATTCCATTTGTTTCTGGTAATTACTGTGCTTACCACCCAGCTATGAGACTGACTTCTCTCTTGCAAATGCCTCCCCACAGTGAAAGGTACTCCAGCGGGATGGGGATGTTAATTTCCGGCAGCATGTGACTCCAGAGGGACTGTTCTAATCTCAGGGGGGATGACTAAGAGGCTCTCTCAGGTCTTCTGGGCTCTGTAAGATGTTCCCTCCAGTCAAGCATGTAGCGAGAATGAATTAGCTGAGAACATCAAAAGGAGCAGGAGATTGCTGTGTGACGTCACTGCCAAGCCTTGCTTAGGACCTGCCTATCTTCTGTGTCCCCAGACTTGCCATTCACACTGTGGCTTGGTGAATGTGTTGAAGGAAATGTACCTATTTGGAAAAAAATAATGTTGCCATCTTTCACTTCACTTCATTTCATGAGGCAACACTTATCTAATTCCTGCTGTGTGCTGGAACTTAAGCTACCATCCCTGGGCAGCTATTAATCTAGCTGAAAATAAGGCATATAAGTGGAAATACACAGAGAATTCTCCCTGCTGGGCTAGGGAGGGAAGGCTTGCTAGCACTTGAAGGGCATCTGCTTTTTAAGAATGAGACAGGCAGACTATAGTATGATGAGAAACCAACCACATGGAGATACCCACTGGTCAGAGATTGTGGTACCACCTTGCCAAAGGTTCTCCCTTGTTCCCTATGTATCTAGTGGGATTCAAGGTAGACAGGGTCTTTACAAACAGCACCAAGTAGAGAGTGGCCTTTACTTCTAGAAAGAATGGTTTTGGACAAACATCCCAGCTGAATCTGTCTACTGAATTGTACAGTTGAGAGTTACTGACCGGACAACTGCATCATTTTCTGAAATGGCATAATATAAAACATCTTTGGCTTGCAAGCATCCAACTCAGGACACAGTAAGTATTAGGGTGTTTTTCCTTTTGCTTGTCCTGGAGCTCCCAAGATTAGTAATTCAGTCTTTTTATACTGAGGCACTGCAGCCCAGCCTGGTGCCCAGATTTGCTGGGTGCCAAGTGAATAGTACTCTACCAAAAGGACTGGTCTGGGGTGACTTATGTGGCAGAAGAAGCAGAAAAATGATGAGAGCCAGAGGTGGCAGATGCTCCAAAGGGACAGCGTTTTCCCAGATAGGACAGGGCTGATGTACACATGAACTCACAGAAAGTGTGACAGCATTCACAGATCTTCACAAGTTCAAACCACAGAAAACTCCAGCACACAGAAGTGGAAGTGGGCATAGAGTCTCATGCTTATCTAGGAAGCTCTTGATACTTGCTGGGAGAGGAGAAATCAGTTTTCATCAGTAGCGTGTCTCTGATATGTCATTCCCACTCTAGGGTAGACCCCATGCCCATAGTTCATTAAAACAAAACAGACCCCCATGTTTTGTGCTTTTTTTCATCTTTGTGCATCTCTGTGCACTCACATTTGTATGTTTTAAGAGAGAGAAAGAACACAAAATTGGGTGAGTGGGTGGGAGGATCTGGGAAGAGCTGGAGGAGAGGAAAGAATATGATCAAAATATAGTGTATGAAAATTTAGGAAAAAGAAAGTTGGGAGTTGTTGACATTCTTTTCTCATGAAAGAAGAGAAAAAGAAGATGAAGAAGAAGACGAGGAAAAGGCAGCTTCTCCTCAGGTTCTTTTTCTTCCCTCATGTGTCTGTGGGTTGATGAGTCAGCTATTCTTTGCAGAAATTGAAATATTTTCATTTTCTGTGTCATCATACATTGAAATAACCCCTCCATGTGCTCACAGTGATTGCTTCCTCTTGAGTTATCTGACCAAACCAATGCAGACAGGTCATTACAAATTCACTTAAAAACAGCCCCATGTTCTGGCTGCAGCTGTACACTTGGGGTAGGAATGGAAGCTGCTGCCCACAGAAGGGCAAAGGAAGCCATGTACCCCAAAAGCAACCCTGGTGAAAAGCCCTTTCCTTACACAGAAAAGTTCCCTCTGTTCCAATGAGGGAAACAGAGGTATCGTCTGTGAGCACTCCCTTCTGGTGTACAGATCCCGTGCAATGCACAGGTCATCTGCCCTGCCTGGGGTCTTCCAGAGCCTGGCCAGCTTTGCAAGCCTGCTGTATAGACATCTACCCTCCTACATTATAAACAGACACACCCCTTCCTTCCTCTAGAAGATGTCCTCTCCTCGGGAATTCCACACCCTTAAAAAAAAAAAGCTTGAGATACGAACTTACTTCTCGATTCTTACAATGGGTTCACTTATTACATTAAGCTGTTTTAAACTTCTGAGAGGAGAGAGAGATTTGTAATTTATTTTACCGGTACTATCATTAATTCAACAGTATGCCTGTAAATACCAATGGCTTTCACTCAAGGAATTCTATTCTTGCTAAGGCCTATCTATAAAGAGAAGCTTTGTTTGTGTTTGGGTTTGTGTTGTCGGCAGGTACTTTGCCCCAAGAAGTTGATACTTTGTTCCAAGGCTCCAGCCCAGCATTTGGCAGCTTGATTTTGTACGGCTTCTCAGGGTTATATTATCAGTGTCAGGGTTCCTGAGCTTCAAGTCATCACATTTCTTCCTTCTTTGTGAAATGGTGTCATGACTGTGTGAATGCTACGTTGGAGGAGTTTGGATTGAGGGGCATTTTGGGTAAGAGAAGAACTGGAAAGGCATGGACGGAACATGGAATTACAGCCATTTCACTCACCAGCTGTGTGATGGGGACATTCCTTCACTTCCGCCTGTGTTGGGGATGCAGGTAACGATGCCCACCCGTGACAGATAACCACAAGAGGCAGTCAGGAGAATGAAGAGATTCAGAATCCTAAGGTCACCTTTGAGGCCACTGAGACTGAGGAACTACTGTTCTGATATTTTCAATATGGCGCTCTGCGCATGGAGCCAGACCTAGGTGGGGAGGGGGAACATGGTGGTCCTGGTAGCACCAACCACTCCAGATGTCACTGTCTCCCAGTCTGCACTGATACAGCCTATTCAACTTCCCCAAAACCCCAGTGGGTCATGTTAGTTAGCTGAAGACATGGACTCTCCTGGGAAGCTGTTGGCCCTGGGTGGCCCCACAGGTTCATTCACACTCTCGGCCATGATGATCTGCTGTATTCAGAGCAGAGGTTCTTGCTCCTGAGGTGGAGCTGACATGCTGACACAAACATGTGAACTCCACGTGGAAGCATTTCCTGAACTAGAGGCAGACAGAGACTTTGGTCTTCATCTTTTAGATGTACCTGTTCCCTACAACGTGCGTGTTATCTGTACATGTGACTTACGGTGAGCATGGCTGGGTAGTGGATGGAGGGGAATGGGCCAGGTGTGGGCCGTGAGGGGCCTGGCTCTGCTTTCTCTGACCTGATACCCGGCCTGGAGGGGGGTCACTTCCTCTCACCCTGCACTGCTTGCTCCACTCCGCAGAACGAGTGTGGCAATAATCCCCAAGGCACAACATAAAGTGGCTTGTAAAATGTGTGTGAAGGTTTCATAGCTCGTGATGTATTATGTGCATGTGAATATGTATTGTGGGTTGACGAATGTGAATGAGAACAGATGTGTGTATGAATGTGTGTGGATATGAGTGTATTATTCATACATATGTGAGTGTATATGCCTCTGTGTGCGTGACTGTGAATGTGAATGGATGAGAGAGAGAGAGAGAGAGAGAGAGAGAGAGAGAGAGAGAGAGAGAGAGAGAGAATATGACCATGTGAATGTTCGTGACTGTGTGTGACTGTACATGTGAGTGTACAGTACATGGGGGTAAATATGTGAGTTATGCCTGTGAGGGTGTGCGTGTGTGTGTTGTGTCTGTGAGTGTGTGTGAGTTGTGCCTGTGAGTGTGAGTATATGAGTGTGTGTGTGTGTGTGTGTGGTGTGTGTGTGTGTCTGTCTGTCTGTCTGTCTGTCTATCTCCCTGTATCCCTTGCATTGCTGTGTAGGAGGTCTCTTCACTTGTTCTTGTAGTTGGAAAAATCCCACCTAGCAGATGCATCTTTAAAATATAAACAGAATCTGAGTTTTGTGTCCCCAAATAATGTTAGATTTAATGGGGCAGAGGGAAGACACATAGCCAGGAACCAAGTAGAAAGTGTACAAGGCACTGTTCCCAAAGCATCTTCTTCATCAATGCCGCAAGCTCCTTCCTGGCCACGTCCTTTTAAGTCTTGGCCTAAGGAAGTTTTCATGGCGTCTTTGTCCCGAGACAAATGTCTGCCTAGCTTCAGTCTTCTGACAAGGGAGGTCACCCTTCCTCAGGCAGAATGCACCCAGCAGCTGTTCCCCTCCACACTCTGCCCAAGACATCTGAGGCCTCTCGTGTAACCCCAGCCTTCTTCCTGTTCCTAATCTGAACAGCAGATGAAGCTGTCAATTCTGGTTACTGACAGAGTATCCAGGAGGGCAGATATCTTGGAGGTGTATGGCCTGTTGTGACCTCAGCAGCGGAGGACTCCCCAGCACCCCAGAAGTGGATCAGTGGGTGGAAACAGTCTTTGGGCTGTGGTTCTTTTGCCAGAACCAGGCTGAGCACGGTGGGTGTTTGTTCTGTGTCCTTTAAGCCACAAAGTGGGACCTCAGAACAAAGAAGGGGGACAGAGATGAGGAAGTGGGGCAGAGTCCATTCCGCTCAGGCTAGAGGGAGGCAAGGGAGCCTGGAGTCTGGCCAGAGTCCTGCACATTCAAGTGTGTGTTCTTCAGGAGACATTTTAAACGGGTACGGTCTCTAAGAGGAGGGGTGGTTAGCAAAGATGCTTTGTGCTGAATTCACGAGGATCTTTATTTCACTTTGTTTCAACGAGAGTGCCTCCAATTATGGAAAGAGCAGTGAGTCACCACTCACATTTAACATTTGTTATGACAAGAATCATATATAAATCATACCTCCATGGGTGCAATGGGTTAGCAAGCTACACTTACAAGAATTGCATATAAATCAAAACTCAATGTTCAGGGGTCAATGGGATCTCATTGATCAACATCTCCAAAGAAGTAACCCGTTCCTGGCTCTGGGCTTTCTATTTGTTATCCTGTGGTGTCTAGTTGGGCCACTGTTGCTCCATTATAGGATAACTGTGTGTGTGTGTGTGTGTGTGTGTGTGTGTGCATGTGTGTGTGTGTGCATGTGTGTGTGTGCATGTGTGTGAAGCTTCTCCAGTAGCAGATTTTCATATAGTCTCCTTTCAGTTATCTTCAGTGTTGTCCCTCCCTGTACTTCCTGCTCCACACTGCCCTCCCATTTCCCTCCCAGTTAAACCCTCCCTGCTCCATTATTGTCCTTTAACCCTTTATACCACTCTATCTCCCCTCCCTTGAAGTCTCTCTCATGCCAAGATCTCCTGCTACTTTTCTGACCTCTACAGTTATTCCAAAATGAAATATACACACCTGAAGTTTCAAGGCTAACATCTGAAGATGAGAGGAAACATATGACATTTGTCTTCTTTCTGGGTCTAGGTTATCTACTCAGTATGATTGTTTCCAGATCCATCCATTCATCTTTGACTTCCATTTTTCTTAACAGCTGAATATATTCTACTGAATAACTAGCACACCCCTCCCCCTCAGGGGAAGGAAAATTCAGAGCCATGGGCAGAGTTTTCTAGACATGGAGAGACAGCTGCACATATGAATTCAGAACAGGTGAGACACATGGCATGCAGTAGGTCTATGCTGACTTACACCAGAGAAATTCTAGCATGAAGCAGGGAGGTAGGGCAGGTAGTTCCATCCCTAGCTAGGGAGCTGTTGGCAGTTGAGAGCTGCTGGGACAGGGAGACTCAGTTTTCTTTCAAGGTGTGGCACCTGGCGGGTTGAAGGTACTCCAGTGGAAGGCTACACATTTAAGAGTAGATGGATGTAGTGGGTAGTCATTCCAGCTTTGATCTGGAATTTCCAATCCCCACTGAGGCTTCAGCCACTGTCACGCCTACAAGGCAGGGCCAAGAGAGGACCCTGAAGACCCGAGATCCGGATGCACCACCTTCTCTTGGTTCCTGGACCCTGGACACTGGAGGTAGACCGAACAGAGTTCTCCAGTGAACACCCTCGGAATGCTCTATGTCTTCCCCAGACCCTGCAACCTACTATCCCTTCATTTGTAAGTTACGCCACTAAATGAACCTCCCTTTTAACTACGTGGAGTGGCCTTAATAATTTCACTAATATATGGATAGCACAAAACTTACTTGGTGGGTTTAAGAAAAAAGGATGTGAAATTGAGTGGGTAGGGAGAGGGCTGAACCTGAGATGTGGACATGAAATTTGGTGGGTAGGGATGGGACTTGACCTGGAATGTGGACATAAAGTTGGGTGGGTAGGGACAGGGCTGGACCTGGGATATGTGTGTGAGGAGGTGAATATATTCAAAATGCATTGTAAGAAAAGGCTTTGCTTTTACTTCAGAGAGGAATATTTATTTTGTTTGTTTTTTGCTCAAGATCATATCCTTAACCTTAAGCAATGCTTAACAACCTCAGACCTCAAAGGGAGTGCTTAATGAGGAAACTCTTTTGGTGCCTAAATGAATTATGAAAGAAAAAAAAAATCTAGGCTCCTGCTTTGTAAGCACCTTGGCCTTTGTTTGTTTTGAAATCAACAACAATGACTTTCTGGACTCTGGGGTAGGTGTTTACGAGTCCAGTCACAGGGGGCAAAGTCTTCCTGAAAGAGGGCATGGTCAGTGCCACATACACGTGGAAGAAGGGCAGGCTGCCCACGCAGGGCTTCAGCGGCTTCCCTCGGAACCTAAACGCAGAGGGTTTCTTGCACACACACTGCGGGTTGTGCCTAAGTCACGGGGAACGCTGGGTCCCTGACGGCTGCTGCCGTGTTTGTCACTGAGACAGCACACTGACAAGTCCTGTATTTGATTTGTCTCGAATGTTCTACTTGAGTATCAGATAGAATAGAGAATCAGAATTTTTTTGTTTTTTAATGGTGCATGCTTGTGTTTTCCTAGATGCAACCCACTGGTCTTGGTTACTGAATATTTTGCTAAAGCAAGTTTGATGAAACAGAATTCAAAGGAAACAAATTGTCCCCCAAGGGGAAAACGGCAGCCCAGATAGGAGATTCATATAACTACACGAGTGGGATGCTTTCATGTGAATGTCCTTATCATGAGAGCTAACGCTCAGCGAAAACACCAGTGTTAGGTCATGGGCAAGGCAGCATTTGGGGAAACCGTGGCTTTGTCCTGGAGATGGGGAGCTGGCTGGTTTTAAGAGCCACAGAAGTGATAGCCTTGGGCAGGGGGTTCTGTTTCCAGACAGACTTGATTCCTGATTCTCTGAGCTTGTCCCCTGTGATTCTGGACCCAAACTGCTCTTCCAGCCCCAGCTCAGACACTAGCCCATCACAGGAATCACTAACACCGAAGCAAGTGTTTCAAACCTAAGGCTTGCAGAGAACACAGTCTGCACTTACTTTACAGTGTGGACAAACGTTTCTAATCTTTTTATTGGAGGGTGTGTCTAGGGTGCCCATGTAACAAGAAATTTGTTTGATATGTTAGCAAGTCTTAACCCGTGGGTGCTAATAAACATTTTCTTGCAAAGAAATGAAAACATCTGGACTTTAGAAGCAATAATTTGTGCTTGCTCATTAAATTTGGGAAGTTGAAAAGGGCTGCCCTCAAACTAATGTGTATAACCCATCTTCATTTCACACTGGCATGGCGTCCCCACTGCTGCCCTTTCTTCCCCAGAACGCCCTTCACTGGCTGTTTCTACTGTTTCCTCTAGGGGTCCTCCTCGAGGCTGGAAGAGTCTATGATCTGCAAGGAAGCTGTGGGGGAAGTTGAGACAGTTCAAAGGTCATGGTACACGAGAACCAACAGTGTAAACCCAGGCAGAACTGGAAGCCTGAGAGCCAGGTGTGCTGAGGACAGGATGAGTTTTCCTCAGTCCTTACCTGCTCACAGGAGTGAGTCAATTGCTGTTCCCATCCACAGACAGCCTCACAGTCACATCCAGAAACAGAGTTCGCCCAGGGACCTGACCCAGCTTCTCACAGAGGGGCAGAAACATCAGCGTGGAGACAGACGTGGCATTTCATACATACATATTCTTTCCTACCTCCAAGGAGGGAAACTCAAACTCAAGTCACCCAAGTGTGCTGAGTGTCCCCCACATGCATCTATTTCCAGAACAGTGATTATTCTTAAGCAGCAAAATCATGGCTTCCTTCTCCAAAGAGATCAGCCCTGCGCTGCTTCCTGTCTGGAGCCTCCAAAGCCACCACCAATCCTTGGGAGCCTTAGAGGCGAGGAAGCCGCAGGTGAAGTGTTCCAAACCTCTTTGCTCTTTTCAAATATTTGTCAACGGAGATGAGGAGGAACTAGAGATAAGGGTGTTTGGAGTCGCAGAGTGCCTCTCACAGAAAAGTCTGTGTGGAGTAGAAACACTCCCGTGGAATCCTCTCCTGTCTCGTCTGTGTCATACACTTGTGTTTTCCCAGCATCCCAAGGTGAGATGAGCAGTAGTCTGTGAATCTACTCCTGGATAATGTTTGGAGAGCTTTGCCCATCACTAGACACAAGGCAGAAAGAGTAAAGTGTGTCACTGCCCTGGTTCATATTGTACTCTGGTGAGTGGTTTGTTTAAGGGATGACTCACACTAATATTCCTAACTTCTGCAAGCACAGCTGGGAATGGATGGATAAGGGCAGCGTGCTCAGGCAGCATTTCTTAAGGGGTGAGGCTTCTTTCCTTTTCATTAAAAATGTTTTTTTATTAAGAAGTGGGTTTCTTTTCTCTAAGCCAGCAAACCAAAGGAGATAAGCAAGTAGCAATTTCTGGCAGAGTCCTTGTAGCATCCTCTAGAGAACAGTCCATGGGTCATTTCTGCAGCGGTGGAGACATCATGGACTGCTGGGGACTGCACAGTATTACTAAGCAAGGAACATTGTGTCATCCCTGGAAAGGACTGTATGAGCACCCAGGAAATATTCTGTGCAAGACGGCTGAGACTTCTCCCAAGGGTTGGGGGAGAAAAATATCTCTAAAAGTCACACTTCGGTTTCACTGACATGGGTGTGAAACTGTGAAATCCAGTAAGCGCTCATGAGTGAGAAGATGGAGAGCAGATAGACAGGTTTCTGCAAGACGAATCCAGATACCCAAAGAAGGATGAGGGAGCTGTGGTCTGCAGGGGAGCTAAGTGTGGATGCGGGGAAAGAGCCAGGCTGGAAACAGCTCAGGGCTTCATCTTTAATTTACCAACCAGGTTTCAGAACTGTCAGGAGCCGTCCCAGGAGCCACAGCAAGTCTTGCCTCTCATGCTGAACACACTCATTTCTAGAATGTAGGATGTCTGAGGCCATGACGATTCCAGAAGAAAAGCCCCCACTAAAATCACACCAGAGCTGAGAACCAGGATGTGGTCTAAGCCACCACGCAGCTCAGTCAGCTGCTGCTCCTGAGAACCGTGATATAAATGTTGTTTGTTTTCTCCTTACTAAGCAGGTAAGATTTATTAAGACACCCACCAGAGAATTACTGTGACATCCTGGGAGCTGCCGGTGCAGAGAAAAGCTGGCTTCCTGGACTCGCCCAGCAGAAAGCTGAGATCTGATGGAAGCACCCCCCTGTCCTCTTTACGGAGGCACTCCACCGTTCTCGTGCTGCAGTTTCTTCCTCGTCAGGACATGTCAGCAACCAAACTCCACAGCCGCCCTCGCATGGGCAGGCAGCTGGGAGAACACTAACTAGGAATCCTGTAAGAAGCAGAAACTCATTCCTTACAGCGCTGGAAATGCAGGTTTGGAATCTGGTGCAAACCCCTGCCTTAGAGATGGTGGCTTTCCTCGTCTGACTCCACGTGGCAGGCAGGGTGGAGGTCTCGCTGATGCTTCTTTATATAATGGTAGTAATCCTATTCACCAGCGCTCCGCCCTGTGGCCTGTTCTTTCCAATGCCTCACTTCTTAATACCATCAGGCAGGATGTTGGGATTCCAGCAGATGAACTTTGATGGATCCATGCTCAGATCATGGAGACGAGTGCATTCACGGTGAGTTTCACACGGACGGCATTCATAGTCCATTGATCAAGAACTCGAAGAGCATAGACTGCATGCCAGCTCCTGTGTCTCACACACCATTTTGTTCTCACATAATTGTGTCCTCATGGGACTTGGAATCTACCAAAATTCATGAGGAAATAGAGAGAGGAAGAGAGAGAGAGAGAGAGCGCATAGGGTTAGTAAAAACTGATAACCATGGAGCCAGCCCGGTCTGTGAGGCCTCTTAGAGGAAGTGATATCATTTTGGAACATTGCTGAGCCCTAAGTCAAGATAAGCGATTGATATCAAAGTCTTGTGTAGAAGAGGTCTCCAACAGGGAGAAGAGCAGGATGAAGACTGTAAAACCAACCAACCAACCAAACAAGCACAAGGTACACCATCGTCTCTATCAGGATCTTGATGCAGTTATTTTATAAAAACATATATTTAAATTATTCTTTCAGACATTCATGTATATAATGCATTTTGATCATATCTATACCATGTGTCTCCTGTAACTCCTTCCAGACTCCCCCGCTGTGTTCCCTCCTAGGCTTCCCGCCCTCTTGTGGGCTTTTCTGCTTTCATTTTAAAATATTTGCTTATTATTTTTATTATTTTATCATCACCACCACCATCGTCATCATCATAGCCCTCCTGTTCGTCAGTGATGCCTGTACAAACACGGATACAGGACCATTCACTGGAGTATGGGCAGCCTATGAGGGGCCACACCCCTGAAGAAAAGTGATTCTCTCTCCCCCAGCAGGTGTCAATTGCTTTGCTAGTACTTTTGTACTAGTTTCTGCGGGGAAGTCCAGAAGAAAGCAGCGTGTCACATGTGAAGGTGGAACACCCATATGAATGGGCCCCCAAAGTCCCCCCAAAGAGCCAGGCACCCGGTTAGCTGTGGTTCACAGACCCCTCCCACCCTGCCTTTTCTTGCTTCATTTGCTTGATACTCTGCGGGTTTACCTTCTCTGTGTTGATTGTCCTCTTTATGGAAATTCAATCAACAACAAATGACACAAAGAAAGGACATTACCCTGCCGTTGTCTCCTCTGCTGCCTCCCTTTCAAAGAACACCCAGAAGATCAAAAGCCCACCGAAGGGTCTCCTGGTCCTTCACTGTTTTCAGAGTGTCAACCATGCACAACATTCCTGCAGGCAGGCGCTGGTGCAAGTTCACTGGGTCCTTGAAGCAAGGATCCTTGGTGCAAGGCATGGCTATGGCTAACAGACTTTTTCATGGCTGTGCAACTCGGAGGTAGCACGCAAGGGACTTGTCCCAGGGCAGTCTGTCTCCACAGGCTGTGCTCTGTCCACTAGGGATGCCACCACACTATGTCATGTTATCCATATACTTGCTGACCATATGGAAAGTTCAAGGATGCCAAGGTAACTTCACGGTGCAGTCATTACAACTTACACCTGGGACCAGTGACAATGCTCATCCATCCAGGCAGCCTTCAGATGTGCCTTGGTCAACCAGTCAAGGGAATAAATAAGCATAAATAAGCTTAAATAAGAATGTGCTGCTGTTCTTGACTGACGAGGCAATGCCTGTACTCTAGGGGCTGAAACAGAAGCAAGGTAACTCACATTGATTTGAATCAGGCTCTTCCTCGTGAGACAAGGATTCTTTTCACCTTCACCTAGAGATAGAACGAAGATGATGGCAGTAATCTGAGGCCCTTATCCCTCTGGGACATTTCACAGTATTAAAATATACAGTGGTGTGTGTGTGTGTGTGTGTGTGTGTGTGTGTGTGTGTGTGGTTAGTGAAAGTTAAAACACTTGGTACTAGTTATTTGTTAGCACTGAATTATAGACAAGCTGGTTTGAACTTCCCTGCTGACTGTGTGTGCCTCCTTTGAATGATGACCTCTGAAGCCTAGCCTCAGAAAGGCAGCTTTAATCTAATCACTTTTAGAGATTCTTGTTTTAGAAGTACCCAGTAAAGTGATAGAGATCTTGTTCACTAAGAACACTTACTGGTCTTGTAGGGGACTGTTGTTCAATTCCCAGCACCTACATGGGGCACTAGACAATCTCTAACTCCAATTCCAGGTGGAACTGAATGCTTGTGGTGCACATAAACTCATGCAGGCAGAAACACACACACACACACACACACACACACACACACACACACACAGAGAGAGAGAGAGAAGAGAGAGAGAGAGAAGAGAGAGAAATAAATCTTTCTTTAAAAAGTACACAGCAATCAGACACATACTTTAAGAAAATATGAATTTAGCAGAATATGTTGATCTATTTAAGGGAATAACGTATCAGGCCACCAAGTTGACCACTGATCTGTGTATAAATAAATCCTTGGCATAGGCCCTCAGTAGTCAGCCCCAGCTACAAATCTGGAGCAGTGTACCAATAAAAGAAATTTACGTTTCTGTGTATAGAACTACCCTCAACATTCATGAGAATTATTTGATAACTGTTTGAATTTATGTGTGCAGAACACTCAAGCTCAGGGCTGGCTTTACATTTTTGGGTTTTTAATTTTAAATGAGGAAAGGCATGCCAGTGCAAATGGTCCATGCTACAAAAAATTAAATTTGTATATTTCTTTATCCTAATTACCTCAGGGTTAGTTTTGGCTTAGCTGTCTGATAACAAAACTTTTATGGAATTCTTTGCCTAGGATAAAGAAAGAAAAAGAATCCAAACCCTTTCAAGAGGACGATAATTATAAACCGGCCCACACAGTGCGGTGCTACATTAGTTACAGTGGTTTCCTTAGGAAATACTGGTTTACGTCTTGAATAATTGAAAGTTTGCTGAATGCATAATAGATGTATGCATGGCAATGAGGTTGGGAGGCCCACTTCAATAAGCCACTGAGAACTGAGAGCATTCCATAGCCCTTAAAGCACAGGGCAGAGAGCCTCCCTGGCCCGGAGAACATCCCTGCCTGGAGTCCCCAAAGCATGACTTTCTTCTCATTACTTTGAAGTATTCTTCATGAACTGTGCTCAGCATTATCGAACACAGGGTGTGTTTCTCCAATCTTCCCCTGTTCCTGCAGGACTGTGAATCAGCACCATGGGTTTGTCTCTCTTCTTCCTTTCTTTGTCCCGCCCCACCCCCCCAGCACCCGTTTGTAGCTGGGAGGATGACAGATGACCGGCAAACCATCTCTTTCTGAAGCACCCTATCTCCTAAGGCAGGAGTCTGATCGTGGATCTAACTGTTAAAGTGTTCCAAGGAGAAAACTCTCAACTCCTTTTAAGTACTGTGCACTGAATTGTATCCACTCCCCCAAATTAACATATAACCCCCAATTGTGGGGAAATATTCTGTAGGGGATAATTTAACTAAGGTATAAGAGCAAGATCCAAATCTGATGCCCCCAAGTAATCTTTCCCATTCTATTTCCTATGTGTGCATGAGCAGGAAAAAAATCCCATGAGCATGTGGAAATGAGGAGCCATCCAATTGCAGGCCAGGGGGTGGAGATCATCAGACAGACACTGAATTCTCACCACTTGACTCTGTATGTTTAGCTTCCAGGGTTGTTCAAGACCCCGGGGTATAGCTTTCTGTCCTGCAGCCCTAGCCGACTGAGAAGAAAAGTGCGTGCTGTTCTGAATGAGTGGCCACAACCAGTGGGGATCCTCGGCCCAACTCTGCAACACAAATCTTAATCTTATTAATAAAAACAAACCCGGAGCCAGGTATTGGGGTGAATTCTGAAAGATCAGAGAAGCAGAACCAGCCACAGCTAACCTCACCTCACCAATTCCTCAGCTGATCCTGTTTCCTCAAACTGGAAGCCTCTGAGTTTCATCCGAATGGATCTCAGCTGTAGTGCTGCTAAAAGGCTAAAAGCTTAACAAGGCTCTAGTTCCTGGTTTTCATGCCTTATATACCTTTCTGCTTCCTGCCGTCACTTCCTGGGATTAAAGGCGTGTATCACTGTGCCTGGCTGTTTCCAGTGTGGCTTTGAACTCACAGAGATCCAGATGGATATCTGCCTCCCAAGTGACAGGATTAAAGGTGTATGTGCCAACATTTTCTGGCCTCTATGTCTAACTGGTGGCTGTTCTGTTCTCTGACCCCAGTTAAGTTTATTAGGGTGCACAATATATTGGGGACACAGTATCACCACACAGCTCAAAGGGCTCTTGCAATAGTGAGATGAATTTGTAAGCTAGAGGTGTAGGTCCAAGGCAAAGCTGTATCATGTTCTCAAATTGAAAGTGATGTGTAGACTCAGTCTTGAATTCTGGCCACCCTGAGGCAGCATCCTCAGACTGTCATAACCAATCCAGGAACTGTCCTGAGGCCCTAATTCCCTGCACTGGCACTGAATGATAAACACCCAGCCTACCCAGTATTGAACACTTGGACTCATTCAATCATTAATCTGTTCCTTCTGCAAACATCTGTCATCTAGGGGATCTCAGCCTAGCACTCAGCCCAAGTCTGCATTTATTTCACTACTGAGAAAGAACAAGGGATTTTTTTTCCAGTGGATCCAGTGAAATTGGATGGCATAGAGATAAATCTCTTGCACTTCTCCCAGGGGACAAACCAATATCCTAATTAAGAAGAAAAGACTAGTGATGTCCTTTGGAAGGGGACATTTAGATAGATGTGAGTGATGATTATCTGTGATGCACGGGGCTCTGAGCCTTGTCCCCTCCCCCGTGTATGGAGGTTAACTATCGACAGTGTCTCTGCATCAGGCAAAAGGAATAAGGTCTTGCTGATGCCGGCTTCCACTTCCCACTTTGCACTTTATCGAAGGGAATGTAGCTAGGGACACAGGGTGTCACATCTGTAGAAGTGGTGGGACCTAGGAGAATGGAGCCAATGAATGGGGCAGGCTAAATTCTCATTCAAAATCCAACTTCATTCAGAGCCTCAGATAATTTATATCGCTGCAAGTTAAGAAAGGTCATGTGAGTCAAGTTCTCATGAGCTCAAGCTGTAGAGACTCACAAGGACAAGTCACATGTGGCATAAACATGGTTTTCCATAGAAGCGTATAAAGGATAGTTTAAACATTTAGTTGAAAAACAACAGCAAGCAATAATGAACAATTTGAAGTAAACTCATTCTTATCTGCTGCATCTGGGAAGAGCATGAAAACACATTCCAAGAACAATTCTGTAGTTTGTAGAAATTGAGGTCACAAGACTCTTGTCTTGTTTTCTTGGAGTGTTCTCAGAAACACTTAGAATTCTCGTCATACAACTCTATTCCTGGACCATGATCTGATGACAGGGGCAGTCCCTTGGTTTTTTTTTAAGATCCATAGCCAACATATGAGACAGCCAGGCTTGGAATCCACACTGATGAAGGTACATGCAGACATGACCCATGGAGAAGGTTCCAGTGTGTGAAGATCAGGCAGAGGGAACACAACCTCCTCACGAGACTAGGGAGAAAGGAAGATTTGGACCTAGGAGGTCATTAGGAATTCAGTGTCCTGCCCATGGACTGCAGGCACACGTTCCCTTTTAGGATCTTGCTACAAGACCCATCCCAGGACAGTGGTTGGCCTGTGAGAGTCTGTAGCAAGAGTGGGGGTGATCTCACCCTCACTGAGATTCTTTTGAGTGGAGTTGCTCAATAGGTTAAAAGCGTGAACCAAAGACCATCTCCTGACCCTTCCAGATGGTTCCACAAGAAGCTCCAAGTAACTGCATCTTCTCTATATAAAGGAAGGATCACCTCACAGTTCAGCATCACAAATATTAAGATTCACTTGAGACCTAATTGCAGCTTCCTGGGAACAAAGTACTAACCCATAACAACCCTAACTGGGTATGGGAAACCAAGGGATGGAGCTCTCACTGTTGCTGCCATGAACAGCCATGCTTATGTTAAATGGTTATGGAATATTTATGCACATGTTCCTATCTTGTGCACACCTTTATAGCAGGTGCCTTCTGGGTCGTCATTGCAAAGTCCAACAGAGCAATCTAAAGTTAAAACTTCCCACTTCTTCCTTGGCCCCACTCTCCATGCCTATGGGAGAGCTGGCTCTGCCCTGGGGTGTGTCCCCAGGGACTTCCTACTGGATGCAAGATTTCTGCATTCACTGTTTCTCTTGGTGAAAACTCGACTGTCTCAGGAAGAGTCCATTGCGAAGTGAACCATGGTGTGCCCTAAGCACAGGGACTTAGCCAGTGACAAGCACACTGGAACTCCACCCCAGCAGGGAGTCCACAGCATGGTCACCAGAAAATGGATTTTACATGAAAGATTGGAATCTAGTTCAGGGCATTAAGAACCACAGTTCTCAATGCCAGAATTGAAGGAAGGGATGGTATTTATTATGGAAATGCTTTTTTTTTTTTTTTTTTACCTGCAACCTGAAGTTGGTCTTTTCAATAGCTTTGAGATAATGGAGGGGGACATGGGCTTTAGGGAGTCTCGGTGGGTCATGTAAGGTTCACAGAGTACAGAAGCAGCTGTGGGCACAGTGACGGCTCTTGTACGGCCACCTTGCTTTCTGTCCTTTGTGATTAATACCATTTCCTGGTAGGTATAGAAGCCCCTGGAAGGGCTGTAGTATGGAGGTGAGACTCATGTGACTGTCACTGAGGTAGAGGGAACAGACTGTATCTACTATTCTTTTGAGGTGGAGCATGTGGGGAGCATTCTGACAGGTACCTCTCTTCACAGGGTACAGATGCTCTGTGCTGATGAACTCTCTGTAGACTAAAAACATGGCATGATACCATAGCATGGTGATGTGCAAAAACATGCATAGTCCCTAGCTGGGCTAAGCATCCTAGCCTTAGAAAGGTCTGATGTGGCTGGGTGAGCAGAGAGACGAACATAAACGGTATTTCCATCCGATGCTGCCTTGTGTTCCTGCTACAACTTGGAGAGAAATAAGCAACAGCTGGGAAGAATGCCCGACAGTTGCTGCCCCTTCAACCTTGAAATTGCTAAGAGCCTTGGGGTAGGAATCACAGAGATAAAGCTGTCTTGACGCAGGAGCCGGCCCCTTGCATGCAAGCCTGCTTAAGCTCTGCGGTGTGTAATTCTTTTCTCTCAGCTCTATGGTTTGTTTGTTTTTTTCTAGCTAACTGATGGAGACAGCCTCCAAATGCAGCTTGGCTCCTGGTAAACAGAAAAACAGTGTGGCTCCCTGTAGACTGTCTTCAGGGACCTGGCTGACTCCCACAGCAGAGAGGCGAGAGGTAGTCATCTGCTTACCTGCAGATAGGGTAGACTGAGACCTGGATTTGACAAAAGAGTTCTTTGGGTGCCTGGCACTGAGAAGATGCTCCTGTCATTATGGAGTATTGCATAACACAGTAACAGGTGAGAGCTACGGTAGGAGTTGGCTTGGGCCAGTTTAACAATCATATTCATGTGCAGCGACCCCAGTCATTGTGGCTCCTATTGACCCTGGAAACTTGCCCTTGGACTCCCAGCAGACATACTCCATTGTCTCCTATACATATCACCTCCCATCACACATCCTGTCCTCTCCAGTCTCTACCCAGCTTGCTTACTTTCTCATGGCACCTGTACTGTTGATTCCATGTCCCTGGGCAGCTTGCAAGCTCTGTGAGAGAGGAACACCATGTTTTGGGAGCCACAGTATCCTACACTCTTCCTTACTTGTCTTGGTCATGGAGGCTCATGCCCTTAGTACTGCATGGACACATGAGTCTGCATAGACACATAAGTGTAGTGATCATCCCTGGGCAGAAAGAATTTTAGGATACTGGATAGGTAGATCTATAAAGAACATTTTCTGTTTGATTCCTAAATTATTTATCTTTACTTTGTAATTGATGCTGAATGGTTATAATGATTCTTAACTTGGGAAGGAGGCCCCCTTCTCTCAGGCTTGGAAGATGTTCTTCCTTGAGTTTACTTAGAGAACACTTCCTCAGACTCCTCCTGAAGACCTGTGTGCCTCTCTCAGGACCCAGGCTGGTGAGCACTAGTGTGGCTTTAGCTATTTAGGCTGCATAAAACCATTGCTGTGAGAAAGGTTCTGCATTGCAGGGCATTTAACAACACCTATTAGCACATGCCTCTCAAAGCAATACAGTAAAAAAAAAAAAACAGTCTCCCAGCATTGCTTAACCTCACCTAGGGACAAAGTACATCTGTGCTCCAGTTTAGTGACACTCAGGTACAGTCTGCTTCAATGGGCCCATCCTATGTGTGCGAATCTGCCATATCCGAGGCACACAGGTCCTCCCAAACTTGTTTCTATACCCCAAAAGAATCAGAATGGATTTGAAACATGCAATTCAGAGTCTGTTTATGTACAGGGCAGGCATTATTTTTGTGATGGGTACAATCACCATGGAAGACTTCAGCAAGAAGACGTGAACCCAGCGGCAAGAACATCCTATTCACAGAGGGCCGTACAGGAGACATGGGAACTTGCTCCAGCTGCTACAGATGTGCAAAGATGCCCAGTCAGCAATGGACTGGGAAATTTGGGGAACCTCAGCAGGCACTTCTAGATAGGTTTGCCTGCCACTGCTCACATTGCTACTTGATAGGATGCCTCAGTCTTGCAGGCACCAGAGGGAAGAATGGAACGTGAACAGAAGACCAGGGCCCTAGTGAAATGTACCCTGAGGACAAGGTGGGGTCTACTGTGGCTGCTGTGCTTCCTAAACAGAAAATGAGAGAGAAGAGAGAGAGAGAGAGAGAGAGAGAGAGAGAGAGAGAGAGAGAGAGAGAGAGACTAGTGGCATCTTGATGCACACAGTAAACCCATATAACTGTGGTAGCTAAGGCGCCACAGGAATAAGCTTCTGTTGTTTAATTAAGGCTCCTGTTGTATAGCAACTTCTGCCTTCTGGATCCTCTACTGGGACTTCTCCAGATGTGTAGGTGTCCACCTGAAGTCACTTGAGGGGATGAAGTCAGGAGGGACGGCAGTGGGCTAGGACACATCTCAGTTCCTGTTAAGGTACCCTGTTCCCTGAGCCCAATCTCACTCACGGTGCATGTATGCAGCTAGGTTCCAAATGAGGTCCTGTGGGAGAGATGGACCTAGACCTTAGACCTCTCAACAGTGTTTTCATTTCCTGTGGCCGCCCTAGAACACCACTACCCACCCAGCAGGCTAACCCTACAAAGTGTGCTGTCACACTTGTGGAGGAGAGAAGTCTAGATCTTACCCAGTGATCCTCAGCACGATCATATATCTTCTGCCACTGATGGAACATTTGTGTCCCCTCAGAACTCACATGCCTAAAGGCTGCTCTGGAAGTGATAGGAGGTTATAAGAACGAGATGACAGAATCCTCATAAATCCAATCATTGCCCCTGTAAAGGAAGTCCCAGAGAGCTAGATAGTACCCTCCTCACCACACACACACACACACACACACACACACACACACACGTACGGAAAGAGAAGCTGCCTAGGAGCCAGAAGGCATCTATCACCAAATGCCAAATTTGCTGTCACCTAACCCAGGACATCTTGCCAGGGCTGTGAGAAATATGTTCCCATTGTTTCTAGGTTGCCCAAATTACAGGATTTTCATTACAGTAGCTGTAAGGGACTCAGACATCCACAAAGATCCTTTTACCAGGAAAAGTTACATGGAGAGGTACCATGGGTTTGGATATGCAAACGTCTTTTGGGTACCTCGGTCCACCCACTAAAAGCGTTGGTGTACCTAAAGGCTGTGTACATGAAAGAAGGGCTTCCCCACATGTCCTCATCTCCTGGGTCATCATAGCTGAGGGGTCCTGGCCAGCTCTTCAGACCAGCTTGTTTTTGGGGAAAACCTCCATGTCTCTGAAGAAACATGTATTATTCTGGGATGGAGCCAGAGCTCTGTGGGTGGGGCAGAGAGGGAGCAGAGGTAAAGCAGGGTAAGTCGTCATAAGTACAAGTGGACTCTTTACATCTGGAAAAGTGCATTCAATTTTTTATGTTCTTGTCGTGTAAACACAGCCACCTGCATGCACAGTGCTGTGTCAGGAGCTTTGATAACCCTCTGGGGTTTGCGTGTGACTGTTTGTACTGCCTACTCGGGAAGGAGGAGGCGGGATGGTGGCCCATCACAGAGCAGAGGAGTGATGGAGGATGAGGCTGGCAGCAGTGGTCTGCCACACACAAGATTTCTTAAATACTTGATGTTGAGGCTGGGGGAAGGAGAGCCAGAGCGCAGATGCAAAAAGAACAGTTGCCCCAGTCTCATTCCCGCTACTGGGATAAAACATCCTGACGTAAAGCAACTCCGGGGAGAGGTGGTTTATTTTAGCCGACAATTCCAGGTTACAGTCTGTCGCTGAGGGGAAGTCATGGCAACAAGGGATTGAGACAGCTAGCCACATCACATCTATAGCCAAAGAGCAGAGAGAAATGAATACACAATGTTTGGTTGCTTGCCTGTGCTCAGCCACACCTCACTCTTGGACAGTTCAGTGTCTCCCCTAAGGAATGGTGCCACACACAGTGGACTGAGCTTTCCCACATTAATTTACTCAATTAAGACAGTCCTCCAGAGATGTGCCCACACACCAACCCAAGTCTTTGAGACTCTTGATGGGTGACTCTAGTTTTGCCCAGTTGGCAAGTAAAGCCAATCATCACAGACATGTCACTGGTCCCTAGAGAGGACTCCTCGATGCATTGGCAATCTTCTAGCTTTACTAGGGCTAGATGAGGGGAATGCCCAAGTTCTCCAGGCCACAGCCCAAGGAATTAGTTTAAGGACTTTTGGCGATTTATACACAGGGCTCTTGGAACATCCTTTTCTGGGCCTTGGATTTTCTCCAGGTCTTTCAGGTTGACCTTCAGTGAGGATTACAAATTCCAAGTGTATAGACGAAGCATCACAGCCCACAACTTGATTATTAGCTGAGCTTGGTGCCACACTGGGTTCCTGATCCTGCTTTCCTTCTGAATTCATTGTTCCAGTTGGCAGATCAGAACGCTGAAGCCCATACCTGTATACAGCTGAGTAAAGAAACAAATCCATGGCTCTGTCCCCAGCCATGCCCCTGCCCTCTCTACACATGGTTCAGGGACCTCACATGCTTACATATGGTCCAGCAGACCTGCCTCGGGGTGATTCTTTGGTGCATTCGTGCATGTTTGTGAGGGGGCATGTGTTTTGAGATTCTCTCCATTGCCTCTGCATCCTCTACAAGCTCTTCAGCATAGACAGTATTTCATATAGAATACACAGTAAATGCTGAATCAAAATTAATCATTACAGCATGAACGAGGCTAATTCTATAATTTATCACCACGGTAGATTGTCTTTATTTCAAGACTGTAATGGATTCTGCTGCTTCCTTTCCCTTCAGTGTAAGCTATGGGCTATGAGTCCCAGTTCCAAAGATGAACACTGGCTGGATTTCCCCACAGAGAGAGGAGGGAACTGGCATTTGTAACTGTCGCTGAGCACAAGCAGCTGGATCCAGGGATAAATGTGATTCTATTTTGGGGTCCAGATAAAAGATCAGAAAGATGCTAATTTTGTACCATCATGTCTGGGTTACCATAACCTGCCTCACAATAGCAACAACCTCCAGGGTAGGGAGACATTGAATTTGTCAGTGGTGACCTTCCAGCAAGAATCATAGTCACTACTGGGTCACCAGGAAACTCCACTGAAAACCCCAGGCATCCTTTTGCAGGAAGTATCTGGTGGTGGTGGTGGTGGTGGTGGTGGTGGTGTGTGTGTGTGTGTGTGTGTGTGTGTGTGTGTGTGTATGTGTGTGTGTATGTGTGAAAAAGAGAGAAAAAGACAAAGACAGAGAGAGACACACAGAGAGATATTTCTCTCTTTCCAGATCCTACTTTATTTCCACAAATACAATTCTCTAAAGAGAAATTCTTGTAGTGTAAAATGACTGCCTGTGTCCAAGAGAGTAATCATTAACATCTGTAATATTAAGGGAGAGACAAAGTTCATGAAAATTTCAGAAAAAATGACTCCACTATGGGCAAAGCCTTCAAAAGACAGTGAAATGAGATGGTTCAGATGACAGTTTCATATAATGTAGCCACTGTGGCTTGAGGAAGCCCATACCTAAGGACAACTCGGGATTGTAGTGATTTGTAGAGTGGAGATACTCCTGGGGAGAGAGTGGTGAGGCGGAGTGGTCCACAGAGTGGGGAAGCCCATGAGAAAGGAGGCTGGGTGGTACTCCAATGGGGATGATCCATTATGGTATGCTTGGTTTATGTGGATGACAAAGGCAGGTTGACAATTCACACAAGGCAGGGGTCAAGTGGCATTGTATTCTATAACCCTGTTATGTACCAATTAGTCATATGGGTACATGCTTATTATAGAGGATGATCAGGATAAATGGAGAATGCTCTCCTTCCTTAACTTTCAAACAAAATATAATCATTGATACCTACAATACATTGAAAACAATAATAGAGTTTAAAATTAATATTTAATTAGTCAAGTAGTAGATAATCATCTTGTAAAAGAAAATTAAAGAACATACTGTCAGCCAAAACAAGAAAAGAAAGGTCTGAAAAAACCACTGTTGACTATAGGGAGCTGATGGTTTAGATCTTCTAAATGTGACTTCAAAACAGACCAAACTGAGTTCCTTATCTGTTTTTTCTTGTCTCAGAGGTGGAGACAGCCACAGGTGTTGAGTGTATGATGGGCTGAGTCTGACAAAGCACACAGCTGTTGAACCGAGAGTTCATTATGACAGCATACAATATTTTCTTCACTCCCCAAATGTTTGCTCAGACGTAGTAATCAGCCACTCTCTCAAAATCCCAGTTCTGTGAAGATCCGTTTTCTGTGACCATAGCTTTGTACAATGTAGATGAACACAGTGACGTCTTATACTACGCAATGTTTATTTTGCTTAACCCAGGACTCTTAAATTCGCCTATGTAGCACAGGACAGTGATTTATTTTTATCTCTGAGTAGTATCTCATTGCAAAAATACTCTATCGACTCACAGGTCAGTGGATTCTTTAGTTTGGTTATATTTAAAGAGTCAGGTAAAAATGTATATAAACAATTGTTTATGTGGTCTAGCACCATTTGTTGCAAAGATTATCTTCTTTGGGGCTGAGGATATGGCTTAATCATCACAGTGTCTGCTGCATAAGCATAAAGACATGAATTTGGAACCCCAGAATATTCCTTAAAAGTTGAGCTTGGCTTTGCACACCTGCAGCTTCAGCACTGGGTATGTGCAGATAAGGTAGAGATGGAGACAAAAACATCCACGAGTCTTATTTGCCAGCCAGCCTAGACAAATTGATGGAACTTCAGGCTTCGTGAAAGACTTTGTCTCAAGAAATAGAGGTTGAGAGTAATTGAGAAAGATGACTGACATTCACTTCTGTCTGGTTTCTTTTCAATCACCACTACACAAAACACCATGGTCAAGGCAACTTATAAAAGAAAGTGTTTCATTTGCAGCTCATGGTTCCCGGTGGCTAGAGCTCATGATCATCACGGCAGGGAGCATTTCAGCAGGCATGATGCCGGGGAAGTAGCTGAGAGCTTACACATGATCCAAAAGTACAAGGCAGAGAGAGCGAGGGGAACACTAGGAATGCTGTGGGCTTTGAAATCTCACAGTTCACTCCCAGGGACACACCTTTCTACCAAGGCCACACCTCTTAATCTTTCCCAAACAGTTCCACCAACTGGGGACCAAGTATTCAAATATTTCAGTCTATAGAGGCCATTCTCATTCAAATCACCACAGCCTCTGACCTTGCACACATGCACATAGTGTGTACATATATTAATAAACACAAATACTACACACACACACACACACACACACACACACACACACACACACAATTTATGAAAAAGGAGTGTCCAGTCCCTTAGGAGATGTATTGCAAATCTTGTTGCAAACAACATTTCCATGTATATGATGTCTTTGCTCTGGACTTTTCCTTATGTTCTTTGTCTAATACTCTCTCGACTAGTACAGCTTTGCAGTAAATCTTTAGTTTGGGAAATCCAATTCTATTATTTTCCCACACATTTTGACTCTCCTAAACTCTTTGTGTTTCCTTATGAGTTTTAAAATTGGCTTATAAGTATATACACATTCTGCTGGCTTTTGATTGGAGCTACATTGAATTTGGTTATGGACAATTGACTTCTTAATGTTTTGAGAATTCAGTCTATAGACGTGGTACATAACTCCAGTTACTGATGGCCCATTTATTTCTCTCTGAAAGTCTTTTTACAAGTTTCAATGTATGTCTTGCATTTTTCCTCATTTTTATATATTTGTGTGTGCATGTGGACACGTGCACACATGTGTTCACGTACATCATCGTGAATTTGTGCAGGTCAGAGGACAAGTGAGACTGGGCGCCAAGCATCTTTCCTCACCGAGCCATCTTTTTAAACCGTCTTTTATTAGATTTGTTCTCACTTGATCTTATTTTATTAAGTTTTGGTACTCTTGTCAATTGTATTCTTTTATTAATTTTTATAAACAAGATTTCATGGTAGCACATAGATTTCAAGGGATTTTATAGTTATTATTATGATGTACTTTTGTTGTAGGTTTTCCATGTTGTTTAAACACAAGATCATTTTATGTTGTTGGGTGATGATTTCTTGATTTGTCTTTGGTTCAATATGATATCTTTTCTTAAGGGTTTAGATTTTTTGGGTTCCTTATGGGGGAGGAGTGAATTTTGGCTGTGCTATGGGCATGGAAAACAGTGGACAATTTTATTATTTTACCACATTTTAATATGTGGTCATTCAAATCAGAGCACAATGTTTAGAAAATAGGACATTTCTGCAATTCCTCTGTTCCTGGTCTGGTAGGCATGACTGAGAATAAAAACGTAGAGACTAGAGGAGAAAAGAAATGATTGACAGAGTTCAACTCAGATGGTGATTTCTTCTTGTCTCTCAAAGGCAGCAAGCCCTGGGACTTTCCCAATTCCCCTTCTAAAGCACCCTGTGGACATCAGACAGTGTCATCCCATGTCCCCTTGACCCTCATCTCCATCCTGTCTGGGAAGTCTTCTGCAGAGTTTTGCAAAGTTGCAATTGACATAAGGTGACCTACAGGCAGTCGGAGGGAAAAATCTCAACTGGAGCAAAGACTGTGCAATCCCAAGAGACAGACTGAGAGTTCTGATGTAGAAAGATATGGAGTTCAGAAAAAAGCGATTAGCAAATATATGTAGCTTTACTCAGCCATGAATAAGAACAAAATGCCATGTACAGAAAAATGAGAAAAGTGGATGGGATTGAATATTGTCACATTAAGCAAAATAAACAGGTCCAGATAGACAAATGTCACATGTTCTTTCTTACATGTGGAATTTTTTACATGCATACATACACGAACACATTGTAAAAATATAAGGGGACTCTTTTGGAAAGGGATGGGAATGAGCAGGCAGGGTAAAGGAGACAGGAGAGGGTAATGGGGAGGGAATATGGTCAAAGTGATTGATAGACTTAAAATGTTATTATGGAACTCATTGTTTTATGCAATCTGTGTAAACTAAAAACTTTGGAGAAGAAATAAGAAGTCAAAGTTTATTGGCCTCCAAACATGCACAGAGCGGAGAGAAAGCTGCTGTTGTGGCCTCCACTAAGTGCCTTGGCTATGGAAGCTGCACCTAGTTCATGATGTTGAGCAGGCTTGCTCCTCCAGTCTGGGCATGATCTCCCAAATGAAGAGGTGGAATGGTGTGGCGGGTACAGGAAGAAACTGTCAGAACTTCTGCTGACGTCCTTTCTGTGTTTTATTTCATTTATTTTACAGAACACACAAAACATCTGTAGAACATTGTCCACACACAGATGATGGTAATGTGGACTAAATGCTAGTCAAGCATACACATTACAGTGACGGTCTCCAGATATATTTTATTAATGTGGAATGTGATCGAGAGCTGTGGGCTCACAGTATTGAGTAAACATTCAATGATATGATCAAGTGTCTACTGGTTTGGTGTATATGGGGATTCACCAGTACATTGATATTCAGGAGAAAGTTGTTCAACAGCTGAGGTTCAGATTTCTGTGGTCTGGCTCAGAGAGAGTGGCTTAGTTTGAGAAGACCAAGGCCAGCTTCTGCCTGCCACAGAAACGTTTTGTGGTAACTTCCTTTTACATTATGTTGTTCTGTAGTACCATCAGATATCCCAGAGACAATATTTCCCTGCAGATTCCATCACCTACAAGCCAGCTGTCTGCAGGGTTTGGCCTCAAGTTTCTACGGGAATCGATAAAATGAAGGTAATGGTGTTTCGTGGTTCTCTGTTGTGACTAGACTAAAGCAGGCCCTCCTGGTGGCTCTGCTGAGCTAGCTGGGGACACACTGCACCTGGACAGAGCCTGGAGACATCAGTGGCTCTCTGGAAAGAGGATGACTGGCTTTGTTAGCCTTTCCTGTCAGCTCCAGAGGACAGCTGCTGGTAAAGAAAAATTATTCAATTACACACTGGAAGAATGAAACAGGCAGATTGTATTAAGGATAAAAATAGATTTAGGGACCACAGCAAAGATCTCATATAATGGAGGAGAGAAATTAGCCTTGATCCAAACTAAGCATGGGGAGTTGGGATGTACCCAAGGAGCAGTGGGAGAAGGGGTCCAGGGACAGAAAAGCTTTATGACACGACATCAGTGATAGAGGAATATGGTCAAACTGACCTGACATTATGATTACTAAAGGCACTTGGGGTAATTAGATGTCACCTGTGGGTCCAGGAGGGAAATTGGCCACATATAAAGGATGCTCAGCACAGGAGGACATCTTGGTGGACTCATACAGGAAGTGCATAAATGTCCATAGGACTCTAAGCCATGCCCAAGCATGGTCACCTTGCAGTCCTGACTTTCTTCAGAGCCTTTGTAGGAAGACAGCTGCTTCCTCTGTGGCATCTCAGGGGTCCTGTGAGCAAAACTGAATCTTCTTGAATTTCGCAAGGTTAAGGTCAGAGTTGGGTAACATCACCTTGAAATCACTATTTTGGATAACATGGATCATAGAACAGTCCAGATTCATGGTGTGAGGACTATCGAGGACGGAGAACACAGGCTGTCCTCAGCTCTCTCAGTCTCTCGCCACTTGGACTTGGGGCAAAGACCTGGGAAAGGCCAGGGTTTGCTTTATAGAACAATACAGTGCGGCTGTTCATCAGTGTACATGGAGCTTCTGTATAAAACACAGCTACTGCATTGAATCACAGTTATTTTTCACCAAACATTACACATTTATGATCAAAATGTACAATGTGTCAGAAGAAATGAGTCTTGGCAACCCCACCACAATGAAGTTCTGGTCCTTAGATCACAGCATACGAAAGATGTTCCCCCCTGCACGCACAAACTGCTATGTGACGCTTTGAACTGGGTTCAGAGCAATTTGTTAAGGCTCCTTGGCATTTGGTGCTCGCATCTGATTACCTCATACTAGCTTTTAAAGCTGCATGGGTTTTGTACAAAAACCGAGATAAATAAGCACTCAAGCCAGTTTTATCTGTAGAAGCCATAACATCCCTGAGCAGATATTGGGATCTAATGGTACTGGATCCACATGGATTGGATTTTGGGGACAGTGTTAGAGGGCTGAGGTGACCATGCAGGACTTCTCCCTGTTGACCTGAAGTGTGTATGGTGTGCACACCTTTACCACCACTATGGATATACACTCAGCTGCCGCAACACATGCAGAGAAACGAGGAAGAGACGGAGGAGGCCCTGGCTGATCGTCTTTCTTTTAAATGTCTGCTGAAATGCCACCTGGAACTAGGTCATTAATAACAGCGAGTATTACCTATCAGAAGTTTCCACACCAATGAAGGTCTAAATTACCCCCTCTGCATTTCAATCATTTATCCATCTTTTGCAATTAGTAGGTATTTGCTATGCACCTCTAGAGGTCATTCAGGCGCAGTGCTGGGTAGAGAGGAAGGGGGAGAAAATCAACAGGAGTTTAAGACAGGAGATGGCTGTGAGCCTGGGCTTAGGGGGAGAGTCCCAGGTGGACAAGCAGGCAGGGAGTTGGGGGAGATGCTCCAGAGAGGTCATGGCCCCTGCAGCATTGTGTACCTAGTGCATGCTCCAGAGCAGGGGCCAGCATGAAACCTCTAAAGGGTCAGATGCTGCAGGTTATCGTTTCAGGTCACCTGGCTTCTGATGCCATGGTTTATCTTTCCTGTTTCCATGACAATAGACACAGACAGTATAGAAATGAATATTATTATTTTCTTATATCCCAACTTTATTCAAATAGATCAAGTGGCAGACCAGGCTGGACCCAAGGGCCAGAGAAGCTCTCAAACTTTGAGTCTCTGAAAGTCTCCCGGGAGGTTTGTTGATACAGACTGCTGGGTCCTTCCCCCTCCCTGAGGGTTTCTACCTTTATAGGTCTTGGATGTGGCCTAAGAATCAGCATTTTTGAGAGAGTGTCTCATGTTGCCCGGGCTGGCCTTAGACCAGCTGCTTAGCTGAGGCTAACCTTGATCTCTTGATCTCCCTGCCTGGCCCTTCAGAGTTCTGGAACACTAAGCACGTGACCTCACACAGCTTGAGAATCTGCATTTTTAAGATGCTTCCAAGCAATCCTGAGGCCACTGCAAACCACAATTTAGAGTCAGTGTCAGGGCAGCTAAGCAGTCTCAACCCTACCTAACCGCCCCAGCTGCCCGTGGTCACTTCGTGTTTAGGATCCTTCGGAAGGCTTCTCGGAGACGTGGAGGTGCTAACCCGTGGGTATGCACAGCGGGCAAAGGCACAGTGCTGGATCTTTGGATCACTGGATCAGTGGTCTCGGATCCACACTTGGCTGCCTAGCTTCTCTTCCTTCCCCTTTGCCCTGCATAACCGCAGCCTCTTCCCCTGGACCTTCCCACTCCAGTGGGCTGAAATGTCCTGTACCTAGTTTCACAGCAAGGTGGACAGGAGGGAGCAGGCTCAGCAGCCATGTCAGATCCCTTCCAAGTTCTGAATTCTTTGAATAACAACCACAGATGCAGAATATTGGGCATATCGTTTTTTTTTTAACATGACAGCAATTCCAAACACTTAAGCCATTAATAATGGCCAGGTTAATAATTCTAGAGTATTTTCAGACTCATTTACACATCAAAGACTCTATGAATTACACAGAGATATTACCATCTTACTGATGGTGGCACCAAGACTTAGGAATCAATGATGGCACAGAGAAGATAGTTTTTGCTTCCCATTTTTGCTGATGTGTATGCCCGGGCATGAACAGACAATGATGGCTGAGAAAACTGCCCTGTAGAGGGACTCGGGGTCTCAGGGCCAGAGACTTTCTAAGTGCCCTCCATTCTCTGTCTTACAGAACAAACTGCGGGGGAAACAGGTACCTAAGGCTAAACCTGGGTCCTCCCTGAAGTCCCTGAGCAAGGCCTGAAGCACAAATCTTAAAAAGTCTTATCAATAAAAACAAACTCAGAGCCAGGTGTGGGGTGAACACTGAAGGATCAGAGAAACAGAACAAGTCACAGCTTCCTCACCTTGCCATTTCCTCAGGTGATCCTGTTTCCTCAGACTGGAAGCCTCTGAGTCCTCATCCAAATGGATCTCAGCTAAACTGCTGCTCAAAAGCCTAAAAGCTTAACCAGGCTCTAGTTCTTGGTCTTCAGCCTTAAATACCTTTTTGCTTTCTGCCATCACTTCCTGGGATTAAAGGTGTGTGTCACGATTCCTAGCTGTTTCCAGTATGGCCTTGAATTCACAGAGATCCAGGCAGATCTCTGCCTCTGTAATGCTAGGATTAAAGGCATGTGCTACCACTGCCTAACCTCTATGTTTAATATTATAGCTGTTCTGTTCTCTGAACCCAGACAAGTTTATTAGAATGCATAATATTTTGGGGAACACAATACCACCACAAAGGCCTAAGTCTGTAGCCCTGGAAGAGGGATACCACTGTAGAGTCACACGATGTGATGACCCATGCCCTGTCAACCATCTAACCTCGGTGAAGGAGACTGGAGTAGAGATAGTGAGCAAGAACCTCAGTCTTCTGTAGAAAGGACAAGTGAATTCTCTTCTCTACCAACCTGGAAGGAATGAGATCCTCAACATTCTGCTAATGGTGTCCTATAATTGATGGTCCAAGATGTTTTCTCAAAAGAAATTTCTTTTGCATTACTTAAGAGAAGACAGAGGGATGCAAATTGGTAAGGAAGTTCATTGTCACAGCAGAGAGACTATAACTCAGTACCCACTAGAACACAGGCACCAGACAGCAGAGCTGACATTTTTAGAATTGAATGGCTATTCTGAGCCCATTGAAGAGGAAAGCATGGCATGGGAGTGAGCTGGGAAGGGGGAGGTCAATGGTTTCTGGCATGTCCACCATTGCAATACCAGTCAGAGAGGGTGACACATTGCATATTCTTTCCTTTACCAGACCCAGCTCTGTCTATGACAGATGTTCACTTACCACACACACCATGGCTTGGTACAAGCAGGGGGAGTCATAATTCTTGGCATCCTCCATGTGTAAATGCACACTCTATCATTTAGCTGCACACAGCAGTCCTGTGGATAGTGAAGTGAAGCAAGATCAGAGACCTGAGCAAAGGTAAAAAGAAGTATGGAAATCATTCCTTAGAGTAAAGCCAGCCAGTGCTTTTGCTCCTTGAGTATCTGTTATGATCCCAAATTGACAACAAAGCCCTCCTACCCTATAATTAAGAGATTAATGCATAGAAAAGAAGCCAGTAACACATGGGATGGGATGGGATGGGATGGGATGGGATGGGATGGGATGGGATGGGATGGGATGGGATGGGGTGGGGTGGGGTGGGGCGGGAACAGAGCTCAGTGACAAGTCATGTGCCTTGCATATATACAAGGCCTTGGATTTGAACCCTAGAACAAGCAACAAAGGAAGGGAACACAATCTCTCCATCTCTCGCCCTGACATGACTCCATCTTTTTGGTCTCAGCTTGTAGAATGTGCTCCATCTCTCAAGAGTGGAGAAAGCTCTGGGCTTTTAAGGAGCTGTGTGGCATTCTAAGTTTTGATGTGATTTTCACAGGGTTGTATTTCTTCCCGAGCTTCTTTCATGACACACGTTATATGATCGATAATACCACCATGCTGGTAATCTTGAAAAGAGTTGGAGAAAAAATTTAAAAGTCTTTCATTGCATGAGCAAAATGATCTGTCAGCAGAGCTTGTCAGTTTTCTTTATTGCCACCTTTGTTCATAAACAGGATATTGTGTTTTATAAATCAGTCATGCCTTGGCTGAGTTTTAGGCATATATTATGGTAAATCAATGAAATACCACTAGGGAACATGTTTTAATTGGGCTTGGAAGGAAGGACAATATGGACTTATAAGAGAGTAGCCAGAGCCTTTGTCTCCCCTGCCAGATGACACTGTAAGGTATTTAACTTCCAAGAGTCCACAAGCAGATATGCAATCATGAAAGAGTCTACAGAAACAGTTGTCCTTAGAATAATACTGCTCATTTCTAAGTGGCACACGGGGCTGGATCAAGGCTTTCTGAAATGAATGTGAATTTTCTCTCACAAATCAGCCTTCCTCCCCAGCTCTGCAGGCATCTTAACCGGCTGCGTGCACTGAGGCGGATCCCAGCAATGCCATCAGCAAGCTTGGGACTTGTCCAAGGCTAAGTCTTCTTCACCCTGGCAAGGGGCAGGCTTTGCTTTTCAAGCACGGGTCCATTCATGAGTGCTCATCCCAGGCTTGCCAGACACTCACCACGCACATACGCTAAGGGCTCCTCATTCCTCTGTTTTTTAACTGCAGGCATTTTACCTCCATCTGTTCTAACTAAAATCTCCCTCAAACTGAAGGCCCCTCAAATGATTTCCTAACAGATTTTTCTTCCTAATTGCTACTCGAGAAACCTGGCTATCTGTTGGAAGTACCTTTAATTTTGTCAGAAATGTACTTTTTAATATCATAGAAAGAGCCAGCTTCGGTGCTGATGGAGACTGTCTTCCTCCTCTCCCCCCTTCCTCCCCTTCCCACCTTCCCTTCTCTTCCTTTTTCCCTCCCTCCCCCTTTCCTCCCTTCCCTCCTGCCTACCTTCTCCAAATAAGTACAGACAGGTTGCAGTGTCTCAGAACTGATTCTAAGCGACGAAAACACATTAGGTGCATGTCCAAGACTATCCAAGAATGAATGTACCTTAACAATAAACAATAGCAATGACAATAAAACCAAAGACTCCTTATGGAGTCTACATATTTTTTTTGGGGGAGGACAACAAAAATGTATTTGATAGATTCAACACACACATACTTTTGTTACAGCAACACACCTGTCTGTGTATAGCATCTAGGTGCAGGCATAGATATGGACACAGACACAGAGCACGAGAAGGGCAAGCAGTGATATGCCCGATGGATGTGACCAAACCTGGTGGAGGGTAGGAAATGCTGAGGGAGTACAATTCAGTGTGCAGCGCTCCAATAGAACAGAAGGATGAACCAAAGGCTGAGGGCACAGGCTTTTGTGGGAGCAGGGTAGGCAGGAGAGGGCTTTGCTGCTATTGCAGGGGACAGAAGAGGCCAAAGGTCAGTAGAGCAAGGGTGGAGTGATTTGGGAAGTGCAGACAGAAGTCTGACTCTGTGCTCAAGTCTGGTATATTGGAACGAAGATCTTAGCTTTTCCTGAGGGAGGGGAGAGACAAGAGCCATTGGAAATTAAGTTTGGCCGTGCATTAAAAGGCTCGTCTCTGGAAGGCAGGAGTGGATGACAGAGTGGGAAGCAGCTTAAGGTGAATTGACGCCCTAGGAGAAAATGCTGGCTGCCACAGTGGGCAGGAGTGATGGAAAGCTGAGGTCAGATGGTATATGTGAAATAGAGTTGGATTGGCAGACGAGGGTGACCGAGAAGGGGAGAGAAGGGCAGCTTCAAGGTCCTCACAGGCAGGGAATTAGATTTACTGACTCGGGGAAGTGGCAAGATTAGTCTAGAAGTGAGTGGGTGGGAGTGGGGAGTCTCTTTAGTTTGAGACATTTTGAGTGTCCACTGAGCTGTGCATAGACAGTGAGGCTCAGAGGAAGAGGGTGGCGAGTGCGCAGATGTTTGTTTGAAGCAAAAATCCCGTAGGTTCTTCCTAGAAGCAACCTGTTCTGATCTTCTGTTGTAGCAGTCGTGGTCTGCTTTTCTTAGGTTACCACAGACCCAGCAACCATTTCTTTCTGTACCAGTGCTTTGTATGTGATGTTCTAACTGTACACCAAAGAAACAGAAACCCCGAGTCAGGTTCTTAAGAGAAAGCTACCGGAGAACAATGCAGACCAAGGGTTGCTCAGAGACAGAAGGCTTCACACAGCAGAATGGGGAGCTTAGAGCCCGGCCTTGAAGGTCAGAAGGGGGAGGCTACTTGAAAGAAGAATTCTCTGTCAGCTGACTCAAAGGGAGGGTGAGAGATGGGCTGGGGGCCGCAGGGTAGAACAGGGGAGTCATGGAACATGAGGCTTTGCTTTGGAAGATCATGCCCGAAAGGAGAGGCCCTAGGAATAGCCCTAGCCCAGGGCTGGCTTGGCCTGGCAATCAGAAGAGGATGCTTCAACTCAACTGTGAGTTTTTTTGTTTGTTTGTTTTTGTTTTGTTTTGTTTTTTCACCACTGGGCTTTCGTAAAACACACAGGTTGTAAGTTTCAATTACACCGTGAAAGCACTTGCAACTGGCAGTTGATGGAGAGGTTTGAAGAAACTTTCTAGCAGCCAATATATGGGAAAGTCTGAAGGGAGATGCTGAGGCAGGACAACCACCATATTCCTGATTCAGCAATGCATGTTGGGAAGGGTGGGCCAGCGTGGACCCTACAGCTGACAGCAGATCTCCTGGTTTTGGAATTTGTCTCACACAGTCTTGCCTATTCTGTGAACTTCCAACACTTTTGAAAATACAAATGCAAATAATAACAATTTCGATGTTTATAATTTATATAATTATTTTTATAATTTACTTAAAATTATAAAAATTATTTAAAATTTATAATACTTTTGTAGTAATAATAGCTGTTATTGTTGTTATTATGTGTGTGCATGTGTCTATCTATGCTCAGGTGTCTGTGTGTGTAGATGCATATGTACATGTGTATGTGGGACCAGAGGACCTCAGGTGCTATTCCACTTGATTTTTGCAACAAGATCTCACACTGTATTTGTGTGTAGACACAGAAGGAGACCCAATGATGTAAGAAAGACCTCTTCAGGCTGAGCCCATGGGGGTTCCCATGGCTGCCTGCTGGTACAGTAAACCCCTTGTGATTCCTTTTGGAGTTCTTGGACTCTGGATGCAGAGTGCAGCCCTGAAAAGACCAGTCTAGGGAACACTGTTCTAGGAGAGGCATGCAGGGTGCCTGAGCAACTTAAAAGATAATAAAACAAAATGTAAAAGCCTTGCTGATGTTGATAATAATTGTGTAATCAGTTTTGTCAGTTTTTACATGTTTTTAGAAACAAACTTAGCTTTCAGATTTTGAAACTTTTTGGAATTTAGCCATCCCCTAACCAAATGGCATCACCCCGGTGGGCCTTCCGGGTCAGACCAGCCTTTGGTCTTTCAACTTCTACAGTACCTGCAAAGGGGAACAGAAGCCACCACCAAGTCGACTTGACCCCAGACAGAATTCAAAAAGCATTGGCCAAATAGCGGATCAGCAGGAAATGAGGGCGGGGTTGTAGGGATGGCTCAGTTGTGGAACCTTGTCCTGCCCCCCAAGTCTTTGCTCCTTCCCACTGAGGGTTTGATTCTGGGGAGAAGGAAATCCCCAGGACCCCTGTATGCAGTCTCTCTGTAGGGCTGGTTTGATGTGGCAGCTCCAGGGTCTGCAGGTCACCCCCAAAGCCTGGGGTCCATTCATCACTTCTGAAAGGGCTGTTCTTGAGGGCCAGCCTGCAGCCTTTTCCCTCAAGAGAACAGAAATTGGCAGCACATTAAAATGATTCAATTCAGCTACGAGGTTTATGTCACCATTAGGTTTTATTAAAGCACTTAGGTGATAAGTTTAAATCACACTGTAAAGTACTGTAACTCAAAAGTATTTTTCTCCTGGTACTGAAATTTAACCAGGGGCCTTAGCTGTGCTAAGCAAGGCCTCTACTATTGAGCTACATTCCAAACCTTCTTAAAGTTTTTTTTTTTTTTTTTTTTTTTTTTTTTTTTTTTTTTTTCTTGTTGAGGAAGTCTCATTAAGTTACATGAACTGGTTTTGAGCCCCCTGTGGATCCCTGAGAAGCACTGAATCTTCCTTCCTGCCTCAGCGTCCCAAGTGATTGGCGGACAGGGGGTCTTGCTACGCCCTGCAGTAGTAACCCATTTCATCACATCTGGGGCTTCAGTCATTTGTGCTTAGAGTGCAGAACACAAGAAGAGCTTGCGGGCTTGTACCTAAGGGTGGCCTCAAAACCCGCATGCAATAGGACTGCCTTCCCCCAGACTGACCCTAGGGCCCATGGAATCTAAGAAGCACAGTGCTTTTCATCTCTGTCTGCAGGCTCTGACAGAGGAGTACCAACTTGCCATTTGTTTAATTGACTTTGTGGATGTCACCTTCACTTCAGGGGATCCCAGCTGGACTTTTAAGGCAGCAATCAATCCATCCACTTATCTAGAATACTTCCTCCTGGGGCCATTCAGAGACCATCCAGAAGCATGGACGTTAACAGATTACTAGTGATAGCATTTAAAATTAGTGCTTTTTTTTTCCAAAAAAAGAGCAAAGAATATTTAAGCAGTGTAAAGTCACAGAAAATTGTAATACAGATGCAAGCCTGGACATTGTGGTTTAACTGACTAATTCGACACCACAGCGGCAAAATAAAATATTGTGGTTTCTGAGCAAATTTCTCTTGTTCAGCTGCCATTGGGACCCCATTTTGGAAAGAATATCAGTTGAGATGATTTATCCTTGGCTTCTCAGTTTCTAGATATTTGAGGCAATTACCATTGAGAAGTTACTTGGCTTTAGTTCCTGACAGGATGGGCAGTCTCTTTCTCGCTGCCATACAGTGAGTGGAGACCAAATGAGCTCTTAGGTCTGTGCTCAGACTTGACTCACATCTCGTAACTTGGCGGTGGGGGGACTTCCCACCCTGTCTCGTGCCCAGTCACCCTGCTTTAATTTACCTAGGGGTGCTGCTGGAATTCGAATGTCTTCATCTTCCTCTTTGACTCCATATCCTCAGAAGCTCTTCCATGAAGAAATCAGGTGGTTTGTTTAATGCCAAGCTTACATCACAAAGGCTGAATTTTATCCTTACTCGCTCAGTTTCCAAAAAATAAAGCGTGTTTCAAGAGACCATATCTTAAATGCATATTTTATTTGGGCTAATTGGATTATTCAGAAGTTTGCACATCAGAACCTGGCTCTTGGCCTAGCTTCACGGCCCTCAGCTGGGGACACATTATAAAAGAACCAGAACCAATTTACAAAGCTTACAGGGTGATAGAGGCCGATGTTCCAACAGCCTTGCTCTGTGATCTGTTGGGATGAAGAGGAGAATGTGAAGTGTGCTCTGCTCTCAGAACGTCTTTCTGCAGAGAATGCCGAGGAGAACGGCAAATATGCAGAGATCAAGGCTGGTATTTCAAAACATGGTCACTGTATTTCAAATCGTGGCCACACCGTCTCAGTGGTCCACAACTGAGGGCTCGTTGTGTGAGAGCCAGGAAAATCTTGGAGCCTGGATCCATCTCACACAGAAACGAGACCATGTGTTGTTCCTGCTCTGTGATAAGAGCAGCTTGAGAAAACATGCTGAACTCACACATCTCTGATTCTTTATTTTCAAAAGAAGAATTGATACCATCCCAAGCTAGACTGCACATGGCAGACTAGTTGATTCCTCTTATTTCATTCTTCATCTAATAATACAGAGAAGAGCTTCAGAGTGGCCCAGTGGACAAGGGGATGATCTGGCAAATAGCAAATCTGTAGTCAATCTGGGCAATACCGTTCTGCATTGTCTTTATTCAGAATGATGCCAACGAGCTGTTGGTTCTCAGCTCACTTGAGAAAGGGCTCCCATCCACCCCACACAACAGTTAACTGCTAATGACACAGACTTTGCCTACTACCTTTTCGGAGAGACAGGACACAATTTGTAGATGAGGCTCATTCACATATAAACTCTGCTGGCTACGTGTGACAAATGATGATAGGCAAAATGTCCTCAGTAGTAATTGGTGTCATGATAACTAGCCTCAGCTCCTCAGAAGACCTTGCTGCATGGCATGGAGCTCAGAGTCTAATAGAAACATTTCTTATGTGGACAGCCATTAAATACCATGATGAATTATTAATCAACCCCTTTCTGGAAGTCTTTAAGAAGGGATGGGTATTAATTTGGCTGGAATATCCTTTAGGATCCTTCTCAGTGAATAGTCAAACACAACTGCATCCTTTACAGTTTGGAGTTTTACTTAGTAGGAAATTGACCTTGTCATGGTAATTAGATGAAGACCATGAAGAGGGCTGGGGTGGTAGCTCAGTGGGTCATGTGACTGCCTGGCACACACAAGGGCTTGATTCCAAGTTCCGCATAGCAGGACTGTGCTGGCAGCTATCTCTGATCCCAGGGAGAGGAAGGAGGATGATAAGTTCAAGGTCACCTTCAGCTATATAGAGATAGCAAGGACAGCCTCTGCTATAGGAGACCCTGTCTCAACAAAACAAAGCCAGCAAACAAAATTCAGAAAAACAGAAACAGAAACTTCTCCCAAAGGAAAAAAAGCAAACAATATGGACACCAGAACACCAACCCTGCAAAACAAACAAACACGAAGGGAACTGGAGACACACGAGTGTCCTCGAAAGATGCGATGTGAAGCAGGCGCCATCGATCTCTCCCTGCTAACTGTGGCTCTTCCAGACCCTTTTCTCACACAGAGGAAGAGACTGAATGTGAAAAAGAAGACAAGAAAATGACCAAGTGGATGTCAGTGGAAGGAAAGAAGGAAGGCAGGGGAGAGTTTAGCTAACATTCACTGAGCATTACTGCATAGAAGACACACTGGCATTTTTGTCTGGAGATATATTTGCTGGTGGGGGGATTGAACCATAGCATGGCTGTGAGGTCTGAGACCCTCGCAAAAACAGCCACAGATGGATGCTGTGCTTACCTCAATGCCGGATCTCCTCATGCCACATCCTTTCACGGCCCTGCTCTGCCCTCTGTTCTATTTGTAAGGCTGTCTCCTCCCTTGGTTTCATGAAGAGGGAAGGGCCAGTACGTGACCCTTTACAGTGCCCAGCCTTATCTCATTCTCCCCCCACCAACCTTTGTTGTGCCCAATTCCTTCTTGACATTTCTCACTCTTCCTTCCTCCCACATCCTGTCTTCCTCTTCTGTCACCATAGCTACCTCACCTTCATCTACTGCTCATGTCTCCCCTTTTGTCCACAAATAACCACCAAATTTCTTTCTTTGCCATCTCTCTATCCTCATAAAAGGAAATTCCTCTCTGTTTCTTGGTTTCTTCTCTCTCTGACCTCCTACTTCCATGCTTGCTTCCTCGAAGACGTTCCACCCAGAGCAAAGACAAGATGGCTTTAATCCATCACAGCTTAGAGCATGCAGTATGTCAATCCTATGTGTAAAATGTTAGGACACCGGATTTCCAAGAGGCAGGAGTCAGTGCTTTTCCACGTTTTATGGTCATTGAGATAGGTGATTTGGGCTGTCTCCTGGACTCCAGGGAGTGTAGAGAATTGGTGAGGCTCTCTTCCAAATGTGTCTGTGAGTGTAATTCCAAGGAAGACTGGCAGGTGTGTCTTGGAACTTAATGGGGATGACACACCCAGGTGTGGGTGAGAGACTAGGGCCAAAGTAGAAGGAAGAGGCAGAAAGGGGGAACCACTCTTTGCCTGTCATGAGTCTTCGTGAGTAGGTAAGTTCTCTGCCATCGTCCCCTTTGGCTATCACCTGCAGATTCTGACTTCACTGGGGCTTGTAGCTTCTCAGCCTCAGCCAAGAGGACTGCACATGGGTGTTTTCTTTGGGTGTCTGGCTTCTTTGACTTAGTAGCTGTGGCTTTCCTGGCCTCTTGGCACACAGAAGATCTTGATGAGAGTTTTCAGCCCCTGAGACCATATGAACCAACTTCATAACCCACCCCTTCTAATTACAGGTAGACCTATTGATTATGTCTTTCTGGAGAAGCATGACTAACTTAGTCTTACATCATTTCATCTGGAAAATACATTCAACATAGAACATGACAATTCTCTTATTTCATCATTCTTTCATATATATATTCCTTTCATTTGTATTTAAATATCCCAAACCAGCAGATCCCTGAAAGCCCCATTTAAATATTCTCTTTTTCATAAAGTCTTCATTATCATTACAACATTTAAGTTGTCAGTAATTCAAGACAAAACCCTTCCTGTGAAAACAGAAATAGGAATGCATTGCCTTAGGTCAAAGGTCAGTGGACTAAGGCTCACAAGACAAATCTAGCTCATGTTCATTTTTGTAAAGCTGATGACCCAAACTTAGCTTTCAAATTTTTGAAAACTAAAAAAAAGGCAGAAAGAGACAATGTTTTATGACTTGTAAAAAATCACAAACAATACAGACTCCAGTGTTCATCAATAAAGTTTTATTGAAACATAACCAGTTGCATTCTTTTATGTACTTTCTATGGTAGGTTTATTCAGATAATGGTTGAGTTGAGTAATTACAATACACACAAACATCATGTGATAGAAAATCCCAAACCATTTACTACTGACTTTCATTGGAAAGTTTTCCTTGCATGGCTTCAGTAACTGAGCAGATGAGCAATTCGGAAGGAGAATGGAGCTGCACTCAGCTCTATCTGTAGCCCTATGTGGGGCACAGGTTTTCTTTTTTTAAGTATGATCATTTCCTTATAAGGCTCTTCCCATTTCCTAAGACCATGGCCAACAACTGTAGAATTTTTTATTCCCACTGAATAGAAACAAAATGAACCTGTCCCAGCATTTTCAGATGTCCTGGTTGGCCTTAGGTGGCTAATCTCCCCCCATCTCCAACTGCCCTCAGACATCACTCATGCCTACATGCATGGCACAGGCAGCATGGATGGGCTGAACGTCCTCAGGACTGCTTTACCCTCAGGACTCTAAAGATGAGATCATTTTCCAGAGCTACAGAGCTCCTCAAACGATGTTTGGGCCTACAGATAAGAAAAACAAGGAGCAGATGCAAGCAGACAGCCAACCACACACACTGGGATTTGACTCTAATCCTCTATATTTTTTCAAATTACAGGTCATTTCTTCAGGTCTCCTTAGCAACTTAGCACTCACTGCCTCAAAGTGTACTTTTGTGAATGAAATCTCAGCTCCTTAGTAGGCCATACACTTCTTGAAAGCCATGGTCACATTGTGTCTAGCTTACTACATTCTAGTGTCCACTCCAGCACTTTGTGCAGAGAAGGCCATTTATGAAGAGATGTGGAAGGTACAAATCACAGGAAGTCATCCACTGGAGGAATTAGCATATTCGATGAGTGTAGGAAGCCAGCTTCAGAGCTGAGGTAAGAATCGCTAAGAAATGAGATCAACAGTAGAATCATATTGGATGCAGTTAATTAATAGTCACAGACTAAATACCGTGACAATGCAGGAAGGCAGAGACACTAAGTCTAAGCCTGCGATGGAGAAAGTCTGATGTTAAACTTATTGCTCTTCTCTGAAATATCCCTTCTCTCCCAGATGGAATCTTGCAGCTCCATAGGTGCTCTACAGAGGTGTTTATGGCTTTGACCTTTAGGTTCTAGGTTCCACATCAAGGCAGTTAGTTCTGCACATGGGAGAGTCGCTCATCACTTACCCAAAAGATGCATTAATTGGGGGAGAAGATAAGAAAACAGTAAATACAGAAGAATAAATTCATTAATATTTGTTAATTTAGATGAGTACATATGGTAGACTAGAAAACAAAAATTCTAACATGCAAAGAAACATCTAGAGAAAAGTGATATTACTGCATTAATGTAGTATAAATTCAATTGAGTCAAAAAGTACTAAAACCCTAGTAACCACACGGGTTGTGAAGTATGATTGACATCTTGACCAAGACTCTGCAGGACTCTTGGCACTCTGACTTAAACCACTCCATTGCCTCTTACACTGTGTTTCTCATGAGGCTCAATGCCCTCAGATACAGCTTAAACTGGGCCACAAGGTTGGTTCTCCACATCCTCCCACCCTCTCCTATCTTAGGAATCATCTTTTCAGAAGTTTCTGCTCCATGCTAGGCTTGTACTATGAACATGGCTGTTTTTTCACATGAGTCCTGGGGAGTTGAACCCAGACCCACATGCTTCCCTAGCAAGCACTCCCCATCTGGAACATCTCCCCACCCCCTTGCCTGTGTTTTGAAATGTTCTCACCTATTTTCTTTACTATTCTAGTACCTTCCTTCCCTCAAATAATATGTTTAGAAAAAAATCTGAGTAGCAGATATTATAAAATAAAGTCATTTGGATTTCAATATTTAATTTATTATGTGTCAGCATATGATAAAATCCATTTCAAATAGTAAGTGCAACTACTGTGAAATGCTAATCTGCCTTTTGAGGAAAATACTTTAGTTTTCCCAAGGTAGTTACTGTTTTATTCAAAGACAGTTGAAATGTATTAAATGCTAACAATAACAGAAGAGAGACTCGTGGAAGGCCACTGGCTATTTTAAAAAGGACATAATCAAATCACCTTTCTCTCATATATGAGTTGATCTAAAATATGATTTTGAATTGTTTCTGAGATGAAATAGATCTGATAATATTGGATCTTGTGGGATCTTTGTAGGATTCTCATTTATAAAGCAATAAAAATTCTTATAAACTCGGCATCTGGAGCTAGAAGATTTTGCATTGCAAATTTTGCACCGTCTACATTTATGACTATGAATTAGTTAAACACACAGTTCCCCATGCTATTTACACATTCAAATCAGGGGGCAGAAGGGTCCCTGCAAGTTTCCTGCTTGGAGTTTCACCCTCACTGTATTTTGCCCATCTGTAATGCAAAATGATTTGATTATGTAGATAAAATTACCAGGCTAGCTTAAAAAGGAAGTCCCCTCTTAATTGGGAACCCTTGGCACACTCTCCATACCTTCCTTGTGCTGAAGAGTAGACGGAAGTGTATCTTGTGCACATTCCATGCTCATGTCCTGCGAATTCACAGCTATGTTTGCCACATCAGTTTTCTGGGACTGCTTAGGAATCACCGCCAAATGGGTTGCTGACCTGTAGTGTCGTTAGGATCTGGAGCTTAGACTCTGAAGTCAAGTTGTCAGCAAGACCAGGGCTTCCAGAAGACATGGGCAAAGTTTTGACGCTCTTCAGCTTCTGGGGGTTTGCTGGCAACCTTTGTTTTTCTTTGACTTGTAATTTATTCTCTGTACTCATTTTCATCTTGGGTTCTCCAGGCACATCCTTCTGAGTTCCCCTTTATAAAACAAATTCATATTGCCTCAGGGGCCACCCTACTCCACTATGACATAGTCTTACCTCATTACATCTGCAACAATCTTGTTTCCAAACCAGGTCACGTGATGACCTGGAGATGACATCAGTAGGTCACTTATTGCACTTGTGAAGACTCAGCCCCACCCAGATCATCCCAGCCTCATCTGAGATAGAACTCGCTTCCTGTTATGTTTACTTCAGAGGCTTTAAAACATGCTCACACTTAGGCTCAACCGTGTTGTTCGCTTGTTTGCTCATTTTTCTTTTCTTTTCTTTAAAGGTTTATTTCGGCTATAGTTCCAGAGGCATAGAATTGATCATGGGAGGGATGGTACAGCATGTGGGCAGGAACAGGAGGCTGGGAACATTTCCATACACATACACAGGAAGCAGAGAGAAAGAACAGGAAGTGGAGCAAGCCTATAAACCCCCAAAGTTTGTCCTCCAGAAACGTTCCACCTCCTAAAGGTTCCATACGCTTCCCAAACATCACTGCCGGCTGCAGACTACAAGTTTCCATCTTAATCAATTAAATTCCAATGCCTCAAGGGGGAATCCAGGCACCAGTCTTCCTAAAAGCCCCTCTTGGTATCTCTTTAAAACAAGTGCGCAATCCCCAGTCACACTGAACTGAGTCAAGGGAGGAAATGGGTATGCTTACTTTCACATTGCTTGTTTCTTGCTTCCAGACTCTCTCTGGGAAGTGAATCAAAGTGATTGCTTAAGAGAACCCCATGGTATCAACTCATGGAAACAAGTTAACAAAACAGAACCTAAGATGTTACTAAAGACTGCTGCTGAGGCGGGGGTTCGGGGGCAGCCACTGCAGGGGTACCCTTGAGGAAGCTGCTACTCAAAAGTCAAAGGTCAGTAGTGGATCCATCTACATCAATGTGTGTCCCAGGATCTCCCAACTGGAGTCAAATGGCGTCTTTGCTGCAAAGAAGGATGCTGGTTTCCTTCATTACCTTTAAACCAGATAACCTGCTAAACTGCAGAGAGATTAAAGCTCCCGGACATCTGCAAGGGACCGCTACTGCCTCTGTGGGTTCCAGCCCCAGCGTGGGAACATTCTGCTGCAAGAATCAGTGCAGGAGGTCCAAGTTTGTCAGTTCTCGAAGGAATTTGTGAACCTCAGGAGGAAATAAGTGTGTGTGTGTGTGTGTGTGTGTGTGTGTGTGTGTGTGTGTGTTATTTCTCCTGGAGAACATAGCATTTCTGCAATCAGAGTTTAAAGATGTCTCAGAAGCAAAGAGAGTGATGTCATTAGCAACACACACACACACACACACACACACACACACACACACACACACACACACGCATGCACACGCATTTTGAGGATGTATTGACCACTTACTGGATTAGGAACTATGAGTGGTTATTCATTTCCCTTATTTTCTAATTTTCAGATGGTTCTGTGACAGAAGGGCCGTCCTCCCCCTTTGTGATGGTGTTTTTCGGTGCAGTATCTCAGGTAGCTATTTATCAACTCAAAGCATGTGATGTGTCGATGCTTTTAGAGGGTGACAGCTCCTCAGAAGGGGAGGCAGCTCCCGCCACCCCTCATGTTTCGTAGGAGAGGCTCTAACTGGCTAACCCTGCTTCCGAGATCACTGAGAACACTGGCCTCCAGTGACCTCTGTCCTTCCTGGTGCTTCTGCCCAGCGTGGCCTTTCTGGCTGACCTGGAGATGGACCCAGCGCCACTTGAGTCGGCAGCATGCCTGGGTCCAGTGAGATGAGGAGGCAGCCACGTCAGATGTCCGGCAGATCTGATTTGCTGCAGGCTGCAAGCAGCTGCCTCACTTTTGCCTGTGTCCACAGTAAGGGGCACTTTAAAATAATTAATTAATTAATTTCCAGCTCCATCACAATTTCCCTCCCTCCTCTCCTACCAGACCCTTCTCCCTGTCCTCTCCTCCCCATCCATCCCTTCTCCTTTTCTCTTCAGAAAAGGGCAGGCCTCCCATGTATGCCAGCCAGCCATGGCATATCAAGCTGCACTATGACTAGGCACCTCCTCTCCTAGGTAAGGGCCATCTTTAAGGGGAGACAAAGTCTGGGTGTCCGGGTCAGAAGGACAAGATGGCAAGGATAGAATCAAAACTGTCAGACTTAATGTCCAATCTCTTTTTCCTTACTGAAGTCCCCTCGGAAATTAATGCCATCCATGATCATTCAAACCAACTGTCCAAGTGGGGACATTGTGAAATACCAGACAGGGAGAGATGGGGATGAAATGTGTGTGTGTGTGTGTGTGTGTGTGTGTGTGTGTGTGTGTGTGTGCGTGTGTGGTGCCACATGCACAAGCAATGAGTATTGAGTTGAACAAACATGTGGAAAGGAGGCAGAAGCAGACAGATAGGCACAGGATGGAAGGGTGGATTTCAATCCTGTTTTAAATGTGATATAGCCAGGAGTTCAAGGGTCTCACATTTTCAGATGTCAAAAAAAAAATGTGATTCTCGGAGTCTTCCTTTTGAAGTTTAAATCTGTGTAATACACCATGAAAAACTGTTTTTCACAGGTAATGTCAGGAAGGTCTAAAAAATTCCTATGGAAATACAGACTTAAAAAAAAACACACACACAAAATGAAGACATGCAAGCATATCTCACCTGCTGTTTTCTCTGTGATTCTACAGGGACTCTTTCCTGAGGACCAGTGGCCAGTGTGCTGGAGTGGGTGCTCATTCCCAGAGGACTGAGTGGAAGGATTAGCCGGGGGTGCAGCCTGCACACTGCCCAGGGAGAAGGCAGAATGGCGCCAGGGCACAGCTCTTCTTCTCACTCAGGCTTCCTGGATGGCTTTGCTTTCTGCATTCCCATTCTCTTCCCATCCTTCCTTCTCTTGCCTCCCCAAGAACAGTTTGAAGTTCACGGCCAGACACTGTCACCAGTGGCCTTTCCCTGCAGACCCACCTTCACAGAATCTGGGGCCTTGGAGGATGGCCACAGTTTCTGTTTACTCTGCTTTGCCACAGTTGACGCCTGGGGTTTAATTTCTGTCTGCGCTGTTGCTTGAAGATGCTCAGTGTCGTTGCCATGGGCAATAAGTTTAGAATTTTCTTTGAATTTCTCAAGTACAGTCTGCCTCCGACCTTGAAGTGAACACCGCTGCTTGGAAATGGTCAACACAGCGAATCCCCGTTCCCAGAATCTGAGAAAGTTAACCTCCCGCCTCTGCCTAGTGTGGCATGCATGCTCCTCTATGAAGCATGCTGTTCTCAGTATTGCACCATCCAGTCACTTGTCTAAACCACACTAGAACACACTCTGCGAAAAGCTGTTTCGACTCCATATCATGGTCTTCACAGTAACACAATGGCACGCCATCCGTCTCCCAGCAGGAGCGACTCATAAAGGATAGCGGCAGAATTTCTAATGAAGTGTGGGAGGAAAGGGGGGGTCCCCAAAAACAGATGTTACAAAAATAGCCTATGTCATTAAGTCTGCAAAACAATATGAAAATGGGACGCACTTGAGACCAGCACCCATTTCCATAATTTATGGAAATGGTTTTTCCGACATCTAATGGCTGTGGGAGCTCCATTAAGACCCCCTCTTCCTTTTCTTTTATGCCCCCAAATTAGAGATTGCTGCAGCAGTCTGTGCCTTTTGTTTTAATCCCATTTAATTTATTGAGATGCACTCCACTTAATTTTCTTTGGTTTGGCTGGGACAACTACCCTGTATGTGCAGATTGGATATTGGGTCAAGAACGGCTAGCTGGTGGCTGAGTTTTATTCCTCTCAGTCAGTGGCTGGCTGCCTTCATCCTGAAGCTTCCACTTCTCCCCCTGGTGGACAGCACTGATTAGCCCGGTCAGTAAGCGCAGGCTGGGTCTTTGTGAGCTTTCTCTTGAGCATCCCCACACCAACTAGACTCACCATCAGAGTGGATTCCATCTTTCTTCTATACTTTTATTTTGAAAAGACAAATACTGTGGGCACAGGAAAGGGCTCACTCTGGGCCATGCTATTGGTGTGAGCAAAGTGTCTGGAGGTTCAGGGTTGACTTTGCATCCCCCAAATCCTTCGTAAATTTCACCTCCTCTGGTTAGTGGTGGGGTCTGCTCTGGCTGCCTATACATTTGGCTCTTTGTGTGTACAATCACTATGTATTTATTACAAACATCCACTGAAATGTCATGCTGGACTCCAGAGTGCTAAGGTTTGTTTTTGACAAAACCAACTCCAGGACCTGCCTCCTCCAGTAAGGCCACCTAAACCTCCCCTAACAGCACCACCAACATGGGATCAAGTGTTCAAAAACATGAGTCTGAGGGAGAACATTTTTTTTTGTTGTTCATGCCACTGCAGAATGCATATTCTTGTGAATGGGAAATATATAGAAACTTGGGGATAGAAATGGACACTGCAGTTAGCAAAAAAAGCAAAATCATGTAAATGGAGAGACCAGAGCACACACCAAGTGAGCAGGCTCGCGGAGTGATGGAAGGAGCGAGTCCAAGCGAGTTAACCGAGCACGAGTGGGCTCGCTTTCCTCTTCCTTCGGTGAATGGTTCACTTGGCAAAAATCCAACACTGCGGAACGTGCATAAGGAAACTACAAAGAACTTCCTGGGTAACACTCCTAGGAGTTGTTGATAGCATTGACAGAATTTATTTGAGCACCTCCCTTCTGTGCATCTATATTATTTTTGTGATTTTCTTTGGGGGGGGGCAGGAAACAGCAACTCTTTACTGTTACACAGTTTAGTGTAAATGTGTAAAAATAGAGATCTTTCATAAGATATCCATGGTAAGATGATCAGTCAGGCACGTAGGCACACACCACTCTTTACTGACCTTCCACTCACTAATGCCAACAATCAGTGACGGGGAGTGAGACATTCGGCTGATGGCATTTGGTGTTTGATTTGCTCCACGCAGGCAGCTGTGGCAGTCTCTATTGCTATGCTCTGGATAGTTCTATTCGCCTTTCTCTCTTTTCTTTCTTCACTTATAAAGTATCTTGGTCGATGTGTGGAAAGATTCAGACCAAGCTGGCTACTGTTATCTTTGTGTTGCTCAGGAAGGTGCTTTGGCTGGGTTAAAATGAACACAAACAAAGGGTATGGTGATATTTTATTTGTATAATATGGTGATATTTTATTTGTACTGAAATGTGATTTTATTTATATGTTAATAAATAAGGTTGGCTGGGTGTCAGAGCTAATAGCAAGCCATAGCAGAGGCTGGGTGGTGGAGGTGCACACCTTTAATCCACATCACCTGCCAGACAGATCTCTGTGTGTTCAAGGATACAGCCAGCATGGAGACACATGCCTTTAATCTCAATACCAACCATAGAAGACCTGGAGATCTATATAGACAGGCAGTGACAAGGAGGTCATGTGGTTGGGTTTACAACCAATGAGAAGGCAGAACAGAAAGTCAATAAAAAGACAGACACACAGGAAGTAGGTCTCTTTCTGAGGGGAAGGACGACAGCGGCAGTGAAGGGTAAGAAAGGTGGGTTTAAGTCTCAGCTCTCAGCTACTTCTCTGACTTCTTGGGCTTTTAACTCTGCACTTGGCTCTGTGTTTCTTATTTAATAAGACTGTTACATCTACAAAAAGGAATCTCTATTAACCTGCCTGTATCATCCTTACCAGAAGTACATTGAAATGAAGTATCTAAAACATTAAAAATAAAGAGATTGAACAATGGAATCTAGATAAAAGTAAGCAAATGAAAATCTATAGCAACAATATTGATGTCATATATAATTTGATTTTGAAAACATTAAACAATGTAGAAGGGCAGTAATTCAATATCAAAGCCATGATTTACAAATGAAATGCATTGATAGTAAACCTTGAAATATGAACAATGTAAGATGGAAACAAGAAAGTCAAACTCAATAGCTGCAGCTCAAGACATTTCTAGGCATATTGCATACAATTACACCAGAAAAATCAATTTAGAAGCTAGTAGACATTTATACATGCATAAATTACAAATGGCTATTCTTTAGAGATTTTTACAAATGAGTTAGCATAAGGATTATTTACAAAACCTGACATATTTTAACTATAAAAACTAAAGACTTTTGAAGTCCATATTATTTAATTATGAGCTAATACAAATTACTCAAAGCAAGCATAACATTAGTCATATGAATTTCTCCTTTCACATCACAACTTCCCATTTGTAAAAGAGCAACATGCTAAATTTTTCTTATATGTTTTTCTTGCCAGGGGATTAAATAATTTACAATGTGAATTCCTTAGAATGTTGATTGACACATAAGAAGTGCTATATTTAGTGATTATTGTTTCAATCTAGGTCAGTGCTTGGGGGATAATCATCTTAATTTATTGCACATCTGTTACCTCAGGATACTATAAAGTGATCCAAAGTAGACAGCAATGGGATACTTTCCCATGGACATCCCTAAGTGTTAGGCTAATGTGATAAATCAGTTATGAATTATTACTCTAGGTGAGAAAACTGTATATGCTGCTGGAGAGATGCACTTTAAATTCTGAGGCACAGGTGGGACATGAAACTACAAACTGCGCAAACACTGTGAGTCAGAGAGGAGAGGTGGGATGGCCATTTAAACACTACGTAAAACCAGGAGGGGAAATAAGAATTTCATAATGACAAGAGAAAAATTACAGCATGGAAACATGTTCAGTATCGATCTTTATGCACCTAACAGCAGTCTGCCGCAGTATATGAGCACCTGGCAGAGTTGTTGGAGACGAGTCAAAGCCTGAGCAATTAACAAAGCCATAGGTTTATGGAGAACTTGGAAACTGAGGATGGCTGATGGGATTGTCCAGGATCTCTCAACATGCAGCGCCACTAAGCTATTGTACTCTTGCAATGTCAAATAGAATTTTCCTCAGGATATTCTGGGCGTGACTCAGTCCCAATGCATGGATCTGCAGGTCTGTTATAACTGATCTACTACATCCTGATTATTGTGACCTTATAGGAAACTTATGTAGACTGGTGGTTTTAAGAAGGAAGCGCTAATTTTTCTCTGATACAATGTGGCTGGATGGATGCTTTGCTTGACTTAGCCTGTCAGGTGAAGAAATCCTTCACCTCCTGTTCCTGGCTTTTCTTCTCAGCCGGTACTGACTCCTACGAAGTACTTTTTATGCGGAGGGAATTTGAGGGGGTGACCCGAATGCCATAAATGTTGATCCCCGCGGTAACTGCACAATCACATCCCACAAAACAACTTTCAAGTTGAGTGAATTTTACTTTATTTAAATGGCACTTCAGTGAAGTTGTAGCAGGGTCTTGCTGGTGAGGGCTGGATCAACAGCAGCCCCAGCTCTATGAAGCAACGCCGGTGATCACAATGCTAACAGGCACAGAGCTAAAGTCCCCTCCCAGTCATCACCACAGGATACGGTGTGGGGACCAAGGCAAGGAGCTGGACCCAGTAGTTCATGGGACTGTGGGGAGCATGCTGTATCAGCCTTGAAGTTAGACGCTAAGTGTCTCCTGTCCTTACCATTTCTATTTCATGCCATCACATCACAAGTAGTTCCAGGAGTAACTTATGCATCCTCTTTAACATAAGCAGGAGTGGTTTTGTATCTACACAAACGTCACTTTCCATCCATGCACACAAATAACCTTTGTTTCATAATACCACAACAAACGTGTTTCATGAATAAATGACGTCGTTTTTATGCCAACAAGAGGAACAGGCAGCACCCCCATCCAGAGCAGCTACCTCGTCATCGTCTTTGCTTACACCATCCTGAGCAGTGGGCGCTTTGTGTATTACGCTGCCTGTCCTCCCGTGTTCTTCTTCACTAATCCTCTCGCGGCACATGCAACATCCCACATTGTACTTATGTCAGTGTCTTTTCTCAATGCTGTGATCGAGTCCTGAGAATAAGCAGCTCAAGGGTCAAAGGGTTTGTATTGACTTTTGTCTCAGGGACTACGGTGCTCAAGGCAGGGGAAGGCATGTGTCTTAGTGAGGGTTTATGATGGCTTTGAAAAGACACCATGACCATGGCAACTCTTACAAAGCAAACATTTAATTGAGGGGCTGGCTTATAGTTTCAGAGGTTCAGTCCATTATCATCATGATGGGGACCAATGGCAACATGCAGGCAGACATGGTGCTAACTCCATCTTGACCAGAAGGCAGCAGGAAGTCCACTGACTGTCACACTGACAGCAGTTTGAGGAAAGAGACCTCAAAGCCACCCCTACAGTGACACACTTCCTTCAACAGGGCCACGCCTCCTAATGGTGCCACTCCCTTTGGGGGCCATTTTCGTTCAAACCACCACAGCATGACAGCAGGAATGGGAGGAAACGGCTCACATTGCACCTGCAATGTCCAGGGAAGATGATGGACAGGAAGTCTCTACCTCGTCCCACAACCAAATCCAAAACAGTGACAGCTTCTGAGGACACAACTCTATGGGGACATCTCATATTCATATCCTAATGGCCTCTGGGATGTTAAAATGTAGCAGAGTCACTCAAAATATAGCTGCACCATTGTGTTACTGTGAATATCAATAACACTTTATTTCTTCTGTTAATGTTGGGTTTTCATTCATGAAATGGAAATGACTAAAACTCATGTGCACAAATAAACAGTGCTTTATAGGGGACTCTCGACAGGGTCCTTGGCACAGAATTGTTACGTGTGTGTGTGTGTGTGTGTGTGTGTGTGTGTGTGTGTGTGTGTAGCAATCACAAACTCAACAAACCCATCCTAGGGACTCGGGTTTTCAAAGGCCAGATCATGTCCTGTACTTGATGTACTCACACCAAAAGGGTAGCATTCAGTGATTCACTGCGTCATTAAGGCCAGAGACTCAAAAGATTAGAATGACTCAAGCTGCAGCCTGTCCTTTCACCTGGGTAGACAGTCACAAACAGAAGAAACATTTCTGTGTATCTATTACAGACATTATTAGAATTTCCTTCCTTTCATGTATGCAGTCATAACAAGTCACACTGAGGTGAGAAACGCCTCTCTGCCCATTTAATAAGCTGTCTGCACCCAGACTGTGCCAAGCAGGATGATCCTGGATCCCTCCAAAAGGAAATGGCTGTGTCACCACTGAAGGTGGTCTCTTCTAAGGCCTTTTGTGACTTACTGTTTTCTCCCTGCAGCTTGAACCTCACAAGACAGCTTTCTCTGCGACAAAATGATACATAGAAATTCTTCAGGGGATAGAAATAATATATGAGAAATATCTTTTCAGCTTGTCTGTATTTGAGGTGAGTGAAAGCCTTTCCATAGCCATCAATTCAGGTAACTCACAATGTCAGCCTAGGATGAGCCATTACTGCTTAGCTTGCTTCTGGAAGAGACAGAGTCCCACAGCTGTGGGCAGCACCTCCTGCTCCACCCCTGCAGCACCCAGCCCACCCACATATGGTTACACAGGTCACACACTGCCACAGGCAGCAGCGGACTTGTGGAGTGTGAGTCTCTACTTTATGCACGTTTCTCTAGTTGAGTAAGGGTCCTTTTTCCTTAGTTCTTGAAGAATTTCATGCAGTGACATTTTAATTACATTCACCCTCCTCTTCTGGTTTCCCCAGATCCACTGTTCCTTCTCCATCCCTTTTCTTTTTTCTTTTCTTTTCTTTCTTTTCTTTTCTTTTCTTTTTTTTTCTTTTCTTTTCTTTTTTCTTTTCTTCTTCTTCTTCTTCTTCTTCTTCTTCTTCTTCTTCTTCTTCTTCTTCTTCTTCTTTTTCTCCTCCTCCTCCTTCCTCCTTCTTTTTCTCTTCCTTCCTCCTCTTCTTCATCATCTTCTTCCCTACAAGTCCCATTGGTACCATCATTAGATCCGGGATGTGTGACCTTCCACTGGAGCACAGTTGACTCACCAGGGCCCACAACCTGAAAGCAAACAGACTCTCGCTCTCCCAGCAACTACCAGCTGCCAACAGATACTTTGCTGTTGAGGTAGGACTTCCTGCCAGCATGATAGACTTGCTCCCTTGGTGAGTCCTGGTCTGGCTTGGGCTTGCACAGGTCTTGTGCATGCTGGCACAACCACTGTGAGTCCCTATGTGCAGTTGCCCTGCTGTGCCTGGCAAACATGGATCTTTTGTCATCAACCACAGATTTAGATTATGGGAAATGCTTGATCTGTAAGAATGCAGTTTTTTTTTTTTTTTTTCTGAATTTAGGTTATTGTGTTTGAGCTTTATTATGCTCAATCCACACGAGTCTTTTAAATGGGTAACAGAATTTATTAAGATATAATTTAGGAAATACACTCATGATTACAGAACAGAGTAGACAGCAGAAGTTGTCCTCTGATCTGACCAGGAGCAAATCTCCTCACAGGCAGGAGCAGGGAGAAGGGGCCTGTGACCCTTCTCCAACTTCTTATAAGAGGTCATGGACAATGGCAGGAAGCACTGCCTCCTTTCGGCCATACAGCCCAAGGTCATGGGCGGAGCAAATACCACTACATTTCCCCCTTTTTTTGTCTAAATAAGAAGGTTCTAATCTTAATGCAAACTAGACAATAAGAATGATTATCAAATATTGTCCAGGAGAAACAAAGGGTAATAACATAACAAAATGGAACTACAAACAACAAGAATAACATCAAACAAGAGAGACATGCTAAATGGCCAGAAATGTCCAGAACATTGGCAAATTGCTGAGATTATTCCATTAGCTGTCCTATCTTGAAGAGTCTGACTGTAGTACTAATATGTTCTAGTTAAGATATTGATAAGATTGTAGCTGTAACTAGCTAGTCCTCAACTCCATCAAAGACTTGAGAAGAAACATAATAATACCTGAGAAAACAGGAGATGGATGCAAGCAACTTTCTGGAATTTTGTGAGAGTAGACAGAGATAGCTGACAGCCTGGATAGTCACTTGAAGTTTCTCAGAATTGTTGGTACATTCAAATTGGCTACAGACCTAGAATATCTGACAGACCATTTTCAGAGGCAGGTATTTTGGAAGACTTTCTTACCCTGTCTTGGCAGACTTCAGAAGTCACCATCTGCTGTCCAGGAAGCAGCATGTAATGGCACACAGATAAAGCCACGGAACAAGTGGCAACATATAGATTAATAGAAATGGGCTGAGTTTAGTTATAAGAGCTATCTAGCAAGAGGTTTGAGGCATGGGCCATGGTTATACAATTCATAATTAATATAAGCCTCTGTATGTTTATTTGGGTCTGAGCGGCTGCAGGACCAGGCAGGACAGAGGAAAATATCTTACTACAGAGCTTGCTTATTTTGTTTCTATAAACAGAAAATAATGCTCACTCTCTCTCTCTCTTTTAGCCAGCTATTACAAAGGGAGGGACCTTGGTTAGTGACAAATGGAAGTCAGAATGTGTTAAGTATTAGTTTTGATGGTAACCCAGATAAAGTCACAGTAGGGCAGGCTAAGTCTGACTTCTCAATCAGATGCAAGTCATGAAACAAGTTTTATGACACTTTGGAAATTTCATAAATTCTGAGATGAGAAAGATTCATGGTCTTTTTTTTCCCCTAAGTAAATATCACAGCTTTGCATTTATATTGCTTTTATTTGCAGATTAACTTGCGTCCCAATATCATATGCAAATTGAAATGCAGGTAGCTCAGAGAGATTATCTTCTTGTCTTGTTATCTCATAATAATCCAGCTCTAAATCCTTCCTGATGAATTTACCACTTTTAGTAAATGTAAACATATTGGCATCCGGCCGGTGGTGGCCTGTTTCCCAGAGTGCTTTGCACCGTGCCAAGGCTAAGGGAAGGAGAGAGTGCAGAGGAGAGACTGGGGTTGGGGGTGGATGGGTATCCCTGCTGACCAGGGTGGGCAGCTTTGTTGGCTTTCAAGAACCCTTCAAAGACAGCAATGTGGATTTGTGGAGCCTCCTCACAGAAAGCACGGGCTGGATAATTTTATAACTCCCTCACTCAGCCCTCTCCCTCCTTCCCCATCACTACTGGCCCCTGTCACTAGCAGGCGCCTCTGGAGAGACTCAGCCACTATGCTTGTAACGTCCACACCTGAGGTTGGCCAGGTAGGCTGGAAGTCTCACAAACACCAGAGGCAGGGCTGCTGGGCTGCAAGGAGTTTCTAGTCCAGACCCAGAGCTGTGGGAAAGAAATCCTCTCAGCCCTGGACTTGTCTTGTTTTGCCTTTGCACTACTGCTGAGACTGGAGAGTGGGCTTCATGACTAAAAGCTCCTTGGGGCTATTGTTTTCCATCTGTTGGGTGGATGGGCCTTACAGATCTCTTGATTCTCACTGCGCCATCGTAACACAGGAAACCTGGGCATAAAGGCCAATGGAGCACACGAACCTTCTACAGAAAGAAGACTTATCAGGGTCGGCAAAGACTGGCCAGCCACAGCAGGGTAGGATGCTCAGCTAGGACAACCTGCAGGGACATCTGGTGGACCCTGCCTCTATCCATGGAGAGGCTAATAAAACCACCCTGGGCATGAAGAAACGCCCTGGGAAAGGTCTTTGTCACATGGTCCTTATCAACTGGGTGTTACACAGTGAAGCCTGAAGTGGAGACCCCTGTCCAGGGCTGCCACCTTTCCTGTCATGGTTTTCCAGCTCATTTGCTGCTGGCGTCTGAGAGCACAGGCTGTCAGGTGGGTGCACTGGTGGCCACACCTTCAGTTTCTTCTTGCCGCTAGCACTGCTGGGTGTCGAGGTCCCTGCTTCCCAGGAGCTGTGAGATGATGCATGCCTGGGTGGGAAAGGCACCAAAGGGATAATGGAGATGATTTCCAATACTTGTACTTATGGTTTGTTTTTCATTCCCAGAAACACGTAATAGGCTTCATTAATAAGCGAGAGTGTTTTTCTCCTTTGGAAACAACCGTCAGGGTGCCATTAGCTTTATGTGCAATATGCACAGGTAAGATTGTGAGGAGAGCTTGCCTGGTGTTGGGCAATGTTCCCATATTCTACTTCTGGCAAGTAAAACATCCTAATTCCAGTGAGGTCTTCCTGTAGGGCAGGCAGGGATGGACCAAAGCTGTGTGGGTGCTCTCCTCTCTGTGTGTACAAAGAGGATCCTCCTGCCTCCACACGGGAAACTTGTGCAGGAGACTGAGGTGGACAGCAAGTGTCTCTGTCTCTCTTTATCATTTGTTACCCTCAGGACCTTGTCAGTCTTGGTGAGAGAAGTTCCTAGATCCAGGCAGGAGAGACAAGACTGTACATGATGAGCAGGCTGCACAGGCTACAGTCACAATCCTCTACTCAGCCTCCTCTGGAGACTCTTTATCAGCCTTGGGGTTCACTGCTTATGGGGGACCCTGATCTATAGGCAAATGCTGCCCTGGCTGGGTTCAGGGGGTGAATGCATGAGGACAGCCAAGAGAAGAGCTGTTTGACCCTGGTGGATCCCACAGGTCCAGGAACCTGGGGTATGCTTTCTTTTTAAACAACTGAACCAAAGCAGGGCCCAGCCACACTCACTTCCTCCTTAATGCAAAGTCAGCATGAAGGGGCTTCCCTGCTGAGTGTGGGCTCACAGCTCTCTGGCCTCTGTGCTCTGGGTGATCTTCCTGGCCAAGTCCAGGGCTCCATGTCCTCTTCACAGCAGTGTCTACACATGTCTACACGTGAATAGACTGTCCCCTCCACTGTTTGAATTTCTCTGGAAACTTGGCCTTGGGATAGAGCCATACCCTCATCTGTACCATGGTGATTAGTGTGGTCTCTTGAAGGCTTGGTGACCAGTGAAGGGGGGGCACACACACACATACAAGAACAGTATGGGGTGCTCAGAGGGCAAATGTTGACAAATGTATCTCCAACTCCAAGTCCTTTCCCAGCGGGAGACTATCTGCCTGCTCACTTGGAAATCTGCTTTTCAAGGTACCCCAGGGACTATGTCCACAGCACCCTACTATACCAGCTTGTGCTCACTGAGTGTCCTGCCAGCCAGACAATTGTCTACTGCAACACCATCCCACAGACAGACAGGCTCCCATACACATCCAAGAGACAGGCGCCCACTACACCATCCCACAGACAGGCGCCCACTGCACCATCCCACAGACAGGCGCCCACAGCACCATCTTACAGACAGGCTCCCATAGCACCATCTAACAGACAGGCTCACACAGCATCATCCCACAGACAGGCTCACACAGCAGATACTTTTCTCTCCTGGCTCTGGGGACTGAACACTTATTATCAAACAACAGTTGGCTCACTCTTTAGTCAGAATTTCCTGGTCTGCAGAGGTTTTTCTGCTTTATATTCATGCACTGAAAAAGAGAGAGAAGAGAGAATGGAGAAGAGGAGGAGGAGGACGAGAGAGAGAAGAGAAACAGAGTGGGGAGGGAGAGAGAGAAAAAGGAAGGAATGGAGGAAGAGAGAGGCTAAAAGGATACTGTTTTGTGCTTTTTGTGTTCTTGAGACAGCTTTTCTTTGTTTAGTCCTGGCTGTCCTGGAACTTGCTCTGTAGATCAGGCTGGCCTTGAACTCACAGAGATCCACCTGTCTCTGCCTTCTGAGTCCTAGGATTAAACATATTCAACACCACTGCCCAGCCATTTTTATTTTATTTTTTTTATCAACTTGACATAAGCTGAAGTTATCTGAGAAGAGGAAATATCAATTCAGAAATGTCTCCATCAGACCGGCCCAGAGGCAAATCCTTCTGTGGATTTGCTGTGGAGTAATCCTTCTGTACACTGTGAAAATGTGTTGCTCTCATTGTTAATAAAAAGCTGATTAACTGATAGCTGAACAGGAGAGCCAGACTAAGAGGATGCTTATGAGGGTCTGGATGACAGGAGCAGGGTGCTTCAGCCCCCACCTCCTCCCATCAGAATGAGCTTCAGGACCTCAAAGGTAGTTAGTTAGGGTGCCCCTGTGTGCTGACCGGCACTGTGTACACAGGGGGAGCACAGGGCTTTTCAGATCCCGTTCTTGGGGGTTGGAGAGACTGCTCAGTGGTTAAGGAAGCTTACCACATAAGCGTGGGGACCAGAGTTGGGATCCCAGGACCCATGTAGAAGTCAAGCATGGGCCAATGCACAGGTGCAGGGGTGGAGTGTGTGTGTGGGGGGCATGAACACTGCAGCCCCAGCACAGGGGCAGAAGACAGGAGGAGGAGGGGTGTGCATGGAGACAAGAGGACCAGTGGGGCTTGCTGGAGGCCAGACCAGCCAAAAACAAAATATGCAAACTGCAGGTTAAGGGAGAGGTCTTGCCTCAGGAAACAAGGTGGAGGATGATAGAGAAGGATTTCTATTTGTCACTAACACACACACACACACACACACACACACACACACACACACACACATGTGCACACTGCATATGCCCTCACAGTTGAAAAATTAAAAAACGAAATAATAAGAAGTCTCACACGTCCATACCCAACAGCTGGAGTTCACTTAGCGTAGTGTAGCAGGACAGCAGAGGGAAGCCACAGTGTCCAGGGAGGGGGGTATGTCAGAATCAGGGACGGAAGGGCCCTTCCTCTCCCGCCCTCAGCCCCCTGCTCTCTACTGTGAGGCCTCAAGGCAGAGGAGCATCAGAGAAGCGCCCACACATCTTCTGTGTACCCCTTCCACTTAGCTGTCTTCCACCACTACCTAAATCCTTATAGAGCCATTTCTAGAATTTCCCATGAAGCAGAGCCTGGTATTTCTTGTCACTTCCCGGTGTCTCTGACTCTCCGTTGGGTGACGAGAGAGGGGCGGACAGTTTCCCTGAGAGCCTCTCAGCTCGCAGTGCTGCAGAGCTGGGAGAGGAGCGTGGAGCCTAATGTGTCCAGACAGCACATTTAAGCCACAGAGAGGCAACACAGATATCCCTGGCACCCACCATTAGGCCTACGTGGTGGTGTGCTCTCTGCTCTGTATTCCTCCTCAATTTCTCCTAACGGGAGCCGGATGCTGAGCATGTTAATGCCGGTTCTAATCAATTCCACCACCTCAGACAACATTCTCCCCTGACTTACAGGCTCCCTTTCTGCAGACCAGAATCGCCAGTTAAGTGCATATTCCCCTCTTCTGCATGGGGAGCCCTCTGTCTCATTCACCTATTCAGCTACGACAACCCACCCTTAATATGTTGAACAGTGAGGGGAGAGACTGTGAAACAGGCTACAAAAAGGAAATGTAGATGTAGATATAGATAGATAGTTAGCTGTTGTTATTGTTTCTAGGAGCGAATCAGGTGTTTCCGGGCATTTGGTTTATAAACTGGAAAAGAATCATTTCAGGGGGAGCAGAAGGAGCCTGCAGAGCCCAAGAAATGGTGACAGGGAGTATTAGGGAAGCAGAAGAGTTGGGGCAGTGAAAGTCCACCCTCCTGAAGAGAAGAATGTTCACAGTCCAACACCACAGGGACTCCAGGGCCTGCTGGGTGAACTCCGACCAGATGCAGGATCACCTTGGAGACCGATCTCTGAGTGTGTCTGTGAGGGATCTCCCGTATTCCGACCGGTGGGATGGGAAGGCCATCCTCACTGTAGGACTTCACAGTGGAGAAGTCTGCCTGAGTACTGACATTCATCTCTCACCGGTGACACAATGTGGATGGTGGTCTCAAGCCTCGGCCAGCATGACTTCCTGCTGTGCTGGACTGCACCCTAAACCAAATCAAATTATGGATCCAAATAAACCCTCTTCCTTAAGCTGCTTTTATTAAGTGTTTTGTTGCAGAGAGACGGCTGACGTGTTGTTGTTTGCAAATAGGTTTTATTCATGGAGCAAGATTTTGTTAAGAAAAATAACTGAAGAGAAAATTAAAATTTCTGAGATTACATTCAGAAACCTACCAAAAGCTCCACCAGTATCTCCACGAAGCCTTCTTCTTGTCTCCCAACCCCTCATCTGCAGCCACCTGTCACCAGCCCCTGCCCACAGCAGGAAGTCTATACCTCGGCTCTTGGTCCATGCCCCTGCCGCCACCACCTCCTTGTCCCCGTCTCTCCAGTCTCTGCTTGCAGCCACCCATCTGTCCTTGTCCCCACAATGCCAGCCAAAGAAGGGTGTTTTTATTTCTGAGTGGTTGGCCCCAGCTCTGGATTCTCAGCTCAGAGGAGACGCTCATCCAATTTGGCTGAAAGGGTCAGTGGCTTAGGATAGAAATCAACTCCAGAAATAGAAAACCTGAGAACATCCAGGGACTAATGAAGGGAGGGATTCACATGGGGAGACACTTCTTGATGCTGAGCGTCACTGCTGATGAGTCTGCAAGTTCTGAAAAACAGAAATGGAATCACATTCAACTGAGAGGAGAGGAGAACTCCAGAGGAAAGATCCAACTGCTTTTGTTTATAGAACAGAACACAAGAAACGTCCCCACAGCAGCTCCATCTCTCAAACAGATTGGATTCTAAAAGTGTGTGGTTAAGCTTTGGGAAGGACTCTGTAGCGAGGCTGAGCTGAGCCTTTGCTTCTCACTTGACAGCAGAAGGGGGAACACATCAGGTCTGTGCATCAGGGTGTTTGAAATGCTCCCTGCACGCATCAGCTCAGGAGCTTGAAGACTCCAACAATGTTCCTGACATAATCCATAAATTCATTTTCCAAAAGCAGAATAGCATCTTGGATTGCACTCCAATTAACATAACATAACGGTGTGGAAGACACACTTCCTGCTGGCCCTCCTCCCAAGGCCTCTGAGGAATATATACATGTGTATGTATGTGTATCTCCCCAAATCTGTGTGTGTGTGTGTGTGGCGTGTGTGTGGTCCATGTCAGTCTTAGAACTTCCTTCACCATAACTGTCACCCTTAGGCCATACCTTGCTTGATCTCTCTGTACCATGTATAATGGTTTTCATCAGTCTACAAGCTTAGAGTTGTCAGCTGCATTTTTCCTCAGCGCTTATTATTAGTGGTTGGGCTGTGCTGACGTGTCTGTACTGGAGAAGACGATCTTGTGCCTCACTGTACAAAAGTCTGGCCCTGAAGAGGTGAGGCAATTCTAAAGCTTGAGATGAGAACAAAGACGTCTTAGTTTTGCTTTATGTATTTTATGTATTTTGTTTTTTTTTATGTGTGTGGGTGTTTTGCCTGCGCATATGTCTACACACCATGTATGTGCCTGGTGCCCACAGAGGTCAGAAGAGGACATTGGATCCCCTGGAGCTAAAGGTACAGAAGGTTGTGAACCACCATTTGGGTGCAGGGAATCAAACTCTGGTCCTCTGGAAGATGAGCCAGAGCTCATAACCACTGAGTCATCTCCCCAGGCCCAGTTTCTTTTCCAGATACTGTGATGACACACCCTGGCAAGGAGAAATGAGTGATGAGGGGGTTACTCTGACTCAGTTCAAGGGTACAGACCATCATGGTCAGGAATCCAAAGGAGCTGGCGCTTAGGGCAACCATGATAGGAAGCAGAGTGGAGGAAGTTGCTGTCCAGCTCCACCACTTACATCATTCAGGACCCCAGTGGGAAGATGATGCCACTCACAGTAACTCAGTTAACATTATCAAGACAGCCCTAGAAAGCTATGCCCAGAGACCTGTCCTCCATGTGGTTCCAGATTCTGTCAAGTGGCCATTAGTACTAATCATCACAAGTAGACAAGGGAAAGATGTTGAGAAGAGACAGACTGCAATGTGAATCTGCCATCAATGCCAAGTCTCATAAAGTTACCTGTTTCTATTTTCCTTGTTTTCTTGAGATAAATAGCATCTAGTTCTCAAGGCTTATGGGGGAACTACATGATGCTAAACAGCTTCACATAATCCTAGTGTAGAGTGAAACTTACTAAAGAGAGGTGAACCCATTGTTTAAACCACAATTGAAAGAGTTTTCATTACATTTAAACTGCATTGAAGGGAGATAAATTTCTGGCAATCTTAGGAAAATGCAAACATCCAACAAACACAATGATAGGGACCACTTAATGTAAAATGGTTCTGAAGTTTGCAATGTTGGCTTGTTTACTTCTTGAATGTACTGTGAGATTGACAATAAGAGAGACTAAAAGGCTTGCAAAGTCTGCTGGAGTTGAGCCCCAGCTGTAAGGCTTCTGGATTTGCACCGTTAGTTATTCAGTTAGTTCATATTGGCTGTGCTGCCTTGTCAGTCAACTAGGAGAGATGTGGGGTTGACTGTGGCATTAAGCTGGATATAGTTTTAAACTTGTAGAAAAGCTGAAGTCTTGCAATGCCTTGAACAAAAGTGGAAAGAACAGCTGCCTCTACAGCTCTAGGCAGGAACAAGAGAGAGGCAGCGGCCTAGGGTAGGTTACAACATGCATGGCCTCCTAACATGGGCCGATGCAGTGACTACACTCTGAGTCAAGATGCTCACAGGATGACGTCCTCATTGAGAAGGCAGAGAAGACAAGTGCTGATAGCTCAAGAGCCAAGCTTCCCTGCCTACTCTTGGGCTTCACAAAAAGTTACTTCTAAACAACATAAACCACAAGCCCATTTAGCTATTCAGTTTTGTGTTAACTAATGCAACTGATTAGTACAGAAGTGGACTGTGCCCAGAAGAAGATTGTGGTACTCAAGAAGCACAAATCACCCATTACTCATTGCAAGTTATCTGCCTAAGATGACTACAAGTAATGTTCATCCAACTTTCACTCACAGCCAGCACCCAAGGAAGAGTGGCTGCTGCAAGAGGAAAAGACATGGTTGAGTTCAGTCGGGGTGAGAGACCTAAGAAGACAGGATGACATCCAGGCAAAGCATGCAATGAGGTGAGGATGATTAGATCAGTCAGAGGAACAAGGAGGGCTGCTGGTGTAAGAAAAACACAGGATATGAGTGAAGGTCAGGGAAAATATGAAAGAGAACAAGAATGTGAAAGAAAAATATTCACTTATACTTTGTTAGGGATTTACTTAATGCTATTTTGAGGATTGTTTGAAACAATAAACAAAATGTTCAGAGGATTAAAAAAACAATGAATATTTTAAAAAGTTAAAGAGGATACATAGACCTGAAGTGTGTGTGTGTGTGTTTGTGTATTACTAAAATGAAAACACAAACTTATTTTCCAGCAATATAATACACATAGCAATTCTAGAAGAAAGGGAGAACAAAATAATATTCAAAATATAATAGACAGAAAATTTTAAAACTGAGGAAAAAAATCTAAATGCTCCTAAGCATAAATCTCAGTGGATTCAATTGCATAAATAAATGATGGAATATCTAAAATAGCAAAGCAAATACATAATATAAATGAAAAACAGACATTAAGACTGCTCAGTTAGAAAGATATTCTGATAATTTACCTGACTTCTCGATGTTAACAACAGGAACCAAATGATAATGGAATAATATTCAATCTGGACATTAAGGAATATTCTCTTATTTGTGAATTTCTGTACCCAGCTAAACTATCATTTAATAGCATGTGATAAGTATTATAGTTTCCAGGTAGAGATTGTGTTGTGTCAACATTACCCAAACCCCTACAAAAGAAGAGAATATCTGTTTAGAAAGAAGAAACAGTAAAACCAGCATAATCTTCAAAAAAGAATAGTTGCCAAGCCCATAGATCAGTGTCCTCATCTAGAAAAATGAAAACAAAAGTTGTTATTTTTTGATTATTTGTGAGTCATAACAAAAAACATGACCAACATCTTTGGGCATTAGAGACACACAGGTAGGGTCCAGTGATCTCAACTGCAGCCTTCACTACTGAGGAAAATATGGTAAGGATGAACTAACTTACCTGTCAACTTATCTGTTAAGTCAAATAGTTACTCTGAAACTTTGAGTGAGACCAGTAACAACTTGCAAAAGAATGTCTAACCTCCCAACATTAAAGGAAATCAAGAATAGTAAAAAAATAGTTTGATTGCTATGGTAGACATGAAGAGAAGCAACATACAGAAACAGTAGAAAATTGCCTCAATTTTAAGAATCTTCTAATTATATACATTGTAGCAACTAATTTGTTTGAAATAAACACACAGAATTCAGCCTTCAGTTACAATGTTGGACATAACAATATGATAAATGGCTCCTTACAGCCCTTCAAGAAATGCTGAAGAATATCTACTCTAGAGAATTACAACACCCAAGAGAAATAAGCTATTCACCACAATTCCTTCTAGAGGGTTTACCCCAAAATTACTGTTGCAAAATACAAAATCAATAGAATGAAGGAAAAGGCATCATATGTAAAAAATGGTATATCCCAAGCAAAACAATCCAGTATATGTCATGGTTGATTCTCAATGACATGGTTGAGTCAAGTAAGACAATTTATATACATCTAAAGTGAGTTCACAGATGTTTCTGATCTAAGAGATGATGGGGATTAGGGGGTCAGGATGTAGGGAGGTGAAATCTAAATATTGATAAAATTCTGACAGTAGGTAGCTAAATGTTTATGAGTAATTTAGGGAAATAACAGAGAGATTACAAAGAGAAACATATCCATAAAAAGATTAAAAAAGAAAAATATCCATAAAAAGAAGTTCGAGGCCAGCCTGGGCTACCAAGTGAGTTCCAGGAAAGGCACAAAGCTACACAGAGAAACCCTGTCTCAAAAAACCAAAAAAAAAAAAAAAAAGAATTCACAATAAAAGCAAAAGATACCTGCCTCCGGTATGCTTTACTCATGATGAGGTGGAATTAAACCCACAGCAGAATCAAGCTACCACATAGACAGATTATAAAATGAATGCTGCTTAGTATTATCCAGAGTTGTAAAATGTGTAGCATTCTTGATGTAAAGCAGGCTACTGAGAAGAAACATGGATTAGAAAAGGAGGCAGAGTCCTCTCTCAAGGGAAAATCAAGGTGGGGTTTCAGAGAAAGCAAATAGCATATTGGCCAGGACCTTTGATGTGTCTGAACAGACAGGGACTAACTGGGGGACAGAGTTTCAGAAATGTCCCAAAGTGTGGTACCAGAGAGGTGGAGACATTGCTATGGTAACAACTCGATTTGTCTGATCTGAAGAAGAAAGCTTAACATTTCTAACAGATTTTTGGATCATAGACAATCGTCTTAGAAGTAATGGTTAAGAAATTTATGTAGATCTGAAGAGAGTTTTGTTGAGGAGCCATGCCAAATTATGAATTTAATAAACAAACATGCCTGTAAACATCCTTCATGTAGTCTCTTTACATCAAGTACCGGGCAAAAAGCCTTGAAGGCAAACAGAAAAAAAAAGATGAGTCACCAAGGAATGGCAGCTTAGCTGACTTCAGCGCCTTCCTCAGGAACAAAATACCTCCAATGTGCTGCAAGTGTGCACCTGCCAACCTGCAAATCAGAAAAGCAAAGACACAGAGAAATGGTCAGGCCCAAATCTTGCCCAGCGGTCTTGGTGAGGGCAAGAAATCAGTGAAGCAGAAGCTCAGTTCCAGATGAAGTTGGATGCTGGAAGCAGCAAAACTGAGTAAAGATCAGTCACTCTAATCACATCCCGACCGAATGAAACACTACCCCAATCCAAGGCATTCATGGTTTGAAGTACAGAACATGGGGCCTGCAGAGCAGGTGCTGACTTCTGCAACCTCTCCCCCTCTCCTCTTCATCCTCCTTGCAGCCTGACAAGTGTCCTGGCTGCCCCTGTGATTAGCTTTATGCTTTATCTTGTTAACATTCTGAGTTTTATTGTCTTCAGCTATAATGTGGGAGTAGCAACAGTCATGCAAAGTTAAAAGAATAAACAAAGTTTCAGAAAGCCCTTTAGCCCATGGAAAAACCCTAGCCGACACCATCATTATCAGCTTAACTGTTGGGTGTCCAGGGATTTCTGAAGCACCATTAAAGCCATTGTAAGCTCAGGGTGGACTGAGGTGTTACTGAACACACAAAGGAGCTTCATTGCCTCTCCAAAAACTACCTAATATAAGAATTACTAGGGGTGTCACCATCCCTGATGTCAAGTTGTACTACGACAGAGCTATAGAATTAAAACCAGCATGGTATTGAGGTAAAAACAGACACACAGGTCAATGGAATCAAATTGAAGACTCAGACATAAGTCTATACACCTATGGACACCTGATTTTTAAAAAGCAAAGTCAGAAATACACACAGGACAAAAGACAACAGCTTAAACAAATGATGCAGGTCAAACTGGATGGCTACATGTAGAAGCGTGCAAATCGATCCACATTTATTACCCCGCACAAATCTCCTCTCTAGATGTGGAAGAACCTCAACCAAAGACAAAATAATCCAGAATCTGATAAGAGAGGGGCAGAGAATAGTCTTGAACTCATTGGTACAAGACAAGACGTTGTAGAGAGAACACCGATAGTATAGGCACTAGGAACAATAATCAATGAATGGGACTCATGAAACTGAAAAGCTTCTGTATGGCAAAGGACATCATCTTCCAGACAAAGAAGCAAGTTACAGAATGGGAAAAGACCTCTACCAATAACACATACGACAGAGGATTAATATCTAAAATGCATAAAGAACTAAAACAAATAACCTATTTAAAAATGAAGTAAAGCTCTGCTGCCCAACCCCATATTCCTGAACATCCTCCGCATGGCCAGCCCTTCCCTGCATCCCCAGCAGACTACACAGGCACAGGTGTAAACCACACCAAGTGAGAAAACAGGTGAGTGACTGGCCTCCCAGCTGGACTACCCCAAAGTCCAGACCCCAAACCCCAGGGCACAGTCTGTGCCCCCCCCCGCCCCATGCCAGCACCAGCAGAGCAGCCGGGCCCTGCCCCCAACCCTGCGGGAACTCCACGGCTCTGGTGCAGTCCCCACCAGCAGGCAAGCAGGTGAGAGATCTGCCTCCAGGCTGCGCCATGACCCCCGCCACCCCTGGACTCTGTCCCTCCAAGAGCCACTCCGCCACCCAGCCCCATGCACCTGAACATCGTCTCCATGGTGAGCACTCCCTGCAAAGCCAGCAGGCTACACAGACACAGGCACAGCCCACACCAGGTGGAAAAACAGGTGAGTAAATGCCAGTGTGAGAATATGTTCACCAACTGAAAGAGCAATATGGCACCACCAGAACCCAATTATCCTACAAGAGCAAGACCTCAACATTCCAGTGCAGCTGAAACACAAGGAATTGATCTTAAAATAACTTTATGAAGATGATAGAGGCCCTTAAAGAGGAAATGGAATATTTTCTTAAAGAAATTGAGGAAAAGACAAACAAAAAAAATGGAAGAAAGTAATAAATCCCTTAAAGAAAGCAAAGAAAAAAATCAAACCAGTGAAGGAAAGGATCAAAACTGTAAAACTGAAACAGAAATGATAAACACACACACGCACACACACACACACACACACACACACACACACACACACACACAAAATGAGAGAATTCTGGAAATGGAAAATCTGGGGAAGCAAACAGTAACTACAGATGCCAAGATCACCAACAGAATAGAAGAGATGGAAGAGAGACGCTCAGGTGTTGAAGGTGCGATAGAGGAAATGGATTTATTGGTCAAAAATGTTAAATTCAATAAATTCCTAACACAAAACATCCAGGAAATCTGGGACACCATGATGGGGGGATAAATGGAAGGTGGAGGAAGGGATGAGAAGAGAGGAGGGAGGGGGAACTGTGGTTGGTATGTAAAATAAATGAAAAAAATTAATAAAAATGTAATAACTAAAAAAAGGGGGGTATAGTACTAAATAGAGAATTCTCAAAAGATGAAACACAAATGTCTGAGAAACATTTAAAGAAATTCTTGACATCCTTAGTCATCAGGAAAATGCAAATCAAAACTACTTTGAGATTTCATTTTACACCTGTCAGAATGGCCAAGATCAAAATAGCAAATGACAGCTCATGCTAGTGAGAATGTCAAGTGGGGGAACACTCATCCATTGCTGGTAGGAGTGCAAACTTGTACAGCCAAGTATGGAAATCAGGGAAGTTCCTCGGGAAGCTCAAAGTAGACCTACCTCAAGATCCAGCTTTGCCACTCTGGAACATATACCAAAAGGACTCTACATCCTGTAACAGAGGCATTTGCTCAACCATGCTCATTGCAGCTCTATTCATTATACACAGAAAGTGGAAACAGCTTAGATGTATGTCAACTGATGCATGTATAATGAGAATGTGACACATTTACACAATGGAATATTGCCCAACAAAAACAAAATCATAAAATTCCCAGGTAAGTGATGGAGCTAGGAAATATCATCCTGAGTGAGATAACCTAGACCCAAAAAGACAAACATGGTATGTGTTCTCTTATATGTGGATGTTAGCTTTTAAGCCTTCAATAGGCATGCTATTATTATCTGAATAACCATGGAGGTTAGATATAGAATACAGAACTAGTAGGAAGGGGTGATCTCCCAAGGAAGAGGAAATAGAATGAATATACAGTGACAGAGAAACTAGAGAAGCTAGAACAGGAGGAATAAATGGACAGGGGAAGGTAAAGGAGCGAATATGGGGAGGTCAGCTAACATGAAGTCATTTGAGAGGGTCAAGGGGAGATCTGCTACAGTAGAAGCTTCTTAAAAATATATAAATATAATGAAAGAAATCTAAATGCAGTCACCAGATAACCGAGGATTCAAAGTCCCCAATAGACATCTTTCACCACCAAGTGAAACCTCCAGTGCCAGGAATGGGTCACATCTAAGTGAGTTGTTGGCCAAAGAGGCCCCGTGGTGGAAACACCCTGAACAACCCAGGCTGTTGCCAAGGCTATTAACTGGTCTCCCAAACCTGATGGTAAGACCCTATTGCTGAATACAACACCCACACACCACACTGAACATGGAGAAGTTGAGCTGGTGCCTGACTAGAGTCTTCACACTACTGGAAGGTGCTCTGCGTGATACCAGAGGAGAAAGATAAACACCAACCCAGCTACAAACCCTGCAATCTACAATGGTGAGCTGCCTGCAGGATACACTGGTGTAACAGTGGCACAAAGTTGTGGGAATAACTAACCACTAATCCCAGGCCCACTCCAAGAGACGGAACCCACGCTGGACCCTGATTGAGTGACCAAGAACCTGAGAATAGATAGGCCAGGGACCTAGGGAGAAACCAAATCTCTTGTTCTGATAAAGGAATGTAGCAACAAAATGACTCCTAATGATGTTCTGCTGTACCCATAGATCAGTGTCTCAATCACCCATCATCAGAGAAGCTTCCACCTGCAGTAGATGGGAACAAAAGCAGAGACCCATAGCCAGACAATGTGAAGAGAGTGGAAGACCCATGTGTGAGCATGTGCACAACACACATGGGTTTGAACATGCATTACTCATGTTCTTTCTTTGTTTTTTGTTTTTTGTTAGTTTGTTCATTTTGATTTACCTTTGTTTGTCTTTTCTATTTGCCTGTCTGTTTTTTAAGAGGAAGAGAAAGAAGTCAAGGAGGCAGAAGGGTGGGTGGGTGGAGAGGATCCGGGAGGAGATGAGGGAGGGCAAACCATGATCAGAATATATTGTATGAAAATGACTTTATTTTCAATTAAAAAACTTACAGCATAAAAGAGTTCATGGGTGAGGGCTAGAAGGAGTGAGAGGGGGAAGTGGAGATGAATATAATCAGGATATATTTTTATCTCTTATGTTTTCAAGGAATAAACCAAAATACTACATTTTTTTAAAAAGCCCAACCATCATCATCATGCCTTGCTTGAAAGAAGGCCTGAGTCCAAGTTAAAAATAAAAATAAAAATAAAAAAAAACCCTCCAGGGGTTTATCATTCTTGATGTTAAATAGTGATGTGAGAGTTTACACTCAATATCAGCCCCCTCACACACGCCATCGAAGTCAGTGTCCAGAAACTTTGATATAAAGAAGAGGACATCTGTACCGAGAAATTAGATAACACTCTAGACCTCGCATTCCACACTAAAGATGGAGGAACCTTCGGTGAGCCAGAGAGACTTCTGTCAGGAAAATGAAGTTGCCTGCCGCCTTGCCTCCTCCTGTCCTTTTAGCAGTTACAGTGATAAATGTGTGAGTTCCAGGATGCAGCTAACTTACTGATATTCCTACAGTTACATCATGTCGTCCCTCATCACCTCCTCTCTTGTGACATGAAGCTTACGTAGGCTGAAAAAACAAAACTTATACTAAAAAAAATGTCATGCCAACATCGCTTTTTGCAGGCTTGGTTGAAAAATGCATTGAGTACAACTTTCTGTGTTTTAAAGATCGGTAAACACTTGTTCCTACAAGGACTGGTTTTAGATACTGATTAACAATTGCTAACTGAACATTTGACAGGAGCTAGAAAGTTAGAAATTACATACAGGAGGAGGGAGGCTATCAGCACAGGTTGGCAAGGAGTGTGTGTCTGGGGGAGAGCAGCTCTCTCTCTTGCTTTTACTGTGTTTATAATGAGCTTCTGTGATGCCACAGGACAGTTTAAATGCTCCTTCACTTCTACTGAGACACATAGGCACATGTGTGCATGCACATGCAAACACATACACACACACACACAAACACACACACACACACACACACACACACACACACACACACACACACACACCAAGTGGGGGCAGAGGAGAGAGCTGTCTTGAAAAAAAAGAAGCCATATCTATGCTGTGAACGTTTAACTTCTTAGTGACATTTGGAACATTATTGTCTAATTTTTAATTTGTTATTGTTAAGATTAATCTGGGGAGTGGGAGGAGGGAAGAGGAGGATCTTTGATTAGTGTGTAAAATGAATGAAAAAGTTTTCTTAATAAAAAAAGGAAGAGAAAAAAAGATTAACCTGGGAACTGTCAGGAAAAAAAGAATTTGCTAACAATTGCTGAAAAGTTGGCTGTTTCTAGATGCCTTTGTCTACATTTACAATATCCAGGTAGTTGTCAACAACAGACACAATACATAGAATAACAAATCACTATTCTTTTTGAAGATATCCACCAATAATTCACAGTTTAAAAAGTACCCAGAGTACAAAGCCTCCACTAATCTCTCTAGTAAGAGGTTACTGATCTTAGTTAATTTACACACAAGACACACATGGTTAATTTACACACGGGACACACTCCTGCATGTGTGCACAGCATCTCTGTAAAGCTCCAGCAAGGGTGACCTCAACCCTCTCTTATGGGTCTGAACTTGAACTGTTGGTTTGTATTACTATTCACTTTAACTGTTAACCTGAAATTGTTTTTACCTTTTTGCTTTGGATACAATCTTTTATTTCTATTGCTTGGTCACAAGATACATCATAATCTTAATTTTGATTTTTTTCTTTTATTCGTCTCTCATACATTACATCCCCACTGCTGTTTCCCCTTCCTCCACTCTTCCCAGTCCCCCCCATCCCACCTCTCCTCTTCCCCAGATCCACTCCTTCTCTATTTCCCTTCAGAAAGACCATACAATAAAATCTTGTCTTTACCCTGTGTGCACAGCATTGGACTGAGCTGCGTGGTAGAGTTTAGGATTACTATGTGAGTAGGTACCAGCAAAAGGTAGACAGAATCATGTGCCACTCAAAAATTCCTCATGTGGTTGCATGTGGTTTCTTTATTCTAATTAAGTAAGACACAATCAGGAGACAAACACTAGTTCGTAAGGGCGAGTTTACCTTAGTTTTGATATAGACCCCTTACTGGGGGAGGGGCAGATTCTTGCAGTCCAGGAGGATCCTAAGGATTCACTGTCCAGCTGTAAATGCCCCTTTACTTTTCCCTTGAGCTTAGATAAGTGGTACTAAAGGATTTCCAAGGTCAAATCAATGTAGCGTCGGAGCCAGTCGTGACTCTGCAAGAGGAACACTGTGGGAACTTCCTGCTTTCTAATGGAGAAATAGATGTCATGAGATGCTGTTGGTGATTTGAGGACTAAGTAGCTGTGACTTGAATGCCTGGAGTGAAGTCCCAGGAAGAAAATTTAACAGCTAAGAGTTTGACAACAGACTTCAGCCGCTAGCATTGGGACAGCAGAGAAGAAAACGCTACAGAAGAGATACACACTCTACAGGACTCCCAGGACCGTGGCGGGGGCAGCAGCTGGTGCTTTCCTTGGTTGATTAAAATGTAGATGGATCATCAGGAGCCCAAGCAGTACAAATTAGAGGAACAAGTCTGGGGAAAGTGTGAGCTGGTTAACAATGACACTTGCCACAGACGGCCACAGAGTGACAGTGAGATTTTCTGTATGACCATGCTTTGTTTTGAGTTGTCTTGCACACACCCATTTTTCTGTTTCTTTGACAGTTATGAGCTCTCCTGAGTTGCCCTTCAAAGGTTAAACTTCTGAAGTCAAGGGAGGAGTCCGGGGGTTCGAAGAGTGCGGAACTGGAGCACATCTTGTATGACAGACTAGCCCTCAAGTTCTAGTCAGAGGACACATTTCATCATTCTATTTTGCTGCCTTACAGCAACCCAGTTCCATGGTTACTGACTGAGAATGCCGTGTCAATCACAGCACTACTGAAATGGTTAAGAGGCATTGCAGATTCACTGAGCTACAGAAAACCACATAGCCTCTTGGAACTTCAGTGTCTTCTTCTTCTTCTTCTTCTTCTTCTTCTTCTTCTTCTTCTTCTTCTTCTTCTTCTCCTCCTCCTCCTCCTCCTCCTCCTCTTCCTCCTCCTCCTCCTTCTCCTTCTCCTTATTGTTATTACTATTATTAATTAGTGTGTTTATGTGTGTCAGTGCATGTGGAGGTCATCAGAAGCAAACTAAATTACTGAATCCTCCTGATCGCCAACATTTCAAGTTTGCAAATGTGCTAAAACTGCAACTAATGCAGATAATAGCAAATTACTCTAAAGCAAAGCTATAATCCTTGACAATTCTCCCTTAGTTAATTCTAAAACCACCATAGGGAAATGGGAATGCTCTGGAGAACATTCTCTCCATGTCTTGGCAAGAACAGGGGTAAAACTATGGCCTTCCCTACTGTCTTCCCTACCGTGACACCTATGCTCCGTCTCAGCATCTGTTTGCAGGGCATCATAGCATTGGCCTCAGCTGGCTGCCTTGATAGGCAGGCATGCACCATAGGTTTTTCAGGTTAGACTCCATGGCTCCTGGGGCACTCTGTGCCTTTCATTTTCTAAGAAACTGGGGCACTCCTTCAGGCAGTGAAGCATTCAGGCTGCCCTGTTTTTCTCTGTGTTCCCTAAAAGTCAGCAGAGCATACAAAGGCTTGACAGGACAATTGGTCTTAGACCTTAATCTTGTGGACCATGTATTGCTTGCAAATGTCACTGTATCCTGGCAACTACCATTGCATTGATCCTGGGAAACCACCATTATATCCTGTTTCTGATGAGGATGCAAAAAGTCTGATTCCTTGGAATAAACCTGTCACAACCTCAGTCTTTCTGTGACCCCCTCCAACCCATGCCTGGTTAAGATTCATTTCTCCTTGGCCATATCAGGTCACCTTGGCCCAGTAAGTAAGCACTGATGCTTACACCTATTGAACAGGCATCTTGTCTAATAAGGCAGAGCACAGCAAGTACTCAGTTCCCCTGGCTGCTGCACAGTGCCCAGTAGTCAACGCCCAGGGTGGGATGGAGGACATAGAAAAATAACTCCATAATTCTGCATATGTGAACATCTCATCTGTCAAAGCCCTTTGAGAACAGAACAGTTAAGATGCTCTCAAGCCAGCTGCACACAGGTTCTTATATACTCAGTACTTACTTGTGCTCAGCAACTTGTTTATTAGGATCTCCAATGTTGTGGAATATTAGTTCAAGATGTGCTATATTTGTTTATGCTGTGGAATATTTGTTTAATGATGCGAAGATGTGTTGCAATCATTTAACTTGGTGAAGCTGTGTTATTTTGCCTGCCTAAAACACCTGATTGGTCTAATAAAGAGATAAATGGCCAATAGCTAGGCAGGAGAAAGGATAGGCTTGGTTGGCAGGCAGAGAGAATAAATAGGAGGATAGATCTGAGCAGGGAGGATTGAGAAAAGAAGAAAGAGAGAAGGATGCCAGGGACCAGCCACTCAGCTACACAGCAAGGTACAGAGTAAGCAATAAAGAAAGGTATATAGAATAGAGAAAGATAAAAGCCCAGAGGCAAAAGATAAACAGGATAATATAAGTTAAGAAAAGCTGTCTAGAAACAAGTCAAGGTTAGGCTAGGTATTCATAAGAAAAAATAAGTCTCGGTAATTTATTTGGACACTGGGTGGCCAGCCCGCCAAAAAGTAAAGAGCAGAAACAACCAACCACACTCCAATATCTTTATGGATAGTTGCAGATTATTCACCCTGAAACCTGGATGAAAATGCTTAAGGTGAGGATAGCAGCTGAGAGGTCTTACTATAACACCAGACAGTGAGTGAAGGTCTACTGAGGTCTGTGGAGAAGTTTCTACTGGCTTAGAGGGAAGATGTTCCTACTGGTTAGAGTACCAGAAGCAGGCAGTTGACCTCAGGGGCAGTCTGCATCTTTAAGCAGGTCTAGAAGACTTTGCCACCAAAGATGTCCTGGGCCAGGTTATAGATTAGAGCTGAGTCTCCTCTGGTTCCTGTCTATCTATTTTTCTATCAGATCTGCCTGTTATGAGATGTGGGAGATGGACTGGTGTACCTTGGGATTGTGGACATATCTTCCATCCCATGTCAGGCTGACCAGAAATCTGTTCATGAGCCTTCGGTCATCTGTTCCAAGGCCGGATGTCTCCACTGTAATGCTGACCTCTGACTCTGTGTGGTTTCCAACATCTTTCTCATGACTCACCAAGGGAGTTCACATCTTGTTTACTATCTGCCTCAGCCTTTCCATATTCTGTCCAGTGATGCACTGTACATGCATAACCCAGAAGTCCAGGGGTAAACAAAAGAAGAACTTTTTTTTTTAAACCAATGAAATGGCAAGCTAAAAGTCACCCTTTCTTCCATGTTCCTCAGAAGCTCTGAACTCAGAAACAGTTTCATGTTTTCTGCACTTGAGACTCACAGACCTGAACACATGGCTGGGAGGTAAATGGCAGGCTGTTCTGACAACTGGCCTTCACTCTGTGTGTGTGTGTGTGTGTGTGTGTGTGTGTGTGTTGTGTGTTTCTGAGTTCACACACCTGTACACATGCACGTATGCATACATACGTGCATGCATGCTGTCCCCCTGTGCTGCAGGATTGCACTTCCTAATCAACAACACTGCAGAACCCCTTTGTCTCAGAAAATTCTGAGGTCAGAATCCTGAGCATTTTCCTGTAAGGATGTCCGTTGGAGTTGCCAATCCAAACACATTTTTAAAAGAGGAAGGTGTGGAAGGTAGGGGAAGGAGTGATTAGTCCTTTTGAGGGAACATAGGGAGTGTAAAGCACAGAATTAGACATTGTGTCCAAATACCACACTGAACAGTGGGGGACAGGAGGTAAACTTCAGACAGAATGACAGCTGTGGGCATGAGGTCCAGTGCCTGGAAGAGCCTGCATCAATACAACAGACAGGTGTCCCTGCTGTTCGCATAGGCCCCTGCAGGACTGGGAGGTGAGAGGCAGGTCTTTCCATCAGGCTGAGCATTTCCTGGTACAAAACTCTATGTGCTTTTCTCCCTTAGGAACAGTCTGCTGAGGACCACAGGGTGCAACAGTTAGGAAGAGCCAACTCTAAGAATCCTTTGATGAAAGATCTTCCTGACAACAAGGAAATTCTGGATCATCTTCACCACACTTTAATACTTTTACATTACACAGCTTGCCTCTGAGTTTGTGGGATATATATAGCTTGCAATAACCGGGAGCAGGATTAGTGTGGAGCCAGAGAGATTGGAGTTCTTTTCCTGAACCCCTTTTGTCCTTTGGGGAACACTGGATCAGCCAGTGTGCTTCCATGATGTGTTGTCCTTCAAAAATTCCATCTCAGTTATTTACTTATTCTTTGAAAATTTCATGCACAAAAACTAGATATCTGGTTTATATCCAACCCCTGCTCCCTCTTGTAAACCCTCCCTGTCCCCACAACACAGTCCCCTCCCACTTCATGTCCTTGTTTTTTCAATAATCCACTGAGTCCAGTTACGACTGCCCATATGTGCATAAATGTGGGGTCACCTATTGGAGCATGAGTAACCTACCAATGGCCACACTCTTAAAGAAAAGTGCCTCTCCGTCTCCAGGAAACCATCAATTCCCCGCAGCTGCTCAGCTAGAGGGAGCTGGGTGGCTTCTCCCTGATCTGTGTTGTAATTTTTAACTGGTTTGATATTTTGTACATAATTGGAGCTGCTGTGAGTTTGTGTGTGCAATGGCAGTATCCTATCCAGAGGACAGCATTTCATGTCATTCTTCTCTGTCTTCCCATCACCCTCTTCCACATGTCGCCCATCCCTGTGGTATGGGCATGCTTTAGATGTCCCACCTGTCACCATCCTCTTCCTCATGTCCCCCATCCCTGTGGTACGGGAGTGATTTAGATGTCCTGTCTGTGACTCAGCACCTACTCTCAGAATTTTGACCAGTCACGAGTCTCTGTATTAACCATCACCCACAGCAACAAGAAGTTTCTCTGACCAAGCTTGAGGGCAACACAGATCTATGATCGTAAATATAAATACTTACATAGTAGTTTGACAACCTGACAGCTTAGAAAAATAACATCAATAGATTCCACCATTGAGACTTTGACTTCCAACCATGGGTTTTGACCACTTTCCCGTTACCAAGCATAGACTTGCTTCTGTGAAGCAGGCTTCACATCAAATTAAAAATGTGGTTGCTTATTTCATGAACAGTCTTGCCACGACTGGACCACTGCTGCAGATCTTGCCTGGCAAGTCAGTATTGTGCATGATGCACCCAGTAAGATCATTGGTGTCTTTCTTACCCCCAGAAGCCTTTGTCACACCATCTAGCTCCCAAAAAGATACTCTTCAGAGAAAGAGTGTTCTGGTCAGTTTAAGACTGATTGATCTATTCTCTGCTGCCAAATTGTGCATTGTCTTCTGCAACAGGGTCTTAGCATCCTATTGTCTAGTAGTGGTAACCAACAAAAGGCAATGGCAATAGCCCACACTGATTTGATTGCCTTGAGGCTCTCCTTGACCAAAAATGCGTCAGACACAGCCTCTGTGCCTGGAGCTGAGATTTTCGTTTAATCATTCATGTCTTTTGGGAACCACAATGTCTCTCTATGTGGCATACCTCTATTCAAACTCCTTTAGAGATATTTTTAATTAACTTACATATTAGTGAGGTTTCATAAATCTTCTTCATACCTTTAGCTTTGGTTAATGTTGTGGGATAGCTTTCCATGTGCTGTGAATATGTGGGGCTCCCATTGGATAATAAATAAAGCTGTTTATGGCAAGAAAGCTCACAGCCAGGTGGGAAATCCAAGCAGAGATACAGAGAAGAAGGAGGAGATACTACTAGCCGCCATCAGGAGAAGCAAGATGTGAAAGTCCTGATAAGCCACAAAGCCAAGTGGCAAGAATGATTAATAGAAATGGGTTAAGTTACAAGGGGTAGCTAGTAAGAGGCTTAAGCCATAGGCCATATAGTTTGCAATTAACATAAGCCTCTGAGTAATTATTTTATAAGTGGCTGTAAGACCACTTATACAGGTGGGAGAGATTTGTTTGGACCTTGGGACTGGGCAGGACCGGAGAAATATCCAGCTACAGGTTAACCCAGCTGCAATCCCTCCACTCCGCTTCTTCTTTAGTTCCATCCCCAGTTAAACCTTTAAACTCAGTCTTTTCTCCGCCATTTTTTTAAATTCCACATGTGTTCTACTATTCCCTCTTACTGTATTTGTTAGTTGTGGGATCATAGGTCCCCAGGTCTCCTTTCCATGCGTCCTTCATTGTGGTCAACACTTCCCCTTGCTGCTCGTTTCTCCTCGTCCCCACCACTCCACTTCCTATTGAACCTTTGTGCCCCCAGGGCCCCCTATTTATTTTCACTTCAGATGTGGCCTACTATCCCCCCTCCTCCCTCAGGGCATGCCCTGTCCATTGGCCTGACTTCTACATACACTACATGTCACACAAACAAAACGACAGATTTGAAGACATACTAAAAGGCACACATGCTTGTCAATCATCTCCGGGATGGCAGTGGGATTTCCGATGAGGAGCTTTCCTGGGAGACCAGGTCCCTCCTTAGAATGTGACCCTGCCCTCGAGAGCAGAGAGGGCCAGGAGGGCAGCTCCACTCCAGGTTCTAGTCAGCCAGTGTGATCCCAGCCCTGCTACACTCCGGGTCTGAAGCATTCCTGCGTAAGAGTCACCAGGGAGCTCTGGACAGTTTAGCAAGCTCTCTATTTTCTGGGTTGGAAGAAGGAGCTAAGACAGACGAGGCCCATGGAACACAGATCTGAAGTGAAAGGCCAGACCTCCAACCTCAGCAAACCCAGCAACTGTCCTTTCATTTCAAGGATGAAGTTTCACTCCCCTCTCACTTGGTTTCTGCCACCAAATTGTTCATCACGGATGCTGCTGGCCGATGGGGAGTTTTATGTGCAGGGAGGGGGGGAGTTTTCTAGATGAAAGAATCTTAGGCAATTACACAGATAACATCCTGTATTACTCACTCACCACCAACTCGAGATCTCCCATAATTTGTGTCTCCCTGACTAACAAGGACTTAAAAAAGAAAATGACGTTGTTTACTCTGAACAAACTGTTTCTCCCAAATTGGAGTTCAGCTACCAACATGATGGTCCAGTGTCTCTTGTCCATTTACGTCTGCTCATGTTTCTAGAACTAATTCCCTCTGAACTGCGGCAGAGTGCAAGCCACTCTCTCAGGTCTGTACCCTGCTAGGACACAGATTTTGGAAGAAAATTATTTTCCTTGTCGGAACAGAAAATCAAAAAATTAAGCTTATTCCTGCAATTAGCTAACTTATAGAAACACTGACATCAAGCGAACCTAAGAGTCAAAGGAATCCTTGATTCAAGTATGTTTTCCTCCTTCTGAGATGAGAAAGCTCAGAGTCCTCTGCATGGGTGAGGGCCATGGGACACCACCACCACCACCACCACCACCACCACCACCACCACACACACACACACACACACACACACACACACACACACACACACACACACGTCTCTCCTCTCTCTGGAGGTTGTGGCCTACATTGTATAATCACTGCAGCAGGCTGTAAATGATGTATGAAATTAAAAAAATATATCCCACTCCAGGGAACTCAGCCAAGACTATGTTCATGGCTATTTTCGCTAGTGAGGCTTGGCAGGCCCTGGCAAGCTGGGCCTGCGGAGAGAGGCAACCACTGGAGACACTAAGCGATGCTCTTTAAAAATCGATGTTGTTCTTCCTCCACCCTCGCCCATCTTGTAGGGAGAGTGTCAAGCAAAATATTTCGACAGAAACAAAGATGTTAAAATGAATCAGCTGAGTTGTCCTTCAAAGTGTTTCTGAGTCATCTTTAGAGATTGGTCTCCAGCTTCCTGAGTGGGAAGTGTGGCCCACCCCATACTCGGAGTACTTCTCTAGATCTTGACCTATGGTCTACCTACATTTGTGCGACTGAACTACTGTCAATCAAATTTGGCCATGTGCTTGGGGCACGTGTCCTTGTGCATCTATAATTTACAATCCACCATTTCATCATGAGCCAGTATCTCAAGGCATTAAATAGACTTGAGCAAGGGTGTTAGTTCATACTAATAAATTCATGTTTTAAACAGCCTTCTTGAAAAACCCAAACATTTTACTACCTTGTGGCTCTGTTACTTCATTCAACTCATTCTTATCATGTTCTCCTTGATCTCCAATGGAGAAACGATTCCATATGGGATAAGAGTTCTGCCCTTTAGGTTCACTGACATGTCAGCATCATGGTGGTGATCCTGGTGGGTTGTTCATAACAACCAGGTAAATAAAGAGTAATGAGGTGGGGCACCCTGTTTGACGTTCCAAGCACAGTTTCAGTGACTGCCTTTGTCTAAAGAGTTAGAGGATGTGAAAGCAAGAACTCTGAATGAAGACAGCCATGTAGAGGGCACAGTAGGCACACAGGAAAGAATTGAATGGAAGGCAGTGTTTGCATCTGTGCTAATCATTATTGTTCATCCATGCCATTGTTTATTTGGGGAACTACCTAGAATTGGAATGGCCAAATCACGTGAGAGGGGAAGGTTGAGCTCCTTTACAGACCTGGAGTGGGGGCAGGGGTGGCACGATGGCTCAGTGGGTGAAGGCATTTGCCACCAAGCCTGATGATCTAAGTTAGATCCTTGCATCCTATATGGCTGGAGGAGACAATAGACTCCTGGGTATTATCCTATAACCTCCACAATCATCCCTGGCATGAGCACCTTGGCATGTGCCCCAAGGCAATACAAATAATTACTTTTAAAAAGAAAAAAAATCATGGAAACTTTTTCAAAGCAGTTTTTAATTCTTCACGAGAATTCAATACCTGTACATCACAAAAGTCCCAGCATTCCACAAGAGTTCCAGTACCTGTACATTCTGTTCATCCCCTGTGAAGGTCAGACTGAGTTTTGGTCATTGTGGAAGGTGTGTGGCAGCCTCTCATTATGGTTTAATTTCAGTCGCCCCAGTGGAGAGTGATGTGGAGCATCTTGTGGGTGCTATTTACCAGGATTTTCTCCCCTTAGTGAAGTGTCTGATTGATGGATGTTCAGATCTTCTACTAAATTTGTAATAGGTGAATTTATGTGCTTATAATCAGTTGTGGCTGTTCTTTGTGTGGCCACCGTCCTTTTCCAGAAATATGCTGTGAGGTCTAATCTCAAGTGTCATTTTGACACACCTGGGGAGAGGGAACAAGATTTTCTCCATCAGAGTAGCTTGTGGGCATGAATGTGGGGACACTGTCTTGACTAATGAATGGTGTGGGAGAACCCAGACCTCTGTAGATAGTGCACTTCTGGATGAGTAGTCCTGAGCTGCATAAGAAAGCAGGTTGAAGTGCACAAGCCCCCTTTCCTGGACAAATGTAGCTATCACTCTTTACGGAAAAATTCTCCCTTAACAACAGGTGGAGACCACCACAGAAAACCACAGCTGAGCAGTGCAGAGATAAACACATCATAGGAAGCTCAGCCCTCACTGACAGATATATCTACCTCACAGCTCCTGCATCTGTGGTTCATGACAGAAGAAGGGGCAGAAAGACTGTGAGAACCAGAACACCAGGAAGTCAGCTATGAAACTGTCTCTCACAGAAATGGCTACATAAGTAAGACCCGAATAATTGCAATATCAATGGACATGTTAACATGGATGGGGGAAATTTCACAGGTCCCTCCTATAGACAAAGAACTACAAGTAACTATTGACTCCTTGGAGAAGGACAATTAACCCCTCCAAGGGATGAGCCCTCTATTGGTTGTCCAGTGTAGAGTGGTCATCCTTGAAACCATATACACACCCACCCCCAGAACAAACTCAGCAGGTTGTATTTATGTATACTTGTGTGTATATACATTCCCCACCCCCACACATGTATGTGACAATAATAATTAAAGAAAAAGAGGCTATCAACTTGAGAATGGGGACCATGGGAGGGACTGGAGGGAGGAAAGGGAGGGGGAAGTGATAAAATTCTATTATTTTATCTATCTAGAACTCACAAGTATGTTTAAAAAGGAAGAAGTAGGCTGAGCAAGCCATGGATGGCAAGTCAGTGAGCAGCAGCGTTCCTCCATGGCCTCTGTTTCTATCCAGGACTCCAGGTTTCTGCCTTGAATTCCTGTTCTGACTTCCCTCAGTATTGAACTGTGCCTTGGGACTTCTAAAGAAAATACACACTTTCCCCCCATTAAGCTGTTTTTCACCAATATTTTATCAGCAACAGAGGGGCAAACTGATTGGAAGCGTCCTTCCCTGTGTGCGACCCACCCTTTCCCTGTCTTCACAGGCTGACTTCTTCTTAGGGTCGACATTTAACACCTTTGCTGAAGTCCAGCTTATCTGCTTCCTCTATGATTGACGCTTTTGAGGTGGTAATTGAAGAAATGCTCTCATAACACAAGCTGACACAAAGTGCTTCGTGTTTTCTTCTATAAATTCATAGTATTTGATTTTACACATAAGTGTGTGGTCAGTTCATTTTTGTGTCTCGTGCAGGGTACAGTTTGCATTACATTTTTGTTGCAAAAAAAAGTCAGATATTTGCTGTTGTCAAAATGACTCTTCTTTACTCCTGAATTGTCTCAGTCCATTGCCTGATCCATGTGTATGTATCCATGTGTATCCATCTGTAAGCGGTGCCCCCCTCCCCCATGATCTACTTTTCCGTATTTACAGGAACACTCCTTTTTGTCTGTGGCTAAACAGTGCCACTATCCTTTACATTACTGAGTTTTACGAAATCAGGCACTATTAATCTAACTTTGTTTTCTTTTGCAAAATCATTTTGGGGACTACCCATCATATGTCAACTTAAATGGCCAACAATGTCACCTAGGATTTTAAATAGGATTGCTTTGATTCAGTTTTAGGCAAATTAGCATCATAATATCATCAAGTTTTCTAATTCCTGCATAGAGCTTCTCACTTAATTGCTTGTTTAATTTCTCACAGCAATGGTTTTTTTTTTTTTTTTTTTGGAGTGTGCAGATTTTTCATTTATTTGGCCATATTAATCTCTATTTATTTGTTTGAATTTCTTGCCAATGTTATTACTTTAATTTTAGTTTCCAAGTTTTTTTTTTTTTTGAAAATATAGAGAAACAAAATTGACTGATGTGTGTTAAGCAACCATGTTTAACTAGCTTTAGTATATTTTTAAAGTGGGTTTCTATAGCTCTTCTGCACGGATAAATCATTGTGTTAACTGTCAACAATAACAGTTTTAGCCATGACTTCAACATAGGCACTTCTTTCAAATTTATTTTTTTTTTTGCCTGGTTATAATAGCTGGGACCTCCAACCCAAAGCTGAGTAGAACTGCTGATGTATGACATGTTAACTTTTTCCTGATCTTTGAGCTGAAGTAGCCAGTCTTTTACTTGTAAACACGTAGCTAGCTATGATTTTTCATGACTTACCTTGAACAGGTAAATGAGATTTTCTCTTGTTCAAGCATGCTGAGTGCTGGGAGAGAAAGGTTGTTGAACTGTATGAAATGCACTGGTGTGTTTATCAAACCACAGGATTCCTGCTGCTTTGTCAGTGTGACGGTTTGCATTGTGACTGACTTTTTAAATTTTTATTTAGATTTTTTTCATTTATTTTACATACCAACCACAGTTTTCTCTTCCCTCTCTCCTCCCATTCCCTCCCCCAACTCCCATCATCCCCCCACCCCATCCACTCCTCCTCTGTCTCCATTCAGAAAGGGGCAGGCCTCCCATGGGCTTGAAAAAAGCATGACACATCAAGTTGAGGCAGGACCAAGCTCCTCCCCCTGCATCAAGCCTGGGCAAAGTAATCCAGCATGGGAAATGGGTTCCCAAAAGCCAGCTAAGCACCAGGGACAGGTCCTGATCTCATTGCTAGGAGCCTTACAAATAGACCAAGCTACATAACTGTCACACACAAGCAGAGGGCCTACCTAGCATGATCCCATGCAGGCTCCCTAATTGTTGGTCCAGAGTCCATGTGCTCCCATGAGCTCAGGTCAGCTGTCTCTGTGGGATCCTCATCATGACCTTGACAGCCCTGGCTCATACAATCCCTCCTCCCTTTCTTCAGGAGGACTCTGGGAGCTCGGCCCAGTGCTTGGCTGTGGATCTCTGCATCTGCTTCCGTAAGTTACTGAATAAAGGCTCTCTGATGACAATTAGGTTAGTCATCAATCTGAATACAGTAGATACCCAGTTCAGGCACCCTCTGCACTATTGCTAGGAGTCTTAGCTGGGGTCACCCTTGTGGATTCCTGAGAGTTTCCCTGGCACCAGGTTACACCCTGACTCCGAAAGTGTCCCCCCATCAAGACATCTCCTTGGTTACTCTCCTGCCTTGAATGTGAAGCCGACATTGCAGTCTTGATATAAAGTAAACTTAGTCATAATTCATAGTTTAGTAGTTAGGATTTTGTTTATAGATCATTTGCATGGATATTCATAGTGAAATTGATCTGCATCTTCTTGCCTGGTGACATCGAGTATTAGGGCGATTCTGGACTTACAAACTGAATTGGGAACCAGGTATTTATTTGCAATTTCAGGAACGGTTTTTATGGAGTTGACATTATCTCATCTATATATTGTCTGGAAAGCCCCAGTGAAATCATTTAAGTCTGTGTTGTTGTTGTTGTTTGTTTTTTTTAATGTATCTCTAAGTCTTGACTAATTAATGAGCTTGTTTGATTTGGCTATAAGATGTCATTATGTAGCCAGGCAGGTCTCAAACCTAAGACCCTCCTGCCTTGGCCACTGGAATAGCTGGGATTGTGGGAGTTTGTTACCAAGCCAGCTAAGTTTAGGATTTTGCTTGTGAGAAAGTTGATAACTCCAAGTTTAAAATGCAACAGACAGAGCATTACCCATAATCTCCATCTGAATGGGCACTGAGTAGCTCATGTTCGCCAAGTTTCATCCAGTTTGTTAAATTTATTGGTGTGAAATCATTCCTTTTTATGCTTCTATATATAATATGGTGATGCTGCATCTTTAATTCCCAGTATTAATAAAAGCTGTGTTTTGGTTCTTACTTCAGAGCCAGCCTGGCTGGAGAATTCCGGTCACTGACATTCTCCGGGAAGGAATTGATTTTTAGCACTCCTCTGCTCCTTTCCATCTTCCCTGACATTTGTTCTCATGTTTATTTCCTTATAGTTTTCTTACTTTGGGTTTCACATTTTTTAAAGGGCGGTTCTTACGGCAGACAGTGAAGTCACTTACTGGAGAGCTTTTCTTTCTCCAATGTTGACATTCTGTTCTGTTTGTTCTGTATCATGGCTTTATTGGCGCTCTACAAACGTCACCATGGCTGTTTTCTTCTTCCTCAGGTTCAGTGTGCTCTCCAGTTTCCATTTCCATCATTTCTTTTGTGTGTGTGTATTAATCACTCCTCAGTATTCATGGATTTCCAGAGATTTGCCCGTTTTTAATTAAACGTAATTCATGGTGGTCAGAATTTATGCTCTGTGGGGGTTTATTCTTTTCTGTTTATTCATACTCATTTTGTGACACTGAATAGAATCTGCTCAAAAACAGTTTCCTGGGAATATTATCCATTCTGCCGCTTATTGGATATTTACTGTGATATTTACTGTTAATTAGACCAAGTCAGTTGGTAATGTGGTTTAAATCTTTTATACCTTCCACAACTTTCTATCAGCTTTACCACTTATTAAAAGATGGATTAAAATAATCTGGAGTAATAGTAGACTGATTTTTTCTCTCCTGTTTCTTAATAAGCTGATTTTTTTTTCTGACTGACCACATACCTAGCAATCTATGACTGGGACATAGGGAGTCTGGTTTGACCTTGCTGGGTTCTGCAGTGTTTGCATTACTACAAATGTTTTTTTAGCTTTGTTCAAAGACACAGTCTATTTGCAAACAGTATGATCAGTTGGCTCCTGCTGTGAAGCTGTGTGATGTGGGACTTGGATGGTGCTCCCTCTGATGCTATTAGTTCCTCCTCTGCTTTGGCAATAGCACTGAGTCCTGTTCAGGGTCCTGCAAGTCATGTTCTAGGCAGTGGTGGGAAGGAGCACTGGCTCACCCTGTGTGACACCGAGCAATATCCCCAGGTTCCTTTGAGAAGTTCTGAACTTACCCAGTCTCCTCTGTTACGCCATCCAGTCAGGACAAGGCAGGGTGCTTGCACACCGCTGCCTTCTGCAGATCTCTGGATCCCCCCAGTTCTGTTGACTTCTGTCTCCCAAACTTTTCAGGTCCTCACATCGAAAGTGAGAGCACTGTTGTTGTTATGAAAACCCAGAACCTCTTCTCAAGCAGAGGCCACATACTCATCCAAGTGTCACCGATGACCTCACAGAAAGCAATAAGATCATTCTTACCCTGCGTAGCTGCCTCTTCTGTACCCAACATGGGTCATTCCCTTCTCACTGACTGACATGGAGAACTGAATGGGCTGTTTTCAGATCTGCTTGGATACGGAGAGACAGAGAAGACGACACCTGCTCGGCTGCCATGTTGCCCTGCTGGAGATTGAACTCAAGGCCTCACACATGCTAGGCAAGCCTTCTGCAGCTGATGCACACCCCCAGCTCAGTCTTCTCTGGAAACAGGGCACAATCTTTTCTATACCTCATGGAGAGAGACATCCACCCCGTCCAGTGATCAAGATTGCAGGTGAGGGGGTCCATGCTGGGCTCTTCCCTTGACCAGGATTGGATTTAATTTCCACACAAAACTACCACCCTGTAACCAGGACATTGTTCTTCAACAGATACAGCTGTATTTCAAGCCTTGAATACAAATACTAGTCATGTTAAATCAACCCTTATTTTACAAAGGTTATTTCCCCCAAGTTGTTAGAAGGAATGTGGTGTAGGCAGTAAGCCCAATGCTAATTTCCTCTTTAAATCCATGTGGGAACATTAGTGGCAGGAATGCCCCATTTAATCTTCATCTTCCAGGATCCCAAGCGCTTACATTCCTGTCTTCAGACTCCATAGTTCACCAGGTGGTTAGCTTGGCTTGTTTGAATTAATAAAGCTTCCTCACCTTGGGAAGTGGCCTTCAATAAACATGACTTCTCTTTTTCCACCCACTCACAGCTTAATAGGAAATATCCCTCTGTGGCGCTGTTAAATGTGTCTGGTTGGAGTGAGGAAGCAGAAGTATTTTATAAGGTGGGTGTAGTCACACAGGTATCCTTAGAGAAGATTGATAAGCTATGATTAGCAGACATGAAGATGTACAGATTTTAAAGTGACAGTTTGATGAATTCTGACAGTTTTTCCGCCTGTGAAATCATGCCCCACGTTGGGGACAGCATGTTTCCTTCCATTCTGTCAAAAACTCCATCTCAGCCATTCTTACTTCTGCAACAATGGCTTCCCAATCACTGCTGCCCTTGGCTTTCTGTTGCTATGATAGAACACTGGTCAAAAACTGATCAAAAGCAGCTTGGGCGATTAATGGGTTTATTTGCTTGACAGCTTACAATGCCTTATCAGGGGAAGCCAAGGCTGGACCTCTCACTGTCTTGCTCAGCCTGCTTTCTTATATAGCCCAGGCTCACCTGCCTAAGGATGGTTAACAACTGATGCCTTCCCACACCAATTAGGAATCAAGAACATGCTTCACAGACATGACCACAGTCCAATCTGATGGAGCAATTCCTTATTCGAGGTTTTCTACTCCCACGTGACTCTGGATTTGTGTCAATTTGACAGTTGAAGCTAATGGTGAAAATTGCTATCTTAATTTTGTTTTAATAACCACCTGTGATTTTTTCTTTTTTCTTTTTTTGACAGATTCTCACTTGGTAGTTCAGGCTGGTCTCAAATTCAGCATGTATCCCAAGACATCCCTGAAGTTGGGGTAGACTCCTGCTTCAGTTTCTCAGAGTACTTGGATTGCAGGTGTGAGCTGCCATGCCTGGCTAGTTTTCTTGCATGTCATTTTAATGAAATCATGCCATGTAAAACTTGCCAATTCTACATGTGCAAATAGTTTGCTATTTTTTTTTATTGTACTTAGTCTATTTTATAGGAACTCTAGAATTGCCTGTCTTTTCTATCAATTGGTATATAGGATTCTTTTTTGTTTTTGGTAGCAATTGACTTTTATATGCAAGTCTCTTTGTTGAAATCTGTTTTCATTTTTCACAAGCAAATGCATTAGAAGGGAAGCTCTGGTCATTTATTTCGCCAATGAATTTCTAATTTAAAACAGTAGAGCTGCTCTGTCTTTGTGCCATACCATGTCGACTGGGATATATCAAAAACTGGATCCCTGTGTCTGGGATTTGAAACTATTGGAAGACTCAGTCCCTTTGTACCTGTGCAGCCCGTGCTGGTGGAGGCAGTGCCTTAGTCGAGGTTGAGTACAAGTGTCTCTCTGTGTGTCTCTGGGGAGAGGGAAAGACGTCCAATGAGCAGATGCCTCAAGAGGAGTGTTGGCCAGAGTTCTGTGCCCAAGCCTTGCTCATAGCAATCTGCACTTTCACCTTCTGGTGTATGAGGTTAGGGAACCTGACGACGACAGTTGGATGGGCCGTAGCCCCTTATTATAAGTGAATGATTGCAAAAACAGTCACAAAGCCAGCTCATGAGCAATGAGAGAGCTGGAAAAGTCAGCCCAGGCCTGTAGACAGCCCTGTGAGCAAGTCCGGCAACCTCTTCAGGCGCCCAATTAAGCACAATGAACAATGCTCCCCCCAGACTGCTGCTTGGATGTAAACAAAGCTGTCCTCTGTGTAAACTGCATTAGCTCCACTAACTTCACATGAGCATTCTGATAATCTTTTGTTTAACTTTATTCTGGATTTTAAAACTCTGACATGTATAAGGTACCCATGCTTACCAATATTTTTGTATTAAATAATGTGTTGTGAGTCCTCCTTGTTTGTTTTTAAATAGAGATAAGGAAGGTCCTGAATTCTAAACATCATCCTCATCCCAGTTATGTTTAAAACTAATAGCATACACAAAGTAAAAAAAGTTTCATATAATAGATGTGGTGATGAGCTACTTAGATTTCCTGGGGTGGGGTGAAAATGAAATTTGAGAAACGAAGGTAAATGGGAAAAGAATATGTATGCCATGTACACAGTGATCACTTTTCACCTGGAGGCAGCTATGAGAAAGCATTGTCTCAGACATCTCCTGCTTACTGTCAAGTTGTCAAGAGTACTATGGGATGGCACCTACCTCATTTTCTGCCAATGTTGAAGACACAAAAGAATCGCTTCTTCTGCACTAGGGAAGACTGTAGGGTTCCATACAGATCTCTCGGGAGCTTGTTGATGTTGATTAGAATCTATTTCTCCACCCTCCTTTTTCCTGACTTCAGGATTGCTTGTGGTAATCAAGATACTTCAGTAGCCCCTCCTGCAAAACCTCCATTCCTGTAAGTCCGTCCAAACACAGACAGTGACAGAGAGGTTTGCTCCTTTGAATTTTGACAGCCTTTTCTAGAGCTAGGGATGGAGCGTAGTGGATAGATAGCTTTGCCTGCAATGTGCAAAGTCCCTAGTTCCATCCCCAAATCAATAAAAACAGCTGTGTTGGCACACACCCATACGCCCAGCACTCTGTGCTGACCGGCAGAGTGAGTTCAAGACCAGTCGGGGACACACGTGATCAGATAAAACACTCAAACAAATAGAACAACAAATCCTTAGTTCTAAGACTTCTGATGATTAATTCTTGCTGTGAGTTTTCTGTTCCTTCATGGTCCATTGTCTCTTCCAGAAGTTTCCAGGGGATTTGCTGGTGAATACTGCAATGCTCCAATGTCAGGCATTTCTAATTCTCCTGATGTATATGTTCCCACTTTCTGTGATTTGCATCACGTTACAGATTTCTTTCCAAGGGCTAGACCGGAACTAATCTTACCCAGACATCTACAAGTGCTTTGGTATCTGCTTGTCTATTTTCAATTTCCTTTGAGCGAGGTTTGTTCTTCATTTGCTACTTGAAGTGAAACTTAGCAAGACTTCAAAGTCATTGGTATTCAGTCTGCAGACCTGTCTTCTCACAGGGAGGAGGGACTAAACTTCATCACTCCGTGCCTTGTTACAGGGTCAGTCAAGGACTTGAGGGCCACTGAAGCAGGCAAGTTAGAACTACTTGCTTTCTGAATTAAATTGGAGTTTTACTGAAATGAAAGACATAGCCTTGTTTCGTTATTCATGCCAATCATGCCCCATCAAGCTACCCAAAATACTAAGTGAATGAATTCTTTCCCTTGAATGTATATGCATGTGTTGTGCATGCATGTGTGTTTTTATGCTTATGGAAGTGTATGTGTGAGTGTGTGTGTGTGTGTGTGTGTGTGTGTGTACACATGCATGTGAGCATTTCTTTTTTAATTCATGAATGAGGAGACCCAAACTAGATGTCACCTTCCCCTTTCTTGAGGCAGGGTCTCCCTGAACATGGATCTCTCCAGTTCTGCCTAGTCTACTTACCTAGCTTACCCAAGGGATTCCCTGTCTGTCTCCTGAGCTCCTGCCTGGCTCTTCTGTGGTTTGCGGACCTGAGTCCTGGTCTAATTGCTCAAATAGCAATGCTTTAACCACTGAACAACCCCCCAGTCTCTAAGTTAGTGAATTCTTTTAAAAAATTATTTCTTTTATTTTTTGAGAGTATAATATAGTTACATCATTTCCCTCTCCCCCTTTCTACCTCCAAATTCTCCCATATACTCTTCCTTGCTCTCTTTCAAATTTATGGCCTCTAAATTCCATAATTGTTATTACAGACATATTTGCACACACACACACACACAACACACACACACACACACACACACACACACTCCCAATCTCTCTCTCTCTCTCTCTCTCTCTCTCTCTCTCTCTCTCTCTCTCTCGTCTATATAACATTGCTTGTATTTATGTTTTCGAGGACTGACCATTTAATATTGGATAACCAATTGATATGCTCTTCACTGGGGAAGATTATTGCTCCCACTCTTACCATTCCTTAATTGCTTGCAGTTGTTTGTGTAGGGTTGTGAGGCTCATACTCTCTGCAATGAAGCAACATCAAATTTTATATCATTGATTCTTTAACTTCAGAGTCAACAGAATTAACAGAATTATAACTTTCGTCTGCACGATGATCTCCAAGCACGTGTTTCCTGTCAGGTACAATATGGCCTATCTGTGAGTAAGAACTTAGCCAGCCTTTCGACACACTCGGCTAGTGAGGTCTGTTGGTTCCTGTTTTCATGTGTTTTCTAGCTGCTGTTTGTTCTGGAACTTTAACCCAGGCTACTCTGTAACTTCAGGTCCTTTTCGCTCAACCTCTGGGGTGCTGGGGTTGCAGGTTTGAGCTGCCGCCACCCAGACAACATGTAAACAGCAAAATCACCCATAAAACCCACAAAACTGTGCAAATGAAGCCCCTTAAATCCATGCAATGTGGACATTACTTTAAGGTAGAAGGCCTGCCACAGGAAGACACCCTCTTGTTCACCTGGGGTCATGTGCATTGCGTGTGTGTGTGTGTGTGTGTGTGTGTGTGTGTGTGTGTGTGCACTCACACATGGATACATAAAAACAACCTTCCAAGCCCATTTTTGTTGTTTGTGTGTAAATGGCTTCTGGGCTAACCATTTTGTTTTGGGAGCTTGTCTCTAGGAAAGGCTATGTGTCCCTCTCCCAAAAGTTACACATGTTTCTTCCTGATATGTCCAGTTTTTCTTTGGATTGTGCTTATATTTCTGAGCATATTGTAAGTAGCTCTTTTAAAGCCCAGATGTGCTAATTTTATATTCCCCCTTTTCCCCCTGTGATTTCTTCCATTCTAGCAGCGAGTAGAACAATTTCCTGTTCCTTTTATATTCTAATTTTTGTTGGATTCTCTCTAAGATGTCCTTTCCAATTTTTAAAAATTATTTTTATTATTCTGTTCATGTGTGTGCGGTGGTCATGTGTCACGGTGCACCCAGGGAGGTCAAGAGATGATGTGCACAGTTAGTTTGTCTCCTTCCACCATGTGGGGCCTGGAGACCAAACTCAGGTCAACAGGCTTGGTATCAAGTCCCTTTACCCATGGGAACTTCCTATAATCCCCTCTATTATTTGAATTCTGAGAATCTTTTACTTGCTTGGAAGCATGGGCTTGGGAAGGCATACAAACAGGCACTGTAGAGCAAGGAATCAGTACTGCATGCCCTGCTATCTGATTTCCCTTCCTTTTGTTAGGCCACCTATGAAGCAGTCTTTACTCTAGGGATATTCTGGCACTGCTCTTTCCTAGAGCCTTTGAAAGATTTACTGATTTTCTGTGCACTCAAAAAAAAATGCCCTTTCTGAGCAACAAAATACCTGTCAAGGTTTGAATGATTTTCAGCTATGTGGTATCCCAAGTCTGAGATGGGTGGATGATGAGGGATGGAGATATGACAGATGAATGGACAGACAGATAAACAGATGGATGGATAGATGGATAATCTTAGGGTGCTTTGACTTTTCATGGTCAAAGGACAATTCACAAGACTTAAGTGGGGTCACTTTCTTTTTGTACTTAAAAACTCTACCCTGTGTGATCAAAACTCCCTGGTGTCCCTTAGGGACAGTATCTACATCAGTTCAGTAAAGCCACAAGTACTCACCTTGGGTTTCTGTCAGAACTGATCTCAAAATTGCCTGTAGAGAGAAAGTGGAAGAGTGTCACCCAGCTTGGTCTCTTTCCCTACAGGTTTGAGCTCCTAGCTGCTGGCTAGTGTGTGTGTATGTATGTATGTATGTGTGTGTGTGTGTGTGTGTGTGTGTGTGTGTGTGTGTGTACATGTATATTCGTGTGTATCCATAATGTCAAATTTTGTAGTTATGATGAGTGAGAACATCTCATGGGAGTTATCTTTACATGGACATAAACATAAATCCTGTTAGTAATTTTTTATTTATCTTTTTCATCTTTAGATTTTTCAAGAATCTCATTTAGCACGGCTAAGTGGGATAAAAGACAATTATTTAAAGTTTTATCAATTTGGGGTCTTTAGTTTTCCTCCTGCTGTTTGTCAAATGCACCAGGATCTTCCTACTGATGTGGAAGCTGTGGCTGTCCGAGTTAGTCTTCTCTGCATGTCTGTGTCTGTCTGTCTGTCTTCTCCCCTCTGCTCAGTGCTTCTGTCTTTCATCCCCTCTAACAACATCTGATCTGGGTCACTTCAGCTTTCAATACATCTTGATTCTGCTCATGGCACACGGCTTTCATTTTGTAACCTCCTACTTCGTGTCTTAAAGTAATGTTTCACATTTTTGCCCACGAAGCATTCACTGTCCACCCACTGTAGATTCCTTCCTGAGTGGAGCACACTTTGATGGAAAGCAGTTTTCCTCTATCAGCCTCATCTCTGGAAACTTTCCCAATCACATTATCACCTCCACAGATTCAACTCTAGGTTTTCTCACTGATCATAAGGATGTATCAACCATTCAACCTTCAGATTTACCCCTGCTCTCTTGCTTCCTAGTTCTGCCTTCGACATCCAGAACAAACAACCATCCCAGAAATAAATGAGTATTAGAGCCAGGACGTCATTCCCGTTTGCAAATTTAATGTAAATTCTTCTACTTTTGCTAAGTTAGCAGAGGGTTTAATGTGTGGTTTTGCTTTTCATTACAACCAGAGAAGCATTCTGCTGTGCTTTCTCTGGCAGAGTTCTCTCGAATGTATACTGAATTTAGTCAAACACACACACACAGTAGCTGTTAACCACGTTGCTTCCAGCCCATAATTTTGAATTTTTTTTTATTTTACAACACCATTCAGTTCAACATAATAGCCACAGATTCCCCTGTTCTCCCCCTCTTGCCCCTTCCCCCTCCCCCCAGCCCACCCCCCATTCCCACCTCCTCCAGATCAAGGTCTCCCCCGAGGACCGGATCGACCTGGTAGACTCAGTCCAGGCAGGTCCATTCCCCCTCCCAGACTGAGCCAAGCGTCCCTGCATAAGTCCCAGGATTCAAACAGCCAACTCATGCAACGAGCCCAGGACCCGGCACCAACGCACAGCTGCCTCCCAAACAGATCAAGCCAAATGACTGTCTCACCCGTTCAGGGGGCAAAACAATGACATCATACGGTTTGCAGGCAAATGGATGGATCTAAAAAAATCATCATGAGTGAGGTAACCCAGACTCAGAAAGACAAATATGGTATGTACTCACTCATAGGAAGATACTAGATGTGGAACAAGGATGACTGGACTGCTACTCACATCACCAGTGAGGCTACCTGGAAAACGGGACCCCAAAAAAGACACGGAGAAATGGACGAGATCTACATGAACAGCCTGGTCATGAGTGGGAACAATGAAGGGCGACGGTCGAGGGAAAGAGAGTGGGAGATCCTAGCTGGATCAAGAAAAGAGAGGGAGAACAAGAAATAGGAGATCATGGTAAATGAAGACCACATGAGAAGGGGAGGAAGCAGAGAGCTAGGGAGGCCCACGGAGATCCACAAAGATACCCCCACAATAGACTGCTGGCAATGGTCGAGAGACGGCAGGAACTGACCTACTCTGGTGATGGGATGGCCAGACACCCTGATAGTTGTGCCATAAACCCCATCCAAGGACTGAGGAATCTGGATGCAGACATCCACGGCTGGGCCCCTGGTGGAGCACTGGGAGTCTAATTAGTGAGAAAGAAGAGGGTTTATATGAGCGAGAATTGTTGAAGCCAAGGTTGGATAAAGCACAGGGACAAATAGCCAAACGAATGGAAGCACAGGATCTATGAACCAAAGGCTGAGGGGCCCCCAACTGGATCAGGCCCCCATAATTTTGAATTTTGACAATGGATATTTTTCGTGTTTGTCACACATCGTTGGTGTAAGCCCACTCTGTCTAAGGTGCGATGTTTTTCATGTGGCACTGGACTAGTCTGTGATGTTGCTGGTGCTCTTCTCTGGCCCAGGTGAGCTTGGCATGTGGTATTTCTTTCCTCTACTGCTGTTATGGGGAGCCCACCAGAGAAACAGTCCAGAGCCAACTGAAAGTCTGTATCCAGTGTGCCAGGACTACTCTCAGTTGCTCAGGACCCAAGTGGAGCACCGAGTGCTTAGGGTAAGGGTTTCTTTGAGGCAAAAACCACATCGCAGTATGGAACTCAGCAGCTGCAGGAGAGGTTTACACAAGCAAGCAGTTTAGCAGAAGCTCAGGTAAGCAACCTGTGGCATCAAGACTTCAGGTTCCTGGGACAGAGTTGGGTCATTTTCCATGGGCTTCTTCACCAAGGAGATCAAATTCTAGTCAATCCTAAAATGGCCTCCATAGGAATAAAGATGGAGCAGCCCCTGCACCGTTTCGCCCTGCCCCATGGCTCTTGTCTCTGTTTGAAATAATCGGTGCCAAATTTGATGCGAGCTCTTCTCCTGCTAGTTCTGCAGAAATTCTAAGATGTGAGAACACTGGTTCGCCCAACTGTTGCTTCTGTTAGCGTCTTCGTCTGGACTGTCTAGTCTGGAGGACTGTTTGTTCTGCCCGGCTGCGGTTGAAGTGAGTATTTGCTTACTGGCTCTGCTTGCTTGTCGCTGTCCTTCCAATATCTTACCAGTCCCAAGTGTTAGTGACTTCCAGCAGTGTGGTTCTCACATTCTAGGATGCCACGCAGTTTTTTTTCTAGGTCATTTTCATACATTGTTGATGACAATTTTTAATTTTCAAAAGCTTTGTGAATTTTTTTCACTTTGCCAAAGTTGGGAGATTTTTGGTTTGTTTTTGTGTATGTGTGTCTTTTGCATTTTACTAAGGCTGATTTTGGCAAATACAAAGCTTTTCTGAGATTTGGTCCTCTTTTGTGTAATTTCTATTTTTTTGAGATTTTAATATTATTATACCACATCTGTCTATTTTCTTCCTCCAATCCCCCACATACAACTCTAACGTGCTCTCTCTTAAATTCATGGCCTAATTTTCTTTAATTTTTGTTGTGCACGTGTGTATGTATATTTGTGTGCATGTGTGTGTGCCTACTCCTAAGTACATGAGTGCAATCTGCTCAGTCCATCTTTAAAAGCTCATGTTATTTATCTTATTAATTTCTGCTTCCACATCTTTGATGCTCATTCTTTTTTCTAATGATGGAACTAAATACTGGTACTGAACAGGTTATTGTTATTTGCTCATTTTTAATTCTAAACACATTATTGTTGGTTCTTATCTAACTTTTATAACAATCAGTTGACACATTCTTGCATTTTTGTGTGGGTGGGGTGGTGTCTTGTTAGGGATCCTATTCTTGTGATACACACCATGACTGAAATCAACTTAGGGAAGAACTTTTTTTTTTTTTAATTTCAGCTTATGCTTCTGGGTAACAGTCCATTACTGGAGGAAGTCGAGGTAGGAACTCAAAGAAGGAACCTGGAGGCAGACACGGAGTCAGAGGCCTTGGAAGAGCAGTGCTCGTTGAACTTCTTCTCTTGACTTGCTCATTCCACTTTCTTTTGCCATCCGAGGCCACCTCCCCAGTGGTGACAGGGTCTGCAGTGAGCCAGGACCTCCCACATCAGCCATCAATAAAGAAGCACCATAGACTTGCCCATAGACCAGTCTGAAGGTGTTATTTTCTCACTCGAGAGTCCCTCTTAGATAACTCTCGTTTGTGTTAACACAAAACTAGCCAACACCGTGAGCCCCACAGCACCCTGGAGGCCACAGGCAGATTGCCTTCATTTCTCTGCTCAGCACTGGGCACTGGGTGAGCATGTAGCTCCTATGATGCTCTGTGGGAAGCTCCTAGGAGGTGAAGCCAGGCTGCTGCCTATAGATCAGAGCTGAGGAGCTGCGTGTCCAGAAAAACAAAAGTAGACATGTAGATGGCTGCTGACTTGTAAGAGAAGTGGAAGGACCATCCGTGCTTCCACAGAGGACACACAGATGGCAACCTGGGGGGTGGGTTTGCATCTCCGTAGACTATTAGGGAGCAGAGCCGATAATCAGTGACATTAGAGGGAAGCCTCGGTGTGTCTTTGAATGTTGGAAGAGGTGAGTTTTGAAAACTGAAGAGCAAGTCTATAAGTGCTTCACAGAGGCATGGATAAGATATGCAGCTGGGAGCAAGGTTACTGTGAGTATGGGAATCCCCAGCAGGTTTCCAGACTAGAAAAACAGACCTTTAATTAGATTTAATGGGAGATTTTAGCAGCAGAGAGAGGTCCAGTTAATAAGCTATCTTCTTGCCAAGATCTGGGGTTTTATTAAGTTTTAGAGGCATCCCTGAGACAAAGCCAAATGCTGTGCAAAGAGGCCAAGGTCAAAATGAGGCCAGATGAAGATAATGCTTTCTTTATCTGTGAATGGTGGGAGTGTTAGGAACAAGAAAGTGCTCTTTCTTTTTTAAGATTTATTTATTTATTATGTATACAACGTTTTGTTTGCATGTATGCCTGCGTGCCAGAAGAGGGCACCAGGTCTCATTACAGATGGTTGTGAGCCTCCATGTGGTTGCTGGGAATTGAACTCAGGACCCCTGGAAGAGCAGCCAGTGCTCTTAACCAGTGAGCCATCTCTCCAGCCCCATGAAACATGAAAGTGTTTTTAAAAAGTTGTTTGAGTAACTGGAAGGAACTGGAGTTTGTGGAAATGGATTCAGATGGAAGAGGCTGAAAATAAGGCAGCCAAATGAATACACATCAGGCTGGAGACGGGAACGCATCTTAAACACTTTAGGGCCCTGGAAGGAAAGCCCACTACTCCCATCTCCACGGAAGACACAGGCTGTCGTGGGTTTATGGACAGTCACGGTTTCTAAAATGTTTGCTCTTATTCAATCGTTTGTCACTGCTCAAGGCACTTGAGAAACACAGACTCGTGACAAAAATAACCTGCTGCCCAGGGTATGTGCCGTTGAGGAGACACGCAGACAGTGAACGGGAAGACAGCATGACTTCAGAGTTGTCACAGAGATGGGCTGCTGGGGGAGTCGGACAGAGGAAAACCCGGGGAAGCCATGGCTCAGTGCTGCTGGAGCACACATGTACAGAGACTGCTTGTCTAGGGGGTCAAGGCTGAGGTCTTCCCTGCTCTAACCCTTGAGACCCTGGTTGCTATGGTTGCCTTCAGAATGAGGCCATGTCAATTCGAGTGACAGATGAAGACATGCTCTTCAGAGCACATTTTAGTGACACAGAGAGAAAGCGTTGCTGGAGGGAGAGGCGGAGCTGTGAAGGGGAATGGCAGGCATAGAGTACAGGACAGTGGGGAAGCCCCTCCACTTCACAGCCCCAAGGTGACTCTCGGGCCTTTGAAGTGTGTACTTCGTGATAGAGGACAGGCGTGATTTGATTCAAACTGGCAGTAACCCGACAACATTGCAATTGTCCTTTTCTCTCTTCTTCGTGTTTACCTCTGCCCAGTGTGGGTCTGCCCAGTGTGGGTCTGCCCAGTGTGGGTCTGCCCAGTGTGGGTCTGCCCAGTGTGGGTCTGCCCAGTGTGGGTCTGCCCAGTCCTGGTCTGCCCAGTGTGGGTCTGCCCAGTGTGGGTCTGCCCAGTGTGGGTCTGCCCAGTGTGGGTCTGCCCAGTGTGGGTCTGCTCAGTGTGGGTCTGCCCAGTGTGGGTCTGCCCAGTCCGGGTCTGCCCAGTGTGGGTCTGCCCAGTGTGTGTCTGCCAGTCCTGGTCTGCCCAGTGTGGGTCTGCCCAGTGTGTGTCTGCCCAGTCCTGGTCTGCCCAGTCCGGGTCTGCCCAGTGTGGGTCTGCCCAGTCCTGGAAGCTGCTGTATCATGGTGAGTCTTGCTTTCACTGTGTCACAGTGCTATGGATTTTTATGGGTCTGGGTCCCTGCCTGAGATTCTCTGTTAACTGTCTGCAGTGTGGAGAGGCCCGTAGGTTATGGAAATCATTGCTTCTTGCCTAGGTGTTGTGGTTGTGGATGCCTAAGCATATGAGACTGCGACTCTGCTGGGTTCCACGCCGGCTGACCCTCTACCAGGCGGTCACTGTGTGGTTGCTTTTTCCTCCTGGCTTTTCCTTTAATGTAGCGAGCATGGTTGCCTTCACCGGAATTTATTGTGTAGTTTTGAGCCTCCTAGTTTCCTTACAACCCCACATTTTCCTTCTTTCCTAACTCATTCCTACTTTAAAAAATGGCTAAAACAGCATTGGGCTCTCCTGCCTTTTCAGCTCAGTTCTTCACACTCTTGGGAAGATGCACAAAATGTCTGTTCTAGAAATGACTGAAAGGGGAGGGGTTTGATTAAATAGGTGCACAAACATTGGAAACAAGCACTGTATCTAGAAGTATTTGTGTGTAATGAGAATGAACGCATTCTAGTTGCTATCATACAATTACTGTTGCTGTGATGAAACACCGTGATCAAAACAATTTGGGGAGAAAAAGGGGTTATTTGGCTTACATTTCCACATCACTGTTCATCACCAAAGGTAGTCAGGACGGGAACTCAAACACAGCAGGAACCTGGAGGCAGGAGCTGATGCAGAGACCATGGAGGAGTGCTGCTTACTGCTCCTCATGGCTTGCTCAGTCTACTTTCTTATAGAAGTCAGGGCCACCAGCCAGGGATGGCCCCACCCATAATGGGCTGGGCCCTTCCCATCAATCACTCATCAAGAAAATGCCTTACAGGCTTGCCTATAGCCCAACCTTATGAGGAATTTTCTCATTTGGAGCTCCCTCCTCCCAGATGGTTTAAGCTTTCATCAAGTTGACAAAAAAAAACTAGCCAGCACAGTCCCTCAAGAGAACGTGGTCTTTATTAACTCTTTTGCATAAAGTGGTCTAGAAAATTCCCACGAGTGGTTCATTTCAGTCTCCTCAAAGTAAGGAGAATACAAGGGCCCAAGGGCAGCAGGTCCTTTGGGAAGAGCTGGTCTTGGGGAGCGAGACATGGCAGACAGGTGATGAGGCATGCTTGACCACACCTTGTACCATACAGGTGGTGAGAGTGCTGTCCCAGGGAGATATCCTGGAAAACTTGTCACTACAGGAATCTTCTCTGCCCTTCTATTGGCCACCAGGTACACCAGGTCAAATCTGTCTGATTTAGGAGGAGAGGTGCCTAATCCTATTACAATTTGGTTTGCTATGTTTGGTTTATATCCCTGGGAGGCCTGCTCTTTCCTGAAGAAGGGAAAAGAGGTGAGGATGTGAGGGGGGTAGGAGAGAAGGAGGGAGGAGAAACTATAATATATATGTAGATATGCATATAAATGTATATACATATGTAGCTGGAGTTTTCCTGCCTGGCCCATGGTCAGGACAAATCTCTCTCACCTGCCAGTCCTGCAGCCGCTCAGACCCAACCAAGTAAACACACAGAGACTTATATTGCTTATAAACTATATGGCCATGGCAGGCTTCTTGTTTTCTAGTTCTTCTATCTTAAATCAACCCATTTCTATTATTCTATAAGTTGCCATGTGGCTCGTGGCTTACCGGTACCTTGCCATGGAGGCAGCTGGCAGCGTCTCTCTGCCTCAGCCTTCCACTTCCCAGAAATCTCCTCTCTCCTTGTCCTGCCTATACTTCCTGCCTGGCTACTGGCCAATCAGTATTTTATTTATTAACCAATCAGAGAAACACATTTAACATATAGAACATCCCACAGCATACATATGTGAGATGAGAGAAAATTAAATTTTTAAAAAAGAAAGAAACCTATCCAACTTGCTGTATCAGAGCTTCCCCACAAGAAAAATCACAAGGTCTTGTACTCAGAAACTTAACATTCACTTCATATAAACCATAAAACAAGTCTCCCTAAAGACCCAATAAAGTGAACCCCAAGTCACACGTTTGATCAGTGTTTTCCAAATGTTTCCTCTAGATTTTCCCAGCTTAGGACTATATTTCCACATTATAGGGTTTTTATTGTGACTCCTAGAATATTAAAATATCGAAAACATGAAAATTCAAGAGAAATCACATCTACAGTCAAGCATCCTCCTACTTCTGTGTGGACACAGGAACACAGCACAGCAATGCTCAGACATCCTCTTACCTCTGTGTGGACACAGGAACACACCACAGCAATGCTCAGACATCCTCCTACCTCTGTGTAGACACAGGGACACACCACAGCAATGCTCAGACATCATTAGACTCTGTTAGTTATAATCTGTTCCTCTTGGATTAAGCTACCAAGTTATGAATTTCTTATTTACTGTATTATTGAGGTCAATAGTCAATAACTGGTAACTTTGGGTTCTTTCTATGGATTTGAAAGGAGGATTTCACTATTTAGTCTGGGCTAGCCTGGAACTCACTATGTGGACTAGGCTGGAGTCAGACTCACAGATCTCAACCTGCCTCTGCCTCCAAAGTCCTATGTTTAAAGGCAGATGCCATCATGACCAGCTTGCAAAGTGTTCTTTAAAAGCATAATCTTTGAAAATTTCATGTGTTAACAATGTGTTTTGACCTTATCCTAGTCTCCTTGGGATACACTAACTTACCTTCCAATTTTTGTATCTTCTTTATCATTATTTTTTAAATAGCCCTTTAGTCCAGTCAGTGCTGACTATTTGCAAATGGGTATGGTACCATGCAATGGGACATGGGCAGCCTACTCGTGTCCTGCTGAGGGAAGTGACTCTCCTTCTCTCAGCAGACATCACCTGCCAATAGTTCCTCATCTAGGGATGGGATATTGGGAACCCCTCCTCCATCCACGCCTGCATTTTGACAGGCTTGATCTTATACAGGTCTTGTGCAAGTAACCGGAATTCTTTAGAGTTGATGTGTGCATTGACCATGCCATATGCAGAAGACAGCATTTCACATGACTCCTCTGTTTTCTGGATCTTACACTCTTTCTGCCCACTTCCCTATGATGTTTCTTGAGCCTTGGAGGGGGCTGGTGGTGATGTATGTTACTCATATATGCCTGAGTCACTTATTTGAGCACTATTTAGCCAAGTAGAAGTCTCCGCATTAACCACTATCAACTGCAAATAGACGCTTCCCTGCCCAAGGCTGAGAGCAGCACAAGCCTGTGGGTAGAGACATACACATTACAATGGTAGTTTGACAACAAGAACATTTAGTTAACCAACACCAGTATCTTTCTCCTTAGTATATGGTCTCACCAGTCATGGGCTTTTGACCAAGTGTACGGTAACAAGTGTAAAATGCTTTCTTGAGGTAGAGGCCTTAAATCCAACCAGATAATGGTTGGTTACTCTGGTAAACACCATAGAAGTATTGTCCCAGAAGGCACAGCTTTCCTGGCACATCAGTATTATACCATGCAGGATCCAGGACTAGGTAAGGAAATTGATGTCATTTTCCCCCAGCAGCCCACACGGAACCTTCCAGCACTACAAAAGTTGCTTAGCAAGGAGAAAGTTTCTGAGTCATTTTGTGACTGACTTTTCAATGTTCTGTAACCAGAGTAGGTGGTGTCTGGGTTGTATTCTTAGTACTGTGAACAAGTAGAGTTTGCTGCAAGGCTCTTTACAAGGTTGGCCACAGCCGAGGAAGCCTGAGAGTCTATGGGTCCCAGGACTAGGGACAAAAGGAAGCTGTCTCTGGCTCTGAAGGACATGGAGCAGAGTTACTCCTAGAGGATGCACAGACCTTTGGCTGGAGGAAGAAACCTGCAGAGAGCCGCTCTGACCCTGAGAAGATCCCATCAATGACGACGCTGCAGAAGGAAAGGATTGAGTTGTCACTACGGGCGTCTCACTGCCCATCAAGACAGGCCACTGCAACGCCTCTTCAACAGACAGACTCACGACTGAGTATGTCCGACGCAGTCTGTGTAGGTTAGACTTGAGGGTAAGAGAAGGTTATGGGGTTGAAACAAGTCCAGAGAGGCCAGTATAATACATCTCAACATAGACATGTTAAGTCATAAAGAATTGTGTCCGCCAGTGGGTCAAAGGAGCTGGGTGCGGTCCACAGGCTGGAATGTTAGTCTGCACTTGGCTTTTCTTCTCTACAGCATCCTTCCCTATGGGGAATTGCAGGCTCACCACACTTGGAGTCTGAGTTTGAGCTGTGTTTCTATCGTGTATTATTTCCCTTGCAGAGTTCTTTAGAGCAAGAGGAATGTAAACACCATCAGCAGGGGGTTTGCTTTTTGAACATAATTGCTGGCTCTGGATCCTCCTTTCTCAGATCTCATTTCAATTAAATTCAGCATCACTTAGTGTTTCTTTTCCTGTGTTTACAGATAGCAGGCCCTACTGAGATGAAAGGAGAAACCCTGCAATCTGATGACACCTATCCATCCCTTGGACAGCCAGGCACCTGAGCGGAACCTCTGCCAGGTTTAGTGCTGAGCATACCACTAGGAAGTTGCAATTAAAACAAAATGTAGTGACCTGTCACCTCCAAGAGCTTTCGGTCAATTGTGCACAGTGAGATGCTGATGGCATTCTCCAGTCTCATCTTAACCTGGGTCTGCTGTATCCTTGTTGCTCCAGGATCCAAGAACTGGATAGGACAGGTTCTTAGGACTCTGTTCTCACATGGTGAACAGGCAGGTGGGCACAGCGATGCCTTCACTGACCCACCGACTGTGAGATCCACACGCTAAGGCCACAGATCACAGGCTGGCTGGAGGGAAGATGCTGCTTTCCTGTAATTCCTGTGCAATTACAGGTTATACTGTGGAGCACCTGTCACTCAGTAGTCAGGAGAGACGCCGATGTGTGTTTGAAGCAGAGGACTGAGCTCTGTGGAGAGCAAGGGGCCCAGCTGGGGAGTCTGATGGGCACTGTGGCGCAGTCTGTGTGCTGAGTGCTGAGTGTCAGCGTGAAGAACAGGGGAAGAGGTTCAGGGTGACTTCCAGGCAGAGCTTGTCCTGACAAAGCTGTGGGCTAAGGATGTCACCAGAGCCGTGGCTTGGAGAGTCAGGAAGACTTTCTGGAGCCTGTGGATGGAGCGTGACCCAGATGACACCTTGAGCTCAGATTTTCAGCCTCCAGAACATTGAGAGGAAAGTACTGTTGCTTGACAGCAGCCAACTTGTGTTCCTTTGTTGGTGCTTCCACAAGAAACGAAGACACACCCTTCAGACTTCCTTCTGCAACAGGCCTAGACTCCCTTGCCACCTAACATGCACTTCACTCCCTACAGAACAGTCTGCAGACCTCCTTAGGAGATGGCAGGGGGAATATAGGCTCTATATGAAGCCCAGGCTGGCCTGGAACTCTCTTTGTAGCCCAGGCTGGCCTCAAGTTCATGTCCTTCCTACTTTAGCCTATAGAGTGCTGAGATGTGTGGCATGATGCCCGATATTCATGGACTCTGATGCTGACATGGCAGCCACATTCTGTAATCTGATTATCTTTTAAGTATGCCAAGGGAGCCTCCTGGCTAGTGAGAAAGGGGTCTCCATGAAACCACATGACCCCAGTGCCCAGGAACAGAGGTGGCGACTTTGGGTATCCGTAAGCACTGATTTATAGACTAGCCATTTCCCATGCAATTACATTTTGCACTAAGGTCTGGTATGAATAGACTGAGTCTATCTGAATAACACAGAATAATCTTTAAGCTCATTATCCTCATTCACATTTGCAAAATCTCTTTTGCTGCTTAAGGTAACATAGTCATAGATTTTGAGTGTGGAGTTATTGGGGGCGGGGCATTTGTCTACAGGGGTTGGGGTGGGAGCATGGAGACAGAGATGGCAGCAAAGAGAAAATAATGTCATTATTGATGCTTTGCAAGATTTTCATGGCCATTGAGAATGCATGCAACAGCAAACCCCTGAGATCCCTCGGGACCTTCCCCATGTGTTCCAGGCCCAGAGCTTCTCTGCTGCAGAGACCTCGTCAGCTGCTCTGCTCATTCAAAGACTCTCCGGCATCATTGGTCCCATTCCAATGAAACAGTCCCAGTTATTGAGCTGGACCTGGTGTCACCCAGCAGACAAGACCAGGCAGGGAACGGCCAGATTTCTTACCAGAGTCCTTTCCTCTTGGGTTCTGTTTTGAGATAAGAATCTGAGCCTTAAGGCCACTTTCTGCCATGATGTGGTTCACTTTCTGTGGCTCCCTTATTAGCCTGTTTTTGCCACGGGATGTAACGGTTTGTTAATATTGTGAGTGTTTTATACCTTTCTTCAACACAAAGGGGTGTTTGAACTTTACTTAGAGGTTTTCCTTCTCTAAAATGAAAACATCATTATGTAAAAATACACATGAAAAATTGAAATTTTAGACAGAACAGGAGCTTAGAGTAAACACTAGATGGAAAAATCAAAGTCATGAAAAATCTCAGCACAACCCTCACCAGAAGTCAAGCTCCTTCAGATAAGGCAGAGACACTCCAGAAGCTTCTGTCTTTAAACTGTGGACATCCTGACTTCATGGCTCCCGCCACACTTCGGTGCTCTCAGACATCACTTGGGGATGTTAGCAGCAGAAAGCCATTGCCAGTTTTACGCTTAATCTGAAAAGCCACTCGAGTGTCCCTTGCCCCTCACTCTCCTAAAATGACTTTCAGAAAACGTGAAAAGAATCTGGTTTTGATTTCTTCTGTCAACTGTGACTTGCAGGTGAGTGAGCAGCAGTTGGCTTTCCTGCCACTCATGAAAGTAATTCTGTGTGGGACTGAGAAGTGCAAGCTGTGTCTGCCGAATCAGGGGAGAGAAGGTTGATGGCACTGTGGGAGCTGTTTCTCTGCTCTTTCCACCTCTGACTGATGTACTGTGAGGCTGTGTTTATGGTGTGACTGAAGGAAGACAGGGAGTGGGGGAAGCTGTTTGTAAGGCTCAGGAAATGCAAAGGAAAATGGGAACATTTGATAGTGCAAAGCCACTTGATAACATGCCATGAGCGTCATTTACAGTAAGCAAGAAGGTGGTAGCAGATCACCTCGATACCTGGAGTCAGTCATGCATCGTTTCTTCTACTGGGTGAAGGGTAACAAATGTGCAGCACCTTGGTGTGCTCATGTCTGTGTCACAGGGAGGGGGCCACACCAAGGGGTGAAGATCTGTGTGTTCTTTGAGTGTTTATGATATGGTCTATGCACATTTCCGAATGTCTCCATGGGTTAATTCCAAGCATTGTTTGTCAATTCCATTGCACTGTTCAGGATCTATAGTCTGGGGGTTAGTGAAGAATAACCTTGGCATTAATGTCAAAGCAGGATTCAAGACACATGTAGATTTGTCCTTCTAATACCCTCAGTACAGTCAGTCTTAGTCTTTGTGGTATTCCCACCACCCACCATCACAACCTATTGCTCATCTCTTCTTTTAATCACAGGGCCACTCTGTTCTGTAACCAAGACACTCAGCTGAATAAGAAAAACCCAGAGTCAGTGCCATGGGATTAGTTGGAACTATGACACCTGCATGCCATTTCCCTATTGTTTGGTTTGATCTGAATTCTTCAATTTTTTGGTTAGCCATTTATCAGCACAGCATGCAAATATATGCCATGCATGGTATTTGCCATGATGTTGCACCAAAGTTAAGTAATGATGGGGATGCAGAGTTAGGATGACAATCCCATTGAATCATTATTCTCAACTTCAGCCATCACACAAACACACACACACACACACACACACACACACACACACACACACAAATAAATAAAAGTAAGTAAAAAAGACAACCTTGTATGGTTTCAGGTGTAGATACACTTTAATTTTCTTCTTGTTTGGATTAGATATAAGAACTTAGTTGTCCAAACCCACATTTATTTTGTAATGTATCTAATGAGAGGGGAGCTTAGCTTTTACAAATGTTTTCTTCCTCTTTCATCTTTTTATTTGAACAGGAATGTTTGACCCATCACTAGCAGGAATATACATGTAGGGATTTTTATATCTAAAGGGATCAAAAGGGCTGTGTGGTATAAGTCAGTGGTAGAGCACCTGCCTGGTGTGCAGCAGCCTTAATTTCTGACACTAAGATGAATGGGTGGCTAGACAGACAGACAGATAGACAGACAGGTGATAGGTAGGTAGATGATAAATGGATGGTAGATAAATACATGATAGATACGTGATACATGATAGATACATGAGATAGATAGATAGATAGATAGATAGATAGATGATAGATAGATAGATAGATGATACACAGATGATAGATTAAATAGATAGATCATGAATTGATAGATGATAGATGGATAGATAGATAGATAGATAGATAGATAGATAGATAGATAGATAGATAGATAGATGCAAGGAATGTTATGTACCTGGGATGATATATTTTATGGGTCACCTTGACATGACCATACAGTTCCTAGATATCAAGTCAATCATTACTCTATGTGTTTATATAAAGATCGATGATGGTAACATGTAAATGGTAGGTGGAGTTAGACAGAGAGCCTTTTTAAACATAGGTTCTTTCAATTAAGTGAAAGAGCTATACACTAACTCAGCCAGGAAGGCCAGCCTACTCTAATTGCAGGAGGAGGGAGTTCTCCAAGAAGGCCATGGTCTTCTCAAAGCTCTGTAATAATCACTGTTCACTCACTCAGCTCTCCTGAGCCTCCAGCCTGCTGGCTTTACAGTGGGATTGCATTCTCCACTGGCTGCTCTGAAGGATTCCACTTAGCAGCCTGAACAACAATCCTAAGCACAAATTCTAAGCCATCAATCTCCCTGGCCTGTGTTTGTGCATAAGTACTGCTGTGTCCTTGCATGTCAGTGCACTGTGTGAACTCCTATGTCCTTGTGTACACACTGTACATACTCCTCTGTCCTTGTGTGTACCCCATATGCACTCCTATTGGTTTTGTTTCTCTGGGTGACCCTGACTGTAGGACTTTCTAACCCAGGAGTGAAAAGAGTCATTGCACGCTGGTTTATCTCATCTACTCCTATTTCTCTGTGCCTCTCCTCATATCCAGCACAACCCAGGAGTCTCAGCAGAAACAGCAGCAGGTCCACTTCAGCAACAATGTTGCAGGTGCACAGAACCGCACTCTAAAACACATGCCAGGAATATAAAGAGCACTACACTTTTGTGTGTTTCTAAGCTCAACACAAGGAAATAGAAAGTTATTGAGAACACTGACTTTCAACTGCGGCAACTCTGCATGTTTGATTTACAAAAACAAAAAAACAAACAAACAAAAAAAACCCCACCATGCATTGAATATTTCAAAACAGCAGGAAGACATTGCATACTCTCAACACAAAGAAATGATTCCTGTATGAGATGATAAATGTACCAAGTGCCTTGATTTGATTATTGCTCAATGTATACATAAAACATCCTACTACACCATGTAAATACATGCAATTATAATGTGCCAATTAAAAACAAATATAAATAGCAAAACTAAATATGTGCAACTAATAACACGAAGTAGGTCATCACGCTGCAGTCGTCAAAGAACATCAAAGCTGCATTTTGGCATTTAAACACCTAAAGCGATGAACTTTCTGATGCTGTACATTTAAAACAAACAAAAGCCATCTCATTTCAAATGGTTCTCGAAGCCCCAGGGAATTTGATTTAAATGATATTAACACTCAGTGGTAAATTCAGGATACAAAGCTGAAAAGCAGCATGACCTAAAAACACTGAATGTATTTTGTGTAAATATTATACATTTATGCATGCACATGTGTATTGGAATGTGTATATACATAAATTCACATGTGCGAACTTTTAGTGACAATTTCATAGATGTTATGAAAGGCACACCCCTGATTACAGCCCTCTTCTTAGGAAGAATGGGGAACACCACCGAGGATCAATCTGAGTCTCAAGACAGATTCTTAATAAATATTTATTTAGAGAAGGCACAGTATTTTTTAATTTTTTTTACAGTGAACTTTAGAAAATAGAGTTAAATCAGAGATTGAAAAAATAGGTTAAAGTTTTATAAAATGTATTTAATATTTGTTTGCTTCAGCTGCATTAATATGACCCCAGCCAGGCTGCCAGACTCTAGCCTTCCTGTAGCAAATCAGAAAGGCTGAGCAGGGACCACAGGAGGTCCAGTACAAGTCGAGTCCTGGAGTGAGTCAGGTTCCCCTAGGACATTGTCCTTCCATTGTAGAGACATCAATGACACATTTGTCATCTGAAACTGACACCAGCAGTCAGCTAGAGTACCCCTAAGTGGGCTCATTTGTCCAGTACTAAGTCACCCCAGTCTTTACACCTTTAATCCCAGCACTCGGGAGGCAGAGCCAGGTGGATCTCTGTGAGTTTGAGGCCAGCCTGGTCTCCAAAGCGAGTTCCAGGAAAGGCACAAAGCTACACAGAGAAACCCTGTCTCGAAAAACCAAAAAAAAAAAAAAAAAAAAAAAGGCTTTAGTTAGGGATGAAACGATGCAGGGGCTACTCATGTGTCTATACTTTCTTGCACTGACTTTTACAAAGGTTATAAGGTTATTTTTGAAATTTATACAAACACATTGAAACATTCGTGTCCAGTGGACAAAGCCCTGGGGATGCTTTGGTAGGACTCTGTAGTACAAAGTCCTCAAGTCTTCAATGCTGCTCAACCCTTCCAAACTGAGTCCGTTCAAATCTAGCCTCAGTCCTTGTGAGCTTGTCTACTGGGCCTCTCCACTTCAGAGACCCTGACTTCAGTGGCCTCTGGTGCTTCCCAAGGCTGCTTTGGTCATCAGTGTTGGCGTCCTGGATTGTGGGCAGGCTGCAGCCAGCTCCTTGTAGACTCTGCCCTTTCCTGCATTATGGCCCCTCTAGCCCCGGCTTCTCTGTGTCTCCAGCTTGGCTCTCCTTATCTCCTAGCCCATGGAGAGGCTACCTCCTATTTTCCTTTTTGTTTCTGACCTTGTACTCTTTTTATTTTAAAATATTACATTTAGTTAACAAATTCTGCATTGCCAGGATTGAGAATGTGTTGGTTTGGCATATGTAAACATTGTGTAGTGATTACCATGATCAAATTAATATTCCCTTCCCCCACACTGTGTGCCATGTACCCAGAAATGGCTTCTCCCATTTTTTAGTCTTATAATCTCATTGTCTAGGTAGCTCTATCTACGAGATTAAAGCCCCTTTAATATGTGACCACAAACAAGAGGGACCCCCATCTCAGTGAGCACAGCCCCACTCCCTGGAAGCAATATGTCCTCAGAATTGCTCCCATCTTTGGATTAGTCTCTGCTGTTACTGAGGAACAGCAGATGACAGCATGTCACTTTCTGTCCACCCCATAGCCAAACATAACCATGCTTTCTCTTCTACCAAAGGGATAACCCCAGGTGTTTCATTGCTCCAGATATACATGTTTAGTGGAGCTTATGAATACAAAGAAATAATTGCAATGGAATAAAAAGATTAGTTCCATGTAGAAAATTCTAGGAGTTGGAGCCCTGGTGTTGAGATTGGAAAAAGTCTGTGTCAGTTGGGAGACTTTTATTTTTCTAATTTGTATTTGGCAGCGTTAATGATCTCAAGTGTTCCAATAATTATGAAAGCAAGGAGGCTGGGAACATAACAAGATGCAAATTGCTTCATTCCCACAACCACACAGTGCTTAGATGCTCACAATGGCCGTTATTCAGAATTTTATACTTTCCCTGTTTTTCATGTTTCAAAGTGGCAATTTACTCTCTGGCGAGATGAGTGTTTTGGTTGGTTTAAATGGTAATGTGAAACTGGAATGAAGAAAGCCTGCCAATCATGGGCTCTCGGAACTGCCAGTGAGGGCGATATCTTCTGCATGACAGGGGTTTTTAAGGAATTTCCAGTTTGTAATTCCTGTTTGGATGGAATAGGCTGGTGAATCCCTAATGCAGCATGAGGTAGACCTTCCAGAGCACTGAGCACTAGCAGGATGGAAATGACCTAGCACTGAGGATGACCTCCTGCCTCCATCTCCCAAGAACCTATAGACTTCTACATCCGTGTGTGGTGCTGTGTCTCAAACCTTGGTTTTAAAGCATGCTAGGCAAGAACTCTACCAGCTGTTCGGCATCACTGGCCCCAGATCTGCTTGTCATGCCTTTGAAGGTTTAATTATGCAGTCAGTGTGTGCTTTTAAGTGTATCGTACTTGGTAACTATTGAGGTACGAGTGTGAAGGGTTCACCACAGGCTCACGAGCTTGGGCACTGGGTCTGCAGTTCAGGGCACTGTCTGTAAAGGGGGCTAAACTTTTAGGAGGTGGAGCCTTGGTGAAGTAGGTCACCGGAGGCGGGCTTTGAAGTTCTATATCTGAGCTCTACTTCCTGTTCATGCCCAGCCCCCTGACTGTTTGTGCCATGTGACCAGCAGCCTCCCATATCTTCCACCTTGCTTTCTCTACCATGATGGATTATATCACCTTGAGCTGTAAAGCAAATTAAACCCTTCTTTTCATAGGTTGCTTCGGTCAGGCACTTTGTCATGGAATCCAGACAAGCGGCTAACACAGCAACATGGGTCCTCCTTCACTAAGGACTTGTCGAGACGCTGAGGTGGGTGCAGATTCTCTGTGCAGTGTATTCACCGAGGTACCAGCATCTAAAATGAACCAACTTATTCTTTGGAAGCCATTTGCTTCCTAGGACCATGTATTTGACTATGAGAGCTACAAAAATCTTTCAAATAGAATTAAAAAATGCATAGAACAGAAGTAAAGCAACGTTTTGTTTAAGGCTTGTGGTTTTATCTTTACAAATCAGCTTTGTGAAGAAACCTGAGGTGTCGTAGCTCAAGAAACATGAGTTGTGCCCATCACAAAGGTTAGAATGTGGGTCCTGTCATCGCTTCAGAGATTCGATACCTGAGTTTTAACATGCTTAGTCTTGGATTGTACAGTCCTGCAAGATAACTTTTAGTAAACAGAATTTTTAATACAGTTTCTGCTTAATATGTAACAGAGTTAGGAGTTAATTTCTCTGCTGGAACAAAACCACGTTACTTGAGAATGAGGGTACTCAAATCTGTCCTTTCCATGACCCGGACCATTCAAACTGAAAGCTAGGTCGTTTTGTCTAAAATGACATAAACAGACAAGCAAGGCTAAGGGCCCTTGACACATGAAAAACATGATTGCATTTCCTCCATTGCATCCATTGAGTGTCTAACGGTGTACTGAAGACAAAAGCACCTCGGGAGCTGATGGTGTCCTGGGAGAGTCCTTGGCTGGGAGATGTTTGGTGGCTGTCGATGCCGCTGGCTGGGGGACAGTGTGGACAGCTTTGTCTTAGCACAGGGTTTGCAGGGTGTTGGGTGGGCGGTATGGAATCTTTTGAGGAGCACAGTGTAGTAGGCGCACAAGATTCTTACTGTTCGTTCACTATCACCTCTGACCTGTGTGTCTTTATTACAACCCACAGGAGGATCTACGGATCAGCGTCACTTTTGCCAGAACTGACAACTCATTTCCTTTTAGATGTGGTCAAATTCTTGAAGAAAGATGAACTTTGAGAGACACACATTTTCCCATTCTTCGTGTGAAAAAGCGTGATGTTGTCCGCAGCACTTAAGGAAGGCACTGGCTGGACCTGCTCCCAACCCTCTGAGCCTCCACACTCAAGTAGCTGATGGCTTCCTGAACCGCAGCCCTGGGGAACACCCCGACAGGAAGGGAGCAGGTGTCTTTCTTTCCTACTGAGGCAAACAACCACAGGGAACGTCTTAGCAACCTGGAGCTACTTGGCTTGGGCTATGTCCAAGAACGTACTTACAGCTGAGAACCTGCATGTACAGTGCAATGCACACCTCACTCTGAATGATGCATCTAGCAACCAACCAGCCACTTTGGACCCCACTTCAACCAAGCTGCATTCACACCCCACTCCATACAATGCAATAAATCTCTCCTCTTGATGGTTATCAAACTTAAACAAGTTCTATCCCAGATCATTTTCAGTAGAGAGTAGGGAGGCCAGTCTGGCCTGACTAGCTTTGACTGCAAGAACAACAAGACACATTGCACCCTTTGAGGGAATCTTTGGGAAGCTTACCCTACTGCCATCGTATGCCTATGCATAACTGGGCATGCATATGATTAGAACCGGGTGCATTTATGGGAAGGGGCATGTGCAGTAGCTTAACTCACTCTCCCTGTCATAATAGAGAACCACCCAAGCTGCATCCCTTGGCAAACAAACTCCTGCTGAGCCCCCCAAAAGAGGCCCGGAGTAAGCAGGGCCTTAGAACATCCTCACTCCCATGGCTTTTGTCCCTCTCGACAGCGCAGGTCTCTCTGCTCTGGACTGTCACTTCGGAATAAAGTTTACTCGCTATTTTTCAGTCTGTGTGAGGTTTTATTTCAGTCTTTCGAACCCAGAATCACCTGACCCAGACACTAAGCACTGGCAATGGCCGGGCTGCCATTGCAGAAAGGGGCAACTGTGGTTCCCTGACCGTGACCTTCGCCGGAAGAGCAGATTTCACACAGGCAGCTTGTGACTACCCAGAGTGAAGGGCACCAGAGGTAGTCCTCCTCTACGGGAATCCTTATCAACCCCTTTAACAGTTTACTTACTTAGTGTGTGTGTGTGTGTGTGTGTGTGTGTGTGTGTGTGTGTGTGTCTGTGTGTGAACATTCACATAAACACAAGTGCCCATGGAAACATCAGATCCCCCTGGATCTAGAGTCACAGGTGGTTGTTGAGTTATCGGATATGAGTGTTGGGAACTTGACTTGAGTCCCCTGCGAGAACATTACAGTGTCTTAACTGCTGAGTCAGATTTACAACCCCCACGTAAATTCATGATCAGATTCTAGGATCCGAAGATGACTTTGCCTGTGGAGCTGAACTAAAGCTGTGTTGGCGTAAATGGCTGGGCACACAGCACAAACTCCCTCTGCCCCTAAGGTGGCAGAGTGAGGAGCCTCTTGGGGTGTTTGATGCCGACGATGGCTGGGGAGGCAGAAGTGGCACAAGGGTCTATAAATCCCTAGTGTGAGATGGCAGGCTGGAGGACCACACACTGGGGACTGACAGGATATGGACACCTGACTGCGTATTAGGAAGTATGTCAATGTCTCTGAAGCCCGTGGAGGCTTGTAATAGAAGATCACGGTGGGATTCATTGGGAAGAAGCAAAGTTAGCCAGTGGCTGTGGATACAAGTTGCAGAGCCCAAGGGTACAGCCTGGAGGTCCCCCACCTCCTATGCTGACCACCTGCAGAAGAAACACAGTAGGTTTGAACCTCTCTCCTCTCCAACAATACTTGTACACAGTTTCATTCACGAGTGGATCCAGCCTCATTCTGTAGAAGAGAGACTAGCACCAAGGAGGTGCTCCTTACTCATGTCTCCCGGCTGCCCCAGGTGTGGAGTGGCTTCTCACAGGGCTCCAGACAGTCAGCTCTATGGCCAACGATACTGCGCCAGGGAGGAAAACTCAAAGGTCTTCACAAAGGTCAGGAGGAAGCCAGCATGGCTCTGCTGTATTCAGAGGAGCTTGAAAAAGAGGCCTTGTACAGAAAGAGGCAGGGTGACGGAGAGGAGAGGGGCCAGCTGTACCAAATGGCTTGAAGGAAGTGTCCTCAAAGGCTCTGGTCTCCATGAGAGGGGACCTTTGGCCCAGGATCAGATGACCCCTGGCAGTGTTCCTGGACTTCCACATGTGTGCAAACCACCGAAGCCCATTGAATCATTGCAGGTGGTAAACCGCCAGCTAGGTTCCTCTACTGTGGGTCTGCGAAACTCACTTTGAGGAGCAAGGATGTCCCTGGGGCACTAGAATGGCAAAAAGTTCACTATGGGCAATTAGTTTTGTGTATCTCTGGTGGCTCCCTTTCGTTTGGTTCATCTTGACTTAATAAAGAGAGGATCGCCACCACTTGGGGGGCCCATCTTATAATCCCATGTGAGCTTCTCACCCTTACCAGCTGGAGCCCCCAGAGGACTTACCTGCTCCTCTTTGTTCCTGTCTCAGCGGCTGAGTCTAAGGGTTTCCTCTCAGTGTCTCACCCTCTCTGGGACACTCCTCACCCTGTGGGCAACGGAGGCACCCAGACCATGCCCTGCCTGCGATAGAGCCTTCCAGGAGTTTAGTCACTAACCACGCAAATTGCAGTTCTCAAAGTGCTTTCAGGAAATATCAACTAGATCCAGAATCCCAAGGGCTTTGGACGTGGGAAAGTCAAGTACATGAATTGTGTCTTTTAGTTCCATTCTTGAAGTCTCTTACTGTGCACTAGCCACCTGACAATGTATTATATTCCTGGCAGGAAATAAATTATGGATGTAAAAGTCATAAAGGTAATTTATAGAAAGCTTCTGCTGCACTTAAAAATTAGCATTTGAAAATTGCATTGGCATTAGAATCCGCTGTGTGGTCGATCCACGGCTTCCGGATTCATTCTCTCTGCTGGGTGCTGGGGGCTGTTGCTTACAGGACACACCCCTGCCATTGTGTCCACTGCATCTTGGGAAGAGATCCCAGTTATCAATGTATAATGCATCCTTTATCACTGGGACCAGACAGAGAGAGGGCTCGGTGGTGGGGATGGGATGTAAGGGCTAGTTAGCCATCTCTGCGGTTCTAGAGAGGAAAGCACACTCTGAATTCCATAACATTATGCCCCCCACTAAAGACCAGTGAGTCCAGAACAGTGGCTGATCCATCAACCTCTTCATCATTTCCCCCAGGCTATAATGAAATGCATCTCAAGGGAAAGCTAACCAAATGCCGCTTATTGGAAATTTCTGTAACGTGTGCTGAGATTAAAATTAACTTCCAGTGACATGAATATGCAAAGTGATATCTGTTTCAGCAGAATCTTCTCAAGATTCCACATGGCTGTGATGGATGACTGACTCTTCACATCTGTGGATCTTACTGTAAATTATATCCAACTGGCCCCTAAGCTGGAACAAACTAGGGAAATGTTAGATAAGAAATGAGGAGATGGACATTGATGCTAGGCAGAGCCCTGAAGAAAGACCAAAATGGTTATGGGAACCAACAATACAAGATGTTGGCAGCATTGGCTGTGAGGTATGCCATCATCCCTCTCAAGGACAGTCTCTAACTGAGGCTGTGTTGGTGTAAGGAGGTGTGTGGTAGAGGGGGGACCAGAAGGCTGATCTTGTCCCAGGTGCTCTGGTTTGCTGTGGGAGTGTGATCATCTGTTCTTCTGTCCCTTTCTGATGGGTCGGTCATCACCTCTCATCTGCATAGCTCCAGGACAGGAAGTCAGGGTGAGGCAGAAGGACCTCAAGGCATCCTGGGATACACAGCAAGATCCTGCCCCTCCTGAAGCTCAGGCAGAATTTTAAATGAAGCCGTCTTCCTACGTCTACCCCCTGCCCTTTATTCTGAACCTTCTGCCATACCTCCTCATCACCTCTGTTGACTCACCAGTTCCCTGGCCGCTGGTTTGCTGAGAGTCAGCCCAGGGGTACCGATCAGCCCCGCCTGGTCGCCTTGTGCTGTACGAAGCTCACCATGTGCCGCTCACTCCCTCAGAGTCCTCCGTGCTGTCTGTGACCTGGTGCTGGGTGCTCCTCTGGGTTCACCATCGGTGGTTCCTACGCCTGGCTCAGCTTTCCTTCTCACACCATCTCCTTTCCTGTCTGTCCACCAACTCTTCACCCCAGGAGTCACCTGTGACCCAGCTTCCATCCACCTCTCCACCTTTCCATGTGACAGTGAATTATTAGTTTTTCTTACTTTTTTTTTTCTACATTCATTGCTAAGAGAGAGAAGGCTGTGTGTGGATTAACTCCGGTCTTCCCCTCCTCTCCCCAGGAAACGTGAATTCCAGGTAGAAAGTGGGTGGGAAGAAACACATATGTGTTAAAATACCCGTGTTTGCCGAGGGCCCAGACATTGGAGTGATCACATCTAAATGAGTCTCCTCTCCTTCTCCACAGGAAGACTCCCGGAGTGATGGGAAGGCCTTGCTGACCTATTCCACCCATGCTCATCATGCATTCTGAGGGGGGCTGAACAGTTGTCATCCACTCTCAGATACGAAGCTCTCTTCACAGTACACACGAGACCAGAGGCTTCCAAGCTAAAAGTAGGTGTGAAAATGCGATGAAAAGCAGAGTGTGTGAAATGTGGAGGAATGGTACCCAGAGAGTGCCAGGGGAAAGGAGTGCCAGGGCAGAGTCACTGCGGACAGTTATTAGAAAGAGGCGGAGATCTCCGGAAAGCTAGCTTAGTGATACCCCTGAGTTTGAGTTCGATGTGTATTACTTGGTGACCCTGAACAAAGGAATCTGACTCCCAGGGTCTTACTTTTCTCCTTAACATAATGCAAAATGTTTGACTAAACTTTCTGAGCTTTATTCCAGTTTCAACAAGGCGATCATCCACTGGTCTCTTGTTTATTGAACTGATTTGCTGGCTCAGTCAGTCAGCACACAGTGAGTAGATTCATCCCATGAGCCTGTCTTTGGGGTGGAAATTTAGTACCAAGGACACAGAGTATCTGTCTGGAGTACTGTAATCTCTCTGCATGTTTTGTGTTTTCACTTAAAGATTCTGGGTGTTGCACCCCTAGAATTTCTAAAGAGGTCTTTCCTTAGTGAGCATCACAGGGCTAAGAGTTCATGAATACTTCAGGGAAGGCAGTAGAAGTTCCCTGTCAGTGTGCCAAGGTCAAAGATGCTCCTTACTCAACTTCTGCTAATGCATTCAGCATGCTTCTGCTTCGATGTGTGTGTGTGTGTGTGCACATGTGTGTGTGTGTGTGTGTGTGTGTGTGTGTGTGTGTTGTTTACTTGTTTCTGTGCTCTTACAATATACCCAGCGAAAGCAGCTTAAGCAAGGGAGGGCTTATCTCACCTGTACAGTCTATCATGGTGGGGAAGGCAGAGCCCCTGAAACATGAGGTAGCTGGTCATGGCACATCCACAGTCAAGAAACAGAAGCAATGAATCCTGCTACTCAGCTCACTTTCTCCAGGACCCTAGGCCAAGGAATGAATGGTGTCACCCACATGTGGCTTGGGTTTCCCCACCTCAATGAACCTAATCAAGATAATCTCTCACAGGCCTGCCCAAAGACCTGTTTCCATTTTGAGTCTAACTCTTATAATGTTGAAAAGCAAGATTAAGCATCACACTGTGTGCGTGTGTGTGTGTGTGTGTGTGTGTGTGTGTGTGTGTGAGAGAGAGAGAGAAGAGAGAGAGAGAGACAGAGATAGAGAGAGAGACAGAGACAGACAGAGACAGAGACAGAGACAGAGAGAGGCAGGAAAGACCAGTGAGGATCATCCATCTCCTTCATTTTGGAAACTCAAAGTCCACTCCACTTCCCAAAAAAAACCTACTATTATCTCTTCATCATCTCTCTTTTTTATTTTTTTTTGTCTAATTGGCTGTGGCATGAGCTTCCAGATTGTGAATCTCAGACCACAACTGACTACTGGCTGGTTCTGTGGCATTAATTCCTAATGATGACTTTCAGTAGCCTCTGGCAAGGCACCAACCAGCCAGATCTGGGACAATTTTAGATGAACCACCCAGGAGACAACATCAGGTACAGGCTACACTTAGGCCTGAGGGAGGACATAAGTATGGTCATCAGACCCAAAATTGCTGGAAGGACAGTTGGGCCTTGTCTGTGTCCCACAGACTTCTATGTGTCCTTGACTTGAGTATAGGCTGTTTTTCTTCATTAGTTAGGGATCTTGAAAGAAACACAACCAGTTGATGGTGTATGTGTGTGCATGTGTATGCACATGTGTAGGATTTATTTTAAGGAATTATAATTATAGAGGCTGATAGGAGAAAAATCTGCAGGGAGGGAAACATGATGAAGAGTCCAGCAGAGGTGATACTGCAGTGGAAATCTAAAGTCTTTCTGTCCTGGACACAGCCTGGCAAGATGGCTCTGACTCTGAAGGTGGGTGAGTTGGACAGATGGGCCATGAAGAACAGATGCAGGAATAGTGACTTCTTCATTCACTACTTCTGCCTTTGGCTATTCCGTTCACTCAGCCATTAGTTAAATTCATCTCACCTGGTTAAACCTCACCCGTGGAGTCAGCACGCCTCATTAGAAGACCCATGAAGGAGGGTTCTTCCATCCATGCCTGGGCTAGTTTCTGGTCCCCAGAAAAATGAAGGCAGCCCTAAGCTTGACAAATCAGATAGGGAGGACCATAGAGGAGCCAGACATGGTGACACAGGCCTGTAGTCTCAATACTTGAGAGAAAGATGAAGGAAGATGAACTTGAGACCAGGGTCCCTCTACAGTTTGAGTTCCTTGTTGGCCTACATTATGTTGTAAGATCTTTAAAAGGGTGTGGGGGTGGGAAGGAAGGAGATGGCTCAGTGGATAAAGGCCCTTGTCAACAAGCCGGAAGACCTGAGTTCAATTCTTGGGTCCCACATGATGAAAAGAGAACCCACACCTGAAAGCTGTCCCCTGATCTCTGTGGCATGCCCCTCCATCATCTTTAAGGGCGGCTGTCACCACGTCTCCTCTTTTCCTTGTAAGGACCCACAGTCACATTAGGTCAGGGCTTCTTTCCAGTGTGACCACATCGAAAGACTCATCTTCAGGGAAGATTGCACCTCCAGGCACAAGGGGCTCAGAGCACTGAGGCGTCTCGGGATGGACATATTTAATCCGCAATGGCATCTCAGTCACCCATGGCGGAGGGGCTTCCAGGTCTCACCCTTCCCCCTTCTCACCACAGCCCACTGCTCGTCTCCCAAACAGCTTTCTACATTACAAATTTAAAATGATGCTGTCCCACCCCATCTGAAGTGTAGGAACTGAGAAATTATTTAAAATTCAGATTTGTATCAAACCTTCTTTGCAGCAACCAGGGTAAAACATCCTTCCCTCTGCCCGTCTTCACACATCCTGACGGGGATGAAAATGCATTCCACTTCAAAGAGAGCAAATCAAACCAGCCACAGACCAGAAATATTAAACAGTGGCTAATTATGCATTAGGTGACTGTCATTGTTTAATTTTCTTAAGTAACACTTAAAATGCCTCAGTAGATTAGACACGATCATTTTCTCGCTAGAATGCTTAATTATTTAAGAAATAAGCTCAACTTTGTCTCTCAAAATGGAAACTTGTGTGAGTACAAAAAGGGGATATTTAATTCTACAAGATACAACATTAATAAGGGAGTTCGTGTTGGAACTGAGTAAATCAAAGACCAGAGCCATGGTGTGAGCATCACGGAAGCCTCTTCTGTCTCAGTTCAGTTCCCCGGCAGTGGGTGTACACAAGGGGGAACTTCCACACAATGCGGGTTTTGGGTTTTGGGTTTTGCGGGTCAGCAGGCACCACTAGGAATAAACATGGGGAGCAATAACTGGTGTTCTCTCAAGGATCCTGACACCAGTGTGTGGCCAACAACACAACCAGGCAGCCCTGAGCTGAATGTAACTGACCCCGGAGGGGAGCAGGGCCGACCTCCGGCATTCACTGGTTGTTCCATGTTTTGTTATACAATAAGCTCATGTAAGTCTTTACCACCACAAACAAACAAACAAACAAACAAACAAACAAACATGTAAATGTTTATACTGAAGACGAGGATGTGAATGGAGAGCTGCTGTGGACTGAAACAGTTGCATCTGAATTACGCCTTGAAACTTAAACAGCAGTGTGCTGGTCTCAGGGTGTGGGGGCTTCAGAGATGATGAACTCCTGGGAATGGGATTGGTCCCCACAGAACATGGGGCACCTCCTCTTTGTTCCTCTCTGTCTTTTCTTCCTTTCTCTCTCTCTCTCTTCCTGTCTCTCACTGTCTCCATCTCTGTTGCTCTCTCTCACGCCCCTCCTCTCCTCCCCTATCTTTCCCTCTCCTCTCCTCCCTCTGCTATGAGAGATCCCAACAATAGGGCAGCCATCTGCACACTAATCGGCAGCGGTCCTCACTAGGCAGCGGTCCTCACTAGGCAGCAGACTGGCTCCTGTGCTCTTCTTTCCTTGCTTCTGTGGCTGAGTGATGGAAGAAAGCAACTTCGGAGAGGAAGGGAGCATTTATTTGGCTCATAGTTTGAGGACAGAGTCCACCTTGGCAGGGAAGATAGAGATGGTCCAGGAGAAATGCTCTTGCTGTGACAGCAGGCCACATACATGGTCACAGTGCATCTCCAGTCAGGGAGGCGCACGCTGCTCTTTCCTTTATTTGTTCCTTTTATTCAGTCCGGGACACCAGCCCGTGGACCGTGTCACCCACATTCGGGGTGGATCTTCTCTGCTTAGCTAAAGAGTGTGGGAAACCCGCTCCCCTAGGGGTGTGTTTCCATGTGATTCTAAATGACACCAAGTTGACAGGTGACAGTGAAGATTGGTCCCTTACATCTTGGTTGGAAAGGGATGTAGGACCCCACACTGCTGTAATGTACAGTCTGAAAGCAAATGGATAGGATAACTGCATTAGATTAGAGATCACGGTGACAGACAAATTCCACATATGAAAACACAGCTTAATGCACATGGCTTCCTCAATTAAACTTCAGCATTCTCTCCTCTGTGCCATTCAACATACACAGAGCCGTCTCCTGCCGCCCTCCCCTGCTGTGTGTTATCTTGTGTGTGATGGTTGAAAGACCTACTCTTTCCCCATGCCACACCATTCTCTGCATTAGTCACAAGATTGTGTACAAAGCTGTTCTGGGTACCAAGTCTTCATAGTTTGCTATTTTATCTATTTCTGTGTCTCATTAGATCAAATTTCTCCACCAAGTACCACAGACTAGGTCCCCTTTGGGCACCGAGAAAGCTGAAAAGTTTACCATTTCTACACTCCCAGCAATGCTTTGGGAGCTATTTCAGTGTAAACATTTCTAAGTATTTCATAAAAACTTAGTGACATATTTGTCCAACTATCTTATACCCAGAAAGAATCCACATGGACGAATCACATTTGCTCAGCAGACAGTAAGTAGATAAAAAAAACAAGGAGGCGTATGTCTCCAAACATGCTACTGCCTTCAAGGAGACACCCCGCCCAGCTGTGTGTCTTCAAACCCAACAGATGAATGCTTCCCTTTTGTGGGGAAACTTTCAAATATACTCACCCCCAGCCTCAAACCATCCTCAGTGACAAGTCTCAAGATCCAAGAGGAGGGAGAAGATGGAGTCTGCAGTACCCTGGTCTGCCTAGGGTCCACTTGGCATCCTTAGACAGGAAACACTCATTGTTCAATGTTAAAAGATTTATGATGGATCTAGATGTCCCTTGCCATCCTCCCAGCCATGGTGCTTGTTAGATCAGCCCTTCCTTCACAGAGGAACTGTTTAACCCTCTCCCATCTCATCCTACACTGTAGCCATTCTCCTCAGTCGTGGGATTTTGATTTTTTTTTATTTTTTCACTAATGGGACTGACTCTTAGATGGAGGAATGGAGATGCCACAGATAACAAATGTAGGGTTGTTTGCCTGACTCTCGTGGCATGTGGGAGTATAGATGTGTTTGTAGGGCTCAGCTATCCACATGGGTTTCTTGCTCTGACTCCCAGGTTGCATTCTGCTACGTATAAGGAGAGATAAATACAGTGAGTGACTTGTACAGATCCATGGCTTGAGTCCAGACAGGTTCTTAGAAGCAGCAGCCCAGCCTGCTTCCTTCTATTTCTCCAACTTGGAGACACACAATAGCTCTCTTAACGGTTTGGAAAACAGAGTATGTCCTACAATTGATTTCTGTGCTTAATGCGGTTCTTTTCAGTTGTCCTCTGAAAAAGCTATTAGTAAGTCGATAAAATGTTTCAGAATTCATTGTCCACCAAATATCAACAATACAGAGTGTATGTTCTGTGGCATCAAGCTTAAGGAGATAGAATTGGTTCCAGTGCGATTTAAATCCTACTTGTCACATACAAGAGACAAGTGTCCTGTTCTAGAGAGGGCAGGCTACATCGACTTCAGAGAACCCAGGTCACTCTGAGCCTCTCACAGACCAGGAATGGCCTGAACTCCAGGACCAGCGTGAGAAGCTGTAGCTAGGCAAAGACAGCTTCCCAAGGTTGTTAAGCAGGTTTCTTATAGCCCCTTGAAAATCAAGTCCATGTTTCTCTTCCCTGAGTAATCTAAGGCTCCAGCTCAGGATGGCGGGGAATGTGCTCTGCTTTTTCCAGAGCAAACGTATCGGCTCAGGTTATATGCCTGCTGTGCCTCCATTTCTGCTTGTTTTAAATGATTTCCTCAGAAGCAGTCCTCAGAGAAATCACTTTTCAGATCAAGGTTAAAGTCTTTTTATAAAAACTCACAGTGATCTGATAATTATAAATACTCACACCGCGTGATTTCTGCCTAATCAGCTCAGTGGTATCGCTTATTTGGTTAATTTAGAAACATAAAATACAATGCGTTGTTTTGTTCTGCGGGTTTTTTTTTTTTATGGCTTGAGTGTGTTTTGAGGGTTGGCATTGCTAAATATATTAATGAACATTATTCTTTCAAGGCACTAAGAGCTCAGAACTGAGCAGGGTAGAATAGTGCTTGCATTCTGTCTGACTGGGTCCTCTGAAACGCAGACATCAGGATGTGGTTAGCAGTCAGAAAAAAAGGCTCGTGGTGGTGGTCGGCCAAGAGAGGGAGCAGCGTGGGCGGAGAGCTGCATGGGCGGAGAGCTGCATGGGTGGAGAGCTGCATCTCCCACTGAGGTCAAGCATGGGAGGAAGGGGGAGCAGAAGGAAGCAGGAAGGGCTAGAGGGAGCCTCAGAATGAGGCAGCCGTGGAGAACGAAGGCCAATGTGTCCAGGAGCCCCTCCTTGGGCCTGAACTGCCCCCGCTCTGCTGAGCACAGCCACTGCGTGGGAACCGCTAGGGGTGTAGGACTCCGTGACCCGCTTCCCCAGCACAGACGACTAGACAGTGAGTCCCAAAGCCCCGACCCCGTAGGGCTGGCTCTCAGCTTCCTAGGTTCCTTAGAAAGCAGAGAGGATTGAAGTCCATCCTCCCTGACACTTTGTTCAGAAGGAAAAGAAGCAAACACATGACAGGTGTGGTAGGAGAGAGAAAAAGGAGACACACGGTATCAGGAACCGTGGCGTTTTGTTACGTTCAGTTGCTATGGTAAAGAGGTGATAGTAGAGGAGACATCTGAAGAGGAAGCCATGCACAGAGTCTGGGAACACCACAGGCAAACCACATGCAGGTTCAAGGAGCCTGAGGCACAGCCAAAGGAAATTCAGGAGAGAACTGGAGAGAAATCCGGCAGCTGGAGACAGAGGGAGGCAGGGTCTGGGAGTGCCCTGCAGCTTTTCATGGTGACTTAGTGGAAGTGAAGCCGCAGGGGGCCTTGGCAGGAAAGGCAACCCGCCCTAGCAGGAGCCTACACTCTTCTGCCAGAATACACACGGCGCAGGTCTGGGAGCCCCCTGGCCCTCCAGCTGCCGGCACAGGGCACAGGCAGGAACCGCACAGGGCACAGGCAGGAACCGTACCTCAGCAGCCCAGTGGTGTGCAAAAGTAATGCTGGGGCCTGGGGTAATTTTACAAACGCTTCTTCTGGAATACCTTTTTAATCCCCGCAGCAGGCTTCACCTGGTCTCGTCACGTCTGCTGATTCTTTGCTCTTCTGCAGTCCCCATACTTGGAGTTCTTGTAACAACTGGGTATACCTGTGAGCCTTTCTGGCGTTCCTATGGGTGTTCCTGCTTCAGAGCAAGAGTTAGGGATATTCCTGCGTCAGGCCACTGCCTGGCCTCACCACATCTCAATGAAAAACAGTTATGGGGAGTACTGGAAGGATGGAGGAACCCCAAAGAATATTTTTCCAAATTCTTTGTCCCATATTGTAGACACTGTTTCTTCTGGGACTAATGTTGACTGCATTAAAAATTGACTATTATTTTTTTTTGTTCATACATTAACTAATAGTATTCAGTGTGACATTTAAATACATGCATATTTGTGTGCACTAATTAAATCCAGCCAAGCATTCTTCCACTTAGATGTTTGATATGATATTAAATACAGCACATATGAGCTTCACTTGAAGACATCAACCTCTCCCCTTCTCTTTTGTCCTGATAACAGCTTTGTTTGAAGTCCCCACACCCTAGCACTGTTTCTGTCTTAGACAACGCTTTCTGAGTCTTTAGATACAGCTTGTAAAACACGCTGTTATCAGCTTTATCACCACTCTGTGGCCAGGTGGTTAGTGGGCCTCTGCATGGCTGCCTGTCCCTGCTGCACTGAGAAGGTATGCAGTTTTTGGAGAGTGTGCCAGCTTGTGGAAGAAGCACAGCTTGCCAGCAGTGCCCATGCTTCCAGCTGGCTCCTGTGACTCCACAGCCAGCCTGTGTTCTCTCTTCCTTTGGTCTTGTGGATGGAGTTTAGAGCCCTTCCATACTGGCCCATGGAGAATCATATGTAAACTACATGGAATCTATCAACTAACCTGCTAATTTCTAGTCTTCTCATATCTAGCGTGCCACTTTAAGAAGCAATATGTCTGTAACTGAACACAGTGGCCTTGCATCCTCATGAGAACAAAGCCACAATGTACACGGCTGAGACAGGAAGAGGTAGAGGTAGAGGGCTATTACTTGAAACAGGCAAAGAGGCCATAGGAATTAATTCCAAAGGGAGGGAGCATGGGGGTACTTATTCAGACACTTACACATATTCATATAAGGGTTAGCCCATGTCTGAGCATGCTTAGTTTAAGGTTATAGTTCATGTTCAAGATATTAAAGTGATAGACAGGAACAGCCCTAGGAAGGCTTGGCTTGCACTGTAGGGTTTTAGTTGCAAAGGAAAGGAAAAGACACATTGAGGGTGCAGCGATACTGGAGTTGCCTCAGGAGGAACATGCCTTGATTAGCATTGACACAGGAGAGGACTTTTGATTGAAGGTATTTCTATTTCCCAGCAAACAGGTCATTTTCTATAGGAAGGACATGGATCAATTCCTAAATTTGTTCCTAAATATTTTATGTTTTGTTTCTATTGTAAATAGAATTTCTTTATAAACAACACTCTCTAGGTTACTGATGGCATGGAAGAATGTGCTTCATCCCAGATGTATTTCTTTTATTTCCTGCCAATCCCTTAAATTAAGTCTAAAGTTTTCTAACAGATATATTTAAAATCTCCAAGGGTACCATTACGTTTATTAAGTGTCTGTTCTCCCCAGTTTGTGCCGGGTCTTTATTGCTCACTTCCATGGAACTTCAGATAAAGCGTCACGTTTGCTGAAGCTCTTTCAAGTACGGCATCCGAGAGGAGAGATAGAGGGTCTGCAGAGGTCTCAGGACTGATGCCGGAGGCCCAGCTTGATGAAAGCCAGAGCCGACAAGTACCACTGTGACAGGCAGGAAGACATCTTCCAAGGCTGCTGGGGTCCCAGACCCTGGGATTTGGGAGTGACGCTGTGATGGTTTGCCTTGAGTGTCAACTTGGTGAAATTCACAGTGGCCCTCTGGGAGACGTGGGCATGCCTGGGTGGGCATTTCTGGAGAGGTGGACCTGAAGAGGGAAGGTCCACCTTGCATGTGGGCAGTGCTATTCCACAGCCTGTAGTTAACCACCAAATATAAAAATGGAAAAAGAAAGATGTAAGCTGAGCACCAGTGTTCATCTTGGCTTCTTGACTGCAGGTTCAATGTGACCAGCCATTCTATGTCTGTTCCTTCCACAGTGGACTGTATCCCCCTAAGTCTGAGTCAAGGTAAACTTCCCATTCTTCCAGCTGCTCTTGTTGGATGTTTGGCCATAGCCACGAGCAGAGTAAAGGCGCTTCATTGCTGACATGATGAAATCAGGATCTTAAGTTGGGAGGATACACTGTAAATCTAAATGTGTCTTAAATAAACCTACAAATACTTATGAACAAGGTATGGGATGTTGGGCACAGACAGAAGGAAAGAGAGGGACATGAGGAGCAGCTGTCAGACAGTGTATGCCTTTAGCCTTAAAAATGGAAGACAGGCCCCAAACCAAAGACGACAAGAGAAGCCCTCTAGAACCTGGGTCAAATAGTGAGTAGAGAGTCCTGAGTCCTCAGCGCAAGGTCATCTAGCACTTTTACTTTGGCCTGGTGAGACTTGTTTTGGAATTATTTTGACCTCGAAAACTGTAAAAGAATACACAGGTGTTTATCGAGAAACACACACACACTGTGGTCATCTTTTGTGGTGGCCACAGGAATTCCTGTTCTGGGAGCTGGAGCAGAGCAGGGACAGGGCTTTCCAACACTCTGGGTTCCCTGGCCTCTGATGCTGCCCGCATCCAGATGTGACCCCTCACAGCTGTGCAGATGTCACTTTCACCTGCTTCTAGTCATCCTGGAGCTCAGCCAGGGAGGACCATGTCCCAAGCCTCTCAGAGAGGGATGACCACTGTGTAGCTCAGGCCTAAGGCTGCACTGTTGGCTCATGGCAGTTGTGCTGATACAGGATGGAACCAAAGCCCAAGCCTGCCACTAAAGGCTCCTCCTCAGTGGAGGATGTGGGGAGGAAGGGCTTTCTGTTCTGAAGAGTCTATCAGGGACAGTGTTTTCTGCCTCAAGCAGTCACCTTTGAGATCATTGCCCTAAAGAATCGCCTTTAATGAGTGCCTAAATCAGAGGTTCTCAACCTGTGGGTTTCGACCCCTACGGGGTCAATAGGGATTGAATAAACCTTTCACAAGAGTCACCCAAGACCATCAGCAAACACAGATATTTACAATATTATTCATAACAGTAGCAAAATTACAGTAATGAAGTAGCAACGAAAATAATTTTGTGGTTGGGGACACCACATGAGGAGATGTGTTAAAGAATTGCAGCGTTAGGGAGATTAAGAACCACTGGCCTAAAACTGTTAATAGTCCAGTTCATACCTGGCCTAAGTCAGTCAGGGGAATATTCCTGCTGGGTGATTGAGGAATGCCATGAACCCTAGGGACCCTCAACGAGACTCATCTAGGACACTGTCTTCTCATGAACCCAGTGTCCTTCCTGTGGCAAGCAAGCGGTCTACACGTCCCCAAGGCTCAGACTTTAAGGAGAGGCTTCATTACCACGGTCACTAGTTCAGTGTCCCATTTCTGACGTGTGCTGGGTAGAGCCTTCAGGTTTCAAATGAAAGACAGAAAAGGAAGCAAAACAAGTCCTTGCTGGGGCTATGAAAGCAGGGGTCTGCTGTGCCATTCATGGGAAGTGCCAATTACCACCAATTTTAAGGTGGTTTTCAGCACTTCACTGGTTGTAATAGTGATATTATTAAGAGTGAATATATTCCTCTGTTGCTCTCCATCATTTGAGACAGAGATTTTCCTGAACCTAGAGAGCAACAGTTGGGTAGACTGGCCAGGGTCTCAGGCATCCTCCCATCTCCACCCCTCAGCCCCTCTCTCCCTGTGCTGGGATTACAGACCCGTGCCACCACATCTGGACTTTTTTTTTAAATGTGAATGCTGGGGTTCCTAGTCAGGTCTTTACTGCACAGCAATCACTTTACTGGTGGCACCATCTCTCCAGACCACAGACAGTGTTGTGAGCATTTCTTTGTGAATTGTAGAAACAATATTGTCATTACTTAAAGGATTAGCACATTTGGGTATGAAGGAGTCAGAGGACTAGCCCAAGGGCAACTGGTCAACCAGTCTACCAGTTTGCACTGGCTAGACTCAGGACTTGTTCAGAGCAGGGTCTTGCTCATTCCAGACTCTGTGTGCTGACCCAAAACTCTCAGAGCCACGCCCTTTCTGTTGAACAGCACACTTCTTCATAAATATGTGTCCGTTCAAGCTGGTGAGCCATGGGGGGATACTATTTTAACAGATTTCTTCATGTTTCTTGAATTTACCTTATGCTTTCTTTAAATATATTACTGGAAGTCATACATTTGAGATTTTGGTTCTTGTCATTGTAGGAAACTTGGCTCTAAAATCTCACATGCATATCTTCAGATTTCAACATCTTCTCTAAGTAAGGCATGCATTCACACATTTTATTTTATTTTTATTTTTATTTTTGGTTTTTCGAGACAGGGTTTCTCTGTGTAGCTTTGTCCCTTTCTTGGAACTCACTCTGTAGCCCAGGCTGGCCTGGAACTCAGAGACACGCCTGGCTCTGCCTCCCGAGTGCTGGGATTAAAGGCGTGCGCCACCACTGCCTGGCTGCATTCACACATTTTAGATAAAGCCCCAAACAAATAATAAATGCTATTCAATAAATGTTTTTGAGCTGGAAGTGTGAGCAAACTCTACTCTAAGGGGAAGCTGCAACAAGCCCCCATCTCACTCACAGTAAGCAAGCATGGGCTTGGTGCTGACAGGTTCTAAAGTGATCCTTTGTTTCCATTCCATCAAAATACAGCCCAGGGATTTTTTTTTCTTGTTCACAGATGGCCAAGGGAAAGTGATGTCTGACTCACCACCTGCCTCCCGTGCTTCTTGGCCTCCTGTTCCTTTAGTGTCAGGGCTGGCATGATGGCACCCGAGTCTTGTCACAGCTGGTGACAGACAGAATGGGGAAGGCCTTGGAAGTGGATGATGATAAAGCAGCAACCTGTCCTGTTGCTAACGTCCTGATCAAAGTTAAGTACATAGTCACTGGTAAAATATGGTCAGAGTTGGGTTTGGGGAAAAGACTGAAAAGACTGAAATACACTGATAGGTAACTGTTAAAGGTAGAGGGAAGGTATCACAAAACTGGGAAGGAAGAGACAGGAGGGGCAGAACCTGGAGATAAGCCATGAGACAGGCTTGGCTTCCTTGGCAGAATCACCCCAGGTCAGCATGAACAGCTGACTTTTCATACACATTGCATTTCAGGACATGCATGCACAGCCAGTCTGATTATGATGTAGGAAAAATTGGCTTAAGACAAGGAGTAGAAGGTCTTGGGACCTATCTCACACACCCATCAACGTACAACAAAAAGCCTGCTAGTACTCCCTAGGCCAGAGCCCCCTGTCTCCTCCCTACTTCTGTTCATTAAAGTCCCCCAGTCACTTACCCACTTCTGAACAAATCCCTTTGTGAGACTTTGGTAAAGCTGCCACTCTGTACATTTATGAGAATATGGATGCAAACTAGGAAACTGACAGAGAGACAGAGACACACAGAGAGATAGAGAGACAGAGACAAACGGAGAGATAGAGAGATGCACAGAGAGACAGAGACACACAGAGAGATAGAGATGCACAGAGAGATAGAGAGACAGAGACAAACAGAGAGATAGAGAGATGCACAGAGAGACAGAGACACACAGAGAGACAGAGAAAGAGAGTCAGGAAAACGAGAGAGAGAGAGAGAGAGAGAGAGAGAGAGAGAGAGAGAGAGAGAGAGAGAGAGAGAGAGAGAGACTGGCCTACAAACCAATAGTTCAGAGAGAAATACAGGGCATTCTAGGGGGGAAACTACTTATCCACAGACCCAAGACACATACTAGTGCTGAGAGAGTGAGGCTGGCATAGATTTAGATTCTGTTCAAGCAGAAACATGCCAATGTCTCCTGCACTAGGAACGTTTATTGCCACTTTGCCATATTTTATATTTCAAGCTAATTCTGCTCTTACCATTTTGGAGGTGAGGGTGCACATCCTTAGAGAAGCCTTGAGAGCTGTGTCAAATACTTCTTATATAAAGAGTGATTCGGAATGAAAGACTCTATCACTTGGGCTCTGCAGGTTAAAAAGAGAAGTTGTGAAACTGAGAAGGGGATGCAAGGGGTGAGTCTGGAAGGAGATGCAAGATGAGTCTGTATTTCATCAAAATCCATGTTTATGTGTATGAAATTCTCCAATAAAAACATTAAGAGATTCTGAAAATAAAAAAAGAACGTTACTTCAGTGATGTAAGGCTCTGCTTTGAGGTAAATAGGAACTGAGAACAAGCAATTGAGTAAAGTGCTCACGTCTCCTCCCCACATGCTTCCATTTATGACTGTATCATGCATGGCTCAGCCATGTCTGAGAGGCTTTGTTAACCTGTCAGTTCACCCACTGCCCTGAAAGTGATGTATGGGAAGGCTCTGCCCAGGCTAAGTCAGGCCTCTTAGCCATTATTAATAATATCATGGTGATTCAGAACACAAAGCCATCAGAATAGTAATAAAAATAAGACTGTCATTATTCCAACCACAGAGCAGAAAAGGACTGGATCTCCTGTAATTATGGACGTTTGCAGCTGCCTGGTTCCAGTTAGCCAGCAATGTGCAGAATACAGCCTACTTGGCAGGCTGCCCTTGTGGGGAAGGAGGCAAAGAGAAGCTGACACTGGACTTCCACACGGCAGGATTCAGCCAGAGGTTCAGGTGTCTCCCTCTGTCATTCTGCTGGCTGTTTTGGAAGGAGGATATTTAACATAGCTATTTCTATTCCATTGCTGTCTATCAAAATATATGGACCAGGTTCTGTCTCTATGTCCCTTTTAAAAAGCATCCTGCAAAATTATTTCTTTGCATTCATAATTCCTCAGTAAGTGCCAGCCATTATCAAATCTGCTTATTACAGCTGTGTTTTCATTTCCAGCACCAAGGTGTAATTTGATTAACTGGAGACCATGTGATGGTCGTGTTTTCTTATGAACTGGGAGGGATGTAGAATCACCTCTGTGTGTGCCTAAGGATTTTTCCAGAGACGATTAAGGGAAGGTGAGGAGCTCTGCCACCAAGCGGATGCAATCCAATAGACCGCTCTGATATGAAGAGGTCCGAGAAAAGAATGGTGTCACTTCTGAGTGTGTCTGCTGTCACTAATGCCCACCTTTGTTGGTGTTAGCATCCAGCTTCTTCGGTCTTCTGACGTGGACTCAAGAGCAGCACCTCTCTAGCCAGTCTCTAGGTTTTGGGACTGCAGGGGCGTCTGCTTTCATAGACTTGTGAGCTAGTCAGGTGTCTGCTCCTCTACTGTGCATGTGTAGCTGTTGTTGGACCACCTACTCCCACAATGAAAATCATATCTAACAAATACCTTTTAATAATATGTATCCACTCCATTGACTTGGTTCCTCTAGAGGACCCTCACTGAATCAGTCACTGCCATTTTCCTATTTATTTCATTGGTTGCTCATGGCAATTTACATTTAGAGAACTATTTAAAATCCCTATTTTATTACTGTATTCATCTAGGGTGAATACCACATTTTCCCCTTTTCTTCTAACATCAGATTCTGACCTCTACTGCTAGCTACAGATCTAGAGTTTCTCAAACCAGACATGAGTGGGTGTAGTTTACATGTCACATTGAAAACCACAATCGGGAAAAAAAAGTTAAATCTGTAAATACACTGATTGATTTTTACTGATTTTGATATTTATACATGATGAGCATGTTTAATCCATTACTGAGAAGAGGGACTTCGAGAGGACAGAGTTTGATAGAGCATGTGGTTTTCACTATGAATTTTACCCTTAGGTAACACGATCTATTAATGTTGAGCTTGGTAATGAACTGCAAAAGCAGAAAAACTGGACAGGCATGTTCTACTCTGAAACTGGAGTCTTCTCCCTGAAGCGTAATTGGGCTGTCAAATGTGGTCCTGTATAGACAAAAAGAAGATGGTAGCCAGGCATGGTGGCGCATGCATTTAATCCCAGCACTCGGGAGGTGGAGCCAGGCAGAACTCTATGAGTTCGAGGCCAGTCTGTTCTATGGAGCAAGATCCAGGACAGGCACCAAAGCTACATAGAGAAACCCTGCCTCGAAACAAAAAACAAAAAACAAAAAACAAACAAACAAACAAACAAAAAAAAAAAACAACAAAAAGATGGTACAGTGAATGAAAGCAAACCTTCACCCAGGCAGTGAGAATTTCTGGAGCTCCCGAGAGCTGTATGGAGGGATATGGAACCTTTAGGATATGAGGCTTCCTGGAGGAAAAAGGTCACTGGAAGTAGGTCTTTTTATTAGAAATAATAGTGTGCTCATGTTCATAACTTGTGGTAGACACATTTGAACTGCGGTTGCTGATCCCCTATCGGTGAGCTCAGAGGGACTGCCAGGCTGTCTTCTGTAACAGTCACTCTTTTTAACACTGTCACCCAACACACAGCAAGGAGCAATTTGAAGCATGAGTTGGCTGTTTGAAACCTGGGACTTATGCAGGGATGCTTGGCTCAATCTGGGAGGAGGGACTGGACCTGCCTGGACTGAGTCTATCAGGTCGATCTCAGTCCTCAGGGGAGGCCTTGCTCTGGAGGAGGTGGGAATGGGGGGTGGGCTGGGGGAAGGGAAGGGGGCAGGAAGGGGGAGAACAAGGGAATCTGTAGCTGTTATGTAGAACTGAATAGTATTGTAAAATATAAAAGAAAAGAAAAAGAAAAAAAGTTTGTTTTGGTTTAATGTTTTCAGGAATAAAGTCCTAGTGGTGAGGAGGGAACAGGGACAAGAGTATGAGGTAGCTGGTCACACTGTATAGAACATCCAGATGTGGGAGCAGACAGGAAGTGAGGCGCCTAGGATGTGGAACTTCAAGGCTCTCCTCCAGTTATCCATCTTTACAGCTCCTAAAGATTCTGTATCCTTCCCAACCAGAACCATCACTGTTGGCCTACACCAGCTGGGGACCAAATGTACAAATTCAGGTGTCAAACACAGTTCAAACAGAGGACTTTTCACATTCAGGCCACAACATTCTACTCCTTGTTCCCAGGCCAGATTATAATGTAAAATGTGTTCATTCCAGCTTCAAAAGTCTCCATAGTCATACTCCCAATCTTTTTTTAATCAAAACGTTTTCATACGCTATTATTTTGATCATGATTTTTCCTCCTCCAGTTCTTCCCAAATTCTTCCATACCCCTCCCCACCCAACTTTATATTCTTTCTCTCTCTTTCACAACAAAAGTAAAAAAAATCAGAAAATTAAAACAAACAAAAACCAAAAATAAAAAACGAAAATAGCCAGGATCAACAAGACAAAAACAATCATGCTGATGAGGATGTGGAGAAAAGGAAACACTTATTCATTGCTGGAGCACAAACTGATACAACCACCATGGAGCTCAGCTTGACAGCTGCTCAAGAAGCTGGGAATCAATCTACCTCCAGGTCCAGCTATACCACTCTTGGGCATACACCCAAAGGACTCTTTATCCTGCTACAAAGACACTTGCTCAGCTATGTTCATTGTTGCTCTATTTGTAACAGCTAGAAATTAGAAACCGCCTAGATGCCCATCAACTGATGAATGGATAATAAAAATGTGGTACATTTACACAATGGAATATTATTCATCTGCTAAAAAAATGAAATTATAAAATTTTAAGGTAAATAGATGGAGCTAGAAGAAATCATCCTGAGTGAGGGAAGCCAGACCCAAAAGGTCAGATATCATATATTTTCTCTTATGTGTATATATGATAACTTTTAAGCTTTCAATATGTATGCTACAATCAGAATAACCACAGAGGGTAGGCACCTAGTAAGGGACCAGGAAGGAGGAGAGTGTTTCCAAAGGAAGGGGAAGTACAATACAGCATTATGGGGAGATGAAGGGAAACTAGAATAGGAGGATTAAATAGGGGAGCAGATGGGAGAGAAGAGTAAAGGAGGGAAGATGAGGAGGGACAATGAACACCAAAGACCACACGAAAAGCCGTGTGGAAACCACTACAGTAGAAGCTTCCGTGTGTGTGTGTGTGTGTGTGTGTGTGTGTGTGTGTGTGTGTGTGTGTGTTGTCCCGATGTTACTTAAAAGTCTAATGTCAAACATATCTTCTGAGACCCAAGACTCTCCTTACTGAGCCCTTCCAAAGAAGTGACACATTTCAAACACACAATGGCACAGAATAAGCATTCTCACTTCTAAGGAGGGGAGTGCAGACATTGGAAGGAATGAGCAGATAAAGACCAATGGAAGAAACACCAAGTTCTATAGCTTTGAAGCTACTGATTGACTCATCTGCGCCCCAGCAGCCTTTGTTGACCCCCAAGTCTGGGTCTTCTACCAGCAGCACAGACAGCCTCTCTCTCAGGCCAGCTTTAGTCATGCCTCAGCTTTCTCTGGCAGATTACCAAGGTATTGGCAATTCTAACATCCCGGGGTCTTCGCTAAGCATCTTTCCAGCTTCATACAATGGCTTCTCTGAACCTCTTGTCAGAGAAACCAGCTGTGGCATGCATATTTTGGCCTTGGTATCTTTTGAGAACCTGCACATAAACCACCATAACACCTCACACTTCCCTTTTGGACACCTGCAAAACCAGCAGCCGCTGTGTGGTTGACATTGCCCAGCTCTGCTGTCCGCTCAATGCATGTTTTCTCTCATTCTGCCACAGGGGTCTTTGCATGCCTCGGTGGCTGAATCTGAGAAAATACTTTCTTAAGTAGTTATTTCAAACAGGAAATCCCTCCAGCACATACCCAATTCAGGCTCTCTCCTTTAATGAATTAAATTTTCTCAGGTTGGAGCCTCCCATGGGTAGGCTCTTACTCTCTGGGTACCTTTCTTTTTCTTCCAATGCAGAGCACATGGTTTTTCATTAATTGTAATAATCTCTTTAACAATTAAAGCTACTGTCTCACCACCCACCTTGTATCAAATTTAAACTCTTTCATATTTTTCTGTTCCACTGTTGCTTTCTTTCCAAAGAGCTGTATGCAAGCAATGAGCAGTAACCATAATACTATTATGTTTTAAGATGTTCTCAGTCAAATAAACTACTCCATTATTTTTTAATTCAGCCTCACTCAACTGCTCCCAATATCAGTAGAAGTCAGCTGGATTTTTTTTTGACAGAATGTCATATTTATGATCTCTAGTCTAGTGTTCAATAGATCCCTGTTCCTTCTGTAGCCTTATGGACCCAGCCTCTACTGTTCATGTTTCTCTCTGCATTCTTGTCTCTCACTCCCACCAGAACAGCCCACAAAGCATCGCCTACAGCTCAGGTCATCTCTCTTCCTCTCTTCCACACTTCTCCCACAAACCAGTTCCAAAGGCCTGTAATCCATATGGTCAAGTTCATCATAGCGTCACTCCCATTCTTGGTACCAATTTTTCTGCATTAAACCCGTTTTCTTGTTGTGTTGACCAAGCACCTGACAGGAAGAACAGCACATGAGAAACCAAAAGATGTATTGATTTTAAAGAAAGCATCAGAGAACTGAAGCTCAGGGGTGGATTCTCGTGGGAAGATGATCTGATATTTCCCCAAGGTCTGGGACTTCAACAAGAATGGCACATCTCTGGTCTCTAGGCACACTGGACTTCATGGCCCTTACTTCCAGAATGACCGGAAATTTTCAATTAAGGAGAAAACAAAACAAGAGAAGTACAATGCGTCACACGCTCGTTTGGATGTGTCTGGGTTCCTCTGTATGCTGAGGTAGTTACTTTATTAAAAACAGAGCTTAGAAAAATGTCCTAGGCATGGCGGTGAAAGAAGTCCATGTAGCAGCATTTACAGCATTGGAATTACTCCTTCTTGATGATGTCAATGCAACCCATGCTCCTGGCAAAGCACGATTAATTTTTACATACTGTGCATAGAATTGGAGTATGGCAACACTCCTGCTAAAATGATGCTCTCTCCTCTTTCAGGAAGTGCACAGCGTTTTATTTATACTCACATCACCCATGACAGCTGTTTCTCTAGCTTCCACTCTGCCCTTCATGTTGTTGCAGCCTCCCACATACTCTCCAATGGCCTTGTTATAATCAAGGGGTCCATTCTTGGTTTCCTCAGGCACATGGACGTGTATGGTGCAGCTGAAACTCTTGCCAGATCTCCAGGAGGCCCACAGAACTCAGGATCTTTGGGGAGCAGTGTAAAATGGGCTGCCATTAAATCATAATACTTACTCACCACTCTCTCTATCCCTAACACTTAGAATTATATCAACGAAAGCTCACAGAATATTATTCTATTACCAAATGGAAAATGCCATTATCCTATAATTTTCCATCTCTACTTAAGTTAAATTAAAAATGATCAGCATCGCAAATAAAGAACATGTGTGCCTAGTTCTTTGCCCATAGTAATATATGAAATGTTTATCGAAACAATTTGAATTTATCCATAAATTACAAATTTCATAAGTTGGGCTTATCCTTTCCTAAACTTTCATGGGAAAGTCCCTTGAAGAGGTCAGGCTGGCATCCCAGAAGAGTGGCCAGGTGAATTTGCCTCCCAGTGTATGAAACAAAGTTCATGGTGAGGAAACCCAAATGCATGTTTCAGGGGACAGTCTGAGGAGAGCTCTTGGCTAGAACATGTAAAATCTTAACTTTTTTTTTTTTTTTTTTTTTTTTGGTATGGGCTAGTATATAAAATGCTTGACTTATTCATGTTTCTACAACTAGTAAACTATAAAGGAGTGAGACATACCTTCCCCACACAGAAACGGCCTCATATATCACGTCTATCCAGTGCTGACTTGCTCATCCCTCACTCACCTCTGGCTGAAAGAAAGCACTTGGATTCACAGTTCATGGAGCCTTGTGATTACATCAGCCTATTTTTCTGTTATTCTGGTTTTCCACAGCAATCTCCTCAACATGCCACTCTTTAAACTAAATCATGATCTGTCAAAAAAAATGTGAGCCATGTGATGTCTTGCAATACAGCTGTCACTGTACCTTCAAAGAGTCTTAGCAATTATTTTTGTCTAGCAAGTGTGAGCCTAACAGGGATGCAGAGACAGATAGGCATCATGGTGCTGATGTTTGAACAGTGCATCCTGGCTTGGGGCCCTGTAACCAGTCTGGTGCCCACTGCTGAAGCCTTGTAACCAATACTCCAGTGAGTAGAACCTCATCTCTGCTTAGCTTATCACAGTTCGCAGCCCACAAAGCATGCTGGGACAGATCAAGTACCATGAGCTAGGACCGCTGTGGGTAGAACCTGAACAGAAGTTAAGTCCAGATTGTCTGTGTCCACATGCATAGCCTTCTCTGTTACCATAGTGGACAATGCCAGAGCTTCCTAACTAATTTAAGAAGTTGTGGAAATCCTGAATATTCTTGCTTCTCAAGTCCTGATGGTCAGTGGGAGGGAAGGAGAGGTGGCTGAACTCACCCTTTCTGTAAGGAGCCCACTCGGGTGCTGAGCCCACTCAGGGTGATGACTTGCCTCCATTCATGAGATCCAGACCTGGTGGCCCAACACTTCACACCTTTCCGTACCATTGCATTAGGGACAAGGACTCAGAGGACACTTTCACACCACAGCAGATGGCTGGAACCATGTGCTACCAACTGAGAGTTTAAGCAATCCACATGCCTTTCTCACAGACCTGGAGGTTAAAGGACAGTTTCTGGTGGGTACCTTCATCCTGGCTGGCAGATGGCTGCTCTCTTTCTGTCTTCATGTGGTGCAGAGAGGAATCTCTCCACCCCTAATTAACCCGCTAGTCCAAAAATGGGACGGGGAGACTTCTTCCTAACCATCTAGATTCAGTTACCTCCCCAAAACTACAAGTAGGTCTATAAACTATAGACCATGGGGGAACACAGACATTCTGTCCATAACAGAGGCAAGGCAGCAATCACTCTGAATGTTTACTCCACCCCATCTTGCTGCACATCCTGGTCCTGGCAGTCAGTGTGCAGCTGAGGGTGTCCTAATCCAGGCCAGCAGCAACATCTCCTCATTTCAGACATGGCATATCTCCCTCTGGGGTACACCAACATACAAGGGGGCCCAGGAACTGACTTGCCTCCCGCAGAGCTGTTGCTATAGGGGGCCCTGCTGCAGCACAGTGCCTTATTCCTACAAAGGCTGACAAATATCAGCCTTTCCGAGGACAAGAAACACCTTGCATCTCAATGACAGAGAAACAAATCGGCTAACTTCGACAGGCAGTGTGGGGTGACACCTTCCCATGGGTCTGCACTTTCTCCCAGTGTCAGGGTGCTCTTCCCAATCGAGAGCTCCAAATATGACTGCCCACAACCTACACTTTCTGGTATGGGGAATGTGTGAACCAGATGGAGTTTGAAACGTTTTGTGAGAATCAATTACTCCTGAGGGTCTCTACCTCCCTGTCTCTGCAGCACACTAGAGATTTCCAATCCCAGCCAAGGGACACAAGGCACAAGAAGAGAAAGGAACAGCAGGGAAGAATCAGCACAGGTCCGCCCAGGACCTCTTGCGTCCCCTGTAGTAGACAGGAACACCCCTCTGCAGGCAAGTGGGCAGTGTAGCTCAGTGAGTATCCTCAGCACATGTGCTTGGCAGTGGAGCCAAGAGCTGGATGAACTCTGCCTCAGCAGCACTCCAGGCCCTTTATGAACATCCATCTGCTGATCAGGTGGTGTGGGCAAGGGACTATTTATTGTGAAAAAGGATAAACGGCTGATTAGATAAACAGGAGAGAAGGAGGTGGAGGCAGAGGGAAGAACCTCCAAAGGAGGAAATGCAAGCCTGTTATAAAGTGCACTGCAATTAATGTTCCCACAGAGATAAGACGGTGTGAATCAGGCACAGTTGCAATAAAAAAGATTCGGAATGCCTAAACAATCTCTTGCCTGTTAAAAATACTATGGTAGAAATAAAAACAAAATTTAATGAGCTAGTTGAAAAGCAGAGTTTAGCAAAGTGCCCAGATGAATGACGAAGAGACAAAGAGAGAGATAACAAAGAGCAGGGGGAGAAAATGACATGATAGTCAAAACAGGCGAAGTCCAAATAAGAGGAGCTGTGGGGAGAGGGGAAATTGACAGGGGAGAAATTACTAAAGAAATAAAAAGTTCCAAAACAGAAGGGTATAAGCTGCCTGGTGAATGAGCAGGCTGCAGCATGTCACATGAAGGAAGGGGGGGGCACCAAACTCCAGTAGGCTGATGATGGAGTCTGGGTGAAGGGAAGAGTGTCGGACAGGACAGTCAGTACCATCGCTGAGCCAGCAGAACCAGGCTGCACATCTCTGCACGATCTTAGATCATACACAATTATAAAACTACACTTGGCCACAGTTATTAATCGTGAAGATTTCACACTTGGAAAATAATTTTTATTTCTCAAAGTGTTCTTTTAAAAAATATACTTGAGTAGATGTCTCTAAAACTTTAGGCTGAGAAAAAGTAAAATAGTTGAGGATAGAAAGCAAGCATGTCTAATCAAAGATCGGCAGAGGCAGCAGGAACAGAATACCACTGTGCAGGGATGAGAAGCAGGTGGGTCTGGGGTTTCCAGAGGGAGGGACCTGGGAAGAAAAGAGGCAGAAAGAAGCTGATGGAGATCTTCATGTGTTTGAATTCAGTGAAAGGAAAATCCAATCAGAGGAGAGCCGATGGATCTGTTTTTCACAGAAACTCAACATCAAAAGGACAAAACAAAAAAATCCAGGCAATCATTGACTCAGAAGAATCCAAAATGTTGATTAAGAGATGGGTCAATTACAGAGGAAGACAATGCCTCAGCTGAGGATTTTGAGCTAATTTAACATTTGTAAGTAGTAGACACTTTCTTAAGCTTAAAGGGTGGCTGCAATTTCATTTTTAGTTGTGTCTTAGACACTTTGACTATCTGGGCACAGCCTAGAGACACCTGGGATTGCCCTCATCAGACTGGGCTGGGGGCCTGTCTGTAGGGATTGTCTTGATTATCAATTGACATAGGAGTGCTCACTGTGGGTGACACCATTCCCTGGGCTTCTGGTCCTGGGCTGTGTATCAGAATCAGCAAAGCAGGAGCCAGAGGGCGTCAGCAAGTAGTGTTCCTCCATAGTTTCTGTTTCAAGCTCCTGCTTGAGTTCCTACTTTGATCTCCCTCAGTGATAGACTGGGACCTGGACTTCTAGGCTGAATAAATCCTTTCTTCCTTTAGGCTGTCTTTGGTAAGAGTGTTATTTACTATAGTAACAGAAAAAAAACCAGAACAAGTAGTAAATCATCAACAACAACAACAAAAGCCACAATGGGAAAGAAAATTTAAGTTTATGGTTTTCCTTTATTCTTTCACTCTTTGTTAAATTTTGTGGATGCTATGGCCATAAGACACTATTTCCCTCACTGAGACAAGTCAAAGGTCCATGGAGAAACAGACCTTCAGGTCTGGGACAACAGTGTTGAGGCGTCACATCACAGCAAACCATGAGGAAGGGACTGTGACCCAGCAGGCTCACAGAACTGGCAAGTTACACATGGAAAGCTGTTGCTGTCCAAAGTTAGGATATTTTAAGTCCCTGATAAGGATAATCGCATATTAATGCTCTTGACTCTCTTTGTTCACCAAGATTCTATACTAAAGAGGACGCCACCACAGGGAAGTCCACTTGTTCGGGAAACTGGCAAACGTGACTGTGACTACACTCTCTGTCACTTCACTCCAGCAGTCAAGGGGAAGTCCTTACAAATACTAGAGCCACCGGGCGGTGGTGGCACATGCCTTTAATCCCAGCACTTGGGAGGCAGAGGCAGGCAGATCTCTGTGAGTTCAAGGCCAGCCTGGGCTACAGAGTAAGTTCCAGGAAAGGTGCAAAGCTACACAGAGAAACCCTGTCTCAAAAAAACAAAAACAAACAAACAAACAAAAATACTGGAGCCAATAGACGAAGGCATGACAAGGCAGTTAATTTGTCACCATTTTATTTTTCACAAACAATATTTATTTGTTATTTGAAATTTTCATACAATATACAATGATCATATCCATCTACCATGACTTCCCTCCAAACTCTCTCAGACTATTCACCCTGTCTTGGTTGTCTCTCTCTCTCTCAACTACATGTCCTCTTTTCTTACTGTTGTTAAATAACCTGCAAAGAATGAGTTGATCAAGTTATTGATCACCAATTACTTTCCTCATCACAAAATGAAAGACTCAGAGACTGCATCTTCAGACCCAAGGACACAGACACCTTTAAAGTGATTTTTTTTGGGGGGAAAACAAAAATCAAACTTTAGTTTGATGGAGACTATGGATCCATTTACCGATTTGTAGGAGTCACAGGGGACCAGGCTCAATGATAACATAGAATTTAAATAATCACAATTGAGAATCTGGGAAACTCTATAGGACAGATGTCTTGATTTGACATTGTTAGCAAATTGAAAGAAAAACAAATAAACCAGGGATGAAGGTATAACTTACACTCTGAAAGGGACTTAGAGATCTTCCCTCTCTCCCAGTAGAAGAGCTTGCCTCCAGGGTGGACTTCGAGGCTCCTAGCCTCGTACTTTCATTCTTGTCCTCCGGCTTATAGGAGTCTTGCATCCACAAAGGAGCTGCCCTCATCACAAAGAAGGGATCATTCATATCCTTTGCCACTCATCCAAAAAGAAAGAGCCACTCACATCACAGAGAAGGAGCCACTCACATCCATTAAGAGTTTATAGAGACATAGTCCTTCTTCCTCAAGAGCCAGGGGCTATGTGGAATCTTCTGCTCTTGGACTTCCTGTTCTTACCTCTTCTTTCGTTCAGTGGCAGAGGAAAAGTCTGAATCTCAGCGTCTTCTTCTCTTATCTTCATCTCTTGCTAAGACCCACCACCTCTGGTGTCTTCCTCTCACACATTGCTCTCCTTACAGTACCCAATCAGGCCCCAAGAACAGTGACTCAGTTCCCTGAACTGCTTCTCCTGAAGGCCTCTGTCTGTGATAAGAAGGTGGAGTCCGGGAACAGAAGCTCAGCTGATGTTGCAGGAAGGCTGGGTTTTCCCCTCCCCCATCACAAAAGTATCTCTCATGTACAAAGGTATTATGATACTTTTAGCCAGAAACCATCAGTAGAAATATGAATAGAACATACGGTTCTCAGAATTAGCAGAAGCTTGGTTTTAGGAGAAGCTTGGTTTTAGGAGAAAGGATATTTAAAATGCCTTTCCTGGGCCAGGAAGATGGTTCATGGCCAAGACAGTTTGCTGCTCATGCAGATCCGAGTTCAGATCAGTTCTGAGAACTCACAGGCTCACACAACCATCTATAACTCAAACTCAGGAAGTCTGAAATCTTCTTCTGGCCTCTGTGGGTAACAACACTCACATGGATGTGAGGACATACACATGAGGGTGGGAGGAATAGTGTAAATCTAAAAAGTGCCTCTACCTAATGTTTTTGCCTCAAGAATTAGAAATACAAATGATTCCCTTAGGGACACCAGGGCTCCCAAATACTGACATTTTAACAGAGTGAGACTAAAGTCATCTTATAGAAAGAAAAAAAAATAGGAGAAAAAGGTTTTTTTCCTGGAAAAAAAAAGTTACCATTGTGATCTAAAATTGTGAGGCTATTTCTAATTTTTAAAATCCTAATAATAAGGAAAATGAGACAGCTATAGGATGGAATCGGTTCCATGCTTCAGTGTAACGGGTAGTAACTGACTTTACTATTTCTTGGGAAGTGCACTTTGAATATTTGATCTATAATATAAAGTAACTATGTGTGTGAATTAAAGGTGCTTATCAGTGAAGACAAAGGCAGCAAATAGATCCCTTGCTGGTTGAAATGGTGACTCTAAAGGATACGGAGGAGCGCAGGAAGGGGAAGAGATCAGGTCAGAAGTGGGAGGAGCTGAAGACTTGTAATCTCTGCAGCCATGTTGGCTTGAAGCGGGAGTGATCCTGGTAGAGGGTTTCCTTCCCAGCATAGCAGCGGCCAGGAGGAGGCCCTGCCTGCCGTGACCAGAACCCCAGCACTGGTCCATGCATCAAGAGGACAGGGACGGACACGGCACTCTTCCTCCTCTGATGCAGGCTACACTCTGCATTGTGTGACTTCAACCCAGGACGCGGGGTGGTGGCCCACTGGGTGTTAAGTCTGTCAGGGAAGTCCTGAGGAAAAGCAGAAAAGGACAAAAGGCCACTGTGGGCTGAGGAGGCCAGTAATGAAGAGCTGGCACCCAGGGCTGTTCATTTGCTTTTTGAGTTAGGCTCTCATATTTCTTTCTTTAACAGTCACCCTAGTGCACCTGGACTAGAGTGTGATCCATGCTTGCACAATACACCACTCTTCCTTCACTGCCCAATGCTGTTGTTACCGGAGGCTCCTAGGGTTTATTTCTGTGTTCAAACTTGCCAATGTCCCAGTCAAACTTCTGGACTGTCATCAAATAACTGAAGCCACACTATCTGGGACATCACCGCAGCAGGTGTATATGGTAAAATGTATGATATCAGCTGTCCTAGTGAACTGCCCGCTGACTCAGTGATCTTTCTCTGTAAATGTTAAAGACTATGTTCTTTGACTTTTAAAGGATGGTGTCTGTCAAGTCCACCTCTTTTCTATCCCCACAGAACAATACAGGTGTTAGGTGCATCCCAATTTTAAAGCTTGTAGATGCTGAACTAAGCAGGAGCTTAGAGTCACAGACTACCCCTCTGCACAAGGACCCTAGCTTGCTGATAGACCCAGAGAGTAATAACAGTTATCATTACCGTTTTCCATGTACAAGGTCTATAGTGCCTTATTGTAGGAAGGAGCATCCCCAGGAATATACATTTGGACTGTGTCCTGACCCTCAGCACATCCCTGCTCCTTGGCTTACAGTTAAACAGATAGTTGATATGTTTGCCATGAGACATCAGTTGGAAAAGTATGGCAAGGACTCATTATGGTGCACGCTTCTGTGTTGATTGGCACAGGGACATGGTTTACTCCATGGAGCTTTTCCTGATTCTGCCCACTGATTTGTTTCTGCCCTACGTTTTCTTCTGTCCTCTCACTGTGTGAGCCATCATTTACTGTTTGTTTGAACAAGCATTTACTGGTTGTTGGAATGATGACAAAAGCTCCCCATTACATCATCGCATATAAAAACCAACATTCTAGTGCTTTCTGTAGGGCTGGGTTTGTGGACAGGTATTGATTAAATCTGGTTTTATCCTGAATATTGTTTACTCGCTATGTGATGAGAGTTGCTGGTATAATAGTTGGCATCCTGGTCTCTTAGTGTCTGCATGAGATTTGTCCATGATCTTCTAGCTTTCATAGTCTCTATTGAGTAGTCTGGTGTTATTCTGATGGGTTTGCCTTTATATGTTACTTGGTCTTTTTCCTTTGTGGCTCTTAATATTTTTTCTTTGTTCTGTGTGTTTAGTGTTTTGATTATTATGTGGCCAGGGGACTTTTTTTTTTTTTGATCCAGCCTATTCGGTGTTCTGTAAGCTTCTTGTATCTTCATAGGTATTTCTTTCTTTAGGTTAGGAAAGTTTTCTTCTATGATTTTGTTGAATATATTTTCCGTGCCTTTGAGTTGGTATTCTTCTCCTTCTTCTATCCCTATTATTCTTAGGTTTGGTCTTTTCATTGTGTCCCAAATTTCCTGGACGTTTTATGTTACGACTTTTTTGTCTTTAGTGTTTTCTTTGACTGACGAATCTATTTTCTCTATCGTGTCTTCAGTGTCAGAGATTCTCTGTTCCATCTCTTGCAATCGGTTGGTTATGCTTGTTTCTGTAGTTCCTGTTCATTTAGACAGGATTTCTATTTCCAGCATTCCCTCAGAATGTGTTTTCTTTATTGTCTCAAATTCATTTTTCAGATCTTGGAATGTTTCTTTCATCTGTTTAATTGCTTTTTCTTGGCTTGATTTGATTTCTTCCCATTTTTTGTTCGTTTTTTCTTCCATTTCTCTAAGGGAGTTTTTATTTCCTCTTTAATGGAGTTTTTCATTTCCTCTTTAAGGGAAGTTTTTATTTCCTCTTTAAGGGAGTTTTTTATTTCCTCTTTAAGGAAAATTTTTATTTCCTCTTTAAGGTAGTTTTTCATTTCCTCTTTAAGGAAAGTTTTTATTTCCTCTTTGAGGAATGCTTTATTTATTCTTTAAGGGCAGCACTATTTGTAATAGCCAGAACCTGGAAACAACCTAGATGCCCATCAACGGAAGAATGGATGAAAAAAATGTGGTACATATACACAATGGAGTACTACTCAGCAGAGAAAAACAATGAAAGCATGAAATTTGCAGGCAAATGGATGGAACTAGAAAAAATCATCCTGAGTGAGGTAACCCAAACCAGAAAGACAGTTATGGTATGTACTCACTCATAGGTGGATTCTAGATATAAAATAAAGAACAATCAGACCACAACCCATAGAACCATAGAGGCTATATATATAGCATGGAGGTCCCTAGGACAACTGTGGCTTATAATAAATTTCAGTTTTACTCAATTATTGAAAAAAAAAATAGCCAAATGAATGGAAACACATGAACTATGAACCAAAGGCTGAGGGGCCCCCAGCTGATCAGGCCCTCTGAATAGGTGTGACAGTTGATTGCTTGATCAGTTTGGGAGGCAACTAGGCAGTGGACCAAGTCCTGTGCTCATTGTGTGAGTTGGCTGTTTGAAACTGGAGCTTATGCAGGGACACTTGGCTCAGTCTGGGAGGAAGGGACTGGACCTCCCTGGACTGAGTCTACCAGGTTGATCGCAGTCCTCGGAGGAGAACTTGTCCTGGAGGAGTGGAATAGTACTAAATTACTGGTGATTGAATGAATGTATTAAAATATATATAAAAGTCAACATTCTGTGATTATGAAGGATTATTCAGTATGGGAGATAAAATTGGGGTGTAAGACAAAAATACAAAACTTTTGAATTTCTAATATTTTAAATTTTATGTGTTTGAGTGTTTGCCTGCCTGTATGCACATACACCATGTATGGACCTGGTGTCTAAAGAGGTCAGAAAAGGGAGTCATGTCCCTTGGAACTGAAGTTGTGGAGGGCTGTGAGCCACCGTGTTGGTACTGGGGACAAACTCTGGTCCTCTGCAAGAACAAGAAGTGCTCTTAATTAATAAACCATCTCTCCTGTCCCGAATTCCCGATGTTTAATGGAATTTAAACGGTGAGGTTTGATGAGATAGACTAAGGAAAAACTTCAAGGACAGAAGACAAGTGTGAAGGAAAGAGCCCAGAAGGCCCTCTTGGTCTAGAGACTGGAAACTGGTCACAGAAGACTTCCGGAAGGCGGAAAGGAAGTTGGGATTCCAGCTTTCTGGTTTGCTACAGTAACAGTTGTAGTTTGTACTTTTACCTCAGGACCACCAGTCCACAAATAATGACACATAGACTTAATATTAATTATGAAAGCTTGACCTCAGCTTAGCCTTTTCCCCAACTAGCTCTTCTAACTTAAATTACCCTGTTTCTATTAATCTATGTTCTGCCACATGGCTTGGTTGTCTCTGCTCTGTACTGTATGTCCAACTTCTTCAGAGTCTCGCTGGCATCCTCTCTTCTCTTCTTCCCAGAGTTATTTCTCTGCCTGGAAATCCTGCCTATCCTCTCCCGCCTAGCTATTGGCCATTCAGGTCTTTATTAAATCAATCAGAAGGCACCTTGGCAAAGATACATCTTTAAAGTGCAAACAAATATTCTACAACATTTCCTCCTTTCTGTCTAATTAATAAGGAAAAGTTTTAACTCTAGCATAGTAAAACTATATAAAATAAGCATATTAGCAGATAAGAATTACATTCACAATGTCCAGTCCATATGTATTTGGCATATTCAGAGAAAATACTCAATTATCTATCCTATCATAGTGAGTCCAAGTTTTGTACCTAACTCATTTCTATCCTAACTTATATTAACAACTCAAAACTATCCTTTTAGACCTCAAAACAATTTCTTAGATAAACAACTTAAGCTGTTATGTCCCTCAACTTTATGCCCCTTCCATCTCTTTTGTGAGTTTCTTTTCTGAATTTTGTAACAAGGAAAACTGTAACTATAACTATTTAGTCTTCAACCTCATCAAAGACCCAAGAAGGATATAATATTACCTGACTAAACAGGAATTGCAGAGCAAACAACTTCCAAAACTATAGAAACAACAGAGACAGCTGACTGCCTGGAGAGTCGCCTAAGACTCCTTTGCAACATTGGGGCATCCATCTTGGCCTACAGGTCTAGAATATCTGACAGACTTTTCTATGAAGCAGGAATTTTGAAAGACTGTCCTACCTTGTCTTGGCAAAGTTCAGCAGTCACCTTCTTTTGATACTGCTTGTCTGATTTAGAGAGCACACTGTCAGCAGTTGAGGCAAGCGTAGTTTCTTACCCAAATGGCTAGCTTTGCCACATTGAAAGCAAACTCCATATGGAAGTTCTTCAATTTCCAACATTCTTTTTTTTTAAAAGCAAATTGGTGTTGCCAGGAGCAGATGTGTTTCACTGTCATGAAAAGCCTTATGTTATTAAAACATTTTAAATGCCACATTCTGTAGGTCTCTGAAGTGTTTAAAGAGCATATATCTATTTAAAATATATCTCTGTTTGACCTTGAAAACATACTTACCATGACGACAAGTTTGTTGTTATAGATGACTACTAACCTTTATTTCTTAACTATCCTAAATAGTTTATAATAGTAGCTTTCAAGGACTAGAAATTTATATTATGTTGTTAAATGAGCTGCATAGGTACAATACCTTAAATAAGAATAGAAATGTATATACAGTATAACAAAAATAAATTTGTATCCATATACAAAAGTACTATAAACAAGAGTAGAAACATATATACAGTATAACAGAAATAATCTTAAATTTGTATCTATATAAATAATCCATACCAATGTAAAGTATTTGAGACCACTAGTTGCTTTTTTAGTTTAAAAACAAATTCAATAATCTACCCTTTTATCTTATCATTTCCATATATTTCCCATTTTTCTTTTCAGAAAGAGATCTTTGAATCCAACCTCTTTTGTTTAGGTTTTTTTTTTTTTAACCACAGCCAGTAACAACTTGCAACTAAAGCCCCTTGAACAATGACAAACACTTATAACCCACTGAGCCACAAAACCCACCCATCCTACCACTTGGGAATGTGGACATTATGCTCTCTAGATTGCTTCTGATTGCCTGGGGGTGATGACATCTTTAGGGGACCCTGAGAAAATTGGGATAATAATCAAGTCCTGGGAGAGCTAACTACATAATGTGTTGTCTAGTCTCTGTGTGGTGGGAGAGTGCAGGGCTTCTCTGCACTCTTGGCTGGATAATCTGTGAGGCTGGACCATCTCAGCTAGCAGCTTTGAAGTTGTTCTGGATTTGGATTTTTGAGGAAACTGCAACTGAGGCATTCTAAGCAGCTGGATCACCTGGGCTACTTGTCTCCTTTGGTGTCTGGTTCTTTTGTTCTGGAAACACACAGACTTTTAAAGGTAACATACATGTCTGCATTAACACATGTATGGAATGTATGGTGTGCCCCAATCAGCTAAGCATGATTTTCTGCTCTATGTTGTAGCAGGTAAAAGACATCTGTCAACTTTATAAGTCTGTTTGGACCACATGGCCAAACTGTAATATAAATTTCCGTCTGTGTTTTATAAATGGATGATATGTAATAATAAGTCATGAGGACAAAATTTATCATTTCTCATCCAGTCTCAGAGCTGTTCCAATGCAGAGGAATCAGCGTATATGTTACCTGTCCTGTTGTCTTTCCTGGCTTCCTTCCTCACATCTGCAGCCCAGGAGGTCTCCATGGTCAAATCTGATCTTTAATACTTTTGAAGGAACCCATAGCTTTTCATTTCCCATGTATTCATAAGCAGAACCTCTTCCACAACCAATACATTGATTTCCATTCTGAAGCCAAGACATCCCTAGAGTAGGCTGTTTTAATTTAGCAGTCTCTTTCATAATCCAGTGTCTCTCAGCAACTGCCATTCTCTGTTCATTAGCATTTAAAAAATTCAAAATTAGCAAAGCACCATATAGGGTCCAAACTCCCTGTGTTATAATATTTCCTATCCTTACCTGGCTTATTTTTATTTAAATATTACTTTACTCTCTCTTTAAAGACTTTACTGTATTATTTTTAAACTGTATTATTTTTAAACTATTTCTTTTTTTTCTTTGTAACTGTCTATACCCATTTTTCTTTCTTTCTTTAGCACCTCAGCACCTTTTAAAGCATACAGTACCTTTCTAGAGGTTTCTTTGTGTCTGAACCTGGCTTTCTGCATGTCTTCAGTGTTCTCTGTCAGTGTGAGCCAAGCCTTAAAGGGACAGTCGATCTGCTGTGCAGCTCCACTTAGCACAGGGCATGCTGGCGGCTGGCTCCGCCCCTCTCAGCTTAGGAGGGCCATGCCTCATGCCCCAGCTCTGAGAAGATGATTCTGCACCGAGGCAGGTCTTTCTACCTAGTCTCCTGCCCCAGTTGTACGCAGGCTGCTCAAGTGCTCCCTGTACTAAAGGGACCTAGCCTCTGTGTGCCTAACGGTGGGCTCTGTGTATGTGTGCATGTTGGACATCATTTGTAGTCAGACTTTTTCCGCTGGGCCTACCAGTCTGCAAATAACGATACAGAGATTTAATACTAATTGTGAAAACTTGGCTTTAGTTTAGATTTTTTTTTTTCCCTATCTAGCTCTTATAACTTAAATTACTTTGTTTCTATTAACCTAAGTTCTGCCACGCGGCTCAGCTACATCTGCTCTGTACCGTATGTCCAACTTCTTCAGGGTCTCGCTGGTGTCTCACTTCTTCTTCACAGAGTTCTCCCTCTGCCTGGAAATCCTGCCTGTCCTCTCCCGCCTAGCTGTTGGCCATTCAGCTCTTTGTTAAACACCGCAACAAACTGTCAATAAAAGAAGAGGCCATGGGTTTGAAAGAGAGCTGTGAGGGTGTATGAGGGGGTTTGGAGGGAGGAAGGGAGGAATATTGTAATTATATTTTACTCTCAAAACCATTAAAAATGTTATTGCGTGCCTTCATGAAAGGTTCTTTGGTGAAGCTGTTCTTTCAAATTCCATTGAACAAATCCAGGAGACTGCTACTGCATTGTTCCACAAGTCACTCCTGGGCCTGCGTGTGGAGATACGCGAGACATACACACACACACACACACACACACACACACACACACACACACACACACATTCAGGCTCGTATGATCAGAGATAAGGTGCCAAGAACAAATGGGTGCATCTCTCCACCTGAATACCTGTGTGTGTGGTAAGGCGAGGACTGCCAAGGCTGCCCACCCAGTCTATTTCACTTTCTAGATAAATTTGACATTTCAATTATATGGAACTTTTTCTGGCCATTTCACCACTGAGTATTTTGACAAGGTCTTTCACCCTATGTTCTCATTGCAATTCCAGGAACCAACTGTTCAACCATAATTATATAAAATGGGAAGGGGGAGAAAAGGGAGTACGTAGGCAACTTGCCGACTGAGTATCGGACTTGAGCCCTACGTTTCTGAGCTCTGCAAAGCAAACTGTCCACTAGCTCGATACTTATTATTGCTTATTTCCAGTGGCCCAGGGTTTGGATATTCTTGATGGGTACCTCAAGCCCCCAGGTCATTCAAAGGGATTCAGTCAATGCTAATTAGAGGCAGATCTTCCAATCTCCCTCATGTGGCTCTTGGTGACTCCAAATCCTCACTGGCCTCTGCTAGGACACCGGGCTCTTGCGCCCGGCCTCTGCAGGGGCAGCTCACAGCCTGGCAGCTGGCTTACCCCAGCGGAGGGTGAGAAAACATTCAAAATGGGAGCCAGCATTTCTAGTCTGCTCCCAGAGGCATCTTCCCGATCACTTCTGTCTGCAGTTTGTTATGCAAATTGTATTGGATTCTTTAGAAGGCAGGCAATAAATCCAGCCCACTCACACTCTTTGGGGGAAGGCCACACAAAAGCCCACACAGTACAAAGAGGGGAAAAACCAGGGGCTCCCTAAGAGACTGCCTCCTACAGTTGTGCCGAGGAACTGCATGTCATATGCAAAAGACCACGGTTATGTGACTTGGGATTTCCTTGAGTTTTTGATGTGCCATAAGTGCTTCTGGCTATGGAATTAGAGGCTCCATTTGCACACATCTGGAAACTAGCATGCATTGGGGGAACAGTTACACTGGATTCCCCACTGCGGTGATCTTTCCCTGCATCTCAGCTCCACACAACACATTTCAACTGAGCAACAGCCCCCTAGCAAGGAAGAGTAACTTGGCGGTGCAGGTTGTTTTAATGAACACTTTAAACTAACTCTCCACCATCTGCTCTGCTTCCTAATTACAAACCTACACTCATTTGCAGTTGCATCATTAAAAGAGAGATGCTTGTGAAGTGTGCTAAGCGCTTGTCTAGCGGGTCCTCCTGCTTCTCATCTTGTGATATCCTGAAGTCCAAGGCACCTCATTTTGGGTGAAGACACACACACACACACACACACACACACACACACATACACACACGAGTGCTGCTTGTACAACATTGATGTATGAGTTCTCAGTCTTTTTCTCCCATCTTGTTCTTTCTCTCTGTGACTCTTTCCTTGCAAACAGAAATTCTCTTTAAGAAGGATTTTACATTTTGAATTCCCCGCATGTCTTTGGCAATTTTAGTTTGCTTTCAGGATAAGGGGAGGATTTCCGTAGAAGCCCTTTAAGTAGGAATTAAGTTCATTTGTTCAAAGTAGAATTATAGATCTCTCCTGTGAGTATAATGAGGCATTTTAGAGAATTTAACCCTTCAAATGCAGAATTCCTTCTTGACTTTATGGGGTGAACTTTAATCCAAATTAAGAGATTTCAATAATTATGTAGCTTCCACATTAATCTGCTCAGATTAACAAGACTATACCCAGCTCTGCCTCTGAAGGGGAATTAGCAATAAAGAAGGCACAGTGGCCCATCACAGGAGAAGTCAGTCAGAGCAGCAGATGGACACTGCAGAGTTCTCTCGATGACCACCCTAAGGTCAGCACTTCTCAGATCTTTGTGAACAGCCTTCCATGTTCCCGGGACTTACTGCATGCATCCATCCAGGACGTTCAGCAAATAGATCTGGTTCTTCTAAGTTGGCACCCGCTTAGCAGCTTTGGGTTGTTGCTTTAGATCCAATTGTCTCCAGACCGGTAGGGCACAAACAGCCCTGGAAATTGGTTCTGTTTCACCAGAATTGTACCTACATCCAAAGCAGAGGTGAACAATATGACCGGAAGCTTATGAGGAACCATGGGAGAAAACAGGCATCTGGATTGTCAGAATCCCAAAGCTGTGGAAACAAAACAAAACAAAGGAAAATATCAAGTTCTTTAATTTCATCTCTAGCCAAGAGTTTGAGTGTAGCTGAAGGGCTTCTCTCTAGGTTCCCCAAGCCCCGCAGTCCCACAATCCACTTATAAAATAATCACTCAGACGCTTATATCACTTATAACTGTATGCCGTGGCAGCTTCTTGCTAACTGTTCTTTTATCTTAAATTAACCATTTTTAATCTTACTTGCCACGTGCTGGTGTTACCAGAGTCTCTACATGTTGCTTGTCTGCGGTGGCTGCAGTCTTCTCCTCCTTTTCCTTTTCCCAATTTTCTCTTCTTTTCCGCTATACTTCTCCTGTCACTGCCATCAGTGTTTTATTTATATAGAGTGATATCCACAGCATTTGAGTCCTTTCCAAAAGTGCTCCTCACACTTTTTACCTTGGCCTGAGGGTGGCCAATGCCCCTTCCATACATGCTCACCCATTGTAATATTCTCACATCACCTCAACATTCCTTTTAGTGGGCGTCCGTATAAGCTCAGGTACCTTTCATTCTATGGTAAACTGTTAATAAACACTTTCACAAAACCTGCTTCTGATGAGCAACTACATCTTCTGTCATTCAAGATGATGGGCTTGTAAAATGCAGAGCTTCAAGGGAAACTGGACCACGAGGGTTCTATCCATCGGAGCCCAGGCAGGGCCCAGAGAGTCAGGCCAGAGTTTCCAGGGGAGAAGTCACAACAAGGAAGTTCTTGTCTCAGAGTGAAGCCGTAAGTCCCTCGGCACCCTCCTGTGTGACTGCCCTCCAGGGTGGGTGGCCTGAGAGTCTTCTGCCAGGGTGCTCCTTTGTCACCACAGAAACGCAGTCTTCACACCCGATCTCCTATGACCAGGGAAGAAGCTGTGATGAGGGAAGAAATTCAGAACAGGGAGGAGCAAGACAACACGTTCCAAGGTGGAGATGACAAGGGCCTGCGGAGGAAATAGACATGTTGTGATTTTTTTGTGACCAGTTACAGAAAAACATGGTTCCAAAGAGTTCCTCACAAGTGGCATTTCCGCTTGAGTGATGTGTGTAATTCCGATGCCCCCTTCTCACGGAGCGATTCTTGTCTCAACTCATTTTACCCTTGAAAGCTTCCTGAAGCTTAGAGTCCTCAGCAAGTGTTCCAGGCTTGGAGGTAAACCTTTAGGAGAAGTGGAACCCAAAGGCCCTACAATGACTCATGCGGTGTTCCCCAGGCCTCGGCCACCACCAGCAGGCAACCCACAGACCTCTTCCTACTTCATACATACTCCCAAGGTGCTGTCCCAAGGCCCACATGGTCTGTAGTGAAGTGTGGGTCCTACACTGAGCCAGGAGCTCTCCCTCCCAGGGTGTTTGCGTCACTGAGCTGGTGGAGTGTCCCTATTACCTTTACTCCGGTCCCTGGCACCCTTAAAATAAATTCCTGAGGCTGAAGCAATGGCTCATCGTGGGTGTGAGTGCTGTTCTTCCACAGGGCCGGGTGTTTGATTCCCACTGCCCACATGGTGGTTTGCAACCGTCTCTAAGTCCAGCTCCAGGGCATCTGATAACCTCTTCTGGTCTCCGAATACATCAGGCACATCCACGGTGCACTTACTTACATGTAGGCAAAACACTCATATACATAAAATAAAAATAAATATGAAAGAAATCCTGTTGAAATAATTACCTCCATAGTAGTAAGATCTACAGAACTTATGATCCACACAGATGAAAAAAATTAGGTGCTAATGGAAAGAGCTGTGAGTCTTCTCACATTTAAATGGCAAAGTAAAACAGCCCCCATTTCCTTATTGTATGTGAATTGTCCTGTTCTTAGAGGGTGGGTAAGCATTTAGTCATCATTACATGCGAGGCCCACATAGAAACTTCCACAAGTGGTCAACAGTGGCAAGACGCAGCTGCAATACAGTTTGGCTTTTCCATTCTCTTAGTGTGGAAAATACATACAAATATTGACAGGCTTTACAACACACTCATGCCAGCCACCATAACAGATTTTTAAAAGTTGGGCCAGCAATACAGGGCCAGAAATACACGATTTGGGGTGTGTGCAGAGAGGTTTGGGAACTTGCTTTCTTTAACGGAGGCTACAGAGTTCTTATTTCTAAGTGGAGGAGGTAAGATGGGTGGGAAACCCATCTCGTGGTTTAGAAAACCCTGGCATTGGCAGTGTTACAGAGACAATGACTAGCCGGCTCCCTGGCTCCCATTCATGCCTGGCAGTGGCAGGGAGACTCTGAAAGGGACTCAACAACTCACCCCGAACAACCTGATACAAGATGAGATCATTTTTGTGACATCACAGGAGAAGAGGGAAACAGTATGTCAGGGGCTGAAGTGTGGTGTCACCCAGTCTCCAAAACAATGACGAATCCCTGCAGACGAGGAGTGAATGGGGCCACTTGCCTGTGCCTGAGAGCTTGGGTGTGGTTTGATTAACAGCAGGGATGGCACGCTGATATTTATTTCCTGTTGTGAAATATTAAAATGAGGATTTGTGAGTGGAGGTCAGAGGCAACAGGACCTTGGCAGAGGTGAGGCTGCCACAGTGGGGTTGGAGGAGGCAGGTGTCTGGCCGAGGGAAAGCAGCCTGTCTGTGTTGACTCTATTTACATTTTTCTTACCATGATAATGGTGGAGCCAGCTTCTGCCACACTTGCTTTTTATCCTTTGAAAGCTGGGGAGAGAAGCTCGGGGAAGCCTCATTAGCTAAGCAAAGAAGCAGCCTTTGCTTAGTGTGGGGGGGAAGGCAATTATAACTTTACTTTTTACCACAGAGCTCACACAGAACACTTCTCATGGCCACATGCAGATATCTTCAGTGGGATCAAAGTGATTTTATAGGTAAAGAAGGATGTGATATGTCAAGACAGTTTTTAGGAAGAAAGGTAACTTATTAATCTTAATATTGCTGCTAGTATTGAAGAACGTTGGGCCTCGGCAGTGACCTCCAGAGTAAGAGGACAGAAAAATGTTACCTTGCCAGGAGTGCCCTGGCTTCCCCACCTCTGTGAACGTTTACAGTACCATCTAATATCCAAGCTGAATCTTGAAAGTCTACAAGGACACGGTGTCTTCAGCATCCCTACAATAGTTCAGGAAACAATTCCTCAATACTCTCATAGAGCTTCTGTGAAGCCGAGTGGAAGAAAATATCTGTCATTTTAATTATGTGGAAACCATTACGTTATCTAGTATGAAGCTCAAAAGACATTTTTTACTCTTATTAACAGCTCCAGGTGTTTTATTGCATTCGTTTATGGCTACAATGTTAAAACTGCCGGCTAGGCTTTTCCCGCTATTAGCTCAGGATGACAATTCCCCGAGATGTCATTGCTAATTGCATGCTTGAGGCCACACACAAGGGGGGAATGTGATCATTTCATCTTAGTTATCTATTTAGAGATTGTTCCTGTTGGTTGAGTAAAAATCATTTCTGAAACTGTCAGCTTATCGGATTAAACTTCTGCATTTTCATAGATGTGGTTCCGAGGCTCCCCGGAGCCCGCTCTCCTCTGTGTGCTGAGCTAACTGCTGGCACTGGCCCTGCAGAGGAACTGCCGGTCGAATGTTCACCTTAAGTCGAATGCTCACTGTAAGGAGTCCGTCAATGTCTGCACGAGTTTCCTGGAGCCTTCTCACCCAACTGACAGGCCTCCGCCACAGTAAGAGGGAGTGGGGAAGAGAAGGCATCCCTTTCCTGCTTGGCACAACTTTGCTCCCAGAACAACTGAAAATGTTCAGGTGGCCACTGCTCCAGACCCATTTGCACATGCTGTGTTACACTCTCTGTGCTACCTGAGAAGCAAGACTATGGCCCAGTTTGGGCTGATCTGGGGCTTTTGTTGTGAAGGATTTCCACAGGCACAAACACTTTTGAATTACAGACAAATTGCCCAGATCCTGCCAAGTATTTGTGCCCAAGCCACGGTAATTATATATCCCTAAGTATTAGTTCCTGCCAAAAAGTTGAGATGATTTTCACAATTCTTGAATAATTTTAAGATGAAAACAGAAACAGGAAGAATATAATGATGAACTGGAACTCAATTAGTGAAGAAATAATGTTTGGTTGTTGAAAAAAAGGCTCAAGTTATCTAATAAAGCCATGAGAATGTGAACTTTCTGTCTTCATAAACAGAGTCAAAGATGATAAAAATGAAGAGATGAGTAATGTCTGTCCATCGACAATCTGTGTGCCTGTCCATCTTCATGTGGGACACAGCATTCTGTAGTGTGTGTGTGTGTGTGTGTGTGTGTGTGTGTGTGTGTGTGTGTGGTGTATGAGTGTATGCACAGCTGTGTTCATCTGTGCAGGAATATGTGAGGGAAGAAGACAACTTTGGGTACTTCCTCTGACAACTCCCCTCCTTATTTCATGAGACAAGGTCTCTCCCTGAACCTAGAGCTCACCAAGTCAGTTGGAATGGGTAAAAGAGAAGAGTCCATCACTGTTCGGAAGAGTTTCCCTGAGGAACTTTCCCAGCTGGGAAACATTTGTCCATTTATCTCCCCCCTCCCTCATTGCTGGGGTTACAGGTGTGTTACCTCAACACCTGGCTTCCGTGTGGATGCTGGGGATCTAAGCAAGACTTCTTCTGCTTGTGTGACAAGCACTGTAAACACAGAGACATCTTCCCAGTCCTGAGCACGGCATTCTTCGTGTTCCTGTGGCCACCTTGGATGGGACTTCATTCCTGTGGAACAACTGAAAAGCCCCTCAGCAGTTTTGGCTGCTTCATGTCACACAAACCAGGCAATAGCTGGAAATTTTGATCTTAGATAGAAAGTGAAACCTAATTGGTACCTTAATAGTCTTAACTCCCTCCAACTTGAAACAATCACAAAGGCAAGATGGTAAAGTCGAATGCATTCCAAGTCAATCAGGCCACGAATCCATGGGAATCTGAACAAGGTCTTTCTTCTCTTTGGAGATAGGAGTGGTACAGTTGGTATCCTGACATTATGGAGGGTCTCCTGCCTCTATGAATCTATGGTGATGGATTTTCTGAAAAAGAAAACTGTAAAAATAATTCATAGATCCTAGAGCATATATACTGTCTATATTCTTATTGCATATTCATTTATGCATAATATTAAATTACAGCTTAATGGATATTTGATTAGACAGGTGGATAGGTGGGTGAATGATTGATAGATAGCTAGATGATAGGTAGACAGGTGATGTATAAATAGATGATAGATGGATAGGTAGATAGACCAATAGATGGTAGATGGACAGGTGATGTATAGATAGATGGTAGATGGATAGGTAGATAGACCAATAGATGGTAGATAGATAGGTGATGTATAGATAGATGGTAGATGGATAGGTAGATGGACCTATAGATGGTAGATAGACAGGTGATGTATAGATAGATGGATAGGTAGATAGACTGATAGATGGTAGATAGATTCAACATAGCTATCTTGCATAGTGCAAAGTGAACACAGATTATGATCCCTAATTTAAGGATCTTGGAGATGGAAGGATAAAAGCAATCTAATCCACCATCTGACCAATACTATTCACAAATATGAAGAAAGTATATTACTTATGGCAGGGCCCGTGTTTGTATGTTAGAGAATCTAAACTAAAGGAAAGGAGTATTATTATACATTTTTATAGATGCCTTACTATTTTTGGGCAGACTTACCTTCTCTTATAAAGAAAAGAACATATTTTTTATACATTTTTATAAAAAATCATTTGTCAATTTATAACTCTAATTATGTATTAATTATTTCTGTATGTATTAATTTTATAAAATCCGAGTCTCAAATAAGAATTTTATCTATTTACCCAACTATAGCCAAGGCTTATACAAACCTACTGATATATTTGGCATTCTGCCAAATCACTATTTTTTGGTCCAAGTATTTAAATTTTCTTCCAATTACTGGTATTACACTGGAAGTTGTTCCTTCCACTCAACGGAATGTAATTTACTGAGGCTTCCCCAGAGGGCCAGAACACCTACCTTATCGCGGCAGGACTACTGACGAGGGCCTGCTTACAGTTCTCCAAGGCTGAACCATGTCCATCACAGTGTGCACTGGCTCTGGGAGGGAATCGCCTTAAATGTGCACGGTTCTGTTTCTTTGTTGTTGCTATTGCTGTAATTTAGCAAATCTTCATGTTCTCATATCTGTGATGGTCACATCCCATCAGCTAAAGCTATGGCTTAGGAACCTCCCAAGACCACAAACATATAAAGTGGCACATATCAAATATCCTGTAAATCCCAGAATCTGCCAGAATCCTGGACTGGCTGGAGTCTCAGGGAGCAGTTATAATGTTGGTAATGATTACCCAGACTCATTTGTGTATTGGTTTGGGGTCCAATATAATTTTGTATATTGGTTGTACTATTTATGAAATCCTGGGATTCACTAGATTTCTCAGGTCCCCCTGAATCATGATAATTTGGCATAAACTTTCTCTTTTCCATGAAGCATATGTACTGAGCTTTCTAGAAAACTGTAGTTTGGGTTTGAACGTAGATCTTTTCCAGAGCAAGTTGTCTATAACACGATCCTCTCTTGCAACAGCAATACCTTCAAACTCTAGCTGAAGACATCCCTGTGATTACAGGGAACCCCTGAAAAGCTCACCATGTGCTGTTGTTAAGCTGGAGTGGTTGGCAGGCTGTGAGTTAGGACATGACAATGTTGAGTTGACCTAACTCCATCCTAACCAAATACAGTCTTTCTGGTAAAGGAGATAAAAATTAAGTAATTACACAGAGTGGGTTTTCTTTTCTTGGTCTCTTCTTGGATCCCCAGAATTTTACTTGTTTCTCATTATTTGAGTAGTCACCTCTGACCCAATTTTTTGGTTCCCTTAGATTCATGAAGATGTACTTCCTAATCAGTCATATTAGAGTTAAGCTCGGTTAACTCTAAGGTTCAGTACATTCTGTGAGGCCTTCTTGCTATGGTGAGGCTCAGTTTATAATAGAGATATGGCCTCGAGTCTGGCATGATTTCCATGTATTATCTAAGGATTAGTCCAGGCCACAGAGCTGACTGTGGACCCAGAATCTTTTTTCTCTCTCTAGTCCCTGGACAGACTTAGCTTCCAAACGCCTTAGTCTAAAGTAATTCCAGTGAGTCTGTGAGCTTCTGACATTTTTCAGTGAAATCCTTTTCTGCTAAACCTGTGAAGAGTTGTTATGTGACTTACAGCTAGGGATCTCAATGGCCTTGATCCTCAAATGGTATATTAATTACAAATGTGGGTAGGAATAGGATGTTGTGCCATGAGCAAAGGGTTTGGTCCTAGCCTAGTGCATCAATGAAGGCTTCTTGGAAGGCATTGGTGAGTATTCTGTTCATCAGGAACTTGGTCTATACCCTCACTGTTGTGCCCTTATCTGGCTTTGGAACCAGGGTAATACTGGTTTCGTAGAAGGAGTTTGACAGAGCAGTGCATTAGTTACTTTACTGTTGCTGTGTTAAAAATACCATGACCAAAAGCAACTTAAGTAACGAAGAGTTTATTTGGGCTTCAAATTTCAGAGTGAAAAAGCCACCATGGCAGGGGGCATGGCAGCAGGCAGACACAGAGACTCCTATCTGAGAGATCACATCTGCAATAGCAAACACAGGGCAGAGAAAGGGAGAGTGAGCTGGAAGTAGGGTGAAGTTACAACCCCTCCAGGTCTGTCTTCCACAAAGGCTACGTGACTCCCCGAGACAGAACCAGCAACCAAGGACCATGTATTCAGATATCTGAGCCAAGGAATGTGATTTTTTTTTTTTTTTTGGCAAAACTGCCATGAGGCATTTGTCTCTTCCTCTCTACTTTATGAAATAATTTGAAGAGTATTGGTGCTATGTCTTCCCAAGCAATACAGTAGCATTTGTCGGTGAGCCGCTCCCATTGTTGCTGTTCTTTCTGGGGACATTTCAGATACTACTTCAGACTTGTTGTTTGCGTTCTCACATTTAGGTGGAAGTTATACTTAAAGATGAGAAGGAGGGAGTATTGGGGACAATCATAATTATTACATCATTGTGTTTGTTTTATGAAAGTAAGAGCCCAAATACTTGGTCCATGAATATTTATAATTATATCATCATAACAACTATTCCCTTCATTAAAATACTGGTTGTCTTTGTCTCTGCTGATGACATTTTGTTTCAAGTCTGCATTATCAGAAAACAGCTACATCATACTTTATAGAGCTTCAGTTTGTGTGATAGCTTGATTTGTACCTACTGATGTTCAGTTTTTGGATGTCTTTGCAAGTAAGGTATGTTTCTTAGAAGACAGGCAGTTAGATCTTATTTTTATTAAGTTTACTCATAAGCTATCAGGATTAACAGTGTGAAAAATAACTGTAATGCTGAAAACACTCTATCAAAATTTCCATGACACTCTTCATGGAACTAGGAAGAAAAACCTTAAAACTGTATAAAAGCACAAAATACTCAGAATAATAAACACAGAAAGAGCAAACTGACAGGAACCACCATGATACCTGACCTCAAAACTATGCCACAGATCCATAGTGACAACAAGAGACAGATGCTGACACAAAAGCAGATATATAGATGCGTGGGGTAGACCATAGAGCCCCAAAACCAGCCCACAGAGCTTTGGCCACAGAACTTTTGACAAAAGTGTCAGAACATATATTAGAAAAAGAAATGTGGATATTCATATGCAGAATAATGATATTAGATCTCAAGCTCTCACTCTCCACATAAATCAATTCAAATTGGATAAAGACCTTAATATGAAATTTGAAATGCTAAAACAGCCAGAGGGAAACTCAGGACAGCACCCCAGAGACAGGCTGAGGGAAGGACCCCAATAGCACAGTGATCTGACATCAGCAAGGCTGGAGGTGGTGGCAGAAACAGATACACATAGGAGCAAGAGCATAAGCACTGTCTTAGGGTTTCACGATAACTTTTATAAGGAAAACGTTTAATTGGGCTGGCTTACAGTTCAGAGGTTTAGTCTGTTATCATTATGGAGGGAAGCATGGAATGCAGGCCTGCAGGCAGACATGGTGCTGGAGAAGTAGCTGAAACTTCTACATCCCGATTGGTAGACAGCAGAAAAAGAGGGTGACACTGAGCCTGGTTTGAGTGCCTGAAACCTCAAAGCCCACCTCCAGTGAAGCACTTTCTCCAATAAAGCCACACCCACTCCAAGAAGGCCACACCTTCTAATAGTGCCACTTCCTATGGGTCAATGGGGGCCATTTTCATTCAAACTGCCATAGGTGGACAGACAGGAAGAGCAGTGTTGCATTTCTCTCTCACACATCTCTTTATGTCTGTGCTGTGGCAAGAAGGTGCTCCCTGCTCTGGGCAGTTCTCAAAGAACTACCCTCACAGGCACACCCAGAAAGTGTGTTGCCAATCCTGCCAGAACTGACCATCACACACTGGTCACATGCACAGACTGGGTTTTTCTACTAAGTAGTCATTAGCTTGCAGCAGCCACCTCTGCCCTCAGACCTGACACAAACATGCTTATCTTGCTTTATCTCCAAATGTGAATGCATTTTACTGGGAAATCGAAGTTCTGCCTAGGAAAGTTCCTGGAGTCTCAGCATAAGAGCATTCCTCAAGAGTTCTTGTTAAAAGAAACTTAAATTAGCTTGATAACTAAGGTGAGATTTTTAAGAACTCGATTTTCTCCTCTTTTCCCCTCCTCCTCTCTTCCTCTTTCCATCTTTAATTACAGCGAAGCAGACTGTCGCTGATTATTTATGAGCAAGATCTGGAATGGAGTCTTGCCCAATATGTTCTACCAGTAGATTTCTATGGAAACACTCTATCCTGGTTAATCATCCCTAATAGCCAGCTTGGCTCTCAAAAGAAGATAGTGAAGTGATAACATGAAAATAAACATGTCCCCAAATCCTTGGGTACAAATGGCAGATACTTGTTCAAGCATTGTTCCTTTGAGAAGCAAGCTGGCTTCTGTTCTTGTGCACAATTCCCCATGAAGAAAACCATTTTTATTTATATATTTTTCTTACTAGGGAGACACCAAAGACACCAGGCAGCATCAGGGAAGCCTCAGCAACAAGACTGTGGTAGAAAATATAATAGCAATGAGAGTTGAGAGGTGTCTCCAAGACTGAGAGCTGAGGCAGCGGAGTTGGGGTGCCATCAGGAAACAGAAGGATGGCAGTTCCAGCACCATCTTGCTGGGCCATATCTTCCTATCTCAGAAATGGGAATCGTAGTGCTTAAATCTGAGGGCACGGAATGAATCACCTCCTGAAGAGTTTCCCATGGTAGGGATTAATAAAGGTGTAGGGAGTTGCAACACAGGACCCCAGTCTCTTGAGAAACAATGCTAACATAAGCAAGTGTTGCAGAGTGAGAGTGCACTTGCTGGGAAAGGGATGCCGTAGGGGAAGCGGCTGCCTCTCATCGGCTCTGAAGAGCTCACCTCAGCATCCTTCTGGAAAAGCAGGGGGTGAGGTGTGCTTCTTCAAAGACACTGAAGAGATGCTGGCTTGCAAATTAATTTTTTTCATTTATAGATTGATTTTATTCTTAGTTGTAGAAAAGGGAATGCAAATGTGGTCTGGCGGAGGAGCACAGAAATGTATTGTGGGATTGCCAAAGAGGCCAGTGCCGTGACCAGCCCCAGGACTGCCACAAGGCCCCCTATGAAATGTTTCACTGTCACTGGCCCCAGGCAAAAAGCAACCCTCAGAACGGGGACATGTGGCTCTGGTCTTCTCTCCGCAGCTGCTTTCTCTCTAGAACCAGCTCTCAGTATGTGAACACTTAAATTTTGGACTCCAGGCTTTTTAGAGAGCATTGTTGTTTTTCCTTGAGTATTTCAGGTACATCATCCTCTGTTTCTATCATTGTATTACTTAAGAACAGCCCCCAAATTAATGACAATTCTGGAGAAGCCAACTAAAGACCAAGACATCTCATCTTACCATTTTCCTTCCCTAGTTGGGGTGGGTAAGCTTAGTGATGTTGAGGATGAACTGGGCAGCTTGTTCTTAGAATGAGTTTGAAAATGGCCTGCTTGACTTTTGCCTGTACAGAAGTGACACTGACCGTATGAGTTAGGCTGAAAGTGAGAACCCAGAGTTCTGCCTCTCTTCCACACACTCAGGAAGAGTTTCTATGCCATAATGTGTAAAAGAAAGAGGATGGAGCTGATGACATGACTTAACAGGTCCAATCCTGGTGAGCCAGGTTAGAGTTCTAGAACCTCTGACACAGTGGAAGGAAAAAGTCAATTCCATGAAGTTGTCTTCTGACAACCATACATGCACACCCACCCACCCTTTGCACACCTACCCATGCCCACACTCATTATGCACACTCACATGATAAATATAATAACAACAATAATAATTTTAATATCTAATAATAATATGGATAATTTTTTAAAAAGAAGATATCTATCTTGGTGACATTAGTAGTACTATACGACATGAAGTTGACAAGGAGTATGACATTTGCAAAGCATGTGGGCATTATTCCTGACCCTGTCACACTCAGGATCTAAACATCCAGTGCACACTGTTAGTTTTCTGGTTGGATGCATGATTAAGTTCAAGAAACTCCCCAAATGTTCCTGATCCATTTCTCTATATAACCACTCCTGTCTCCCTGCCTCCGTCCCTTCTTTCCACCACATCCTCCTGGCGTTTGGACATTTACCAAGTGCCTTTTTTCCTTGAGTTCAGTGATAAGTCACAGCTGAGGTTCCCCCTCTTCTCTCCAGTGGGATGCAGAAAGAATAAGCACACTGAAGAACAAGAATGGATTAAGAGTCATGGTGACACTCACTAACAGGGAGTGTTGGAATGACAGCCAACATGGGCCAAGGGACACTCTTGGCTGATATCAAAGCCATTGGCACCCAGGAACTTTAAGCTAGTAAATCATTGCAATGAACATTGTCAAGTAAAGCTCTTTGGGCAAAAGGGTACAGTGACACACTGAAACTTCCAATGACTATGACAAACAAATATGTGATAGAGAGTCAGGAGAGACAGAGGAAATGAATGGTACATGCACAGAAAACTGTGGTCGATAGAGGAGCAGGTCGTTGCCCAAAGGGTCAGCAAGATGGTTTTTTGTTTTTGTTTGTTTGTTTTACTTTCTAATTTTAATTTTCTCTTGTGGGGAGGTTACAAGGGTGGAAGTCTATGGTGATATATTGTGCCCCCAATATATTGTGCACCCTAATAAATCTTACCCGAGAATCAGAGAAAAAAGCCAGCTACTGTATTAAACATAGAAGTCAGGCAATGGTAGCACACACCTTTAATCCTATCACTCAGGGGCAGAGAGCTATTCAGATCTCTGTGAGTTCAAGGCCACACTGGGAACAGAGCCAGGTGTGGTGACACATGCCTTAAATTCTAACACTAGTTAACCATAAAGGTCTGAAGGTTTGTACAGACAGACAGGAAGTGACAGAGCTGGGCAGGAAGAGGAAGTGATGCAGCTGGGCTGAGAGAGGAAATGAGTTAGCAGAACAGAAAGGCATATAAGCGTGGGTATAGAGGAAGTAGGGGTTGGTGAGGTAAGGTTGGCTGTGGCTGTTCCTATTCCTGTGATCTCTCGGTTTTAACCCCAATATCTGGCTCCAGGTTTTTATTAATAAGACTGTTTAGTAATGTGTCTCACAGAAAGCAGATATGGAACGACTGGGAAATGTGTGGGATTGGGTGCATAATGTGAAATTTCCAAAGATTCAATAAAAATTATGTTAAAAAAATAAGAGAGAGAGTCATTGGGAAAGCCACTCAACATCGACCTCTGACCTATAGCCACACTCACACATGTGCACACAAAATCACACAGACATATGCACACACAGAGAACCATCAAATGGTGAATTTCCATCAACTCCTAGACGACAAGTTGGTGTTATGTTTTACTTTCTATGTATCATAAAACCAAAATATGTTTTTGTTTTATCCCACAATCTTTATTAGAAAAAAATTTTTCCTCCAATCCTCAGGAACCCATCCAGTAGAGTCTTCAGGTGATATTTCCAACCAGCATAAAATTATTTAATTTTTTTTTTGTATGCGGGGCAAATAGTAATCTTACAATCTGATTTTTGTTACTAAATATACGATTCATTTGGGAACATAATGCTCCCAAAGAGGCTCACAAGTACGTCCCGGGAGCCTGTGTTACACTGTTCTGAGATAGGGTCTCAGACATCTCAGGCTGGCCTCAGATTTGCTGTGGTCGACCCTGAGCTTCCGATGCTCCTGCCTCTACCCCTCAAGTTTTGTGATTCCAAAGGAGTGCCATCATCCCTGGTTATGTGATGCAGGGGGATCACACAGAGGGCTTCATGCATGCTAGGCAAGCATGCTACCAACGGAGGCACACCCCAGCCTTGGAAGTGAGATCCCTTAGGGTCCTCTGAGAGAATGACACCTGACCACAGAAGCCCCCGGAAAGAGAAGTCAGAGAGCTATCACGGAGAGGTGACTCAGGGCGGCTTGCAGTGAGCACAGAGGGAACTGACCATCAGCTGACGAGTAGATTCAACTGCAGCCGATGGGAACAACCCCTCAGCAAGCAGCTGGCATAGTCCTGCACCCACCAGCCGCTGAATTCTGCTGACACCTCCACTGATGGAGCTACCAGGACTCTAGAAAAGACCAGGAGGTGGATTCCCCTCCGGAGCAGTGCAGCCTGTCAGCTCAGGGAGCCCCACATCAGCTTTGGCCCTTGGAAGTGAGCTGAAACCTTCAAGCTGTTCTAGCCCACTGTGTCTGTAGAAATCTACTCTCACCATGAGAGACAACAAGTAAGTGTGATTTCCTGTATGGTGAAGGCCAGGGGCTGAGAAATGCAATCTATTTGTCAAATAAAATAATCTTTTCAATGCAAACACTGAGAACAGTGCGTCTTCTTCCTCCTTACGGAGAAATGGGCACATTCTCTGTGATGTGCTCCCGGATTCAAACAAATCAGCTTTGTCAAAGAATGTTTCCTACTAATGAAAGTTTATGAATGAGCTTCTACCTGCAAAAATTTTAAACTTGACTTCATGTAGTATTTGCTTACAGAAGCCAAAACAGAGCTGAGATATTCCCAGCTTCTCCAGGCTTGAGGGCTTCCTGTACAGCAGACTTTCTGACTGCCCCCCCCCCCCCCCGCCCCAGGAAAGGGGCCGATTCACTGATGGATATTTATTTTAATCTCAGTGACTTTCTGCTCTGGTCATAGGCTAATTAGCATAGATGTCATGGGGTTCATATATGCACAGGAATAAGTAGAAGAGGAAGGAAAAGGTGCATGTGTCTGTAGAAAGGACCCTCTCTGCATCTCCCGGGACCAGGTGTGACTCAATGATGTGGATGCTGAGGCATGCCTGAAGCTACTGTCTATGAGTCAAGGGCATTGCTGAACTGGGAGCTTGTTTCGCGGACTCAAGGAAGCTGAAGCCGCGTTTCCTTCTTAGCATTTAACTGTGGGGTTCAATCTGTGGGTGTGAGTCCTGGGTGTAGCCTACCCAGTCCTGACCCTAGCCTATTCAGTCCTGACCCCAAAACCTTGCTTTTTGCAGTAATTCTGAGAGAGTGGAAGATAGTCTCCTCATAGAAGGGTACAGACTCAAAGGCTTAAGAGTGAGTTAACTTCTGAGCTGTGTCCTTCCTTACCTACTCACCTAGTGAAACACATCAAGACAGGTTTTGAGAAGAATAAAAGTTCTACATTTGATTTTTTAAAGTCCAGTTGCAAAAAAGAAAAGTGAGTTGAAGAAGAGTGAGTTTTGACTTTGATTGGAGAACAGAATTTGCATTATTCTTGTTGACTTAGTGACATGGATCCTGGTCCATTTTGTTTAACTGATTCTTTGAGAATGCCATACAATGTGTTTTGATCATATTAGCCCCTCCACCAACTCTAATCAATCCCATCCCCGCACTCCCTGACCCACCCAACTTTGTGCCTTTTTTCCTTTACAGAAGAATCTATCATGTCTGTCATGCTATCCCCTTCTCCCCGGACTCATTGTGGAAGAGGCCGCAGAAAGACCAGAAGAGAGTGAGGTGGTGGATGACTTCAGACACAGCAGGGCAGCTGTACATACAAATACACAGTAGTGATAGCATGCTTAAAACCTGTGCAAACTCAAGCCAGACCAAATCCCAGAATGACAGGGAGGTAACATGGAGCCCTACCCCTCATGGAGGAGCTTTTGGTAACTGGTATCTGCTGGGAGATGAAGGATCAGATTTCTTTAACAGTGTGGCCTCTAGTGAGTGACCACATTCCAATGAAAGGCCACAAATCAAGCATATATGGGCAGCATAGATTGGGTCTGATGGAGGGAAAAAAAGAGATTCAGACTATTTTGAGTGTTTTCTGATATGTGCCAATACAACAGTGCACGAGCACACTTAAAACAGTAAGTCAGCAAGTTTGTCCCTGACAGAATTGATTAACCTCCAAGCAGCTTGATCCATTCGTGTGGCTCAGTGGTAATGGCACAAAACTCCCAGATCTGACGCTGTGCATGTAAAGTGGGGGACCTTGCCCAGGTCAGTGCTCTCTAGCCTGGGATGGAGGCCCTGTGGTGTGATCTGTATGAAACATATGCCAGTGCTAAACCCCTGTTGCCCCAAAATGAAATTTATTTTATATCATTGTGAAGGTGTGCATGTGTGTGTCCGTGTGTGTGTGTCCGTGTCCGTGTGTGTGTGTGTGTGTGTGTGTGTGTGTGTGTGTGTGTGTGCACATGCATGAGTGTGCACCCATGTGCATGTAAGGAGAGGATCCTCACTGAAGGATGCCAATCCCTCCCTGCTCACACATCTACCTGAGCTGGACCCTGGGTCAGAGCAAGCCCCACACTTCAATAGAATGAGCATGAGCTGTCCTTTTCTGACAGGTGAGACAGTGGGGCGTTATTACCAGCTGTGCTAGAGCAACTGAAAAGGTGATTGTGAATATAACACACTCAGCGCCGAGGTGTGGCTGACACGTGAATGGTCTCTTTCAGTCACGACTGCTTATTTCTAATCGTTCTTCGTCGACCCTGCCTCCAACCTCTGTGTGCACAATCCTTCCGCACTTTCTTCAAAGAGTGAGGGAAAGGTGGAGTGTACATTTCTTTTCTCATCCAGGCATTCTGCTTTCGGTAATTGAGTTCTTAAAGCATCCCTTTCCCACTCTTCCTCCGCCTCGGAGAGGATGGGTATCCATGCTTGCACCTTGGAATCACCGCAGCCTGAACCAACGTGCTGTCACTTTCCAAATTCCATTATACTTAATTATGTAAATCTTCAAATCTCATTAGTAGGTTTGGTAACCCTTCCTCACTTCACTGTTCATGCCTAATTCAAGCAAATCAAGTAATTATAATTTTAATGTAACTTCAGTGATTTTAATTGCAATGAAATTATAATTTCAATTGTATTCCCAATTAAAACAATTGGGCCCATTGCCAATTCTACTCAGTGTACAAGGGTCTCGAATCTTAGCTAAACAGTTTGGAATGACAAATAGCACATCCTGCCCGGCGTCCACACAGGGAGCTGGGATTGCTCTAATGAAGGTCGTGAAGAAGAGGATGGAGACTGTGATACTGGATTCCAGGAGCTCCTGCAGCATAGGCCACTCCTGAGGGCCTGGCTGAGGCAGCCTTGAAGTTGGCCTGTGTGATGCCCTCTACATCTGCTTGTGACTTTTGGGTGGACCCACATGAAGTCTTCCAGAGAGAAACACAAAGCATGGAAAACAGTTCTCAGCCCACTCACAAGTTTCTTGGTTATATTTATTTGTTTGTTTATTTATCACACATTCACACACCTTGGCACAAGTTTGGAAGCACAGTTTGTGGAGGTCAGTTCTCTTCTACCATTGTGTGGGGCCCTGGGACCCAATTCAGGTCATCAGGCCTAATGGTAAGTGCCCTTGTTCCCCCGAGCCATACTACCAGCCCTACAAGTGTCCATTTTGCCCATCAATTAATGGCTAAATTGGCTAAAGCCAGTTCTTAAAAATACAGCCAAGAGGCTGGAGAGATGGTTCACTGGTTAAGAGAACTGGCTACTATGTTAACTGTAAGGACTAGAGAATGATCCCATCTTTTCTGATACAAAAGCAACAATTTGTAAAGTTTGGTAAGAAGTGTCTTATCATCAAGAGTATCTGATTCCACAGTGACCCGCACTGTGTCCAGGTTTCTGCAGTCCTCTTGATAGTCACATGATATACAGGTTCAGTAAATGTCCATTTTTGTATTTATTTATTGTGCAGTCCTAGGATGTGACCTAGGGCCCAGCATATGCTATCAATTCCTTTACCACTGTGTTAGATTTCCAGCTTTTGAATTACTTTTTCTTTGTTTACAAATGCCTTCCCTTTAATACCTGCAGCATTGCTACTGACATTTTTAAATTCTCCTTCTTAAGTTATAAGATGTTGCAGCACACACATGATTTTAGGTTTTCAAGATTTAGGGGCCCTTCTCAATCCAGGAAGGCTCAGGCATTCAGTTTTTAAACTTACTTAAACTTGGGAGTAAGGTTAGTCTGGGTCATTCCACACCCCCACCTCCAGCAGCCATCTTGAATATAAGGAAGCTCATTACCCTGAATGATGCAATGTCTGTATTTTCTAAACTCTAACTAGGGCTCTTCAGCTGGAACCACAGCAACCAAGAGAAGTCAGTTGAGAAATCCCAGGACTGACAACCTCTGGAGTGGAAACCTACAACAGTATTTGTTTATATAGGGTGGACATGAATCCTTCCTATCTTTATTCCTTCTCTTCCTCCCAGTCTTTCTCCTCAGGTTATCTTGTACATATCTACACCATTCTTTCGTGTGTGTGTGTGTGTGTGTGTGTGTGTGTGTGTGTGTGTGTTCATACACGTGTGTGGGTGTACATGCATGCCTGTTCACGTGGGTGTGAGGACAGAGGTTGACATTAGGTGTGTCCTTTAACACTTTCCACCTTTCATACTGAGTTGAGATTTTTCTCTGGAACCCAGAGTTCACCAGTTCAACCAGTCTGCCTAGCCAGCTTGCTCTGAGGATCACCAGTTCTGTCTCTCATGTGTTGGGATTACAGTTGGACCACCACATAAACTCAGACTTTGTCTGGGCTTTGGGAATTTGAATCCCAAAAGTCGTCACCTGACTGTTGCACAGGAAGTGACGTACTACTAAGCTGAACCCTCCCTCACACGTGAGTCTGGCCGACTTTTCATTCTCATGTTCCACTGCACCTGCATCTATTTCTGTCTACTTGTTCGGTTCATGTTTGCAAAACATGTGCCCTATGCCAGTGTTCCATTGCTCAGATCTCCTTGGAGCGCCTGACTTTTGTCTCTGCACATACTATGAAGAACAGTCCACTGCCACCTACCAGCCTCCTACTTATAAATACTTGGGCATCACACCTCCTCTCTCAGTTACTATTGGCTTGTAGAAATAAGATCGAGACACGCATGACAGATTATGCAAAAACAATGACTAGATCATGAGCATTAACCTAATGAAAATGGAAGTCATTGGTCCAATAATAATATTCAGTTTTTTTAATGAAAGAAGGAATAGAATGAGAACTCCCTAGAGTAGCTTATCTATTCATTAATTCAGTTTTTGAATGATTCACATAGTCATGTACTCATTCAATGGTTCACCGAATAGTTATTTATTTACTCTTGTATTGTATATTTATTCTTGGGCACACAAAAAATAACAAAGCTTGCTGTTGTCATCTCTCCAGACTTGTACAATTTCTGGGAGCTTGGTTGGGACAACTCAATGACAGCGTGTTTAGGTGATGCGATATGGAGCCCTGAACTTGGAATGTTTTATAGTGCAGGCCGTGTGAACGATCTCTGACTCACTGAGTCTACAAGCGTATCTGAGGGGGACGTGCAATGCTGTAAGAATGGCACTCCCTTCTCCCCTGACCAGCTTGCCCAAGCACGTCCTGAGCCAGCTGCATGCTCTGTGGAAGTAGAGCAATGAGCTGTCTGCCTAACTTTCTTGGGACCGTGGTGGAGCCCTTCACCTGATGATTGCTCGCTGTCAGAGATTTCTGGCAGGGCTTCTGAAGGATGTCCTCTCTCCTTCCACCACTACACACACTACTGACCATTTCACACTAAACTCACACTTAGCTCTTCTCACCTGTATACACCCCCCCCCCCAACACACACAGTCAGGGCAAACTCTGACTGTCCTCTCTCCTCACACCATAAAACCATGGAGTATGTGAATGAATTCTCAGCATTCTTTTATAGAGTTGGCTGGTCTTCCTGGCTAGGTATTATTGGGTGTGCTGGACAATGTACTCACTCCTGGGAAACTCATGTGGATAGACTTTGACCCTCAGGACTTCTGAACTGGATTTGAAGGGGTAGGAATAATAGGTCAGTGGTAGACTGCTTGATAAGCATGCACATGGTACTGAGCTCAATATTCAGTATTTTAATAAAAAAAAAAAAAAGACATCTCTGATTAAATACAGGCTTCATGGCTCATGCTGTGATCCTAGCACTTGGGTGAGTCAGGGGTCAGGAACATGAGAGCAAACCTGGCCTATATGAACCTCTGTCTTAAGAGGAAAACAATAAGAGAAGAACTATTATGGTGAGTTTGAAGAGTTTGGATGCTACAGACTTTGTAGCAAGTGCCTGTGACCACATCTCTGAGCCACCAAGCCTGATAACCCAGCCTATTTCCTGCCTACCAGTGTGGAAAGGAAACAGCATACATCTTTGGCATGGCTATCCTCAAATTATCTTCCTCTATAATTTCTAGTTCTCATACCTTATGTCTGAACAAAGGAGGGATGTTGATTTCTACCAGGCAACCATCAAAGGGAATGTGCTGGGTGGAAACAGCTTGTTCACATCAAAGGTAAATCATTTGCAGACAAGGGGTCTGTCCCACAATGCATGAGGCTTTTACAGCCTGGAGGATACCTGAACATGATTCCCAAGCCATGCTAAACTGCAAATGAACACATGCAATTCATCATATACCAGAGTGGTTCATGAAGCTTACCTGTGCTCATTCAAGGTTGTCTATGTGTGAACCACATACCTCTCAGCAGATGCTGCACAGGTGAGACATGGAGGAAGAGCACATGCTGGGGGCAGACAACTGAGCTGCCAAGGCGTAAATGCTCAGACTGGGGGATTGTCTGGCAGTACACGCAGCCACAATAAAAACAGTGCTGGTTTGCTTGATCCTACGTCCCATGCAGCCCTACTCTGCTGTTGTTTATGAGCTTCATGGATGGGAGGGGGCTCATTCGGGCTCATTTCACCAAAGCCTACCAGGCTGTTCCAGCAATGCTTTGCATAAGAATGCAGTTCTTATGTTGATCCCTGGGACAGCCCAATGGCTGCTCAAATTGGCAAACAAGATGCCTTTCCAGGTCCAGAATGGCTTTGCTTAGAGATCTGCCCAGGCTGGATCCATTTGTGTATCTGGAACCTGGTTCCCAGACCGTTGAAACACATCTGTCATGGTGGAAAGTTGGTGATGAGAAGGCAGGAAGCAGGCCAATGACTCAAACACACATGTATTCACACACCCCCATGTTCACATACATGAACCCACACACATACATAAACACTAACACACACTCAGGTGTACACACACTCACACACTCAGGTGTACACATACACACACACACTCACATAACTCAGGTGTACACACACTCCTCCAGCACAGCATTACTAGAAAGATAGTCATAGTTGTAGACAACTGTGTCCCTTCAGCTGCTCACTCATCAACCTGACTCTACTCACAGGCCCACAAGACTGATCAATCCCCAGGTGTCAAGGAGTGAATGTCCCAGTAGCTGGTCATGGCTCTGTCCTGCTGTATCAGTTAACTGAAATGATGAATGGCCATTAAACCAATCACAGAAAAAGACACATCGCCAAGGTACAGCTACCAACTCCCTTAAGAACTCATCGAGCTCTAAAGGAAGTGATGTGTGAGGTTGCTCCATTCACAGGGAGTTGTGTCTGTGAAATCACTCCAGACTGCAGACAACAAGCTTACCTTCAACACAGCAGCTCAGCCTGATCTGCCTTAACATATTTGACATAGCTGTATTAACATGTTGTTGGGCCAAAGCACCTCACAGAATGCCCTGTGACAAAGTAATGCTCCCATGCCAATACTTGAAACTCCGGAAGTAAGATTTACTATGGTCTGTGGCTTGAATCCCCTGGAAATCCCATGGCTTTTCCATATCTTAGGGAAATCAGACCTTGAATCATGAACTTGGAAAAGACCAATTTTCAAAATGTGAAGTTTGCTTTCTAGCAAAATGTGCATCACACTATATGTTGCCATGATATACTATAAAAACAAATCATGTGGCTTCATTGTAAGCTTAGGAAACATACAAATACACAGACATTTGCATCCTGGATACTTTTGAATGTTTTCATCATATTCCATTTCTGAACTTATTCTGTCTATAGTTTTTCACTTGAAAGAAGCAATGATAATGGTCTGTTTTTTTTTTTTTGTTTTTTTTTTTTTTTTCTAGGCTCAACTGTTGTATCTGTTAGTCTTGTTCTGTGGTGAAGTATCTGATATGAAACAGTTTAAGATAGGAGGGGTTGTTTGGGCTCATGGTGTGAAGGATATAGTCCATCACGGCTGGGAAGGTTGGGTAGCTGAAGCTTGAGGAAGCCAGTCACATGTCTGAGAACCAGAAAACATGACATCGACCAGGTTGATCCACACCTGTGAGATCCTGTACTTCTAGCTAGATCACACCTCCAAAAGGTTCCATAACCTCCCCAGGTACCACCTGTGGCTGGGGACCAAGTGTGTAAGCATGTGACCTGGGGACCAAGTGTGTAGGAATGTGATCTGGGGACCAAGTGTGTGAGCATGTGAGCTGGGGACCAAGTATGTAGGAATGTGAGCTGGGGACCAAGTGTGTGAGCATGTGATCTGGGGACCAAGTGTGTGAGTATGTGAGCTGGGGACCAAGTGTGTGAGCATGTGAGCTGGGGACCAAGTGTGTGAGCATGTGATCTGGGGACCAAGTGTGTGAGTATGTGAGCTGGGGGGGGGATGGGGGGGACCAAGTGTGTGAGCATGTGAGCTGGGGACCAAGTGTGTGAGTATGTGACTGGGGACAAGTGTGTGAGCATGTGATCTGGGGACCAAGTGTGTGAGCATGTGAGCTGGGGACCAAGTGTGTGAGCATGTGAGCTGGGGACCAAGTGTGTAAGCATGTGAGCTGGGGACCAAGTGTGTAGGCATGTGAGTTGGGGACCAAGTGTGTGAGCATGTGAGCTGGGGACCAAGTGTGTGAGCATGTGAGCTGGGGACCAAGTGTGTGAGCATGTGAGCTGGGGACCAAGTGTGTGAGCATGTGAGCTGGGGACCAAGTGTGTAGGCATGTGAGTTGGGGACCAAGTGTGTGAGCATGTGAGCTGGGGACCAAGTGCGTGAGCATGTGAGCTGGGGACCAAGTGTGTGAGCATGTGAGCTGGGGACCAAGTGTGTAGGCATGTGAGTTGGGGACCAAGTGTGTGAGCATGTGAGCTGGGGACCAAGTGCGTGAGCATGTGAGCTGGGGACCAAGTGTGTGAGCATGTGAACTGGGGACCAAGTGCGTGAGCATGTGAGCTGGGGACCAAGCGTATAAACCTGTGAGCCTGTCGTGACATTTACATCCAAAGCATAATGAGGGTAAATGAGGGCCCGACTACCCTCAAGGAATCTCACAGAGACCAGCCTCAGGAACACAAAGCACAAGAGAACAAGGGCCTGTTGTCCAGTGAGTTTCAGTCATACAAAGAGTTAATCTGCATGGCAAATCCTTGCCTTCATCCACTTATGATTCCCAGACCTACAAACAGTTGTCCTGGCAAGAGATCTTAGGGCTTTCTATGGCAACCTCCCAAAACTACAGTTGATTCAACTGTATCTGCAGCACAAAAGGAAGAGTGATTCATTCCCAGGGGGAATCAATGGCAGGTGGGCAGGGGACCACGGCTGGAGGCTAAGAAGTGAGCGTAACCGATGCTGTACTGAAGATCAGTTATGACTAAAGCTTGGGATTCTAGACACGTTCTTCTAATAACATCACACTTAGCTCAAAAAGGAAAGGAAGTGGTGGGCTTGGGAGTGTTACAGAAAATTACCATGAAACTGGGAACTGAGAACTAATCAGGAATAATGAAGAAGATGGGCACAGGGTATGAATGAAGAGAAGAGGATTGACCCAAATTACATGGCTACAGATTTGGGATATCATGAACCTGGGGACATGATTGTGCCTTTTTCTGACTTGCAAAGTATATAAGTCTATGACCATTTGAATTTCTCTCAAGAACAGGAGCCAATATCCCGCCTCTTGGGGGACTGTGGGGACCCTTCAGTTAATATGCCAGGAGGGCTTAATATTCTGAGGATGAAAGGCTCTGGATGAACACGAGATATTATCAAAGCTATACATATTTTAAAGCCCCAGGATTCCAATTGGGTTTGCCCTTTTCAGATGCCTACTGAATAGTTTAAATGCTTCCAATGTGACTTTGAAGTTCCATTAAGAACAGCCAGAAGATCAAAAGCGCAAATCCAGGGGCCTCAAGTCTTCACCGAGAAGGGTAGGTTCTGCCAGCTGTACCGACAGGCTAGCTTTCTGACCATTGGAGAGCCTTTCACAACATTACTGAATTTTTAAAATTAAAAATAGAGATATCTGCACAAGTTAGACCATTCTTATGACACCAAAAATTAGTGGTTAGGTTTTGTATGCTCTTTAGTGACAGTCCATTGAAGGAGATAAACATCAGAGATATGCCTAAAATCTGTACTGGGCATCACCCACGTCCATACTAACAGCTTTGCTACATCAGGAAATAAAACAGGAATACCATGCTCTGTATTTGGCACATTTATAGCATTCATGGTCTACATGTAGTGCTACATGACGTTAGGAACCTGTCATGTATGTATTGGGCTCTATCATTGGTGAGGCTGGCACTGAATTTCTGTTGTGTGTGTTTGCTTCTTCATTTTCAGTTTTGTTTGGGACATGGCTGTACTAGTGTGGAGAGTAAACACAGTGGCAGAGTCTGGGCATTACACTTGCTGCCATCTGGTATATGTCTCCTGGAAGGACTAGGCATCCGACCGCCTTCAACTCTTCTGGGTTATAAGGAACCTGGAGCACACATTCCTATCCCTGCCTCCTGCTACGCACGCGTCATGGTTCACCCAGGTTACGTTTTTGTGAGTGGGATTGCTCCCTCCTGGAGCCGCACATTTTCTCCTTCCCAAGGTGCTGACTCCAGCTTTGCTGCACCATCTGGACTCCCACAGGCAGGACCAAGAAGCCCATTTCACAGCCAGGACATTTCCTTCTCATAGCCGGTACTCCCCTTACCGTGGCTGTTTCCTTCTGGTTTTAACGGCCATTTCTCTGTTTGTGATGTAGATCATGTTTGGGAGCATGATAGACCTTCATGGCTCAACTCTGAGTTGGCTTTTTGTGTGTCATGCTCACTGACTGAAAAGCTCCCCACTTATTAACAGCACTCATCTTTCCTAATATGTGAACTGGGCCGAGAATGTCTTCCTGCAGCCTGGCATTTGTCTATTAAACATTAACGGTGCCATTTGCAATACAAAAGTTTTACATTTTTTAAATGATCAAATTCACTTACATCTTTATTGCTTGAGAGTATGTCTGTGTAGCTTCAACATTTAGAACAAACCGTGGAAGAATGACTTTGTAACATCCAGGACTAGGGGTGAGGCATGGTTAGTACTCTTTTCCAACAATTAGTTTCTTAGTCAACTAGAATTAATGTTCCTGGGCTGTGGAAATTGTGAAACTTGTTTTATTTTTCCAAGTGGACAGTCAGTGGTCTTGGTTCTGTTTTTTGAGAGAGTCTGTCTTTCTGTTCTCACATGTTGGCCTCTGTTTACTCCTTCACCAACAACACAGGCCTTAACCCTGTGACTTGAAAGCATTGCGGCTCACATGCATTCATCACACACGAAAATAGGGCTTGCTGGGCTATTTTGATACAGGAATACAGCACGAAGCTGGTAAATCAGCCTCTCCTCGGCATCCCGCTCTGCTGACATCCCACCCCCCCTCCTCACTCACTTTCTACATTCACACTGTTTTCAGCTCCCACAGAGAGATAACGTGTGGTTCTCATCTCTGTTTATGGTGTATTTGTCTTAATAGCAATTATGGAGAATAGCAGGGGTTCCTTGAAGAACCCAACATAAGTTGTCATATTATCCAGCTGGATGCTGGGTACCCGATAGAAATGGAAGCAGAAACCAAAGGGATGTAAGTTGACTGTAAAATCTCCACACAGTGGCTAAGGTCAAGCCCAGTTATCTGTCAATGGATGAGTGTGCACTCTGGTGCATGTATATAATGTAATATCATTCATCCATTTTCGAAAAAAATCCCTGCTCAAAATGAAAGGAACTGACAAACTATATAGTTGACTTTAATAACAGGTTTCCTTCTGTTTGATGACATTTGTGCCATCAATTCTGAGTCTTCAAAGGCATCCTCTCTCAGACAGGTGTGAAGGCATGTGCGTGCAATCCCTGGCAACCTGGGGCAGTATGTGGAAGAGTTCGAGGCCAGATTGGGCTATATGATGAGACTCTGTCTCCAAAAAAAAATCTATTTATTTGTGCATTTAAAACTTTTACATAACCATGTTAATTAATGCGCGTGCTTGACTTTGTTTTAAATTTACAAACAGATTTGGAGGAAACCATTTCTGAAGGAGAACACTGTGCATCTGTTTGGTTTCCTCTCTGGCATTCACCTGAATATTTTTTTTTAAAGTGAGATTAATTTTAATCTCTCGATGCCCTTCAGCTTTTGGGTCTCTCCTTTACTAAACTTGTCTTTATTTTTAAGATCATTTATTCCTGATATAATTACTAATATTTAAGTGTTAATATCTGTTGTTCTTAGGTTATCTGAATTGTTTCCAGCAGTCTGAACATGGGCTTCTCTTTCCTTTTTTCCTGTGTAGACAGCCATATAACACATATAATAGAACACCATCTCCTCTCTTTTTCTTGTTGATTTATTTTTTCTGTTGTTTTACAGTAAATCAATAAAGTATCATCTCAAATGCTGGTGTGAGGCCAGTGGCAAGGCCATGGTTTTGGTATAACATTGTGTCCAATGTTCCTCTAGGGATTGTGATGTTTGATGTAGGTTTTCAGTAGACACTTTCTTCTAATGTGATGAAAAAATATCTCCTGTTTGTGTATGTGAAGCTTTATTTGTTTAAGGATGGATGCTATTGGATTTGATGACATTTTTTTCCTCTGTCAACAGGGATAAAAGGGTGTTTCTCCTTTAATCTCTCAGTGCCAAGATGACATTGAAATCTTCTCCTTTTATGTTCTGACTAATTATTTTTATTTTTTAAACCCAAATAACAAATGCGCATATTTCAGAAAGTGAAGAGTAAAATCAGCAGTAAGAATGCTGCAGAGTGACAGCTGGTGACAACACAGAGAACCTCCTGATCACTCCCGCTGTCTCACGGAACAAATGACTTCTCAGTCACGATTACTTCCAGCACGTCTCATGACGAATGGAGACTGTGAAGACTGCTGCTTCATTTCCTGGAGAAAGCTTCGGACCCCACCATAGCTACAACAGAGTTCTCAGTTTTAAAATTGGATGTTGGTCAATGTGGATGAGCATCATGCAAATATTATACCTTATTTGCATATTCTACTTCTACTTGGTGAAAGTCCATCTGCCTTTGAGGGAACTCAGCCACTAGAGATACATTTTCTCAATGGGTTTATAGTTGGGAATTGGTGATAATTTATTTTTTATTCTTTTTCTTTTGGAGTTTGGGCTAAGTTCCATTTTAATAATGTAGTTCTTATGCACAAATTGTAAGCACTTCAACAATGTAATTTAATTTATCCTCTCAAAAGCTCTGTGAATTGGTAGAAAGTTTTTAATGACTTATTTTTTAACCATATTAAAATTATAGTAATCTCATTGTTGAACTTTCACATAAAAAAGCAATAAAGAAAACAATTAAAATCCTCTTTCTTTGTTCCAGAGATAATGAACTGTAATAATTTGATGTATAATTTTATTTTTAATATATGCATGCAATTTTTATAACATTTCAAATAGACTGCCCTTTGCATTCCACTTTTATTTCTTTGCTATTATACAATGACCACGTACTACATTCATGAGTCTTCAGGTTGCTTCATCTCAGGAGCAGAACAAATTTGATGTTAGTATTCTTCTCCACACGAATGTCTGCACTATATTTAAGCAATCAATATAATACACATTTTTACTCTTTCTGTTTAGTTATTTATTAATTATAATTTGAAGTATGTCTTGGGACACAATCTCAGAGAGGAAATTGCTCTCAGATCACTCAAGGATGATTTGCCTCTGTTTTCTTCTCCTTGAGTCAACTAAATTTCTCAACCCACAGCAATCCCATGAAATCCCTTTGCAATGAACGAATATTCACTTGCCAGGAAGATGGAATGAAAGAAGGAAAATGCCGATCCAAATTGGAGACTCTTTAACTTCCTTAAATATTCCCAAATTATTTGAAGAAAGATATATCCTAGTGAAATGTCCCTAAGGAGCTGTCCATCAGGGTGACTAGGTCACATTACAGTAATAAACACTGCTGCTCAGCGTAGCACACAGAAGTTTTCCTCTTGTCCACAATACAAGCCTGTGAGAGGTGGCGGTTTCTCTGGTCTTCACAGTCATCAGGAATCTGGGACGAAGGCAGCTGTGCTGTCCATGTGCCTTTGTTTATGGCTGGAAAAGCTACTGTGACCTCTAGGGCCTTGCCCATTGGATATGAGACACCTCTGACCACTTGGCCAGCTACCTCCAAGAGCAAGAGTGACCTGAGAGGTGACACACGGGAACACTTGCTGTGAGATTTGTACAACACCATGCTCTTCCTGTTCCCTTTCTCCTTTCTGCCCATGGATGCAATGTGAGCAGCAGCATCACACTCACCTCTTAAGCTGCTTCTCGAAAAACCATCCTTTCACAGGTCACAAGGAAATGACTGAAGGAAACTATTACCTGGTCACCTGATTTGCAACATTCTTACGGGAGAAAAGAGAGATTCAAGAAGTTTGGGGCCAACCAGCCTGTATGACTATTTAACAGTAACAGGGCCCCACACGGAGCAAAGGAAGTGCACATACCATGGGCCTTTCCTAGCGAAGGTTAGCCATATGCACGGCTGCATCATTAAGAAATAAGAAGTCGGTGTTATCACTGGCTTTTATTTTAAAATACATAACATTTTTTAATTGTTTTAACCGTTTTTATCTCTGCCCATGGACAAAACTTTATCCATTAAGAACTAAGGGGTCACTTGTTTTAAATGAAGCTGAACATTGTTTTAGGTGATTCACCCCTCTTTCTGATTCTCCCAGTTTTGTATTTCTACTCATATTTAACAATGATGGTGTTAATCACTGTCATCACAAACAATAAAGAACAAGACTTACTCTAGAGCATGTCCAGTGATAGGTTCAGTCCCCCAGACATGTCAGAAGCTTTTGGTCACTGTATGAGTCTTTCCATATGTAAAACACAGATTCTTTGTAGAGCTTCTTGCAAATGTTTACCCAGTAAGCCTTGCTTCTTTACGTGTGACCTGTTTAATGGCATAACACTATGCCCAATCAACCCAATCGCTTTCCACTGTTGTATGCCTGTTGTTATTGTTACACAGATAAATCTTCCTCCATACACAGATCAAACATAAATGCACTTAAAGTTCATTGATGTGCTTTCTCATTCATAAACTTACATTTAAACCAGAATTTACATTTTAAATCTACTAAATTATATTGAGTACATGGTGTGAAGTCTACATATATATGTGTATGATATGCAACCTAAAGAGAAGCATCTGACAAAGTAGCCCTCTGCCCCATGACTCCTACTGAACCATTCATGTTCACAGCAATCCCCAGGACACTGAGAGTCCCTCCTTATACAGTGTGTTGTTGCATGGCTGCACTGCCAGGCTCACAAAAGTCCCTTCTACAGTGAGGTCAGAGGAATGAGCAGGACCTTGCATACAAATGTCTGTCAACTGTGATAGGCAGAATTTTTTCACCAGCTCCATGGTAATGGCATGTCACAAGGGCTTCAGAGTAAGGCGGGTGGAGTTGTCAGAGGAGGATAGTTAACATTTATTTATTTATGTATTTATTTATTGGCTTACAAAGTAGTGAGCTTCCTCACTGCATTTTCAGATGTATTTCCTTCTGTTCCTCACTCTTGTGTCCTTGTCTCCCACTCCCCCCTGCACCCTGTGTCTGCAGCTTTCCAGACTCTTGTGTGCATTTGTCTTATCCATCCTTCCCTTAAAACTTTCCTTCCCCCCCCCCAGCCCCCCAGTTTCGTGGCCTCTATCTACATCTTCTCCTACCAAGATATACATATTTAACAATTAGAAACGGATCTGCAGATGAGAGGGAGAGAAAGAGAGAGAGAGACAGAGAGAGAGAACAGTGTTTGTCTTTCTGGGCCTGGTTGACCTTTGACCTTGCCCAGTATACTATTTTTCAGTTCTATACATTGCCTAAAAAATTCACACTTATTTCTCTTTTTCGCTATCCATTCATCTGTTGATGGACATCCAGGCTGGATCCATTTCCTTGTTATTACAAACAGCGATGAACATGGATGACTGTCTCTATGGTAGGGCACACAGTCCCTTGAGTACAGGCCCAAGAACAGCGCAGCTGGAACAAATGGTTGTTTATACTCAGTTCTTCTGAGGAGTCTCTCCACACTGACTTCTACAGTGGCTACACCAGGTCATCTTCTCACCAACAGTGAGTAAGGGCTCATCTTTCCCTACATCTCCTCCAGCATTTCTTCTCTTGATCATAACTGTTCTGTCTGATGAAATGGAATCTCAGAGGAATTTTAACTTGCGTTTCTCTGACCCTAAAGAAGTTGAATGCTTTGAAAACATTTCTTAGTCCTTCGTATTTCTCCTTTTGAGAGCGGTTGGCTAAGCTCATGGATTGGTAGTTTAGGGGCAGTTTTTTGTGCTTATTGTCTGCAGTTCTTTATGTATGCTTACATATTTATCCCTTCTCTAAAGTAGAGCTGGTGATGGTTTTCTCCTGTTCTGTAGAATGTTTACTCTGCTGACAGCAGGTATATATGAAATGGGATGAAATGGATCACAGAAACATACCAGAAAATGAACTCTGATTTGGACATGTGTGAAACACTTCACTGTAGTTGGCTTTGTGTGGGGATTCTGAAGCCTTCCTCTAACTAATGACACGTTTATGCCCAAGAAAATGATACACAGGCCGAATGTATAGTTACATAAGACAAGTTTAGACGTCAACCAGTTACTGAAAAAAGTCATAAGGAAATTTATTTTAAAACATTTTTTTGATGTACAAAGAATTTCACCATTTGTTGAGGATAAAATTATGATACTTATGGACAAATGAGATGAATTTGTTTATTTTTACATAAACAATTATGATTTGGATTGATGTTTGTTATACCAGGTATAGATAATGTTCAATGAATTTCAGAGTTGTTGGAAGCACAGTTTATGAGGTAGGGGCTTAAAGTGTGAGAGAGCTGGTGGGCTCGTGGTGGCACTGAAACACAGTGAGGCTGTTTTAAGGTGAGGGTGGCTGGGGCTTGATTTCAAGGGTCTTTTCCTCCTAAAATGCAACACACACACAGACACACACACACACACACACACACACACACACACACACACACACGGTATTCATATGAGGAAGATGGCTGATTAATGTGATTGGTAGATCCTTGTGGAAAGGGACACTCATGTGGTTTATGAACATAAACCTCCTACCTGGCTCTGCATCTCCTTCAAGGCTCAGTTGATGCATTGCATCCTCTCCTGTGGCATAGAGGAGAATTTAATGAGATTTCACATTGTCCAGGCTAAACCAACTTTGTAACAATTTTACATTAGATTTGGACTGAGAAGCTAGGTCAGGTTAACATTTTAAGACACAGACTGTTTAAAGGGACAGCTAAGTAATTTAGGAAGAAAGGCAACTTGGCAGGATAAATTATGACACAGTTATTTTGTTTCCGGGGTGAGAGGCTGCAGGAAGTAAGAAATAGGAACAAAGGTGAGAAAGACCCGAGGTGTAGGGAAGGGGTAGGTGGGGATGTATGAGATCCAGAGAAACCCTGCCCACCATGTCAGCTGATCTCAGCTTTCCCTGGGATGGTACTGAGGCTCAGTGCCTCTGATCAGGGGAGTAGCAACATGTGGGATGATTTGGGTGCTCATGATGGGAACTTCCATCCCATCGTGAAGGAGTCTGCAGTATTGGTCCGAGCCAACACGGGTCGCATTGGTGGGACGGTGAAAGTGGGTGTGACCTAAGAACACAGCGATGGTACAACTTTCAAGGGTAAGGGTGGGATTGCTGCAGACGGTAACATCAAGGGAGGGTCTCAGTCTGGTCCTTGGGTGGCTGGGGTGTGGTAATGATGTCACCGGAGCTTGAAGAGAGAACGTAAGGACAGCAGCAGAGGCTGAAGAGGAGTAGAGGTGTCTGCCTCTCCTCTCCCGTTCAGATTCTGGGAGGAGTGTTGGCAGCTGGCTGAACACACACCACAAAACAGAAGCAGGATTGTCCTTCCCTCTGTGCACAGAGACATTTTTAAAAATTCATAAACAATGGAAAGGTGAAGAGGCAGAATAGTGTACAAGGAGTTTTCAGCCAGCCACATTTGCCCTGACGCCCCAAAGCCAGAAACTTTTCACCCAGAGTCTGAAGAAAACCCAGCCCACTACCCACACCATGTCATCCTGGTACTTACGCTAACGTCCCTGGGATGCTTTGGAAATAGACAAACAAGCTGTCCCTGGAGGAGAGCCACTGAAGTCAGTGACTACAGAGCACTCAGGGGACGGAAACACACTGCGCTGGGACAGAGGCATCCGATGGCTGAAACCGAGCAAAACCTCCCTTCCTCTTCCTCCAGGCTTCCAGATGGGTATAAGCAAAACTCCCATGACCCTGTGCACATGACCCTGTGTACATGGAGGCAGATGCCAACCGCACTTTGCAGAAGCCGTTCAAGTAACAGCTCAGCCCATTAGACTGCCAAGAGAGCCTGACAGAGGCGCCACTCACAGACACGCAAGCCCGGCTGCTGTTGGAGGGAGGGCAGTGTAGTTTGGGAGGCCAGTGTCTTCTCAGGATTGAGGAGACAAGGAGGAAGTGACCCATGAGAACGGGCCGTGGGGGCCTGACCTAGAAGGGAAAGGGCTACCAGAACCAGGTGTGTTCAACAGAAAGCCGTGAGGGAGAGAGCCAGGTGGATCGTCTTCGGGGACCTGTCATCACCTCAGCAGTAAGTCAGAGGGCCAAAGTGAGGTGGCTGG